>NC_141010.1:65692006-66407459 GCF_052327205.1 Somniosus microcephalus | reverse complement strand
CGCTCTCTCTCTCTTCCCCACAGTCGCTCTCTCTCTCTCTTCCCCCCCAGTCGCTCTCTCTCTCTCTCTTCCCCCCCCAGTCGCCCTCTCTCTCTCTTCCCCCCCAGTCAGCTCTCTCTCTCTCTTCCCCCCAGTCGCTCTCTCTCTCTCTTCCCCCCAGTCGCTCTCTCTCTCTCCCTTCCCCCCGTCGCTCTCTCTCTCTCTTCCCCCCCAGTCACTCTCTCTCTTCCCCCCCAGTCGCTCTCTCTCTCTTCCCCCCCAGTCGCTCTCTCTCTCTTCCCCCCAGTCGCTCTCTCTCTCTTCCCCAGTCGCTCTCTCTCTCTCTTCCCCCCAGTCGCTCTCTATCTCGCTTCCCCCAGTCGCTCTCTCTCTCTCTTCCCCCCCAGTCGCCTCTCTCCTTCCCCAGTCGCTCTCTCTCTCTCTTCCCCCCAGTCGCTCTCTCTCTCTCTTCCCCCCCAGTCGCTCTCTCTCTCTCTTCCCCCCCAGTCGCTCTCTCTCTCTCTTCCCCCCAGTCGCTCTCTCTCTTACCCCCCCAGTCGCTCTCTCTCTCTTCCCCCCCAGTCGCTCTCTCTCTCTTCCCCCCAGTCGCTCTCTCTCTCTCTTCCCCCCCAGTCGCTCTCTCTCTCTTCACCCCCAGTCGCTCTCTCTCTCTTCCCCCCAGTCGCTCTCTCTCTCTCTTCCCCCCAGTCGCTCTCTCTCTCTCTTCCCCCCCAGTCGCTCTCGCTCTCTCTTCCCCCCAGTCGCTCTCTCTCTCTCTTCCCCCCAGTCGCTCTCTCTCTCTCTTCCCCCCAGTCGCTCTCTCTCTCTCTTTCCCCCCCAGTCACTCTCTCTCTCTCTTCCCCCCCAGTCGCTCTCTCTCTCTTCCCCCCCAGTTGCTCTCTCTCTCTCTTCCCCCCCAGTCGCTCTCTCTCTCTCTTCCCCCCCCAGTCGCTCTCTCTCTCTCTTCCCCCCAGTCGCTCTCTCTCTCTCTTCCCCCCAGTCGCTCTCTCTCTCTCTTCCCCCCCAGTCGCTCTCTCTCTCTCTCTTCCCCCCCGTCGCTCTCTCTCTCTCTTCCCCCCCAGTCGCTCTCTCTCTTCCCCCCCAGTCGCTCTCTCTCTCTCTTCCCCCCAGTCGCTCTCTCTCTCTCTTCCCCCCCAGTTGCTCTCTCTCTCTTCCCCCCCAGTCGCTCTCTCTCTCTCTTCCCCCCCAGTCGCTCTCTCTCTCTCTTCCTCCCCAGTCGGTCTCTCTCTTCCCCCCCAGTCGCTCTCTCTCTTCCCCCCAGTCGCTCTCTCTCTTCCCCCCCAGTCGCTCTCTCTCTTCCCCCCAGTCCATTTCTCTCTTCCCCCCCAGTCGCTCTCTCTCTTCCCCCCCGTCGCTCTCTCTCTTCCCCCCAGTCGCTCTCTCTCTTCCCCCCCAGTCGCTCTCTCTCTTCCCCCCCAGTCGCTCTCTCTCTTCCCCCCAGTCGCTCTCTCTCTTCCCCCAGTCGCTCTCCTCTCTTCCCCCAGTCGCTCTCTCTCTTCCCCCCAGTCGCTCTCTCTCTTCCCCCCCAGTCGCGCTCTCTCTTCTCCCCCAGTCGCGCTCTCTCTTCCCCCCCAGTCGCGCTCTCTCTTTCCCCCCAGTCGCGCTCTCTCTTCCCCTAGTCGCTCTCTCTCTTCCACCGCAGTCGCTCTCTTCTCTCTCTTTCCCCCCAGTCGCTCGCTCTCTCTCTTTCCCCCCAGTCGCTCTCTCTCTCTCTTTCCCCCCAGTCGCTCTCTCTCTCTCTTCCCCCCCCAGCCGCGCTCTCTCTCTCTTCCCGCACGGTGGCATAGTGGTTAGCACTGTTGCCTCACAGCGCCAGGGACCCGGGTTCGAATCCGGCCTCGGGCGACTGTCTGTGTGGAGTTTGCACATTCTCCCCGTGTTTGCGTGGGTTTCCTCCGGGTGCTCCGGTTTCCTCCCACAGTCCAAAGATGTGCGGGGTTAGGTTGATTGGCTATGATAAATTGACCCTTAGTGTTAGGGGGATTAAATACGTGGGGTTACGGGGATAGGGTGGGATATGTGTTGGTGTAGGGGTTACGGGTATCGGGTGGGATATGTGTCGGTGCAGGCTCGATGGGCCGAAATGGCCTCTATCTGCACTGTGGGTTTCTGTGATTCTGTGATTTCTGTGATTCCCCACCAGTCGCTCTCTCTCTTACCCCCCCAGTCGCTCTCTCTCTTACCCCCCCACCAGTCGCTTTCTCTCTTACCCCCCCCAGTCGCTCTCTCTCTTCCCCCCCAGTCGCTCTCTCGCTTCCCCCCCAGTCGCTCTCTCTCTTCCCCCCCCCAGTCGCTCTCTCTCTTCCCCCCCCCCCAGTCGCTCTCTCTCTCTCTTCCAACAACAACATGCCCTCAAAAGACCCTCGGCACGCCGGGCACTTCAGCTAGTTAAGGATAAAGTAAATGAACACCTTGAAAATTTCCAGTTGATCAATGAGAGCCAGCATGGATTTATAAAAGGCAGGTCCTGCCTGACAAACCTGCTTGAAATTTTTGAAGAGGCGACTAAGGTAGTGGACAGGGGAATGTCTATGGATGTTACTTATATGGTCTTCCTTCCAAAAGACATTAATAAAGTCCCTCATAAGAGACTGTTAGCTAAATTTGAAGCTGATGGAATTGAAGGCAAATGATTGACTTTGTTCGTAAATTGGCTGAGCGGCAGGAGGCAGACTGTAGGGATAACGGGCAGGTACTCTGATTGGCAGGATGTGTCTCGAGGTGTCCCACAGCGATCGGTGTTCGGGCCTCAACTATTCACTGTATTTATTAACGACTTAGATGATGGGATAGAGAGCCACATCCCCAAGTTTGCCGATGACACAAAGATAGCAGCATTGTAGGCAGTGTAGATGGAAGTATAAAATTACAGAGATATTAATAGATTAAGCAAAACTGTGGCAAATGGATTTCAATGTTGGCAAGTGTGAGGTGATCCACTTTGGACCTAAAACGGATCGACTGGGTACTTTCTAAATGGTGAAAAGCTAAAAACAGTGGAGGTCCAAAAGGACTTGAGGGTCCAGGTACATCGATCATTAAAATGTCGTGAATAGGTACAGAAAACAATCAAAACAAAAGGATGCTGGCCTTTATATCTCGAGGACTAGAATACAAGGGGGTAGAAGTTATGCTGCAGCTGTGCAAAGCCCTGGTTAGACCACACCTGGAGCACTGGGAGCAGTTCTGGGCACCACACCTTAGGAAGGATATATTGACCTTTGAAGGAGTGCAGCGTAGGTTTACTAGAATGATACCTGGATGCCAAGGGTAAAATTACAAGGCGAGATTACACAAGTTAGGGTTGTATTCGCTAGAATTTAGAAGGTTAAGGGGTGATTTGATCAAAGTTTTCAAGATATTAAGGGGGAATTGAAATGGATTTTTAGAAATCATACTTAGGAGAAGCAGGGCATCATGGGTAAGGATAAATGGCCAAGGCACTTCTGCCTGACAACAGCAGGCGAAATGCATTTAAACTTTGCACACAGGACCAAAAGGGACCTAAGATGATTGAACAATAACAGGTCAAAGGGCTCGCTTGATTGATACTGGCCGTTGGGAGATAAGGCAAGTCACAAGATAAGCACCTGGTGGTTCCATTGTATAAACTTTTGATATAATTTAAAGAAAGGTCACGCGAAAGTATGACTGTGGTTTGGAGACTTAAATACTGAGATTTGTAAGCGATCGAAGAGACAGCCAGGAAAAGAGCTGCGGAGTTCTAAGTTGTCTCCCTGATCAGCCCCCATAGGTACCTTTTGTTTGTCTGTAACTATTTGTCTGTCAAAACTGTTCGTTGTTGTGTGGGAGACTGTTGGACTATTTGAATGTTAATAAACTGCTTGACTCTTGACCCTTGACAGGCTAGTGTGTGAAATTTATTGAAGTAATATTTTTTGCCACAACAGGAATGATAGGGTAGATAGAGGAACTATTTCCACTGATTCAAAAGCAAAATACTGCGGATGCTGGAAATCTGAAATAAAAACAGAAAATGCTGGAAATATTCTGCAGGTCATACAGCATCTGTGGAGAGAGAAACAGAGTTAACCTGCCTGACCTGCTGAGTATTTCCAGCATTGTCTGTTTTATTAACTATTTCCGCTAGTTGGTGTAATGTATGTACCTTTAAGGGGGGAACTACTTCTTACAGCTCATGTATACTGTAGTACCGGCAGTGACCACACCTGTATATAACACTGAGTACTGATCTATACAGATCAGTTGCAGTCTGAGCCACGTTGAGTAAACACCGTTGTACCGTTCTCCGCAGTCTGTGTCTGATTATTACACGGACGTAACATTGGCGACGAGCAAGTTCGAACCTACCTGCAACTCTGCATCACCTCCCGGGGATTCGTTCCTGGAGATCAGTGGATTGGAGGTCAAGGCCAGAGACTCGGGCGTCGACCACAGTAAACCGCCAGTCATCCAGCAGAGACTCAAGAATTGCGGGGGAGGCTGTCGAGAGCCAGGCTTGGCTTTCCAGTCGAGGTGGTCCAGCGAAACGGGCTGGCAACAGGTAGTGCGCAGACCCTTCCCGGACAGCAGCGGGCTAGAGCCGACCGAGCGGCACAGCAAAGGGCCGAGCAGCGTCGACGGGGGAGAGAGAGAGATGGCAGAGCGCACAGGGCGCAGCCGGTGTTCAGGGGCCGAGCAGCGTCGGAGACAGGGAGAGAGAGACACGCAGAAACCCGCGAGGCGCCGCCATTGCCACGAGAACCGCCGGGAGCGGCGTCGGCAGCAGCGGGGGAGGAAGGAAAGTGCGGGAGACGCCATTTTAAGTCATTGGGAGACGCCATTTTAAACCACACCCAAAATGCCAAAGAGTGGCAGTATCACCGCATTTGACAATGAAGTCGAAGATTGGACTACATATGTCGAACGAATAGAGGTGTACTGCGAGGCAAATGAGGTGTCAGATGACAAGAAAGCGTCGGTATTGTTAAATTTAATGGGTGCAAAGACGTATGGTTTATTACAAAATCTAGTAACCCCAACGAAGCCAATGGAAAAGAGTTTTGAAGACATAGTAACGATACTAAAGGAACATTTAAACCCCACACCGCTGCTGATAGCAGAAAGATTCAAGTTTCACAAACGGAACTAGCATAAGGATGAAAGCAATGCTGATTATTTAACAGAACTGCGCAAACTATCGAAACACTGCCAGTTTGGAACGGGATTGGCAGATACCTTAAGGGACAAGTTTGTGTGTGGGTTTCAAAGTGAAGGAACCCAGAAACGGCGTTTATCTGAAAAGGACCTTACGCTGGAAAAGGTTTTCAGCATTGTGGTATCATATGAAGCAGCAGCACGGGGCACTCCAGAGATACAACAGAGACCGCAAGAATATGGCACAAACGAAATGTCATATGGAACAGAGAAGTGCTATCGCTGCGGCAGAACAACACACGACCAGAATGATTGCTGGTTCAAAGACAAAGTGTGCAGACAGTGTGAAAAAGTAGGACACATAGCAGAAGTCTGCAGGTCGGGAAAGAAAACCAGCAATAAGAAACCGACCAAAGGAAAGTACAAGAAGGTACATAAGATAACGGAGAATAGTTCAGACAAACAAAAGAGTGATAATGACTCCGAATGCAGGGAACTGAGTTGTCTGAAACTACATAATGTGATCACAACGGAGGATTACCGAATGATTTGGGTCACTCTCAAGATAGCAGGAGTCCAGGTAAAGATGGAATTGGACATAGGATCAGCTCTAAC
Source organism: Somniosus microcephalus (assembly GCF_052327205.1). Taxonomy (NCBI): domain Eukaryota; kingdom Metazoa; phylum Chordata; class Chondrichthyes; order Squaliformes; family Somniosidae; genus Somniosus; species Somniosus microcephalus. The sequence continues at coordinate 66,401,726 of NC_141010.1, read as the reverse complement.
AGTCATAAACCGACGGGACTACGAGTGGCTATTCTCACACATACCCTTGAGAGACACAAAAATTATTTTGAAGACGTACACGGGGCAAAAAGTCTACCCCAAAGGAAAAATAAGGGTGACTTATATATAACGGTAAGGAAACACCAAAACTAGACCTGTATGTATTGCAAGATGGAGGACCACCATTACTGGGACGTGAATGGATCCAGAAAATACAACTGGATTGGCATTCCATACAGGCACTGACTGTGGCTGACAAAAAGGATGACGACGTCACACCTGGGCGACTGTCAAAGATCCTAACTGATGCGAAAGAAGTGTTCGAGCAAGGACTCGGAACACTAAAAGGCATGAGAGCGACGATTAAAATTGAAGAAAACGCAAGCCCAAAATTTTTTAAGGCAAGACCGGTACCTTATGCGATCCGCCCAGCCATCAAAGCAGAGCTGGAGAGTCTGGAATGTTCAGGTGTACTGTCCAAGGTAGACTGGAGTGAGTGGGCTACACCCATCGTCCCTGTGATGAAAAAGTCATTGAGCAGCACGCCTGGGGAACCAAGGAAGGTTCACATCTGTGGGGACTTTAAGGTAACAGTGAACCCGGTCCTTCACACCATACAATATCCACTTCCGCGGATTGAAGATATTTTCGCCTCGCTATCTGGAGGGAAATGCTTCACTAAGATTGATCTGGCCCAGGCGTATATGCAAATGGAGGTCGAAGAAGCATCAAAAAAATACCTCACAATCAACACCCATAAAGGTCTCTACCAATACAACTGGCTGGTATTCGGGGTAGCATCAGCTCCGGCTATTTGGCAGAGGGCAATGGAACAAGTCCTGCAAGGGATCCCAGGGCCCCAGTGTTATTTTGACGACATCCTGGTCACGGGCGAAAATGACAGTGATCACCTTGCCAACCTGGAGCAGGTGCTCACTAGATTGTAGGAATATAGGCTCTGAGCTAACCGCCCCAAATGCGAGTTTTTTAGAAAACAGATCTCGTATTGTGGCCACGTAATCGATAAGGAGGTGTTACAAAAGTCCCCAGAGAAGATTGAGGCAGTAGTCAAGGCTCCAGCACCGGAAAATGTGTCACAACTGAGGTCGTTCCTCGGGCTGGTAAACTACTACCATAAGTTCTTGCCAAATTTGTCTACAATACTACACCCACTGAACACCCTACTGCAAACTGGGGTGCCATGGAAGTGGAGTGACGAATGTAGACGAGCTTTCCAGAAGAGCAAAACACTAATCACATCGAAAGAGGTATTGGCCCATTACAACCCAGCATTACCAATTCGGTTGGCATGTGATGCGTCACCCTACGGCATTGGAGCGGTGCTGTTGCACAAATTCTCGGATGGCTCAGAGAGGCCAATAGCCTTCGCGTCACGATCACTAACCTCAGCCGAGCGTAACTACGCCCAGATTGACAGGGAGGCCCTCAGCCTAGTGTGGGGAGTGAAAAAGTTCAATCACTAAAGGTTCACTCGGTTAATCCCGGGGATGAGGGGATGGACATTTGAGGAGAGGTTGAGTAGATTGGGACTCTACTCATTGGAGTTCAGAAGAATGAGAGGCGATCTTATTGAAACATATAAGATTGTGAAGGGGTTGGATCGGGTGGATGCGGGGAGGATGTTCCCGATGATGGGTGAAACTAGAACTAGGGGGCATAGTCTTAGAATAAGGGGCTGCTCTTTCAGAACTGAGATGAGGAGGAACTACTTCACTCAGAGGGTGGTAGGTCCATGGAATATGCTGCCCCAAAAAGCTGTAGAAGCTACATCATTACATAAATTTAAAACAGAAATAGACAGTTTCCTAGAAGTAAAGGGAATTAAGGGTTACGGGAAGCGGGCAGGAATTTGGACATGAGTCTAGGTTCGGATTGGTCATGGCCCTGTGGGTAGCAGACCGGGCCCAGGGGCCGTGTAGCCTGATCCTGCTCCTATTTTGTGTGTCTAATTCTGTTAGATTCAGGAGATGGTTCTGTGATTGTAGATTGGCGGTTAGGATCAGATCAGCCATGATCTTATTGAATGGCGGAGCAGGCTCGAGGGGCCGATTGGCCTACTCCTGCTCCTATTTCTTATGTTCTTATGTTATGTATTATCTGCACGGGCAGAAATTCACCTTGCTGACTGATCACCAGCCTCTTGTCTCCATTTTTAATCCGAAGAAGGGCGTTCGGTGATGACTGCGCAACGACTACAAAGATGGTCACTTTTTCTAGGGGCGCACCACTATGAGATTGAATATAAGGGCACGAAACAGCATGGAAATACTGATGGGCTATCACGCCTGCCACTGCCTACCCTGGAGGAAGCACCAGCAGTGGATCCTGTCGAAATATTCCATTCGACTATAGTTGCATACCTACCGGTAACTAACACTTGTATCGAAAAGGAAACCCGAAATGACCCGACACTGTCTCGGGTATATGATTTGACGGTGAAGGGATGGCCAGCACATGGTGACTCACTGTTGCCAGCATTCTCAACAAGGAAAGAACAGCTGTCAGTGTGCCTGGGGACCTTGATGTGTGGATCCCGAGTGGTAATTCCACCCAAGTTAAGGGATAGAGTGCTCAATGAGCTTCATGAGGGTCATCTGGGAGGGGTAAAAATGAAAAGCCTAGCCAGGGCTTATGTGTGGTGGCCGGGAATCGATAAACAAATCGAGGACCTGACCAAGAACTGATCAGGATGCCAGAAAGTCCAAAATGCACCACCACAGGCCCCTCTACACCCATGGGAGTAGCCCTCATCTCCATGGCAACGGGTGCATATTGATTTTGCTGGTCTATTCATGGACTCAATGTTTTTAATAGCCGTGGATGCGCACTCGAAATGGCCTGAGGTCATCAAAATGTCCTCCACCACCACGGAGAAAACTATTGCAGTCCTACGGACCATTTTTGCCAGGAATGGCTTGCCAGAACAGAATTGCTCCGACAACGGACCATAGTTTGTGTCCGAAGAGTTCCGGAGGTTCTTGAAAAAGAATGGGGTAAGGCATTACACATCCGCCCCGTATCATCCAGCCACAAATGGATTGGCTGAGAGGTTCGTACAAACCTTTAAGAAGGCAATAAAGGCTATGTACAATGTCCATCATCAAAGACCCTACCCACCTCAGCCACAGTCTGTTCGCCCTCCTACCATCTGGAAGACGCTACAGATGCATTCGCACCCGTACGACCAGATTTAGGAACAGCTTCTTTCCCAGGGCTGTCATCCTACTGAACTCCACAAATAAACACTAAAGCCTGCACATCTGCCGATGCACTTTATTATGGTCATATTTATGCTAATATATATGTACAAATGTATGTTGAAATGTTTAAGTGTCCTAATCCAAATTGTACACTCTCGGGAGCCGCAAGCCTACATCTCATTGTACTGCACTTGTGCACTAACAATGACAATAAAAGTTGCTTTGATTTTTGAACATTCCGCTGCAGCACAAGGTGGACAATTCCCTGTTCACCTACCGGAATGCGACACATGCAGTCACCAACCAGGCCCCAGCCATGATGTTCTTTAACCGAAGGTTAAGATCTCGCCTGGAATTGCTCAGACCAAACGTACGAAGAGATGTTGAGAGTAAGCAATTCCAGCACATCCATGAGATGCCAACAAGGAGCTTCAATGTAGGGCAACCAGTCTTGGCCCGCGACTACCGAACAGAAAAATGGCAGCCAGGAACAATATGCACACGGCAGGGCCCACTAATGTACACAGTGGACGTTGGGAAGAGCATCATGAGACACCATGCTGACCAGATCCTAGAGTCACAGGAACAAGTCAACCCCATGCCTCGCCCATACGTACCTGGTGATGAACCCGACGTACAGGTCACATCTACCCCAGAAACAGTAGCATCGGAAGCTGATGAACCAACCGACGACAGGGGGCCAGAATCACCTCCACACCAAGAGCAAGACACTCGGGAAAGGCGCTATCCAGAAAGGATCAGGAAGCCTCCCCAAAGACTGAATTTATAAATAGACTATTTTCAGCTAATGTTGCATGTTAAAAGTGTTAATTGTAATTAGTTTGATATTTAATTGTTAAATGAGTGTTATGGTTCTGTTAATCTAAAAGGGGAGGAATTGTAATGTATGTACCTTTAAGGGGGGAACTACTTCTTACAGCTCATGTATACTGTAGTACCGGCAGTAACCACGCCTGTATATAACACTGAGTACTGATCTGTACAGATCAGTTGCAGTCTGAGCCACGTTGAGTAAACACCGTTGTACCGTTCTCCGCAGTCTGTGTCTGATTATTACATGGATGTAACAGTTGGGGAGTCTAGGACTAGGGGGGCATAGCCTAAAAATTAGAACCAGGTCTTTCAAGAGTGAAGTTAGGAAACACTTCTATACACAAAGGGTGATGGAAGTTTGGAACTCTCTTCCGCAAATGGCAATTGATGCTGGGTAAATTGTTCATTTTAAATCTGAGATTGATAGATTTTTGTTAACCAAAGCTAATAAGGGATATGGGGCAAAGGCGGGTGATGTGCCTTCAATAACCACAAAACTAGAAGTTATAGACTTTAACAAGTTGGCTTTTAATCACTAAGATCAGAGCTAACATCTCAACACACTGACTGGCTCACAGGAATGAGTCATACAGATCCTGGGATCTTTAAGTAAGAGAAGTCAGGGGCGGAGCCAAGAGCCAAGACCTGGAACCTTCCAGGTTAGTCAGGGAAGAGGAAGTGAAACTATACACCGTGTGGGGGAGGGTAATATACATGAGTGCAAAACGAATACAGGCAAGACAAACAGATTTCATTACATTCACCCCTTCTTTAGATTTAGTCCATCGGGGTGATGTTTCTTAAAAGTTGGTATAAGTGAGTCTGTCAGGAGGTTTTGCGGTTCTCAGTGATTGGCGCAAAGCCGGTTGGGGTGCCTCTAGGGGAGTGGATTCTGGTTCCTCCGCTGTCCGGGCCTCCACAGTGTCTTCCAGGTTATCTGCAGTGTCCTCCAGGTTAAAGTTGGGTATTGATACCTTTGGGCGTCCTGTCTCTTTTTGGTGTAGGTCTTCCTCGGGTAGTCTCTCATCATTCTCTCCGCTCCCCGAGGGAGCGAGGTCTTTTATGGAAACAGTGTCCTCTCGCCCGTCAGAGTATTCGATGTAGGCGTACTGAGGGTTTGCATGGAGGAGCTGTACCTTTTCCACAAGGGGGTCCGTTTTATGGCCTCTCACGTGCTTCCGCAATAGTACTGTCCCCGGAGACGTCAGCCACGCGGGTAGAGATATGCCCGAGGTGGATTTCCGGGGGAAAACGAACATCTTTTCGTGAGGGGTAGCATTAGTGGCTGTACATAACAGAGACCTTATGGAGTGGAGCACGTCTGGGAGGACTTCCTGCCAGCGGGAGGTCGGAAGGCCTTTTGACTTTAAGGCTAACGTGACAACCTTCCAAACAGTAGCATTCTCCCTTTCCACTTGCCCATTACCCCGGGGGTTGTAGCTAGTGGTTCTGCTAGTGGCTATCCCCTTTGAGAGCAAGAACTGGCGCAGTTCGTCACTCATAAATGACGTCCCCCTATCGCTGTGTATGTAGTTCGGCATGCCAAACATGCAGAATAGATTACAGAGACACTTGATGACCGTGGCACTGGTCATGTCTGGGCAGGGAATGGCGAAGGGGAAGCGGGAATATTCATCGATGATATTGAGGAAGTATACGTTACGGTCGGCAGAGGGAAGTGGTCCCTTGAAGTCCAGACTTAGGCGCTCGAATGGCCGTGTGGCTTTGATAAGGTGTGCAAGGTCAGGCCTGTAGAAATGAGGCTTGCATTCCGCACAGACGCGGCAGGCTCTGGTCATTGCCCTGACCTCCTCGATGGAGTGGGGCAGATTGCGGGACTTTATAAAATGGTATAGTCGGGTGACCCCTGGGTGACAGAGGTCGTTGTGGAGACCCTGTAATTTGTCCGTATGAATGCTGGCACACATTCCCCGCGATAGGGCGTCTGGGGGTTCATTAAGGGCTCCCGGCCTGTACATAATATCATAGTCGAACGTGGATAGTTCGATCCTCCACCTGAGTATTTTGTCATTCTTGATTTTCCCCCTTTGTTTGTTATTAAACATGAAAGCCACCGACCGCTGGTCGGTGAGCAGGGTGAAACGTTTGCCAGCTAGGTAGTGTCTCCAGTGCCGCACTGCCTCCACTATAGCCTGTGCCTGCTTCTCGACAGAAGAGTGCCTGATTTCAGGTCCCTGAAGGGTTCAGGAGAAGAAGGCCACAGGTCTCCCAGCCTGATTGAGGGTCGCAGCTAAGGCAAAGTCTGACGCATCGCTTTCGACTTGAAAGGGAATGCTTTCGTCCACTGCACACAGTGCAGCCCTTTCAATGTCCTGTTTGATACTGGTGAAAGCCTCCCGAGCTTCAGCTGATAGTGGGAAGGATGTCAATTTAATGAGGGGTCGGGCCTTATCAGAGAAATTGGGCACCCATTGGGCATAATACGAAAAAAATCCCAGGCACCTTTTTAAAGCTTTGGGATTGTGTGGCAGGGGCAGTTCCTTTAGAAACATAGAAACATAGAGATAGGAACAGGAGTAGGCCATTCGGCCCTTCGAGCCTGCTCCGCCATTCAATGAGATCATGGCTGATCTTCGTCTGAGATCTTAGCTGATCTTACCAGTTCAGTACCCCGTCCCCGCCTTTTCTCCGTAACCCTTAATCCCCTTAGCCTTCAGAAATATATCCAATTCTCTCTTGAAAATATTTATTGAATTAGCCTTCACAGCCCTCTGTGGCAGGGAATTCCACAGGCTCACCACTCTTTGAGTGAAGAAATTCTTCCTCATCTCTGTTTTAAATGATTTGCCCGCTATTTTTAGACTGTGGCCCCTGGTTCTGTGCTCCCCTGCCATTGGAAACATTCTCTCTGAATTCAGCCTGTCCAGGCCTGCCATAATTTTATATGTTTCGATGAGATCCCCTCTCAATCTTCTAAACTCCAGTGAGTACAAGCCCAAACTATTCAATCTCTCCTCGTAGGTCATTCCCGCCATTCCAGGTATCAGCCTGGTGAATCGCCGCTGCACTCTTTCCATGGCAAGAACATCCTTCCGCAGATGGGGCGACCAAAACTGTACACAATACTCCAGATGCGGTCTCACCAGCACCTTGTACAGCTGTAGTAAGGTATCCCTATTCCTATACTCGAACCCCCTTGATATGAAGGCCAACATACCATTTGCCTTCTTAATCGCCTGTTGCACCTGCATGCTCTCCTTCAGTGACTGGTGCACAAGAACACCCAGGTCCCTCTGCACTTCCCCATCTCCCAATCTATTGCCATTTAGATAATAATCTACCCTCCTGTTTTTACCCCCAAAGTGGATAACCTCGCATTTATCCACATTATAGTGCATCTGCCACGTATCCGCCCATTCCCCCAACCTGTCCAAATCGCACTGTAGCCTCCTGACATCCTCATCAGAGCCCACCCCTCCTCCTAGTTTAGTGTCGTCAGCGAATTTGGAAATATTGCATCCAATTCCCTGATCCAGATCATTTATATATATTGTGAACAGCTGGGGTCCCAGGACAGATCCTTGCGGCACCCCGCTGGTCACTGCCTGCCACTCCGAAAACGAGCCGTTTATTCCAACTCTCTGTTTTCTATCCGCCAGCCAGTTCTCTATCCACGTTAATACTTTGCCCCCAATCCCATGAGCCTTAATTTTGCATGATAATCTTTTGTGTGGAACCTTATCGAAGGCTTTCTGGAAGTCAAGGTACACCACATCCACTGGCTCTCCCCCATCTATTTTACCAGTTACTTCCTCAAAAAATTCCAGCAGATTAGTCAAACACGATTTACCCTTTGTAAATCCATGTTGACTCTGTCCGATCCTTTCCCCATTTGTCAAGTGCTCCGCTATTTTATCCTTAATAATGGACTCTAGCATTTTGCCCACAACCGATGTAAGGCTTACTGGTCTATAATTCCCTGCTTTCTCTCTACCCCCTTTTTTAAATATTGGGGTAACATTAGCTACCCTCCAATCCACGGGTACTGTTCCCGAGTCAATGGAGTTCCGGAAGATGATCCTTAGAGCATCTGCTATCTCCAGGGCCACCTCCTTAAGTACCCTAGGATGTAGTTTATCAGGCCCCGGGGATTTGTCGGCCTTCAGTCCCCTCAACTTACCCAACACCATATCCCTAGAGATACTAATTTCTGTCAGCTCCTCCCTCTCATTAGTCCCTATGTTTGCCGATATTCCTGGGAGGTTATTTGTGTCCTCCTTTGTGAATACAGAACCAAAGTATGAGTTTAATTGGTCTGCCATTTCCTTATTCTCCATTATATATTCTCCCGAATCGGACTGCAAGGGACCGACTTGGGATTTTACCAGTCTTTTCCTCCTGATATACCGATAAAAGCTTTTGCAGTCTGTCTTTATGTTTGCTGCAAGTTTACTTTCGTATTCTATTTTCCCCTTCCTGATTAATCCCTTTGTCCTCTTTTGCTGTATCCTGTACTGCCCCCAATCTTCCGGTCTGCTGCTTTTTTTTGCCAGTTGATATGCCCTTTTTTTTGATTTTATGCTGTCCCTAATTTCCCTCGTTATCCACGGTTGAGCCACCTTTTTAGGTTTATTTTTATGCCAAACCGGTATAAACATGTTCTGGAATTCTTCCATTCTATCTTTGAATGCTTGCCATTGTCTATCCACTGTCAATCCCCCCAGAAACACCACCCAATCAATCTTACCCAATTCCCGTCTCATACCCTCGTAATTCCCTTTATTTAAGTTCTGGACCTTAGTCTCTGATTCAATTTCCTCACTCTCCATCTCGACTGAGAGCTCGATCATATTATGATCGCTCTGACCCAAGGGGCCTCGTACAAGAAGATTGTTGATAAGTCCCTTCTCATTGCACAATACCCAGTCTAAAATGGCCTGATCTCGAGTCGGCTCCTCGACATATTGGTCCAGATAACCGTCCCGAAAACATTCCAGGAATTCCTCCTCCTCAGAATTTTTACTAATTTGGGTAGTCCAATCAATATGTAAATTAAAGTCACCCATGATGACAGCTGTGCTCTTATCGCACGCTTCTCTAATTTCCCTTTTTATGCCTTCCCTCACCTCCATATTACTATTTGGAGGCCTATATATCACACCCACTAACGTTTTCCTCCCCTTGCTATTTCTCATTTCTACCCATACAGATTCCGTTTCATCCGAGTTAATATCCTTCCTTTCCATTGCATTAATCCCCTCCTTTACCAGCAATGCTACCCCACCTCCCCTACCTTTTTGCCGATCCTTCCTAAATATTGTATATCCCTGGATGTTAAGTTCCCAGCCTTGCCCACCCTGCAGCCACGTTTCTGTAATCCCAATCAAATCATACTTGTTTACCTCTATTTCCACAACTAATTCATCCACCTTGTTCCTAATGCTTCTAGCATTAAGATACAAAGCCTTCAGGCTTGCTTTTTTCACACTCTCATTATGAATTAGTTTGGCCCTTTGTGTTTCTCTCCTTTGCTTATTGCTTCTCACCTTTCTACCATCTATTTCTGACTTCATATGACTTCCCTCTTTTCCACTACCTAGGTTCCCATCCCCCTGCCAAATTAGTTTAAATCCTCCCGAACCGCCCTAGAAAATATTACCCCGAGGACATCGGCTCCCTCACAGTTCAGGTGTAGACCGTCCCCTTGGTACAGGTCACTCCTCCCCAAGAACTGGTTCCAATGCCTCAAGAATTTAAATCCCTCTCCCTTGCACCACTGCTCAAGCCACGTATTTAGCTTATCTATCTTACTCTCTCTAAACTTATTAGCTCGTGGCACTGGTAGCAATCCAGAGATTACTACCTTTGAGGTCCTACTTTTCAATTTAGCTCCTAACTCCCTAAATTCAGCTTGTAGGACCTCCTCCCTCTTTTTACCTACATCGTTGGTACCTACATGTACCACGACAACTGGCTGTTCCCCCTCCCCCTTCAGAATGCTCTGCACCCGCTCCGAGACATCCTTGACCCTTGCACCAGGGAGGCAACATACCATCTTGGAGTCTCGGTCTCGGCCACAGAAACTCCTATCTATCCCCCTTACAATTGAATCCCCTATCACTATAGCCCTATCCCTCTTTTTCCCGCCCTTCTGTGCAGCAGAGCCAGTCATGGTGCCCTGAACCTGGCTGCTGGTGCCTTCCCCTGATAAGTCATCTCCCCCAACAGTACCCAAAACGGTAAACCTGTTTTGGAGGGAGATGACCGCAGGTGACTCCTGCACTACCTTCCTGCCTTTACCCTGCCTTTTGGTCACCCATTTACTGTCTGAGCTAGCCTTTACCTGCGGTGTGACCAACTCACTGAATGTGCTATCCACAACATCCTCAGCATCGCGTATGCTCCAGAGTGAGTCCATTCGCAGCTCCAGCGCCGCCATGCGGTCTGCTAGGAGCTGCAGCTGGACACACTTCCTGCACACATAGTGGGGCGTAATCGGTCAGGGTCCGGCCCAATTACCCCATCTTCCACCACACAGCCGAGGATACAGAGATGGGTTGTGTTGAAGACACATTTGTCTTCGTTGTAGGTTAGATTCAGCTTTAGGGCAGTTTTTAAAAATCTCGCAAGATTTAGATCGTGGTCTTGCTGGTTGTGCCCGCAGATAGTGACATTGTCCAGATAGGGGTAGGTAGCTTGTAGTTTATTCTCGTCAACCATGCGGTCCATCTCACGTTGGAAGACCGAGACCCCATTTGTTACCCCGAAGGGCACACTGAGAAAATGGTAGAGGCGTCCGTTCGCCTCAAAGGCGGTGTATGGGCGGTCCTCCGTTCTAATGGGGAGCTGGTGATATACGGATTTGAGGTCGATAGTCGAGAAGACTCGGTATTGCGCAATCTGGTTGACCATTTCTGATATGTGGGGTAAAGGGTAGGCGTCCAGCTGGGTATAAATATTAACAGTCTGGCTGTAGTCAATTACCATCAGTTTCTTTTCGCTATTTTTAACTATGACTACTTGGGCACGCCACGGACTGGTACTGCATTCAATAATGCCTTCCCGCAGGAGTCTGTCCACTTCCGCCTTGATAAAGTGTCTGTCTTCCAGACTGTACCATCTACTTTTGGTCGCTATGGGCCTACAGTTCGGAGCGAGATTAGCGAATAAAGAGGGCGGGCTGATTTTTAAGGTTGATAGGCCACAGACTGTGAGTGGTGGCTGGGACCCGCCATATGCTAGCGTGACACTTTCGTGGTGGCACTGGAAGTCCAGGCCCAAGATTACATTAACACAGAGTTCTGGCATCACGAGGAGTTTAAAATCCTTGTAGTCCGTGCCTTTTACAGTCAGTGTTACCACACAGTAGCCCAAAATGTCCGAAGTGTGGGGCTTAGCAGCCATAGCAATTCTGCTCCGTGTAGGGGTTACCGTTAATGAGTGCCGCCGTACCAGGCTAGGGTGGATAAAACTCTCGGTACTCCCACAGTCAATTAAACATTTCGTTAAATTCCCGTTTACCTGTATGTCCATCATAGATTTTGTCAACGGGTGTGGCCTGGATTGATCCACCGTGATCGAAGCCACTGTTGGGCCCTGGGCGGCTGTTGAGTCGGGAAAAGATGGCGGATCCCAAGATGGCGGCCCGCACGGCACACACGAGGCGGTGACGGAGTTGGAAATCGGATACCCCTGCAGACTTTGCTAAAATGCCCCTTTTTCTTACATTTGAAGCATGTAGCGTCCTTCGCTGGGCATCATTGTCTGGGGTGCTTGGCCTGGTCGCAGAAGTAGCATTTTGGGCCTTGAGACATTGCCGCTGTAGTAGGACTCCTGGGTGAACTTCTGTGTGGGGACTCCGGCGGTGTAGAGCTGGTCTGAGACCTGGGTGGGGAAGATGGCTGATTCCAAGATGGCGGCCCGCTCGGCGCGCATGAGGCGGTGAGGGCCCATGGCCGGAAGAATAAGAGTCAGAGTTTTTCTGGGCCACGTCCAGCGATCGCGCAGTGGCCACTGCCTTTTTTAAGTCCAGGACCTCCTTCTCCAGCAGTCTCTGCCGGATATAATTCGATTTGAGGCCTGTGATGAAGGAATCGCGGACCAATTCGTCAGAGTACACGTTGGCCGTCACGGCCTTGCAGTTACAGTCCCGGACCAAGTCCTTTAGGCCCTGTAAGAAATCGGCCATTGATTCCTCAGGTCGCTGCCTGCGTGTAGCCAGCAGAAGTCTGGCGTACACTTCGTTTACTGGCCTCTGGTATTGGGCCTTCAGGATAGTGATGGCCTCCGTGTAAGAGGTGGCGTCCCGGATGAACAAATAAATCCGATGATTAACGCGAGTAGTCAGTAGACTCAGTTTATCTACCTCGCTAGCGGATGAGGCCCTCGCGAAGAGTTCGAAGCATTTGAGCCAGTGTCCAAATTGATTTGATGCTTCAGCAGAATGTGGATCCAAGTCCAGACGCTCTGGTTTTAGGAGTCGATCCATCCTAGTATTCTTTAGTGATTAAAATTGATGTGCCTTCAATAACCACAAAACTAGAAGTTATAGACTTTAACAAGTTGGCTTTTAATCACTAAGATCAGAGCTAACATCTCAACACACTGACTGGCTCACAGGAATGAGTCATACAGATCCTGGGATCTTTAAGTAAGAGAAGTCAGGGGCGGAGCCAAGAGCCAAGACCTGGAACCTTCCAGGTTAGTCAGGGAAGAGGAAGTGAAACTATACACCGTGTGGGGGAGGGTAATATACATGAGTGCAAAACGAATACAGGCAAGCCAAACACATTTCATTACAGCGGGTATATGGAGTTAGGTTATAGATCAACCGTGATCCCACTGAACAGTGGAATAAGCTCGAGGGGCTAAATGGCCTCCTCCTGTTCCTATGTTTTGAGGCACTCTGGCTCAGAGTTGTTGAGCTGGAGTCCGAGCTAGAGACACTCCAACACATCAAGGAGGAATTACTGGATAACGTACTCCAGTGTATAGTCACACACCAGAGGAAGGTACAGGAAGGGGAGAGTGTGACCATCAGTCAGCCGGGAAAGGGGGACGGAGGAGGTAGTGAAGCAGGTCCAGCTGACACTGCTCCTGTCCAGTAGGTACAAAGTACTTGATACCTGTGAGGATAAGGAGAAAGACTGTGGGAAGGACAGCCAGAAACCCCATCAAGGCACCACGGAGCAGGAGGCTGTCCAAGGGGAGGAGGTGCTGAGTAGAAAGGTTGTAGTTATTGGGGATTCTCTAACTAGGGAGCGAGATAGTATTCTTTGCAGTCAGGATCGAGAGTCCCGAAGGTTGTGTTGCCTACCTGGTGCCAGGGTAAGGGACAACTTGAAACAGGTGGAAAAGAATCTGGAAAGGGAGGGGGAGGATCCACTTGTTGTGGTCCATGCCAGAACCAATGACATAGGAAAGATTAGGGATGAGGTTGCTGACCTACATTGCCTCCCAATTAAGCAATGCATCAATTTTAAAATTCTCATCCTAGAAACATAGAAACATAGAAGATAGGAGCAGGAGTAGGCCATTCAGCCCCTCGAGCCTGCTCCGCCATTCAATGCGATCACGGCTGATCATCCAAATTCAGTACCCGGTCCCTGCTTTCTCCCCATACCCCTTGATCCCTTTAGCCTTAAGAAATATATCCAACTCCTTCTTGAATATATTTAATGAACTGGCCTCCACCGCCTTCTGTGGTAGAGAGTTCCACAGGTTCACCACTCTCTGGGTGAAGAAATTCCTCCTAATTTCAGTCCTAAATGGCCTACCCTTTATCCTTAGACTGTGTCCCCTGGTTCTGGACACCCCGACCATCGGAAACATCCTTCCTGCATCTAGTCTGTCCAGTCCTGTCAGAATTTTATAAGTTTCAATGAGATCACCTCTCATTCTTCTAAACATCAGCGAGTTCAAGTCCAATAGACTCAATCTCTCCTCATACGTCATTCCTACCATCCCAGGTATCAGCCTGGTGAATCTTCGCTGAACTCCTTCCATGGCAAGAACATCCTTCCTCAGATGAGGCGACCAAAACTGCACACAATACTCAAGATGTGGTCTCACCAAGGCCCTGTACAACTGCAGCAAGACATCCCTGTTCCTGTACTCAAACCCTCTCGCTGCAAAGGCCAACATACCATTTGCCTTTTTAACCACCTGCTGCACCTGCATGCTTACCTTCAGCGACTGGTACACAAGGGCACCCGGGTCTCGTTGCACTTCCCCTTCTCCCAATCTATTGCCATTTAGATAATAATCTGCCTTCCTGTTTTTGCCACCAAAGTGGATAACCTCACATTTATCCACGTTATATTGCATCTGCCATGTTTCTGCCCAATCACCCAACATGTCCACATCATCCTGGAGTTCCTTGACATCCTCCTCACAGCACACATGCCCACCCAACTTTGTGTCATCTGCAAATCTGGAGATATTACATCTAGTTCCCTTGTCCAGATCATTTATATATATTGTGAATAGCTGGGGTCCAAGGACCGATCCCTGCGGTACCCCACTAGTCACTGCCTACCATTTGGAAAAACACCAGTTTATTCCAACTCTTTGCTTTCTGTCTGCCAACCAGTTCTCTATCCAAGTCAATACCTTGCCCCCAATCCCATGTGCCTTAACTTTACACGCTAATCTCTTATGCGGGACCTTATCGAAAGCCTTCTGAAAGTCCAGATACACCACATCCACTGGTTCTCCCTTATCTATTTTACCAGTTACATCCTCAAAAAATTCCAGTAGATTAGTCAAGCACGATTTACCTTTTGTGAATCCATGTTGACTTTGTCCGATCCTATCACTGTTTTCCAAGTGCTTTGCTATTACATCTTTTTTAATGGACTCTAGCATTTTCCCCACTACTGTTCCAAATTCCATCGAAAGTTGGAAGATGATCAGCAATGCATCTACTATTTCTAGGGCCACTTCCTTAAGTACCCTAGGATGTAGATTATCAGGCCCTGGGGATTTATCGGCCTTCAATCCCATCAATTTCCCTAACACCATTTCCCTACAAATACTGATTTCTTTCAGTTCCACCCTTTCATCAGACCCTATGTTCCCCGGTATCTCTGGGAGGTTATTTGTGTCCTCCTTTGTGAAGACAGAACCAAAATATGTATTTAGTTGGTCTGCCATTTCTTTGTTCCCCATTATAAATTCCCCTGATTCTGACTGCAAGGGACCTATGCTTGACTTCACCAATCTTTTTCTCTTCACATATCTATAAAAGCTTTTACAGTCAGTTTTTATGTTCCCTGAAAGCTTACTCTCATATTCTATTTTCCCCTTCTTAATTAATCCCTTTGTCCTCCTTTGTTGAATCCTAAACAGCTCCCAATCCTCAGGATTATTGCTTTTTCTGGCCAATTTATATGTCCTCTCCTTGGATCTTATGCTATCCCTAATTTCCCTTGTTAGCCACGGTTTTATGCCAAACTGGGATGAACAAATTCTGTAGTTCATCCATGCGGTCTTTGAATGTTTGCCATTGCCTATCCACCGTCAACCTTTTGAGTGACATTCCCCAATCAATCTTACCCAACTCGCGCCTCAGACCATCGTAGTTTCCTTTATTTAAATTTAGGACCCTAGTCTCTGAGTCAACTACTTCATTCTCCATCTTAATGAAGAATTCGATCATATTATAATCGCTCCGACCCAAGGGGCCTCGTACAACAAGATTGCTAATTAATCCTTTCTCATTAAATAATACCCAGTCTAAGATGGCCTGATCTCTGGTTGGTTCCTCGACATATTGGTCCAGGAAACCATCCCGTAAACATTCCAGGAATTCCTCCTCCACAGTATTGTTACTAATTTGGTTAGCCCAATCTATATGTAGATTAAAGTCACCCATGATGACTGCTGTGCCCTTATTGGACGCTTCTTTAATTTCCCTTTTAATGCCATCCCCAACCTCCGCCTTACTGTTTGGAGGTCTATATACCACTCCCACTAACGTTTTCTGCCCCTTGGTATTTCTCAATTCTACCCATACAGATTCCACATCATCAGAGCTAATATCCTTCCTTACAATTGTGTTAATCCCTTCTTTAACCAGTAATGCTACCCCACCTCCCTTTCCTTTTTGCCTATCTTTCCTGAATATCAACTACCCCTGGATGTTGAGTTCCCAGCCTTGGCCATCCTTGAGCCACGTTTCCGTAATCCCAACCAAATCATATTCATTTACCTCTATTTGTGCAGCCAATTCATCTACCTTATTACGAATGCTCCTCGCATTAAGACACAAAGCCTTCAGGCTTGTTTTTTTTGAATTATTAGAATTATTGTTTACTGTGGCCACGTTTGATTTGAACCGTTGATTTCTCTGACTGCCACTTATGTTTTTCTCCTTCCTATCTTTTGCTTTTATCCTTGTTTCCCTTTCCTCTGTCTCCCTGCTCAGGTTCCCAACCCCCTGCCATTTTAGTTTAAATCCTCCCCCAGAGCACTAGCAAACACTCCCCCTAGGACATCGGTTCCAGCCCTGCCCAGGTGCAAACCGTCCGGTTTGAACTGGTCCCACCTCCCCCAGAACCGGTTCCAATGTCCCAGGAACTTGAATCCCTCCCCCTGGCACCATTCCTCTAGCCACGTATTCATCTGAAATATCCTTCTATTTCTACTCTGACTAGCATGTGGCACTGGTAGCAATCCTGAGATTACTACCTTTGAGGTCTTATTTTTTAATTTACCTCCTAACTCCCTATATTCAGCTTTTAGGAACTCATCCTGGTTTTAACCTATATCATTGGCGCCTATATGCACCACGACAACTGGCTGTTCACCCTCCCCTTCCAAGATGTTCTGCAGCCGCTCTGAGACATCCTTGACCCTTGCACCAGGGAGGCAACACACCATCCTGGAGTCTCGTTTGCGGCCGCAGAAACACCTATCTATTCCCCTTACAATAGAATCCCCTATTACTATAGCTCTACCCCTCTTTTTCCTCCCGTCCTGTGCAGCAGAGCCACCCCTGGTGCCAGGAAGTTCGCTGCTGCTGCTTTCCTCTGATAAGCCATCCCCCCCAACAGCACTCAAAGTGGTGTATCTGTTTGAGAGGGGGATGTCCACAGGGGACCCCTGCACTACCTGCCTGCGCCTAGTACTCTGCCTGTTGGTCACCCCTTCCCTTTCTGCCTGTCCAACCTCTACCTGCGGTGTGTCCAACTCCGTAAACATGCTATTCACGACATCCCAAGCATCACGAACGCTCCAGTATGGATCCAATCTCAGCTCCAGTGCCGCAATGCGGTCTGTCAGTAGCTGCAGCTGGATGCACTTCCTGCACACGTAGTTGCCAGGGACACAGGAAGTGTCCCTGAGTTCCCAAATAGCGCAGGAGGAGCATACCATGTGGCCGGGCTGTGCTGCCATGACTTACCCTTTAGTTAATTGAAATTAAATTAAATGAATCAATCCCACTAATTACACTACAGTTAAATGGTTTACCAACAGTCCCCGCTACACCAGAGAGACCCTAGTAACTATAAACCACAGAGTTAAAGTTTAAAAAGAGAGAAATACTCACCAATCACTTACCTGCTTCCTGGTGACGTCACACTTTAATTACTTTTTACCTCTCTCTCCCGCTGCTGAATTGGTAAGCCTCGCCTCGCTGCCGCTTTTAAGCCGCACTCCTCACTCCACACCCAGGTCCGCCTCTCTGGTCGGGCCTCGCCTCGCAGCCGCTTTTAAGCCGCTTGTTTTCAAATCCCTCCATGGCCTCACCCCTCCCTATCTCTGTAATCGCCTCCAGGCCCACAACGCTCTGAGATCTCTGCGCTCCTCGAACTCTGGCCTCCTGAGCATCCAAGATTTCAATCGCTCCACCATTGGTGGCCGTGCCTTCAGCTGCCAAGGCCCTGGCTGATGACACCCAGCTCTACCTCACCACCACCTCTCCCAACCCCTCGACCTCGACTGAATCTAAATTGTTAGTTTGCTTGTCTGATATCCAGTACTGGATGAGCAGAACTTTCCTCCAACTAAATATTGGGTGGACCGAAGTCATTGGTCGGAATCGTTACCTGTGCGTTGGGGCGGGTACGTACGGGCCGCGTAGCGGGTCACCATCTCGAACTTTTGAACAGCATGTTCTACACTGCGCGTTTAACTTAATTACATCAATTGAAAGTCATACAGGTTTCCCGACCAATTAAATGGAGCGGGTCTGATGATGTCACCGATGACTCATTTTCAGCGTGGATATTTAAAGCAGCCTTGCACTTATCCCAGTTGAAGGTTGTTGTAGGAGAGGTCAAGGTGTTTGGGAGAGCTACAAATTGCTACATATCACTGAGATTTGTGTGGGTCATGGAGACACACCGACAGAGGGCTGCACCAAGATTCCCTGATGCCTCCCTGGAAGTGCTGGTCCAGGGAGTCAGAGCACGCAAGGAGTTCCTCTTCCCTGCGGGTGGCCATAAAAGAGCAGCCAGAGACACTAAGAGGGCATGGCTGGAGATTGCGGAGGAGGTCAGCAGCAGCGATGTCGTGAGGCGGATGTGGATCCAGTGCTGCAAAAGATTCAATGATCCCATGAGGTCAGGAAAGGTGATTGGAATGCCACACTCACCTACATCCTGATGTGGGTGTCACCCCAACCCCATCACTCTGCCTTCCCAAGCCTACTTCTACACATCACTCCTCACACCAACCTACCTTGCAGGTGCATCCATCCCTCTCTGTCTATGCACCTACTCACATCCCCATCTGACTAACCACCACTGACACTCACCCTCTTCCTAATGCAATCATCGGAAGTAACACCACAGAAGGAGGCTATTTGCCAATGTCATGGCACTCCCTCATAGCACCCTCTACAGATCTAGCCCATCCATTCCTTACACTCATTCCATCACGCTCGCTCAAAGTTCTCTTCTTTCCCTCCTTGAAGGAGAAGAGAGCCCAGAACAATAGGAAGAGGCAGAGAACTGGAGGTGGCCCTCCAATATTCACCAACTTGACTCAGCAGAGGGGGAGGTGCTTGAAATCTCTGGAGTTGCAGAGCTGCTGGTGGTGGGAGACAGAAAGAGGGGGACCTCCCAGCAACCTGGTGACAGAACTAAATCACATACAGCCACATGGCATACACCCGTCGCTTATGGTGACTGATGTCAGCAGCCAGTGAAATGTCATCATGTGCATAATGGTAATGTTACAGGTTCTCTTCATAAGAGGTCTAATTCCTCCCTTTACTCTCCCACACGTCAATCAAGTGTAACCCCCCGCCCCCACTGTCCAGCCGGAGGAGGACGACGACTCCTCAGGGGAAGCTCCAGTCTCTGAGGGTGCACCGTCACCAGACCCATGTACACCCAGCACCAGCGCAGATACGCACACCTCGGTGGGTCCTGTGAGAGATAGAGTAGTGTTGTCACCCGGTGTCTCACAGATCACAAGTGAGCAAGAGTAGAGAGACAGCAGAGGAGAGTCCTCGCCAGAGGGCGCAGGATGCTCCAGGCTCTGCTGATCTGCATGCAGACGCTGAACCTTGGGGGCCATCGAGAAAGAGGGTGGTCTTGGGGGAGCAGCAATAATTGCGTGAAGTTCTGGCAGCTTTTGCAGCCGCAATGTGTGCAACTGTGCAGAGAATGGAGGAGTCCATCTCCAACTCACAGGCGATGGTGATGATGTGCTGGTCCATGAAAAGGATGGCCACCTGCATGGAGCAGCAAATGCGCCAGTCGAAGGAGAACATGTTTGCTGTGAACAACAGATTGCAGACACTCATTGACATCATCTCGAGGAGTGATACTAACATAGACATGGGTATTCATCGTCTCACTGATGTGCAGCAAGGTGCTCTCCAGCTCCTTGCTAGCAGGGAAGTGCGGGTGGTCCATGAGAGGGATGATGGTGAGAGGGGACATGGAAATGGGGGCTCTTCTCGAAGCGCTCCCACTTCTCCCCCGTTGCCTCCCCCTCAGTCAGAGCCCCACATGCTGCCTCGGATCCCGATGGCCGAGTCTGCCCCTGCACAGTTGCAGGAGGAGCAATCTTTGGCGGGGCCCTCACAGGCTCCAAAACCCAGAGGATGTCCGCCAAAAGTGTCAAATCAGTCGCAGCAGGGAAGTGAGCAGCCGACCTCTACCTCTGCTGAAGCCACAGGGGTAGCACCTCATAGAATCAAGCATAAACAAAAAAATACACAATCCGAGAGGCTCAAGGGTATGCCATGGGTGTATGAAAAAATGTTAATGTTAAGTTTCAATTCCATTTATGACGCACATAAATTTATTCCTTTTGCAGCACTTTCTGGTCTTGTCCCTTTTTGCCTGCTCCCTGGGAAGTGGTGTTGTCACTTGGAGTGAATGGTGAGACATTACTTAACCTCGAGCACTGGGGGATTGGGTGACAGGAATGGCTTTGTCATTGTAGGTCGGCTTTGTGGCGTTGTTGGGGCGGGAAAGTTAATCCAGCATCTTGGAGCCATATTGATTGCACTGGTGCAAGTTAAGTAAATGTGGCCATTATGAGGCCATCCCGGGCCTCTCAGGCAGCAATGTACACCGCTGCTGGTGCCATCTCTACCTCAGGTTCCTTCTCCTCCTCGTCTTCCACCTGTTCCTTCTCCTCCACCTCCTCTGAAGAGGTTGTGTGCTAAGAACATAAGAATTAGGAGCAGGAGTCGGCCCTACGGCCCCTCAAGCCTGCTCCGCAATTCAATAAGATCATGGCAGATCTTCGACCTCAACTCAAGGGGAGGCGGTGGCGTAGTGGTTATGTCACTAGACTAGTAAGCCAGAAGCTCAGTCAAATGCTCTGAGGATATGGGTTCTAAATCCCACCACGGCAGCTGGTGGAATTTAAATTCAATTCAATTTAATTCTGGAATTAAATGTTAGTCTTAGTAATGGCGACCATGATACCATTGTCGATTGTTGCAAAAACCCATCTGGTTCACTAATATCCTTTAGGGAAGGAAATCTGCTGTCCTTACCTGGTCTGGCCTACATGTGACTCCAGACCCACAGCAATGTGGTTGACTCTTAATGCCCTCTGAAATGGCCTAGCAAGCCACTCAGTTGTAAACAACCGCTACAAAAAACAATAAGAATAAAACCGGACGAACCACCTGGAAACGACAACGGCAAACCCAGCCCTGTCGACCCTGCAAAGTCCTCCTTCCCAACATCTGGGGGCTTGTGCCAAAATTGGGAGAGCTGTCCCACAGACTAGTCAAGCAACAGCCTGACATAGTCATAATTACCGAATCATACCTTACAACCAATGTCCCAGACACCACTATCACCATCCCTGGGTATGTCCTGTCCCACCGGCAGGACAGACCCACCAGAGGTGGTGGCACCGTGGTATACAGTCGGGAGGGAGTAGCCCTGGGAGTCCTCAACATTGACTCAGGACCCCATGAGGTCTGATGGCATCAAGTCAAATATGGGCAAGGAAACCTTATGCTAATTACCACCTACCGCCCTCCCTCAGCTGATGAATCAGTACTCCTTCATGTTGAACACCAATTGGAAGAAGCACTGAGAGTAGCAAGGGCACAAAATGTCCTCTGGGTGGGGGACTTCAATGTCCATCACCAGGAGTGGCTCGGTAGCACCACAATTGACCGAGCTGGCCGAGTCCTAAAGGACATAGCTGCCAGACTGGGTCTGCGACAGGTGGTGAGGGAACCAACAAGAGGGAAAAACCTACTTGATATACCTATCAATTCATCCAATGAAAAGCGACGAGTTAAGAAAGTAACTATAGGTTTTTATTGGCTAAATAACAGAGCCCACCCTCGTGGGTGATCGGATCCAACAAGGAGGAATACCAGCCAGTCGACCACCTTTATACCTGGGCAGGTAGGTGGAGCCATGGGCAGAGCCAGCAGTGGTCAGCCCAGGTATAACAGCGTGACAAGAGGCGACCTCGTATAGTGATACAACAGTGTGAACAGTGATAACCATAGAGTAACGATATAACAGTGATAACTATAGTGTAACGATAGTGAACGACAAAAGTGGTTTACCACATTCACCCCTTGTTTAGATTTGAGTCCGGCGGGGTGATGTGTACTACCAGTTCTGGTATGTCAGTCTGTCCGGAAGCCTCGTAAGCCTTTCCGATCGTCGCAGCGGCGGTGTTGCATTCTCCGGTGGTGATGCTGGTGTCTGCGTGGTCGGCGAGGGCTCATGGGGTTCCGGCATGCCGTCTACCTGAGCTGGAATCGGGGGGGGGTTGAGGGGTTGAAGGTGGTGTCTCCGGAATGCCCGAGGGTGCGAGGTCTCGCAAGGAGACTGTGTCCTCCCGCCCGTCTGGGTATGCCACATAGGCGTACTGAGGGTTGGCGTGCAGGAGGTTCACACTCTCGACCAGGGGGTCCGTTTTATGGGCCCTCACGTGCTTTCGCAGCAGGACGGGCCCCGGAGAGGTCAGCCAGGTTGGTAGTGTGGTTCCCGTAGTTGACTTCCTGGGGAAAACAAACATTCGTTCATGGGGGGTGGCGTTAATGGCAGTGCAAAGTAGTGACCGGTTGGAATGCAGCGCTGCCGGGAGGACTTCCTGCCAGCGGGAGGTTGGGAGGCCCTTAGACTTTAAGGCTAAGAGGACGGCCTTCCATACAGTCGCGTTCTCTCTTTCCACCTGGCCGTTCCCTCGAGGGTTGTAGCTGGTGGTCCTGCTTGCAGCAATACCTCTTGCTAGTAGGAACTGGCGGAGTTCCTCGCTCATGAAGGAGGAGCCCCGGTCACTATGTATATAGTTTGGGAACCCGAACAAGGCGAAGAGGTCGTTCAGGCATTTAATGACCGTGGTACTGGTCATGTCTGGGCAGTGGAAGGCGAAGGAGAAACGGGAGTACTCATCAACAATGTTGAGGAAGTACACATTACGGTCAGAGGATGGGAGGGGCCCCTTAAAATCGATGCTCAAGCGCTCGAAGGGGCGGGTGGCCTTGATCAGGCTTGCTCTGTCCGGCCTAAAGAAATGCGGTTTGCACTCGGCACAGGTCTGGCAGTTCCTGGTCATGGTCCTGACCTCCTCGATGGAGTAGGGCAGGTTGCGGGCCTTAATGAAGTGGTAAAGTCTGGTGACTCCGGGGTGGCAGAGGTCGTTGTGGAGGGTCTGAAGTCTATCAATTTGCGCGTTGCGCATGTAATTCGTGATAGAGCATCAGGGGGTTCGTTCAGCTTACCTGGCCGGTACAAGATATCATAATCATAGGTGGAGAGTTCGATTCTCCACCTCAAGATCTTGTCGTTCTTGATTTTACCCCTCAGCTTGTTATTAAACATAAAAGCGACCGAACGCTGGTCGGTGAGGAGGGTAAATCGTTTGCCTGCCAGGTAGTGCCTCCAGCGTCGTACAGCCTCCACAATTGCCTGGGCCTCCTTCTCGACCGACGAGCGTCGGATCTCAGGGCCCTGTAGGGTCCTTGAGAAGAAGGCCACCGGTCTCCCCTCCTGGTTAAGGGTAGCGGCTAGGGCGAAGTCGGATGCATCGCTCTCCACTTGGAAGGGGATGGACTCATCCACCGCGTGCATTGTGGCCTTAGCAATGTCTCCCTTAATGAGGGAGAAGGCAGTGCACGCTTCCTCCGTAAGGGGGAAGGATGTGGACTTCATGAGGGGTCTGGCTTTGTCCGCATAATTGGGCACCCATTGAGCATAGTAGGCGAAGAGCCCCAGGGTTCTCTTCAGCGCCTTTGGGCAGTGGGGGAGGGGTAACTCCACGAGGGGGTGCATTCTTTCGGGGTCGGGGCCGACGAGTCCGTCCTCTACTACGCAGCCGAGGATGGCAAGGCGTGAGGTGTTAAACACACATTTCTCCTTATTGTAAGTGAGGTTCAGCCGTTGGGCCGTACGGAGGAATCTCTCCAGATTAACATCATGGTCCTGCCGGTCGCAGCCGCAGATGGTGACGTTATCTAGATAGGGGAACGTGGCGTGCAGCCCGTTCTGGTCAAACATCCAGTCCATCTCCCTTTGGAAGACCGAAACCCCGTTGGTGACGCCAAAGGGAACCCTAAGGAAGTGGTAGAGGCAGCCATTCGCCTCGAAGGCGGTATACTGGCGGTCCTCAGGGCGGATAGGGAGTTGGTGGTAGGCCGACTTAAGGTCGATGGTAGAGAATACTCGGTATTGTGCAATCTGATTGACCATATCAGATATGCGGGGAAGGGGGTTTGCGTCCAGCTGGGTGTACCGGTTTATGGTCTGGCTGTAGTCGATGACCAGGCGGTTTTTATTGCCGGTCTTAACGACCACGACCTGGGCACGCCAGGGGCTGCTGCTCCCCTCGATGATGCCCTCCTTCAGGAGACGCTGCACCTCAGAGCTAATGAAGGCTCTGTCCCCGGCGCTGTACCGCCTGCTCTTGGTAGCGACGGGTTTGCAGTCGGGGGTGAGGTTAGCGAACAGGGAAGGTGGCGGGACCTTGAGGGTGGATAGGCCGCAGGTGTTACGCGGTGGGCGGTTTAAAGGCTGCTGGTTGTCGACTGTGAGTGGGGGGAGGGGTCCGCCGTATGCTAGAGTGATGCTTTGGAGGTGGGATTGGAAGTCCAGCCCTAGTAGGACGGCAGCGCAGAGCTGGGGGAGGACGAGGAGTTTAAAATTTTTATACTCCGTGCCCTTAACCGACAGGGTCATGACACAGTAGCCGCTGATGTCTGTGGCGTGGGACCTCGATGCCATCGAGATCCGGTTGCGCGTTGGCCGGACAGTGAGGGAGTAGTGGCTCACCGTGTCTGGGTGGATGAAACTCTCCGTGCTTCCGCTGTCGATCAGGCAGGTCGTGGCGCGGCCGTTTACTTTGATGTCCATCATGGACTTGGACAGGTGGTGCGGGCGGGCTTGGTCCAGTGTGACGGAGGCTAGTGTGTGGCTCAGCGAGCTGCCGTAGTCTGCGGGTGAGGCGGTGGTCGAGTCCGGAGGCGAGGTGGCGGTCGAGCGTGGAGGGTAAAATGGCGGCGCCCACGAGGTTGGACAAAATGGCGGAGAAGATGGCTGCCCCCACAACTCACATGAGGCACTGCTGGTGTTGGTTGCCTGGATCAAAGATGGCCGCCCCCATGACTCACACGTGGGGATGTTGGCATCTGTGGCCTTGATGGAAAATGGCCGCCCCCACAACTCGCATGAGGCACTGCTGGCCTCTGTTGACCTCTGTTGGCCTCTGCAGGCCTTAGCAAAGTGGCCTTTCTTCAGGCAGCTTGAGCACGTCGCGTTTCTCGCTGGGCAGCGCGCCCTAGGATGTTTCGCCTGGCCGCAGAAGAAGCAGCCGGTGGCCCAATCGCGGGGGTCCAAAGTCGCAGCCGGTACCGGGGGTGGCGGTCCCGATCGGGTCCGGGACGCTGACGCAGAGGTAGGTCCCAGGGGCGGCGCTGCGAGGGGTATCGCGGTCGGGGTCGGTCCCGAGTCCCAGGGTCGCAAATTACTGTACCTGGAGTACGCCTCGAGGTCCCGATGGGCCCCTTCTAGGGAGCGAGCGAGGGCTGCAGCTGTGTTCAGGTCAAGGTCCTTTGCTTCAAGAAGTCTTTGCTGTGCGTAGTCGGACCGCAGGCCTTTCACGAAGGCATCGCGGACATTATCTTCAGTATTTTCTGCCGCTGATACCGCTTTAAAGTCACAGTCCCTGCCGAGTGCTTGTAGCGCCCGTAAAAATTCATCTACCGACTCTCCTGGCTGTTGCGGGCGGGATCTTAGGAGGTGTCTGGCATACATGGAGTTTACCGGGCTCCGGTACTGTTGTTTCAGCAGGTTGATGGCGGCTTCGTATGTTTTAAGGTCCCGGATGAGTGCGAATACTTTAGGGCTCACTTGGGCGGTCAGAACTCTTAGCATGGATTTCTGAGGCACGCCGGATTCTCCCAGGTAGGATTCGAAACAGCTCAGCCAGTGTTCGAAGTCGAGGGCTGAGTTTGCTGCCTGTGGGTTTAGATCCAGGTACGGTGGTCGGAGGGCTCGCAGCCAGGCTGGCTGCTGTGGCTGTTGTAGCTGGGCGTCTGGCTGGTCGCTTGGCTGGTCGTTTGACTGGTCGTTTGACTGCTCAAGTGTCAACATTTTAAAATTTAGCCAATAAAATTGATATACCTATCAATTCATCCAATGAAAAGTGACGAGTTAAGAAAGTAACTATAGGTTTTTATTGGCTAAATAACAGAGCCCACCCTCGTGGGTGATCGGATCCAACAAGGAGAAATACCAGCCAGTCAACCACCTTTATACCTGGGCAGGTAGGTGGAGCCATGGGCGGAGTCAGCAGTGGTCAGCCCAGGTATAACAGCGTGACAAGAGGCGACCTCGTATAGTGATACAACAGTGTGAACAGTGATAACCATAGAGTAACGATATAACAGTGATAACTATAGTGTAACGACAGTGAACAACAAAAGTGGTTTACCACACTACTTGATCTCGTCCTCACCAATCTACCTGTTGCAGATGCATCTGTCCATGACAGCATTGGTGGAAGTGACCACCGCACAGTCTTTGTGGAGACGAAGTCCCGTCTTCATGTTGAGGATACCATCCACCGTGTTGTGTGGCACTACCACCGTGCTAAATGGGACAGATTTCGAACAGATCTGGCAACTCAAAACTGGGCATCCATGAGGCGCTGTGGGCCATCAGCAGCAGCAGAATTGTATTCAACCACAATCTGTAACCTCATGGCCCAGCATATCCCTCACTCTACCATTACCATCAAGCCGGGAGATCAACCCTGGTTTAACGAAGAGTGCAGGAGAGCATGCCGGGAACAGCACCAGGCATACCGAAAAATGAGGTGTCAACCTGGTGAGGCTACAACACAGGACTACTTTCATGCCGAACAACGGAAGCAACATGCGATAGACAGAGCTAAGCGATCTCACAACCATCGGATCAAATCAAAGCTCTGCAGTCCTGCCACATTCAGTCATGAGTGGTGGTGGACAATTAAACAGTTAACAGGAGGAGGAGGCTCCAAAAATATCCCCATCCTCAATGATGGTGGAGCCCAGCACGTGAGTGCAAAAGACAAGACTGAAGCATTTGCAACTATCTTCAGCCAGAAGTGCCGAGTGGCATCACAGATGCCAGTCTTCAGCCCAATCAATTCACTCCACGTGATGTCAAGAAACGGCTGAAGACCCTGGATACTGCAAAGGCTATGGGCCCTGACAACATTCCGGCAATAGTACTGAAGACTTGTGCTCCAGAACTTGCTGCGCCCCTAGCCAAGCTGTTCCAGTACAGCTACAACACTGGCATCTACCCGGCAATGTGGAAAATTGCCCAAGTATGTCCTGTCTACAAAAAGCAGGACAAATCCGACCCGGCCAATTACCGTCCCATCACTCTACTCTCAATCATCAGCAAAGTGATGGAAGGTGTCATCGACAGTGCTATCAAGCGGCACTTACTCAGCAATAACCTGCTAACTGACGCCCAGTTTGGGTTCCGCCAGGGCCACTCAGCTCCTGACCTCATTACAGCCTTGGTCCAAACATGGACAAAAGAGCTGAACTCAAGAGGTGAGGTGAGAGTGACTGCCCTTGACATCAAGGCAGCATTTGATCGAGTGTGGCATCAAGGAGCCCTAGCAAAACTGAAGTCAATGGGAATCAAGGGGAAAACTCTCCATTGGTTGGAATCATACCTAGCACAAAGGAAGTTAGCTGTGGTTGTTGGAGGTCATTCATCTCAATCACATGACATCACTGCAGGAGTTCCTCAGGGCAGTGTCCTAGGCCCAACCATCTTCAGCTGTTTCATCAATGACCTTCCCTCCATCATAAGGTCAGAAGTTGGGATGTTCGCTGATGATAGCACACTGTTCAGCACCATTTGAGACTCGTCAGATACTGACTCAGTCCGTGTCCATATGCAGCAAGACCTGGACAACATTCAGACTTGGGCTGACAAGTGGCAAGTAACATTCGCATCACACAAGTGCCAGGCAATGACCATCTCCAACAAGCGAGACTCTAACCATCTCCCCTGGACACTCAATGGCATTACCATCGCTGAATCCCCAACTATCAACATCCTGGGGGTTACCATTGATCAGAAACTGAACTGGACCAGCCATATAAATACTGTGGCTACAAGAGCAGGCCAGAGGCTGGGAATTCTGCGGCGAGTGTCTCACCTCCTGACTCCCCAAAGCCTTTCCACCATCTACAAGGCACAAGTCAGGAGTGTGATGGAATACTCTCCACTTGCCTGGATGAGTGCAGCTCCAACAACACTCAAGAAGCTCGACACCATTCAGGATAAAGCAGCCCGCTTGATTGGCACTCCATCCACCACCTTCAACATTCACTCCCTCCACCACCGGCGCACTGTGGCTGCAGTGTGTACCATCTACAAGATGCACTGCAGCAACTCGCCAAAGCTCCTTCAACAGCACCTTCCAAACCCACGACCTCTACCACTTAGAAGGACAAGGGCAGCAGACGCATGGGAACATCACCACCTACAAGTTCCCCTCCAAGCCACACACCATCCTGACTTGGGCCTGTATCGCCGTTCCTTCACTGTCGCTGGGCCAAAATCCTGGAACTCCCTTCCTAACAGCATTGTGGGTGTACCTACACCATATGGACTGCAGCGGTTCAAGAAGGCGGCTCACCACCATCTTCTCAAGGGCAATTAGGAATGGGCACTAAATGCAGGCCTAGCCAGCGACGCCCACATCCCATCAATGAATAAAAAAATTAAAAAACTCCACTTTCCCACCAGATCCCCATATCCCTTGATTCCCCGAGTCCAAAAATCTATCGATCTCAGCCTTGAATATACTCAATAACTCGGCATGCACAGCCCTCTGGGGTAGAGAGTACCAAAGATTCACAACCCTCTGAGTGAAGAAATTCCTCCTCATCTCAGTCTTAAATGGCCTACCCCTTATCCTGAGACTATGTCCCCTAGTTCTAGACACTACAGCCAGGGGAAACAACCTCTCAGCATCTACCCTGTCAATCCCCCTCAGAATCTTATATGTTTCAATGAGATCACCTCTCATTCTTCTAAACTCCAGAGAGTATCGGCCCACTCTACTCACCCTGTCCTCATCGGACAACCCTCTCATCCCAGGAATCAATCTAGTGAACCTTCGTTGCACCGCCTCCAAGGCAAGTCTATCCTTCCTTAGATAAGGAGACCAAGGGGGAGAAATTCGGTTGTTAGCGCCACCGATTAACGCCTAAAGAGGCCGAGAAGTGGGGCGCTAGCCAGGCGCCTCGCGCCTCGCCCCATATTGAGCATGCATTTAGCGCCGGCGCTAAATCTTAGTGCCCGCTCATGGGTGCAGGCTGATTATGATGTCATTTGAGTGTGCAACGCCTTTTAGGCGCCCCAGACCGGAAATTCAGTGGCGCCCCCCTCCGTAGCGCCTGGCGCTAATAGTGACAGCTTACCTGGACCTTACCAAGTCGCTCTCGGGCTGGAGGAGCGTTATTTAAAGGCGACTGGTGTGGTTTAAAAGCGGCAGCCATTTTTGGAGCACAACTTCCTCGAGAGCTACAAAGAGTTGCTGAGCTGCACACCGAGAGCCATTTGACCACTGAGCCAGCGCAGACAGACGATCTTCAGCCTTCTGACCATCACCTTGCTGTTGGTGAGCCTTGACAACGGGGAACCTTCCTGTGGGCACTTATTATGGAGGCTGCATTGGAGGGGAGCATCCTGCTGCTGAATCATCTGGAAAGGGCACTGAGACGCTGGGAGAGGGGGGCGGGCATGGCCAGACGGAGGAGGGCCAACAGACGTCGCCACAGCAGACCTTACACTGGCAGGGTTTTCCAACAGCAGTTTTGTTGTGTATGTAATATGTGTGCTACTTTGAACCAATGGACAGGACTGCACTACTTGTAGGGCGTAGTGATACGCAGTACCACTCCTGGCCATGGGGTATAAATAGTACTGTGGGTACTGATCTCCCCCTCAGTTCCCGCCTGTGGGCATGAAGTAAAGACCTACGTGCAGTCCCTACCTCCAACCAGTAAAAACCTGTTTGAGTTATACGTTTAAGTCTTTGTGTTAATTGTTCAATACAATACACATACTTAACAAGTTTTCCTACATGAACTTGCCAGAGGAGCAGTGTGTCAGAAGGCTGCGATTTAGAAAGGAGGTGGTGACTGAGCTGTGCCAGCTGCTTCAGCCAGATCTGCAGCCTCAGATAAGGTGCAGGACATCTCTGTCGGTGGCTGAGAAGATGCCTGCTGGCCTGAACTTCTACGTGAGCGGCTCGTCTCAGGCTGCGCGTCAGAGGCTGATCAGAAGTAGCTTCTAGGCCCCGCTCACGGAATGCTTGCTGCCATTCCAAGAACAGGAATGGAACCGGTCTGATACCCCCAAGCCTGTGAAGGGCAAGATGCATGTAAATAGCAGGCATGGCCATTGTAAATGAAGAAAGTGTTTCATTACACAAAATGTGGTTCCTTCAAACATGAGAAAGCTATGGCAACAGAAAGCAAAATTAATACACTGACACCCGGGAGACTGTCCAAAACATAAATCACATTCCGACCATCTTCCTTGGCCTTGATTCCACTGCGCCAACCAAAGCATCCAATGCCCCATCAGTGAGGCGTTCCGCCCTCTGCCTCACCCTTTACATGTCTTGCTAGGCTGGTGTGCCACAGGTAGGCTCCCACCACTTTGAAGGCCTACAAGGCAGTGAGTGTGTCTGGTGATGCGAATTGACCTGCCCCTTTAAGAGCTGGCCGGCGCCAGTGTGTCTCAGGGAAAGTGATTATTGACAGCACCCTCGCTGCGCCCCGCCACCGTGAAATTGGGTTGCGCCACCGGGTTAGCGCCTTAGGAGTAGCGTGCAGCGCCTGATTTAGCGCCGCAATCACCTTTAGGGGTGCTGCAACCCAATATCGCGCTAGGTGGTGCTAAATTGCGCCTGGCGCTAAACTTTGCGCATCGCCAGGACAAGCGCCCCAAACGCGGCTATACCGAATTTCTAGGCCCAAATGTGTGCACAGTACTCTGGGTATGGTCATAAGAACATAAGAAATAGGAGCAGGAATAGGCCATTTTGCCCTTCGAGCCTGCTCCGCCATTCAATAAGACCATGGCTGATCTTCTACCTCATCTCCACTTTCCTGAACTAATCCCATTATTATGTCCGTGTGTAATTGGGACACGGACTGCAGGAGTTGGTTATAACAGGTCTTTACTGAGTGGGGACAAACTGGAACTAACTATGCAAAGTTACTTCACAGGCTTATATACAGGGATGGTCACTACTGGTACTGCAGTATACAGGGGCTGCAGAATATAGGGCTAGATTTTCAGTTGCTTGCGCCAGCAGTTAGCGCCTTAAGAGAAGTGATTTCCGGGCGCTATGCGTGTAGCGCCCGGGCGCAGCGCAGTTTGCGCCCCGCCCCAAATTAAGCTGCCCGTTAGCGCCGGCGCAAAGTTTAGCGCCCGCCCGGATGCGCGCGCAGAAAATGACGTCACATCCTCGTGCAACGCCCTTTGGCCGCCCCGATTGCAAACTTCAGTCGGACCGCCCCATTGTGCGGCGGGCGGCCGGAGCGTTTGGAAAAAGGAACGCAACACAACCAGCGCGGGCCCCGGGGGGCGCTAATTAAAGGGAACGTCCTCTCCAGTATAAAGGCCATCCTTTTTTCAGAAAACAGTCTTGTGCAACGCATTTCTGGAGACACAACAAGGAGGATAGCTAACTGGTTTCAAGCAGCAAGAGCCAGGTATTTTTGGACTCAGGCAACAGCGCTGCAAGTGGCCATTTGGAAATTAGAGTGTTTGCCAGGATTTGATGGGGGTTGCATGGGGTGCCAACGCGGAGCTGCAGCTCCATGTCCATAGGGCTCGCAGACGCATTGTGAGAGGGGCAGCCCTGGCTAGAGGCAGAGGGGGCTACAGGCGTCGGCCACGTAGGCCTTACCCAGTCAGGCTATACCGCCAGCAGCGCTCCTACCTAAACATGAGTGCCGCGCGATGTGTTAAAAGGCTCCGATTCCGAAAGGGGGTGATTGCAGAGATCTGCCACCTGCTTCGCCGAGATCTGCGGCCAAAGCTCAGGTGCAGGACGTCTCTGTCGGTGGAAGTGAAGGTGACGGTGGCATTGAACTTCTATGCCACCGGCTCCTTCCAATACGCTGCTGGGGACATAGCAAACATCTCCCAGTACAGCGCGCATCGCTGCATCCGCCAGGTGACCGAAGCACTGTTCAGAAGGAGAAGCCAATTCATCTCCTTCCCCATGGCCCTGGAGAGCCAGCATCAGCGCGCATTGGGATTTTCCAGACTCGGGGAATTCCCCTTGGTGCAGGGCGCCATTGACTGTACGCATGTGGCTTTGCGGGCCCCTCTGGAGCATGGCGAGCAGTATCGCAACAGGAAGGGCTACCATTCTCTGAATGTGCAGCTGGTCTGTGACCACAAGCAGCGCATCATGGCAGTCAATGCCAGCTTCCCAGGCAGCAGCCACGATGCCTTTATCCTGCGGCAGAGTACTGTGCATGACATGTTCCAGGCACAGCCTCCCCCAAGAGGATGGCTACTCGGGGACAAAGGCTATCCTTTGTGCACCTGGCTCATGACCCCGCTCCGCGCGCCCAGGACCGCTGCTGAAGAGGCCTACAACGAGAGCCATCAAACCACCCGCAACATCATCGAGCTAACTATTGGGGTCCTCAAGCAGCGGTTCCGCTGCCTTGATCGCTCCGGAGGAGCTCTCCAGTATTCGCCGGACCGGGTCTCCCAATTTGTGGTGGTTTGCTGCATGCTACACAACCTGGCTATCCGCAGGACTCAGGCACTGCCACCTGACGTTGGACCAGCACCTCAGGAGGAGGAGCAGGAGGAGCATGAGGAGGAGGAGGAGGAGGAGGAGGAGGAGGAGCAGGAGTACGTTCCCAGGAGGGAGCGACCAGGGCCAAGGGCCGCACGACGCCACCTTATTACACGGTACTTCTAAGCCCCCTGTCAGGGAATGGCCAGGGGCCATGAGGGAAGATGAATGCAGCCGCTCCGCAAGCCCTCAGCCGGCGAAGCCAACAAACACTAAGAAGAACAACCATGGAGACTGCATGAATAAAGATAATTTTTTATTACACAAAAATGAAAAGCCCTTCCCACATGAATCCCCAAAAACAATAAACGGGCCCCACAAAAAGCCCAACAAACGACTCACTCCCACAAACTGGGGAGGAGCCACTCCACCTTTATTGAAACCGGGCCTCAACGTCGGCCTAACGCAAAAAAAAAGCCCTCCAAAAGCACAACCATGGGCAAAATAAAGATGGCCACCGCCATATTAAAGGAAAGCTGGCCACACCCTCTACTGAGTGGCCCGCGAGGGCGAGACCTTGGCCAGCATTTTGCCTCCCCTGCCCTGCCTGCTGCTCCTTCGCAAGCTCTGCCCAGTGGCTGCTGCGAGGCTGGGGGAAGGCGCCTGAGGCTCAGATGCCCTTCCGCCAGATGCCACTGGGGGGCGGCCTACACGGCGTTTGGGCCTCGAGGGGCCGTCTCCTGAGTGGCGCACCTGAGCCTGGCCACCATCAGCTGCAGCCGCTTGCCCTTGACGCCCCAGAGGGGGAATGGCGGCGACGGATGGCGCTATGTGGGCCAGCTGGCGTCTGGGATGCGCTGGCTGGTGCTGTGGCGCGGTGGCACTCGGCCGGGCCCGCACTGCAGGATCCGCAGCAATCAGCCGACGGCCGGCTTGCTGGGATGGTCCAGCGCGGCGCCTGCCCTGGCGATGCCTGCCTGAGACAGCGCATGTGGCAGCAGTGAGTGGCCCTGTGGTCCTGGTGTGCGCGCGCATCACATCCGCCAGGGTCTTGACGGCATCAGTTAGCATGCGGCCAGTCGCGGCAGTTGCTGCCCCGAACTCGCGCACACTGGTCGCCAGCGACTCGATGGCCTCAGGCATGCGCCCCACCACGCTCATGAGCTCCGTGTGGCGCCGGTCCGAGTCGTCGGCCATCTGATCGAGCTTCCGCACCTCCTCCGAAGTGAAGGTGTCCGGACTGGAGTCGCGACTCTCCCGCTGGGGAGGAGGGGGCCGAACTAGGGGACCCTTGCCGCGTTGGTGACGGCGAGTGTGCCGAGCAGCAGCACTCCCCTCTGATCCTTCCCCCCTTTGGGGGGAAGGCCGCGGGCCACGCGCACGGCTGCTGGGTGGCTGGACGCCACTGGTCCCAGAAGCTGCATTGCCCTGCGACAGTTCCTCCAGGCACTCGTCCAGTGAGGAGGTGTCAAGCATTTCCTCCTCTCCTGCGGGACGTGACTGTTCCCCCGAAAGTCCGGCTTGCTCCTCCTCCTCCTCCTGGTTGGAGGTGCTGTCACTGGCAGCCTCAGGGTCCTGGTCGTCACCAGCTGAAAGCAGGAATGCACAAGAGTAGCTTCAGAGTGAGGAGACGGCGTCAGCGAGGGAGTTAGGACTGGTGGGATTCAGCGCATTGGTGGGACAGTGGCAAAGGAGGTAGCTCGGATGGGCCAGTGCGACGCGAGAGGGCCAAAAGGCGAGGTCCTTACCATTGCCGGGCAGTGGAGGGTCGGATACACCGCACGCTGTGGGGACAATCACACGGGCTCCCATGAGCACACACACGCGCTCCTCCAGCCGAGTGAGCTTCTGCAGCTTGGCGCGGCCACCCCTGGCACGGGCCTGGCGATTAAACGCTACTTTAGCCTGCAAGAGAAAGGACGGGCTGTAAGTGCGCAGTGAAGCCCTGATGTACTGTCCACTGCCTCCCATGGTGGAATAGCTTGGCCAAAGTGTAGAGTGCCGAATGGCCATTTGATGCTCATGACTGTCCCAATGCTGCTGGCTGAGGGCTGGCCAAAAGGACTTTCAGGTCCCTTTGCCCATCATGTCAGGTGTACATGCAAGAATGAGGAGGAGACTGGAAAGGCTACTCACCCTCACAATCCTGGTCAGATCGTTGTATTTCTTACGGCATTGTGTGTGGGTCCTGGGGGCCTCGCCGGTGAACGTCACCCTCTGGGCGATCTGCTTCCAGGCTTTGGTGTAGTCGTGGTGGGTTGGATTCCTCCCACTCTCTGGAAACAAGATCTTGCGCCTCACCTCCAGAGCTGTGACCATTATGTCCAGATCACCCTCTGAGAAGCGCAGGGCACGCTGACGGGCCTTCTCTGGCGTTGCCATGACTCCCTGGGGCTGAGCAGTAGTGTTGAGGCCTCTTTGCAAGGCTGCAGTGTGCAGGGCGTGGCAGCAGACCAATTCGTCCCTTCCCCCTTTAAGAGCTGGTCGGCACCACGGGGTCTGCTGTCAGTGCAAAAATGACCGCACCCGTGCTGCGCCCCGCCTGGGCGCTATCCCTCTGGACCGCCGGCTTAGCGCCTAAAGAGAGTAGTGGAACGCCTCTTTTAGCGCTCCACCAACCTCTTAGGGCGAAGCCACTGAATTCCCGGCAACGGGGCGCTACTTTGGGGCGGGCGCTAACTTCGGGCGGGCGCTAAGGTTAGCGCCCCAAAACTGCCTATACTGAAAATCTAGCCCATAGTTCCTTCTGCAAAGTACATACACTACAATTCCTCCCCTTTTAGCTAAACAGTACATAACATTCGATTAACAATCAAATAACATATTTACAATTACAGTTGCTATATACATTAGCTGAAGTTGAGCAATTATAAGTTCAGTCTTTGAGGAGGCTTCCTGATTCTGTCTGGATAATGCCTCTTTGGGGTATCAGGTTCTTCTGGCAAAGTTGATTCGGAATCAACGTCGTTGTTGGGTTCGTCTGCTTCCAATATTCCCGATTCTGAGGTAGATGCAATTGGTACTTCGGTTTCATCACCAGGTGTATAGGATCGTGGTGTGGAATTGACGTTTTCCAGTGACTCTAGAATCTGGTCAGCATGGCGTCTTACAATGCTCTCTCCAACGTCCACGGTATACATTAGAGGTCCTTGCCGTGTGCAGATCGTTCCTGGCTGCCATTTCTCTGTGCGGTAGTCCCGGGCCAAAACTGGTTGACCTATCTTAAAACTCCTGGTCGGCCTTTCATTCATATTCTGAAACTGCCTGTTCTCCACATCTCTTCTGATGTTTGGCTTAACCAAATCCAAGCGGCATCGTAGTCTTCGATTGAAGAACATCATGGCTGGAGTTTGGTTGGTAACCGCATGTGTCGCATTCCGGTAGGCAAACAAGAAGTTGTCCACCTTGTGTTGTAGGGGTATGTCTTCATTACACATTGCCTTGATAGCCTTCTTGAATGTTTGAACGAACCTCTCAGCCAATCCATTGGTGGCTGGATGATATGGGGCGGATGTGTAATGCTTAACACCATTGTTCTTTAAGAACCTCCGGAACTCTTCAGACACAAACTGCGGTCCATTGTCGGAGCAAATCTCTTCAGGCAGCCCATTTCTGGCGAATATGGTTCGTAAGACTGTGATAGTTTTTTCTGTGGTGGTTGAGGACATTTTTATTACCTCTGGCCACTTTGAATGTGCATCCACCGCAATTAAAAACATCGAGTCCATAAATGGACCAGCAAAATCAATGTGCACCCTTTGCCATGGCGATGAGGGCCACTCCCATGGATGTAGAGGGGCTTGTGGTGGGGTGTTTTGGACCTTCTGGCATCCTGTACAGCTCTTGGTCATCTCTTCGATTTCTCTATCGATTACCGGCCACCACACAAACGCTCTGGCTAAGTTCTTCATTTTTACCCCTCCCAGATGACCCTCATGAAGCTCATTGAGCACTCTATCCTTCAATTTGGGTGGAATTACTACTCTGGATCCACACATCAAGGTTCCTCTGCACACTGACAGCTGTTCTCTTCTCGTCGAGAATGCTGGCAGCAGTGGTTCGCCATGTGCTGGCCATCCCTACACCGTTAAATCATAGACCCAGGAGAGTGTCGGGTCATTTCGTGTTTCCTTTTCTATGTTTGCATTCGTCACAGGTAGACATTCGACTATGGTCGAGTGGAATATTTCCACTGGATCCACTGCAGGTGCTTCTTCCACCATCGGCAACGGTAGGCACGACAATCCATCAGCATTCCCATGCTGTTTAGTTCCTTTGTACTCAATGTCATATTGGTGTGCCCCTAGGAAAAGGGACCACCTCTGTAGCCGTTGTGCTGTCATTATCGGGACGCCCTTCTGAGGGTTGAAAATGGAGACAAGAGGTTGATGATCAGTTAGTAGAGTAAATTTCTGACCGTGCAGGTAGTGATTGAACTTCTTCAATCCCCACACCAGGCTGAGGGCCTCTCTGTCAATCTGGGCGTAGTTACGCTCGGCTGAAGTTAATGAGCGTGACACAAAAGCTATCGGCCTCTCTGAACCATCAAGGAATTTATGTGACAGTACCGCTCCAATGCCGTAGGGAGACGTATCACACGCCAGTCTTATCGGTAGTGATGGGTTGTAGTGAGCCAATACTTCTCTTGAAGTGATTAGGTCTTTACTCTTCTGAAAGGCCCGCTTACATTCATTGCTCCATTTCCATGCTACTCCAGTTTGTAGTAGGGCGTTCAGTGGGTGCAGAATTGTGGACAAATTCGGCAAAAACTTATGGTAGTAATTCACCAATCCGAGGAATGACCTCAGTTGCAACACATTTTCAGGCGCTGGAGCCTTAACTACCGCTTCAATTTTGTCAGGGAACTTATGTAACCCCTCTTCATCAATCACGTGGCCACAATACGATATCAGTTTCTTAAAAAACTCGCACTTGGGGCGATTGGCTCGTAGCCCATGTTCTCATAGTCTAGTGAGCACCTGGTCTAGGTTGGCAAGGTGTTCACTGTCATCTTCACCTGTCACTAAGATGTCGTCCAAGTAACACTGAGTCCCTGGAATCCCTTGCAGGACTTGTTCCATCACTCTTTGCCATATCGCCGGAGCTGATGCTACTCCGAACACCAGTCGATTATACTGGTAAAGAACTTTGTGAGTGTTTATCATGAGATACTTCCTAGAGGATTCTTCAACCTCCATCTGCAAATATGCTTGTGCTAGGTCAATTTTTGTAAAACGCTTCCCTCCAGATAGTGAGGTGAAAATATCTTCTATCCTCGGGAGAGGATATTGTACTGTGTGAAGGACTGGGTTCACCGTCACCTTGAAGTCCCCACAGATGCGAACCTTCCTTGGCTCCTCAGACATATTGTTTAACGTTTTCTTCATGACAGGAACGATGGGTGTCGCCCACTCGCTCCAGTCTACCTTAGATAACACGCCTGCATTCTCCAGATTCTCCAGCTCTGCCTCGACGGCTGGGTGAATTGCATATGGTACCGGTCTTGCTTTGAAAAACTTGGGAATTGCATTCTCTTCTATTTTTATCGAGGCGGTTACGCCTTTAAGAGTTCCCAGTTCTTGTTGAAACACCTCTTTGGCGTTAGCTAAGATTTTTGACAATCGTCCAGGTGTGACGTCGTCATCCTTTTTACCAGCCACTGTCAGTGCCTGAATGGAGTGCCAGTCTAAACTTATCTTTCTGATCCATTCACATCCCAATAGCGGTGGTCCACCATCTTGCAGTATGTACAGATACAATTTCTGTATTTCCTTGCCGTTGTATTTGACAGGCACCCTTATTTTCCCTCTGGGGTATACTTTTTGCCCCGTATACGTCTTCAAGACAATGGATGTCTCTTTCAAGGGTATGTGTGAGAATAGCCGCTCGTAGTCTCGTCGATTCGTGATGGTCAGGGCTGATCCTGTATCCAATTCCATTTTGACTTGGGACCCTGCTATCATGAGGGTGACCCAAATGGTTCGGTGATCCTCTTTTGCGATTACGCTGTGAAGTTTGAGACAGCTTAGTCTCTTGTTCCCAGATTCACTATCGCTCATCTGGTCTTCGGAACTACTGTCCATCATCTTTTGTACTTGGGGATGGACATATGAGGAGAGGTTGAGTAGATTGGGACTCTACTCATTGGAGTTCAGAAGAATGAGAGGCGATCTTATTGAAACATATAAGATTGTGAAGGGGTTGGATCGGGTGGATGCGGGGAAGATGTTCCCGATGATGGGTGAAACTAGAACTAGGGGGCATAGTCTTAGAATAAGGGGCTGTTCTTTCAAAACTGAGATGAGGAGGAACTACTTCACTCAGAGGGTGGTAGGTCCATGGAATATGCTGCCCCAAAAAGCTGTAGAAGCTACATCATTACATAAATTTAAAACAGAAATAGACAGTTTCCTAGAAGTAAAGGGAATTAAAGGTTACGGGGAGCAGGCAGGAACGT
Organism: Somniosus microcephalus; assembly: GCF_052327205.1. Lineage (NCBI taxonomy): Eukaryota > Metazoa > Chordata > Chondrichthyes > Squaliformes > Somniosidae > Somniosus > Somniosus microcephalus. The sequence goes on along the minus strand of NC_141010.1, from coordinate 66,362,522 downwards.
GGACATGAGTCTAGGTTCGGATCGGTCATGGCCCTGTGGGTAGCGGAGCGGGCCCAGGGGCCATGTAGCCTGATCCTGCTCCTATTTCGTGTGTCTAATTCTGTTAGATTCAGGAAATGGTTCTGTGATAGTGGATTGGCGGTTAGGATCAGATCAGCCATGATCTTATTGAATGGCGGAGCAGGCTTGAGGGGCCGATTGGCCTACTCCTGCTCCTATTTCTTATGTTCTTATGTTTCCTGTACTGTTCCTTAGTAGCCTTTTTGTTGTCGTTAGTCTTCTTCCCAGACCTGCAAACTCATGCAATGTGTCCCATCTTTCTGCATTGCCTGCATATTTTGTCCTTGGACCAGCAGTCCTTCTGGTCATGGGTTGTTCTGCCGCAGCGATAACATTTTGCAAATCCCCGTGTCATTTCGTGGGTGCTGTATTCCTGTGGCTTTTGCTGTATTTCCGCAGCTCTCCTTGCTGCTGCTTCGTACGATACTGCCACGCTGAAAGCCTTATCTAGCGTCAGCTCTTTCTCTGAGAGTAACCTCTTCTGGGTTCCTTCACTCAGGAGTCCACAGACAAATTTGTCCCGTAGGGTATCTGCCAGTCCTGCTCCGAACTGGCAGTGCTTTGATAGCTTGCGTAGTTCCGTAAGGTAATCAGTATTGCTCTCATCTTTATGCTGATTTCTCCTGTGGAATTTAAATCTTTCTGCTATCAGCAACGGTTAAGGATTTAGGTGTTAGTCATAGAGTCATAGAGTTTTACAGCACAGAAAGAGGCCCTTCGGCCCATCGTGTCCGCACCGCCCATCCATCCCTGTCCAGTCTAATCCCATTTTCCAGCATTTGGTCCATAGCCTTGTATGCAATGGCATTTCAAGTGCTCATCCAAATGCTTCTTGAATGTTGTGAGGGTTCCTGCCTCTACCACCCTTTCAGGCATTGAGTTCCACATTCCAACCACCCTCTGGGTGAAAAAGTTCCTCCTCAAATCCCCTCTAAATCTCCTGCCCCTTACCCTGAATCTATGCCCCCTTGTTATTGACCCCCCTACTAAGGGGAAATGTTCCTCTTTATCTACCCTATCTATGCCCCTCATCATTTTGTACACCTCAATCAGGTCCCCCCTCAGCCTTCTTTGCTCCAAGGAAAACAACCCCAGCCTGTCCAGCCTCTCTTCATAGCTGAGGCGCTCCATCCCAGGTAACATCCTGGTGAATCTTCTCTGCACCCTCTCCAAAGCAATCACATCCTTCCTATAGTGAGGCGACCAGAACTGCACACAGTACTCCAGCTGTGGCCTCACCAGCATTTTGTACAGCTCCATCATAACCTCCCTGCTCTTATATTCCATGCCTCGGCTAATGAAGGCAAGTATCCCATATGCCTTTTTAACCACCTTATCTACCTGTTCCGCTGCCTTCAGGGATCTATGTACATGTACACCAAGGTCCCTCTGACCCTCTGTACTTCCTAGGGTCCTACCACTCATTGTGTATTCCCTTACCTTATTTGTCCGTCCAAAATGCATCACCTCGCACTTTTCAGGGTTAAATTCCATTTGCCACTTTTCCGCCCATCTGACCAACCCGTTTATATCGTCCTGTAGCCTGAGGCTTTCCTCCTCGCAATTTACCACCCCACCAATTTTCGTGTCATCTGCAAACTTACTGATCATACCTTTTACATTCTCATCCAAGTCATTTATGTAGATCACAAACAACAAGGGACCCAGCACCGATCCCTGAGGTACCCCACTGGACACAGGCTTCAAGTCACAAATCAACAATTTCATTAAAACTCTTTGTCATCGGTTTGGCTGGAGTAATCAGGTTCCGCAATAGGCCGTACGTTCTTGTGCCCATTAGTTTAGTAGTACCGATGCCTTTTTCTCATCGGCTACTTCGTTTGCCTCGCAATATACTTCGACTCTTTCCACATACGTGGTCCAGTCTTCTATTGCATTATCGAAGGCAGTGATATTGCCAGTCTTCGGCATCTTGGAAATCTAAGATGGCGCCTCCCGCGCTTTGCCTTCTTCCCCGATTGAACAAAATGGCGCCTCCCGTGCTTTCCGTCTTCTCCGCTGCTGCTAGCGCTGCTCTCCGCGGTTCCCGCGGCAACTGCAGCTCCTCGCGGCTTTCTGCGCTTCTAATTTCTTTTATTTTTCCGTCATCAGGGCAACCCTATGGGACACTTTCCTCCCTCTTCTCGGGTCTGTACGCTGCCCGGCTTCGTAGCACCGGCCGCGCCCTGTGTGCTCCACCCTCTCTCTCTCTCTCCTCTTCCCGACAATGCTGCTCGGCCCCGTTGAAAAGCCACCCGATCGAGCTCTAGCCCGCCGCAGCCCAGGAAGGATCAGTGTACTACCTGCCACCAGCCCAATTAGCTGGAACACCATCGACAGGATAACCAAGCCCCGCTCTCGACAGCCTCTCCTGCAAATCTTCAACTCCGATGAATCAGAGGCGGTTGCCCACGGTCGACGTCCTGTTTGTTTTTTTTTTTTTCTTTCTTCCTTCTGGCCTCGACCTCTGACAACTTCGCTTCAGGGATGGATCCCCATGAGGTGGTGCAGACTGTAGGTAAGTTCGGATCTGCTCATCACTGTAATGATATCAGCAAATAGAGATGGTATTTGCCTGTTCGATTATGATGCCTTAATAGCATGTTTGCAGGTATTGATTACTTATGCCTGACCAGCAGAGGTCATGTGAGAGACAAGCAGTTTGGGTTTGGTTTCAGTTTCATTTAAGATGCATCACTAGCTTGATATCTCCTGTAAATGCTGTTAAAAGAGTTGAACAAGACTTTAGATTAAAAGACATTCTCTTTCATAAATGTCTCGTCATTGAACCCACAAAGAAATCAATACATGGTGTCAGAAGTGATTGAAAGAGATGAAGAGAAAATATCTGAAGTTAAATCAGCTCTCCACAAATTGGCAAGCCAAAAGAAAACATCGTTGCTTACCATTGGAGAATAGCTAACGAAGTGAAAAAATGGAAGGTTTACACCCACCGGCGACGCTTCAGTTAACAGGTAATGTGGCTGAAAATTGGAGGAGGTTCAAACAACGTTTGGGGTGGTATTTATCAGCAATCGGAGCTGACGAGAAAAGTAATGAAAGGAAATCGTCACTGTTCTTACATGTCGTGGGTGATGAAGTGCTGGAGGTGTATAATAACTTCACATTCGCTGCTAATGGAGAAAAAATGAAGCTAGGTAAAATAATGGAACAGTTTGAGGCCTACTGCATACCTAAATGTTATGTGACATTTGAGAGGCACAGATTTTTCACATGTGTACAGAAAACAGGTGAGACTATTGATCAGTATGTGACTGGACTGAGAAACAGAAGCAAATCATGTGAATTTGGGGGACTGACAGACTCGCTGATAAAAGACAGACTGGTGTGTGGTATTCCAGATAATGGTTTAAGGGAAAGACTGCTAAGAGAGCAAAATCTGGACCTGGGAAAAGCCATAGCACTGTGTAGGGCTACAGAGACTGTGAAGTTGCAGGCAAAGGAGCTGTTCAGTGACAATAGCTGCAACGTGGATGCAGTGAGAAAGAACGGATACAAACCGTTTAACAAAACGAGCGCCAATGTGAAAAAAGAGGCGTGGCCAGCGAACGAAAATGAAAGGGACAATCGAAAGCCATGTAGTCGATGCGGTACACATCATCCACCAAAAAAGTGTCCAGCATATGGTAAAAAATGCAATAGTTGCAACAAAAACAACCATTATGCCCGTTGCTGCAAGAACCAAGCGCAACAAAGCAAGGTCCATACAGTAGATGAGAGCGAGATAGAGGAGTTCTATGTAGATGTTGTGTCTGAAAACAAAAAAGAAGAAAGAGACTGGATGTTGACACTAAAAGTGAATGACATACACATTCCATTCAAATTGGATACTGGAGCACAAGTTAATGTGATATCAGAGACTGATTTTAAGAAAATTAGACCCAGACCAAAGATACATGGAATAAAAGTGAAAGTGACAGGATACTCAGGTACTGATATACCAGTGAAAGGAAGATGCATTGTCAAAGTAACACACAAGGACAGAGAGCACACGTTAGCATTAATCGTGGTGCCAAAGGATGTGCAAGCCATACGAGGTTTAAAAGCCTGTGAGAGACTGAACCTGGTAAAGAGAGTCCTCGTTGTGGAAAGCGAAGGAGAGACAGTCTATGATGAACTCATGAAAGAGCACAAAGACCTATTTAAGGGTCTAGGCTGCATTCCAGGAGAACGCACGATCAGAGTAGATAAAAGTATGACACCGGTCATACATCCATGCAGAAAAGTTCCGTTTGCTCTTCAAAAGCAACTGAAGGCAGAGTTGGACAGGATGGAAAGCCTGAACGTGATTCAGAAGATAGATGAGCCAACTGAGTGGGTGAGTTCCCTCGTCGTAGTGGACAAAAAGAATGGAAAGCTCAGAATTTGCCTGGATCCAAGAGATCTAAACAGAGCAATAAAGATAGAGCACTTCAAGCTTCCTACACATGAGGAAATCATGGCACAGTTTGCAAATGCAAAATATTTCAGCTAGTTTGATGCATCATCAGGATTTTGGCAGATGAAGCTGGACGAGGCAAGTTCAAGACTATGCACGTTCAACAGTCCACTTGGCAGACACAGATTCCTAAGGTTACCATTTGGCATTGCCTCAGCTCCTGAAGTGTATCACAAGACTATCCATATGATCTATGAGCACCTGGAGGGAGTTGATACATCAATGGATGACATCATAGTATGGGGAACCACGAGAACTGAGCATGACGAGAGACTGAAAAAAGTGCTGGAAGCAACAAGGAAAACAAACCTGAAGCTGAATAGAGAGAAATGCCAGCTCGGGGTGACAGAACTGACATTCGTGGGAGATATCCTTAGCAGTGAGGGCATCAGACCAGATCCCAGAAAGGTGTCCGCCATTGAGAATATGCCAAAGCCACAATGCAAAAAGGACGTGCAGAGGTTTAATGGAATGATCAACTACATGGGGAAATTCATATCCAACCTCTCAGAAAAGATGGCGCCACTGAGAAGACTAACTGAAAAGAACATAGAATGGGAATGGAATCATGAGCATGAGAAGTCATGGAGCGATCTAAAGAAACTGCTCACAGAGGAACCAGTTCTGAGGTTTTATGACCCAGCGAGACCCATCAAGATATCATCAGATGCATCACAGAGTGGGCTCGGTGCCGTTCTTCTGCAGCAATATGACTACTGGCAACCTATTGCATATGCATCGCGCTCAATGACAGACGCGGAGACGTGATATGCTCAAATAGAAAAGGAGCTGCTCAGCATCACATACGCCTGTGAAAGATTTCACCAGTTTGTGGCAGGACAAGCAATCAGTGTAGAGACTGACCATAAGCCCTTGATTGCATTGTTCCAAAAGCCACTAAATAGCTGTCCGCTTAGAATACAAAGAATGATGATCAGGCTGCAACGCTATACACTGAATGTTGCGTACACACCGGGTAAGCTGATGTATACAGCAGACACGTTGTCCAGAGCTGTAGACCCAAGTGAGCCCGCAAACACCACAATGGATGACAAAGTGAACGCCTACGTGGACATGATCACAAGTGCACTGCCCATAGCAGATGCAAAAATGGAGCTCATAAAGACTGAGACAAACAAAGATGAAACAATGAGACGACTGAGAAAAAGCATCTTGGATGGATGGCCCAACATGAAGCAAGACTGCTCACCTGATATAGCAGAGTACTGGAACTGCAGGGCGGAACTATTAGTGGTCGAAGACATCATCTACAAAGGAAGTAAAATAGTTATCCCAAAGAGTCTGAGAAGAGAGATGCTAAAAAAGATCCATGGAGGACATCTGGGAATCGAAAAGTGTAAGAAAAGAGCACGAGAGGTGATGTACTGGCCACGAATCAACCAAAATGTGACAAATGAGGTGTCAAACTGCACAATATGCCTGAAATATCGAGCAAGCAATCCGGTAGAACCATTAAAGCCACACCCAGCACCAGACAGACCTTACCAGAAGGTAGGCGCTGACCTATTCGTATGTCAAGGGACGGACTATCTTGTAGTCACAGACTATTACTCCCTGTATCCAGAGGTTTGTAGACTGCACACCACCACTGCAGATGCTGTGATAACATGTATGAAAGCCATATTCTCCAGACATGGCGTGGCAAGCGAGGTCTTCACAGACAACGGACCTCAGTTTTACAATGCAAGTTTCCGACACTTTGCCAAAGAATGGGACTTTGTCCACACAACGTCAAGTCCTCACTTTCCACAGTCCAATGGACAAGTGGAAAAATCGGTCCAGACAGTGAAAAGACTGATGTACAAGGCAAAAGACAGTGGAACTGACTTCTACCAGAGCATGCTTGTATACCACACAACGCCGCTCGAGTGTGGTATGTCACCAGCCCAACTCCTGATGGGACGTCGGCTAAGGTCAAACCTACCCATCCCGGAGAACCTCCTGAAAACAAAAGAGGGGGAGAAAGTGAGGAAATTCAAAGAACAACAGAAAGAAAAGCAAAAGTACTACTATGACAGAGGAACACAAAACCTACCTGAACTCCACACTGGTGACCAAGTAAGGTTGAAAGACAAAACAAACACATGGACTCAGAAGGGAACTGTCCTGAGTGAAGTTCAACCAAGATCATACACCATTCAGACAGATGAGAGTGCTGTTCTGAGAAGAAATTGTAGGGATCTTCTCATGGGACCAGCCACAGCAGGTCAAGAGACTGATACTGTTGAACAACCTGATCACACAGCTGAGAACACATCATCTGAGGCGACAACTCAGACTCAAGGACAATCAATCAGAAAATCCTCAAGACACGTGAAGCCTCCTGAGAGACTCATTGAGCAAATTTAAGGACTATTGTTATCGAAGGAAGTAATGTTATCTTATTCTTTCTTCAAGTTCTAGTGTATTGACATATTTCATGTGAACACACAAAGCAAGGTTAAAAAACCTTGATCATGATAATGATAATGTAAGTTCATTAAGTGTTACAGTTAAAATGCAGATTAATACAAAGAAAACATGTTGTTAGTTACAAGTAAAATACTTCTGTTTTAAGGAAACGAGATGTAATGATATCAGCAAATAGAGATGGTATTTGCCTGTTCGATTATGATGCCTTAATAGCATGTTTGCAGGTATTGATTACTTATGCCTGACCAGCAGAGGTCATGTGAGAGACAAGCAGTTTGGGTTTGGTTTCAGTTTCATTTAAGATGCATCACTAGCTTGATGTCTCCTGTAAATGCTGTTAAAAGAGTTGAACAAGACTTTAGATTAAAAGACATTCTCTTTCATAAATGTCTCGTCATTGAACCCACAAAGAAATCAATACAGTCACCAGTATTATGTCCGTGTGTAATTGAGACACGGACTGCAGGAGTTGGTTATAACAGGTCTTTACTGAGTGGAGACAAACTGGAACTAACTATGCAAAGTTACTACACAGGCTTATATACAGGGGTGGTCACTACTGGTACTGCAGTATACAGGGGCTGCAGAATATAGTTCCTTCTGCAAAGTACATACACTACACCCATATCCCTTGATTCCCTTAATATTCAAAAATCTATCGATCTCTGTCTTGAATATACTCAACAACTGATCCTCCTCAGCCCTCTGGGGTAGAGAATTCCAACGATTCACCACCCTCTGAGTGAAGAAATTTCTCCTCATCTCAGTCCTAAATGGCCGACCACTTATTCTGAGACTGTGACCCCTGGTTCTAGACTCCCCAGCCAGGGAAAACATCCTCCCTGCATCTACCCTGTCAAGCCCTGTAAGAATTTTGTATGTTTCAATGAGATCACCTCTCATTCTTCTAAACTCTAGAGAATATAGGCCTAGTCTACTCAATCTCTCCTCATAGAACAATCCCCCCATCCCAGGAATCAGTCTGGTGAACCTTTGTTGCGCTCCCTCTACGGCAAGTATATCCTTCCTTGGGTAAGGAGAACAAAACTACTCAATACTCCAGATGTGGTCTCACCAGGGCCCTATATAATTGCAGTAAGACGTCTTTATTCTTATACTCAAATTCTCCTGTAATAAAGGCCAACATGCCATTTGCTTTCCTAATTGTCGGAGCAGCGGGAGCAGCAGAGGAGGGGCCCGGTATAAAAACCGGCGACCAGCAGAGGCCCGAGACCAGTCGGAGCAGCGGGAGCAGCAGAGGAGGAGCCCGGTATAAAAACCGGCGACCAGCAGAGGCCCGAGACCAGTCGGAGCAGCGGGAGCAGCAGAGGAGGAGCCCGGTATAAAAACCGGCGACCAGCAGAGGCCCGAGACCAGTCGGAGCAGCGGGAGCAGCAGAGGAGGAGCCCGGTATAAAAACCGGCGACCAGCAGAGGCCCGAGACCAGTCGGAGCAGCGGGAGCAGCAGAGGAGGAGCCCGGTATAAAAACCGGCGACCAGCAGAGGCCCGAGACCAGTCGGAGCAGCGGGAGCAGCAGAGGAGGAGCCCGGTATAAAAACCGGCGACCAGCAGAGGCCCGAGACCAGTCGGAGCAGCGGCAGCAGCAGAGGAGGAGCCCGGTATAAAAACCGGCGACCAGCAGAGGCTTACCAACTCAGCAGCGGGGAGAGAGGTAAAAAGTAATCAGTGTGTGACATCACCAGGGAGCAGGTAAGTGATTGGTTGGTGAGTATTTCTCTTTTTTAAACTTTAACTCTGTAGTTTAGAGTTACTAGGGTCTTTTCTGGTGTAGCAGGGACTGTTGGTAGACTATACAAGCACCTTAGAGATAATTTTAATTGGTGATAGTAAATTAATTTAAATTAAGTAAAGGGAAGGTCATGCCAGGTGAGCCCAGCCCCGTGATATGCTCCTCTTGCTCTATGTGGGAATTCAGGGACCCCGGTGCCCCTGATGACCACGTGTGCCAGAGATGCATCCATCTGCAGCTACTAGCAGACCGCATTGAGGCGCTGGAGCTGCGGGTGGATGGGTTGTTGAGCATTCACGATGCTGAGAGGTTCGTGGATAGCACGTTTAGTGAGTTGGTCACACCGCAGGGAAGGGCTGCACAGGAAGACAGGAAATGGGTGACCACCAGGCGGAGCAATAGAAGCAGGCAGGTAGTGCAGGAGACCCCTGTGACCATTCCCCTCTCAAACAACTATACCGCTTTGGATACTGTTGAGGGGGATGACTCACCAGGGGAAGGCAGCAGCAGCCAACTTCCTGGCACTGGGGGTGCTCCTGCTGCCCAGGAAGGGGGGAAAAAGAGTGGGAGAGCAATAGTGGTAGGGGATTCTATAGTAAGGGGAACAGATAGGCGTTTCTGTGGCCGTAGACGTGAATCCAGGATGGTTTGTTGCCTCCCTGGTGCCAGGGTCAAGGATATCACTGAGCGGCTGCAGGGCATTCTGGAGGGGAAGGGTGAACAGCCAGAGGTCGTGGTCCACATTGGTACCAACGACATAGGTAAAAAGAGGGATGAGGTCCTGCAGCAAGAATTTAGGGAGCTAGGTGAAGGATTAAAGAGCAGGACCTCAAAGGTTGTAATCTCTGGATTACTCCCGGTGCCACGTGCTAGTGAGTATAGGAATAGGAAGACAGAACAGATGAATGCGTGGCTAAAGGGATGGTGCAGGAGGGAGGGCTTTAGTTTCCTGGATCACTGGGTCTGCTTCTGGGAAAGGTGGGACTTGTACAAGTCGGACGGTTTACACCTGAACCAGAGGGGAACCAATATCCTTGCGGGGAGGTTTGCTAGCACTGCTGGGGGGGGTTTAAACTAACTTGGCAGGGGGATGGGGTACAGAGTGGAGCTATAGTAGGGGGTGATTTACAGCCAAATACAGAGGAAAAAACAAGTCAGCTGGGAAGGCAGAGCAAATATGTGAAGGCAAAAGGGAATATGGCAGGGCTGGAAGGCATTTATTTTAATGCAAGGAGTCTTGCAAATAAGGTGGATGAACTGAAGTTGTTGTTGAACACATGGGAGTACGATATTGTTGCCATCACGGAGACATGGTTGAGGGAGGGTCAGGACTGGCAGCTCAATATTCCGGGTATAGAATCTTCAGGCGAGACAGAGGGGGGTGTAAAAGGGGAGGGGGTGTTGCAATATTAATTAAGGAGTCAATTACTGCTGTAAGGAGGGATGATATATTAGCGGGTTCCTCAAATGAGGCCATATGGGTAGAACTTAAAAACAAAAAGGGGGCAAGCACTTTGCTGGGAGTGTACTATAGGCCCCCAAACAGTCAGGGGGAGATAGAGGAACAGATATGTAGGCAAATCTCAGAGAAGTGTGAAAATAATAGGGTAATAATAGTGGGGGATTTCAACTTCCCCAATATAAATTGGGATAGTCAGAGTGTGAAAGGCTTAGAGGGTGCAGAATTCTTAAAGTGCATCCAGGAGAGCTTTTTGAGCCAACATGTAGAAAGTCCTACAAGAGAGGGGGCGGTACTGGACCTAATTCTGGGGAATGTAGCCGGGCAAGTGGTGGAAGTATCAGTAGGAGAGCATTTTGGCGACAGTGACCATAACTCGGTGAAATTTAAGGTGGTCATGGAAAAAGACAAAGACGGCCCGGAAATAAGGGTTCTAAATTGGGGGAAGGCCGATTTTATATGATAAGGCAGGATCTGGCCAAAGTGGACTGGGAGCACCTACTTATAGGAAAATCCACATCAAAACAGTGGGAGACTTTCAGAAGGGAAATAGAGAGAGTACAGCGCCAACATGTTCCTGTAAAGGTCAAGGGTGGGACCAACAAGCAAAGGGAACCTTGGATGACAAGGGAGATACAAAAATGCATTAGAAATAAAAGGGGGGCTTTTGGCAGTTACAAAAGACTAAAGACGGAAGAAGCCCTAGAGGAGTATAAAAAGTGCAGGGGCATACTTAAAAAAGAAATTAGGAGGGCGAGGAGGGGCCATGAAATAACACTGGCGAGCAAAATAAAGGAAAATCCTAAGATGTTTTATAAGTATATTAAGGGCAAGAGGATAACCAGAGAAAGGGTAGGGCCCATTAGGGACCAAAGTGGCAATCTGTGTGTAGAACCAGATGATGTAGGCGGGGTTTTAAATGAATTTTTTGCATCTGTGTTCACTATGGAGAAAGACGATGCAGACATAGAAATCGGGCAAGGGGATTGTGACATACTTGAACATATTAGCATCGAGAGGGAGGAGGTGCTAGCGGTTTTAGCAGGCCAAAAAGTGGATAAATCCCCAGGCCCGGACGAGATGTATCCCAGGCTGCTGTGGGAGGCAAAGGAGGAGATTGCAGGGGCTCTGACACAAATTTTCAGAACCTCTCTGGCCACAGGGGATGTACCAGAGGACTGGAGAACAGCTAATGTGGTACCATTATCCAAGAAGGGTAGCAGGGATAAACCAGGGAATTACAGGCCAGTGAGCCTAACATCTGTGGTAGGGAAATTATTGGAAAAAATTCTGAGGGACAAAATTAGTCTCCACTTGGAGAGGCAAGGATTAATCGGGGATAGTCAGCATGGCTTTGTCAAGGGTAAATCATGTCTGACAAATCTGATTGAATTTTTCGAGGGGGTGACTAGGGAGGTGGATGAGGGAAATGCTGTGGATGTGGTTTACATGGACTTCAGTAAAGCTTTTGACAAAGTGCCGCATAGGAGACTGGTCAAGAAGGTAAGAGCCCATGGGATCCAGGGTGCCTTGGCGCGTTGGATCCTAAACTGGCTGAGTGGCAGGAGGCAGAGGGTGATGGTCGAAGGTTGCTTTTGTGACTGGAAGCCTGTGTCCAGTGGGGTACCTCAGGGATCGGTGCTGGGTCCCTTGTTGTTTTTGATCTACATAAATGATTTGGATGAGAATGTAAAAGGGATGATCAGTAAGTTTGCAGATGACACGAAAATTGGTGGGGTGGTAAATTGCAAGGGGGAAAGCCTCAGGCTACAGGACGATATGGACGGGTTGGTCAGATGGGCGGAAAAGTGGCAAATGGAATTTAACCCTGAGAAGTGCGAGGTGATGCATTTTGGACGGACAAATAGGGCAAGGGAGTACACAATGAGTGGTAGGACCCTAGGAAGTACAGAGGGTCAGAGGGACCTCGGTGTACATGTACATAGATCTCTGAAGGCAGCGGAACAAGTAGATAAGTTGGTTAAAAAGGCATATGGGATACTTGCCTTCATTAGCCGAGGCATAGAATATAAGAGCAGGGAGGTTATGATGGAGCTGTACAAAACGCTGGTGAGGCCACAGCTGGAGTACTGTGTGCAGTTCTGGTCGCCTCACTATAGGAAGGATGTGATTGCTTTGGAGAGGGTGCAGAGAAGATTCACCAGGATGTTACCTGGGATGGAGCGCCTCAGCTATGAAGAAAGACTAAACAGGCTGGGGTTGTTTTCCTTGGAGCAAAGAAGGCTGAGGGGGGACCTGATTGAGGTGTACAAAATGATGAGGGGCGTAGATAGGGTAGACAAAGAGGAACTTTTCCCCTTAGTAGGGGGGTCAATAACAAGGGGGCATAGATTCAGGGTAAGGGGCAGGAGATTTAGAGGGGATTTGAGGAGGAACTTTTTCACCCAGAGGGTGGTTGGAATGTGGAACTCAATGCCTAAAAGGGTGGTAGAGGCAGGAACCCTCACGACATTCAAGAAGCATTTGGATGAGCACTTGAAATGCCATTGCATACAAGGCTATGGACCAAATGCTGGAAAATGGGATTAGACTGGACAGGGATGGATGGGCGGCGCAGACACGATGGGCCGAAGGGCCTCTTTCTGTGCTGTAAAACTCTATGACTCTATGACTCTATGACTAATTGCTTGCTGTACCTGCATGTTAACTTTCAGTGCTTTGTGTACAAAGACACCCGGGTCCCTCTGAACACGAACATGATAAAAGATGTAATAGCAGAGCACTTGGAAAACAGTGACATGATCGGACAAAGTCAACATGGATTTACAAAAGGTAAATCATGCTTGACTTTTTTGGAATTTTTTGAGGATGTAATAGATAAGGGAGAACCAGTGGATGTGGTGTATTTGGAGTTTCAGAAAGCTTTCGATAAGGTCCCGCATAAGAGATTAGTGTATAAAGTTAAAGCACATGGGATTGGGGGCAAGGTATTGACTTGGATAGAGAACTGGTTGGCAGACAGGAAGCAAAGAGTTGGAATAAACGGGTCTTTTTCCGAGTGGCAGGCAGCGACTAGTGGGGTACCGCAGGGATCGGTGTTAGGACCCCAGCTATTCACAATATATATAAATGATCTAGATGAGGGAACTAGATGTAATATCTCCAAGTTTGCAGATGACACAAAGCTGGGTGGGCGTGTGTGCTGTGAGGAGGATGCCGAGAAACTCCAGTAAGATTTGGACAGGTTTAGTGATTGGGCAGATGCATGGCAAATGCAGTATTATGTCAATAAATGTAAGGTTATCCACTTCGGTGGCAAAAACAGGAAGACAGATTATTATCTGCACGGCAATAGATTGGGAAAAGGGGAAGTGCAATGAGACCTGGGTGTCCTTGTGCACCAGTCGCTGAAGGTAAGCATGCAGGTGCAACAGGCAGTTAAGATGGCAAATGGTATGTTGGCCTTCATAGCGAGAGGATTCGAGTACAGGAGCAAGGATGTCTTACTGCATTTGTTCAGGGCCTTGTTGAGACCACACCTTGAGTATTGTGTACAGTTTTGGTTGCCTTATCTGAAGAAGGATGTTCTTGTCATGGAGAGAGTGCAGCAAAGATTCACCAGACTGATACCTGGGATGGCAGGAATGACATATGAGGAGAGATTGGGTCGATTAGGCTTATATTCGCTAGAGTTTAGATGAATGAGAGGGGACCTCATTGAAACTTTTAAAATTCTAACAGGACTAGACCGACTAGATGCAGGAAGGATGTTCCCGATGGCAGGGGAGTCCAGAACTAGGGGTCACAGTCTAAGGATAAGGGGTAAGCCATTTAGGACTGAGATGAGGAGGAATTTCTTCAACCAGAGAGTGGTGAATCTGTGGAATTCTCTACCACACAAGGCAGTTGAGGCTAATTCATTAAATATATTCAAGAAGGAGTTAGATATATTTCTTAAGGCTAAAGGGATCAAGGGATTTGGGGTGAATGCAGGGACAGGGTACTGAATTTGGATGATCAGCCATGATCTCATTAAATGGCAGAACAGGCTCAAGGGGACGAATGGCGTACTCCTGCTCCGATCTTCTATGTTTCTATTTCCCAATCTCTCACCATTTCAAAAATCCTCTGCTTTTCTATTTTTTTACCAGAGTGGCTAACTTCACATTTCTCCACATTATATTCCATTTGCCTTGTTCTTGCCCACTCACTTAGCCTGTCTATATCCCCTTGAAGCCTTCTTGCATCCTCCTCACAACTTACATTCCCACCCAGCTTTGTATCATCAGCAAACTTAGATATATTACATTTGGTCCCCTCATCCAAATCATTGATGTAGATTGCAGGTAGAGGCAGGAACCCTCATAACATTCAAGAAGCATTTGGATGAGCACTTGAAATGCCATTGCATACAAGGCTATGGACCAAATGCTGGAAAATGGGATTAGACTGGTCAGGGATTGATGGATGGCGCAGACACGATGGGCCGAAGGGCCTCTTTCTGTGCTGTGTAACTCTATGACTCTATGACTCTATGATGGAGTGGATACAGAGAGAATGTTTCCACTTGTGGGGAAGAGCATAACTAGAGGCCATCAATATAAGATAGTCACCAAGAAATCAATAGGGAATTCAGAAGAAACTTCTTTACCCAGAGAGTGGTGAGAATCTGGAACTCGTTACCACAGGGAGTGGTTGAAGCGAATACTATAGAGGCATTTAAGGGGAGGCTAGATCAGCATATGAGGGAGAAGGGAATAGAGGGTTACGCTGATAGAGTTATATGAGGAAAGACGGGAGGAGGCTCGAGTGGAGCATAAACGCCGGCATAGACTGGTTGGGCCGAATGGCCTGTTTCTGTGCCGTATATCCTATGTAATGTAATCCCTATGTAATTGTGAATAACTGAGGCCCAAGCACTGATCCTTGAGGTACCCCACTAGTTACAGCCTGCCAACCCGAAAATGACCCGTTTATTCCTACTCTCGGTTTTCTGTCCATTAACCAATCCTCAATCCATGTCAGTATATTACCCCCAATCCCATGAGTCCTAATTTTGTTTAATAACCTCTTGTGTGGCATATTATCAAATGCCTTCTGAAAATCCAAATATACCACATCCACTGGTTCCCCCTTATCTATTCTGCTAGTTACAATCTCAAAAAACTCTAACAGATTTGTCAAACACGATTTCCCTTTCATAAATCCGTGTTGACTCTGCCCAATCCTCTTATAATTTTCTAATTGCCCTGTTACCACGTCCTTAATAATAGATTCTAGCATTTTCCCTACTACTTATGTCAGGCTAACTGGTCTGTAGTTCCTCGTTTCCTCTCTTCCTCCTTTCTTAAATAGTGGGGTTACATTTGCTTCATTCCAATCCACAGGAACCGTTCTAGAATCTATGGAATTTTGGAAAATGACAACCAATGCATCCACTATTTCTATAGCCACCTCTTTCAAAAGGATGTAGGCCAGACAGTTAACAGGCAGTTAACAGGAAGTTAATTGGCACTAATCCCCTTTCCGCCTTGGGGAGGTGGCTCCCAGCGTGGGTCCGGTACCTGCCTCTTGGGAAGAAGGCACAGAGGGGGGTTGGGGCTGGATGGGTACCCGCCCCAGATTCTGTCATTTACCCAGTGTAATGATATCAGCAAATAGTGATGTTATTTGCCTGTTCGATTATGATGCCTACCAGCATGATTGCATGTATTGATTGCTTGTGCCTGACCAGCAGAGGTCATGTGACCGAGACAAGCAAGGCAGTCTAGTTTAGTTTCGGTTTCGTTTTACATGGATCTGTAAGATGGTGTCTCCTGTGATGCAGTTAATTTACTGAACAAGCTTTAGATTAAAAGACATTCTCTTTCATAAATGTCTCGTCATTGAACCCACAAAGAAATCAATACACCCAGCAGTCCCACATCCAAACCCGCCACCCCAGGGCTGACAAAATCATCCCCAAAGTATTTGTTTAATTTCTCTGCCATTACCTTATTCCCCATTATAATTTCTCCTGTCTCAGCCTCTAAGGGACCAATGTTTACTTTTGCTACTCTTTTCCTTTTTAAATACTTGTAGAAACTCTTACAATCTGCTTTTATAATTCTTGCTAGTTTTCTCTCATATTCTATTTTTTCCCTTTTGATCAATTTTTTGGTCAACCTTTGCTGGTTTCTGAAACTCTCCCAATCCTCAGGCTTATTCTTTGCAACATTATAAGTGTAGAGGGAGCTTTACTCTGTATCTAACCCGTGCTGTACCTGCCCTGGGAGTGTTTGATGGGACAGTGTAGAGGGAGCTTTACTCTGTATCTAACCCGTGCTGTACCTGCCCTGGGAGTGTTTGATGGGACAGTGTAGAGGGAGCTTTACTCTGTATCTAACCCGTGCTGTACCTGCCCTGGGAGTGTTTGATGGGACAGTGTAGAGGGAGCTTTACTCTGTATCTAACCCGTGCTGTACCTGCCCTGGGAGTGTTTGATGGGACAGTGTAGAGGGAGCTTTACTCTGTATCTAACCCGTGCTGTACCTGCCCTGGGAGTGTTTGATGGGACAGTGTAGAGGGAGCTTTACTCTGTATCTAACCCTGTGCTGTACCTGCCCTGGGAGTGTTTGATGGGACAGTGTAGAGGGAGCTTTACTCTGTATCTAACCCGTGCTGTACCTGCCCTGGGAGTGTTTGATGGGACAGTGTAGAGGGAGCTTTACTCTGTATCTAACCCGTGCTGTACCTGCCCTGGGAGTGTTTGATGGGACAGTGTAGAGGGAGCTTTACTCTGTATCTAACCCGTGCTGTACCTGCCCTGGGAGTGTTTGATGGGACAGTGTAGAGGGAGCTTTACTCTGTATCTAACCCGTGCTGTACCTGCCCTGGGAGTGTTTGATGGGACAGTGTAGAGGGAGCTTTACTCTGTATCTAACCCGTGCTGTACCTGCCCTGGGAGTGTTTGATGGGACAGTGTAGAGGGAGCTTTACTCTGTATCTAACCCTGTGCTGTACCTGCCCTGGGAGTGTTTGATGGGACAGTGTAGAGGGAGCTTTACTCTGTATCTAACCCGTGCTGTACCTGCCCTGGGAGTGTTTGATGGGACAGTGTAGAGGGAGCTTTACTCTGTATCTAACCCCGTGCTGTACCTGCCCTGGGAGTGTTTGATGGGACAGTGTAGAGGGAGCTTTACTCTGTATCTAACCCGTGCTGTACCAGCCCTGTGAGTGTTTGATGGGACAGTGTAGAGGGATGGGCTTCACTTGGCCAGTGCTGGGACTAGAGTCCTGGTGGATCATATAACTAGGGCTGTAGAGAGGGCTTTAAACTAACTAGTGGGGGGGAGGTTCCTAGAGAGCAAATAATAAAAATGACAACAGAGAAGGTCATAGACTTAGGTAGCAGTGGGGAAATTAAAAACCAGAGCGTGTCAGGAAGGGGCAGAAGGTATGGAGTAAAAGGTAAAGTAATAAAAAGGGCAAAAGCAGGAACTAAGTGTCACTTAGTGGATGGGTGGATGGGTTGTGGAGCATTCACGAGGCTGAGAAGTTCGTGGATAGCACGTTTAGTGAGTTGGTCACACCGCAGGGAAGGGCTGCACAGGAAGAAAGGAAATGGGTGACCACCAGGCGGAGCAATAGAAGTAGGCAGGTAGTGCAGAAAACCCCTGTGACCATTCCCCTCTCAAACAAGTATACCGTTTTGGATACTGTTGGGGGGAATGACTCACCAGGGGAAGGCAGCAGCAGCCAGCTTCCTGGCACTGGGGGCGCTCCTGCTGCCCAGGAGGGGAGGAAAAAGAGTGGGAGAGCAATAGGCGTAGGGGATTCTATAGTAAGGGGAACAGATAGGCATTTCTGTGGCCGTAGACGTGAATCCAGGATGGTTTGTTGCCTCCCTGGTGCCAGGGTCAAGGATGTCACTGAGCGGCTGCAGGGCATTCTGGAGGGGGAGGGTGAACAGCCAGAGGTCGTGGTCCACATTGGTACCAACGACATAGGTAAAAAGAGGGATGAGGTCCTGCAGCAAGAATTTAGGGAGCTAGGGGCAAGATTAAGGAGCAGGACCTCAAAGGTTGTAATCTCTGGATTGCTCCCGGTGCCACGTGCTAGTGAGTATAGGAATAGGAGGATAGAACAGATGAATGCGTGGCTAAAGGGATGGTGCAGGAGGGAGGGCTTTAGTTTCCTGGATCACTGGGTCTGCTTCTGGGACAGGTGGGACTTGTACAAGTCGGACGGTTTACACCTGAACCAGAGGGGAACCAATATCCTTGCGGGGAGGTTTGCTAGCACTGCTGGGGGGGGTTTAAACTAATTCGGCAGGGGGATGGGATACAGAGTGGAGCTATAGTAGGGGGTGATGTACAGCCAAATAAGGAGGAAAAAACAAGTCAGCAGGGAAGGCAGAGCAAAGATGTGAAGGCAAAAGGGAATATGGCAGGGCTGGAAGGCATTTATTTTAATGCAAGGAGTCTTGCAAATAAGGTGGATGAACTGAAGTTGTTGTTGAACACATGGGAGTACGATATTGTTGCTATCACGGAGACATGGTTGAGGGAGGGTCAGGACTGGCAGCTAAATATTCCGGGGTATAGAATCTTCAGGCGAGACAGAGAGGGGTGTAAAAGGGGAGGGGGTGTTGCAATATTAATTAAGGAGTCTATTACTGCTGTAAGGAGGGATGATATATTAGCGGGTTCCTCTAATGAGGCCATATGGGTAGAACTTAAAAACAAAAAGGGGTCAAGCACCTTGCTGGGAGTGTACTATAGGCCCCCAAACAGTCAGGGGGAGATAGAGGAACAGATATGCAGGCAGATATCAGAAAAGTGTGAAAATAATAGGGTAGTAATAGTGGGGGATTTCAACTTCCCCAATATAAATTGGGATAGTCAGAGTGTGAAAGGCTTGGAGGGAGCAGAATTCTTAAAGTGCATCCAGGAAAGCTTTTTGAGCCAACATGTAGAAAGTCCTACAAGAGAGGGGGCGGTACTGGACCTAATTCTGGGGAATGTAGCCGGGCAGGTGGTGGAAGTGTCTGTAGGAGAGCATTTTGGCGATAGTGACCACAATTCGGTGAGATTTAAGGTGGTCATGGAAAAAGACAAAGACGGCCCGGAAATCCGGGTTCTAAATTGGGGGAAGGCCGATTTTAATAAGATAAGACAGGATCTGGCAAAAGTGGACTGGGAGCAGCTACTTATAGGAAAATCCACATCAAAACAGTGGGAGGCTTTCAGAAGGGAAATAGAGAGAGTACAACACCAACATGTTCCTGTAAAGGTCAAGGGTGGGACCAACAAGCAAAGGGAACCTTGGATGACAAGGGATATACAAAAATGCATTAGGAAAAAAAGGGGGGCTTTTGGCAGTTACAAAAGACAAAAGACGGTGGAAGCCCTAGAGGAGTATAAGAGGTGCAGGGGCATACTTAAAAAGGAAATTAGGAGGGCGAGGAGGGGCCATGAAATAACACTGGCGAGCAAAATAAAGGAAAATCCTAAGATGTTTTATAAGTATATTAAGGGCAAGAGGATAACCAGGGAAAGGGTAGGGCCCATTAGGGACCAAAGTGGCAAGCTGTGTGTAGAGCCAGATGAAGTAGGTGGGGTTTTAAATGAATTTTTTGCCTCAGTGTTCACTATGGAGAAAGACGATGTAGACATAGAAGTCGGGCAAGGGGACTGTGACATACTTGAACATATTAGCATCGAGAGGGAGGAGGTACTAGTGATTTTAGCAGACCAAAAAGTGGATAAATCCCCAGGCCCGGATGAGATGTATCCCAGGCTGTTGTGTGAGGCAAAGGAGGAGATTGCAGGGGCTCTGACACAAATTTTCAGAACCTCTCTGGCCACAGGGGATGTACCAGAGGACTGGAGAACAGCTAATGTAGTACCATTATTCAAGAAGGGTAGCAGGGATAAACCAGGGAATTGCAGGCCAGTGAGCCTAACATCTGTGGTAGGGCAATTATTGGAAAAAATTCTGAGGGACAAAATTAGTCTCCACTTGGAGAGGCAAGGATTAATCGGGGATAGTCAGCATGGCTTTGTCAAGGGTAAATCATGTCTGACCAATCTGATTGAATTTTTCGAGGGGGTGACTAGGTGTGTGGATGAGGGAAATGCTGTGGATGTGGTTTACATGGACTTCAGTAAAGCTTTTGACAAAGTCCCGCATAGGAGACTGGTCAAGAAGGTAAGAGCCCATGGGACCCAGGGTGCCTTGGCACGTTGGATCCTAAACTGGCTGAGTGGCAGGAGGCAGAGGGTGATGGTCGAAGGTTGCTTTTGTGACTGGAAGCCTGTGTCCAGTGGGGTACCTCAGGGATCGGTGCTGGGTCCCTTGCTGTTTGTGATCTACATTAATGATTTGGATGAGAATGTAAAGGGTATGATCAGTAAGTTCGCGGATGACACGAAAATTGGTGGGGTGGTAAATTGCGAGGAGGAAAGCCTCAGGCTACAGGACAATATTAACGGGTTGGTCAGATGGGCGGAAAAGTGGCAAATGGAATTTAACCCGGAAAAGTGCGAGGTGATGCATTTTGGACGGACAAATAAGGCAAGGGGATACACAATGAGTGGTTGGACCCTAGGAAGTACAGAGGGTCAGAGGGACCTTGGTGTACATGTACATAGATCCCTGAAGGCAGCGGAACAGGTAGATAAGGTGGTTAAAAAGGCTTATGGGATACTTGCCTTCATTAGCAGAGGCATAGAATATAAGAGCAGGGAGGTTATGATGGAGCTGTACAAAACGCTGGTGAGGCCACAGCTGGAGTACTGTGTGCAGTTCTGGTCGCCTCACTATAGGAAGGATGTGATTGCTTTGGAGAGGGTGCAGAGAAGATTCACCAGGATGTTACCTGGGATGGAGCGCCTCAGCTATGAAGAGAGACTGGACAGGCTGGGGTTGTTTTCCTTGGAGCAAAGAAGGCTGAGGGGGAACCTGATTGAGGTGTACAAAATGATGAGGGGCATAGATAGGGTAGCTAAAGAGGAACTTTTCCCCTTAGTAGGGGGGTCAATAACAAGGGGGCACAGATTCAGGGTAAGGGGCAGGAGATTTAGGGGGGATTTGAGGAGGAACTTTTTCACCCAGAGGGTGGTTGGAAGCTGGAACTCACTGCCTGAAAGGGTGGTAGAAGCAGGAACCCTCACAACATTCAAGAAGCATTTGGATGAGCACTTGAAATGCCATTGCATACAAGGCTATGGACCAAATGCTGGCAAATGGGATTAGACTGGACAGGGAGGGATGGGCGGCGCAGACACGATGGGCCGAAGGGCCTCTTTCTGTGCTGTAAAACTCTATGAAAACATCTTTGAAAGTTCTCTATCTGAATGCACGTAGCATTCGTAACAAAATAGACGAGTTAATGGCACAAATAACTACATATGGGTATGATCTTGTGGCCATTACAGAAACATGGCTGCAGGGTGACAATGCCTGGGAATTAAACATAACAGGTTATTTAACGATCAGGAAGGACAGGCAGGATGGAAGGGGAGGTGGGGTGGCTATGTTAATAAAGGAAGGAATCACTGTAATACAGAGAAATGATATTGGGTCAAAAGATCAGGATAATGAAACAGTTTGGGTGGAGGTAAGGAATAATAAGGGGAAAACAACACTAGTGGGCGTAGTCTATAGGCCTCCGAACAGTGGCAACTCTGTTGGATGGAGTATCAATCAGGAAATAGCTGAGGCTTGTAATAAGGGAACATCTATAATTATGGGGGATTTTAACTATCATATTAATTGGACAAATCAAATTGGGCAGGGCTGCCTTGAAGGTGAGTTCATTGAGTGTATTAGGGATGGGTTTCTTGAGCAGTATGTAACTGAACCGACCAGGGGGCAAGCAACCTTAGATCTGGTACTGTGTAACGAGACAGGATTAATTAAAAATGTCCTAGTAAAGGATCCCCTTGGAATGAGTGACCATAACATGGTTGAATTCCATATTTAATTAGAGGGTGAGAAGGTTGGATCTCAAACAAGCGTGCTAAGCTTGAATAAAGGAGACGATGAAGGTATGAGAGCGGAATTGAGTAGAGTGGATTGGGAAAATAGATTAAAGGGTAAGACGATACATGATCAGTGGTGTACATTTAAGGAGTTATTTTACAACTTCCAAAAAAAATATATTCCACTGAGAAGAAAAGGGTGTAAAAGAAAAGACAGCCATCCGTGGCTAAGTAAAGAAATTAAGGATAGTATTCGACTAAAAACAAGGGCATATAAGGTAGCCAAATCTAGTGGGAGGATAGAGAATTGGGAAAACTTTAAAAGACAGCAAAAAATAACAAAAAGATTGATTAAGAAAGGGAAGATAGATTATGAAAGTAAATTAGCAAAAAATATAAAAACAGATAGTAAGAGTTTTTATAGTTATATAAAAAGAAAAAGGGTGGCTAAAGTAAATGTTGGTCCCTTAGAGGATGAGACCGGGAAATTAATGGTGGGAAATATGGAGATGGCAAAAACACTGAATGAATATTTTATATCAGTCTTTACAGTAGAAGACACTAAGAATATCCCAACACTGGACAAACAGGGGGCTAAAGGGGGGGGGAGAGCTAAACACAATCAAAATCACTAAGGAAGTGGTACTCGGTAAAATAATGGGACTCAAGGCGAATAAATCACCTGGACCTGATGGCTTACATCCTAGGGTCTTGAGGGAAGTGGCGGTAGGGATTGTGGATGCATTGGTAATAATTTTCCAAAACTCCCTGGACTCGGCAAAGGTCCCGGCAGACTGGAAAACTGCTAATGTAACACCCTTATTTAAAAAGGGCAGTAGACAGAAGGCTGGAAACTATAGACTGGTTAGCCTAACATCTGTGGTAGGTAAAATTTTGGAGTCCATTATTAAGGAGACAGTAACAGGACATTTGGATAATCATAATTTAATAGGACAAAGTCAGCATGGTTTTATGAAGGGGAAGTCATGTTTGACAAATTTGCTGGAGTTCTTTGAGGAAGTAACATATAGGGTGGATAAAGGGGAACCAGTGGACGTAGTGTATTTAGACTTCCAAAAGGCATTTGACAAGGTGCCACACAAAAGATTATTGCTTAAGATAAAAAAATCACAGGATTGGGGGTAATATTCTGGCATGGATAGAGGATTGGCTATCTAACAGAAGGCAGAGAGTTGGGATAAATGGATCATTCTCAGACTGGCAATCAGTAACTAGTGGTGTTCTGCAGGGGTCAGTGCTGGGTCCCCAACTCTTTACAATCTATATTAACGATTTGGAGGAGGGGACCGAGTGTAACATATCAAAATTTGCAGATGATACTAAGATGGGAGGGAAAGTAGTGAGTGAGGAGGACATAAAAAACCTGTAAGGGGACATAGACAGGCTAAGTAAGTGGGCAGAGATTTGGCAGATGGAATACAATACTGGAAAGTGTGAGGTTATGCACTTTGGCAGGAAAAATCGTAGAGCAAGTTATTATCTTAATGGCAAGAAACTGGAAAGTACTGAAGTACAAAGGGATCTGGGGGTCGTGGTGCACGAAACTTAAAAGGTTAGTGTGCAGGTGCAGCAAGTGATTAAGAAGGCCAATGGAATGTTCACTTTCATTGCTAGGGGGATAGAATATAAAAATAGGGAGGTATTGCTTCAGTTGTACAAGGTATTGGTGAGACCGCACCTGGAATACTGTATACAGTTCTGGTGTCCATACTTAAGAAAGGACATACTTGCTCTCGAGTCAGTGCAAAGAAGGTTCACTCGGTTAATCCCGGGGATGAGGGGATGGACATATGAGGAGAGGTTGAGTAGATTGGGACTCTACTCATTGGAGTTCAGAAGAATGAGAGGCGATCTTATTGAAACATATAAGATTGTGAAGGGGTTGGATCGGGTGGATGCCGGGAGGATGTTCCCGATGATGGGTGAAACTAGAACTAGGGGGCATAGTCTTAGAATAAGGGGCTGCTCTTTCAAAACTGAGATGAGGAGGAACTACTTCACTCAGAGGGTGGTAGGTCCATGGAATATGCTGCCCCAAAAAGCTGTAGAAGCTACATCATTACATAAATTTAAAACAGAAATAGACAGTTTCCTAGAAGTAAAGGGAATTAAGGGTGACGGGGAGCAGGCAGGAATTTGGACATGAGTCTAGGTTCGGATCGGACATGGCCCTGTGGGTAGCGGAGCGGGCCCAGGGGCTGTGTAGCCTGATCCTGCTCCTATTTCATGTGTCTAATTCTGTTAGATTCAGGAGATGGTTCTGTGATAGTGGATTGGCGGTTAGGATCAGATCAGCCATGATCTTATTGAATGGCGGAGCAGGCTCGAGGGGCCGATTGGCCTACTCCTGCTCCTATTTCTTATGTTCTTATGTATCTAACCTGTGCTGTACCTGCCCTGGGAGTGTTTGATGGGACAGTGTAGAGGGAGCTTTACTCTGTATCTAACCTGTGCTGTCCCTGCCCTGGGAGTGTTTGATGGGACAGTGTAGAGGGAGCTTTACTCTGTATCTAACCTGTGCTGTCCCTGCCCTGGGAGTGTTTGATGGGACAGTGTAGAGGGAGCTTTACTCTGTATCTAACCTGTGCTGTACCTGCCCTGGGAGTGTTTGATGGGACAGTGTAGAAGGAGCTTTACTCTGTGAGAGTGAAGGGGCAGTGAGTGATTTGCATCTTCGATAGAGTGCTTAATTACTGAGCTAAACATTATCATTTAATATTTATATATGCTGCACTCAACTTAAGGAAGGAAAACTGGTGAAGCACATCATGTTCCCAACCTGAATCTGGTGTAAAGTGATTTGTTGAATGTAAAGCGGAATTCATTATAGTATCGCTCTCTCGGGACCTCTCAGTGAAGTAAATGACCTATGTCACGGCCTGTGTCACTGCCCTCCCCGGGACCCTGCCAGCCACATTTGATCGAGGAAGAAGTCCCAGTCCTTTCACAACAGCAGACAAGGCACGTCAGAGAGCAGAGTGTATTAAAGGGGCAGCGCCACGCCTGACAATCCATGGGTTTTTAAACCAGGGACTGAGCAGTAATACAATGAGCGACGTGATCATGGGGTAAAGTGCATCCTTCAGTAGACCCATTGCATTCTAAAACCAGCAAGAATTTCTGTGTAAATATCGGCAGTGCTTCAGAAACAGACACAGGTTTACTCACCTCACCACCACATCGCTTTCAGAGCCAGCTTCCGGGAATTGAATCTGTCTGAAATCCCCTCAGAACAGCTGCTGGCGTCTTAGGGGGAAAAAATTCGGTGTTGCACGTCGTGCCGTGTCATTGCAGACCTCCCTCCCCTGATTAAAGGGGAGGGGCCTAGCGCTGCACGCACCAGGGCCCTGCTGGACCACCAGGGAGTGAGGTGCCAGGAAAACAGCCCGGCACTCAAGAGGAGAGCGATCGTGGCCGGCGCCATGAAGAAAAAAGGGGAAGGGGGAAGGTGCTGGCAGTCGGACAAAAAAAATGCCCTTTAAGTAGCGCCGCCACTGCTGCAAAAACGCCCCCCTGACACTGTCAGACATATCGTCCGGTGATAGGTCAGGGGGCGCAAGGGAAGTTTGCAGCCAGGGCACGAGTGGGGCGTTGCTGGCAGCACAACACCATGGGGCGCTACTGACTACCGCCGCCGCTAACCTCCCGCTGAAATTCACCGGAGGCATTTTTATCCATCAATCAACATCACTGAAACAGATAACTGAAGGATGCACTTTACCCCATGGTCGCGGCGGTGCCGCGCCCAGCGCGAGGGGATCGGTGCCCCATTAATGCCCCCGGGGACACCAACGAGAGGCGCAAATCAACCCAATCTTTTCCCCCTTAGAGTTTTCCCCCTTTCCTCGCTGCTTTCTCAGTCCACAGTCCTTTCTGGTTTAGAGCAGTTTGCTCCTCTCTTGTCTTTCTAGCTCCTTTTTATATCACGCCACATTCTTCATGACCTCCAGTTTTGTAAAATCTCTTCACAGGCTGTTAAACTATCAGCCTCTGTGTAAGAGCAGGTGGTATATCTGTGTTTCGGCCTTTATCTCTGTTCAACCTTCCTGTCTGTTGTGGTCAGCCTGGAACAGGTTTCTCTCCTGCCTGGTCTGAATTAGTTCTGAAGAAGGGTCTCCAACTCCACTCTGCATTAACCTGTTTTTCTTTCTCTTTTCTAGAATTTTATTTTGTATTTATATCAGATTAGTAACAATAGAGTAGTAATATTGTAAGATTCGAAAATTTTCATTAAATAATCACACAAGATAACAGGATTAATAATACAGCTTTATTGACCAAAAGAAGCTTGTACAGATAAAACCTTTGATAAAAGGGCATACAAAATGGCCGCCGGACCTCGTGATCAGTTTCTTGGACCATTTGATTTCTGTTACTGCAAGCCAGACAGGCTTGTGGATTGAGAACAGTAAGCCCGCGAAAGCCAGTATCGGGAAACCGAAACTCAGGGAAATGGGCATACATATTCAATTGGATTCTAAGTACAAGACAGTTTCAGGCAACAGGATGGGGCCCATCAAGATATGGGCGGACAATGAATGAACACTTAAACCCATTTAATGTACAAAGGAAAAACCGTTTAACAGCCATCAAGGGAAATCTCCAGACCGATCAATATGCGAACCGAGTTACGGTGACAAAGTAAAAGACATTATCGGCCAGGAAGGTAGTTAAGTTATCACCGGCTCCCGTTACAAGACAAAGCGCCCCTGCAGAGATTTCTGCCCGCCAAAAATATTACAAAGACTGGACTATGATCTGGCGGGAGTTAAGACTGTCCCAAAAGGATATAGCTATGAATTGAAAAGGTCCATGAGTAGGATTTTCGATGGCGATTTCGTAAGGCGCTTCACCTCGACGGCTACGATTCATTCGTAGGACGATTCACTTCTTCGGTACAATTCGTAACTTCGGTGACGACGAGAAGACTTTTGGCTGGGAAGCCAGCTCGGCCAGGCAAGGCTCAACCACGACGGGAAGACGAAGGAGGGTGGCCCGGGTACATTTGTCGGGAGATCATCGACGACCCAGGCCGAAGGAGAAGACACCCTCTGGAAAAGCCTAAGCCAGGCGGGAAAGAGAAATAAACGAACTCTCCCATGTGCATCCAGTTATTCAGCATCACATCTGTGGCAGAGTCTCCCATGCATCCAGTTCTTCAACAACTTTAACGGATTCAGCCATGACGAGCGCTCACCGAGGCTGTGTCCACTGCCTCATCGCCTGAGAGAGAGAGAAAAACAAGCTGCGCCAGAAGTTTCCAAATCCACGTGACGACGGAAAGCTGTGCCAAAAAGGCTGCGAACCCCCTCTTTTGCGAATCTGAAAGTGGTGAGCATGATCCCGAGTTCCTCAAGTTGAAACTTAGTTTAGGTCTAGGGGAGGGAGAGGGTAAGGGTAATCGTAATGTGTTTCCCCTTTTTCGATGTGCCGTGTGTTTCCCATTTCCATGGAATCAAGTTTATAGATATGTCCATGCTTGTAGTCGCTCTGATTTGTGCTTATAATGCTGCAAACTGTTTAATAATAAAAGCCTCCATTTCGTGCTATTCAACCTGGTCTATTGAGTCTTTCTCTGCACTACAGTTCCCTGCACCTAAGTCCAAGGTCTAGAACCATAGGGGAGAGTGGGTCGAACCACTCAAGGGTAATTATTGCACGAAGCCTGGCAGGAGACCAGAAAGAGCAAGAGAAACCCCTACAATATTAGGAGATTTTAATTACCTTAATGTAGACTGTGAAAATCATAGTGCTAAGTGTAGGGAAGTAAAGAAAAAAAGAAAGTCTTGCATTTCTATAGCACCTTTCACCAACTCAGGATGTCCAAAAGCGCTTTACAGCAAATGAAGAACTTTTTGAAGTGGAGTCACTTGTAATGTAGGAAACGTTTTGCACGCAGCCAATTTGCGCACAACAAGCTCCCACAAACAGCAATGTGATAATGACCAGGTTGTCTGTTTCAGTGATGTTGACTGATGGATAAAAATTGGCCCGGACACCGGGGAGAACTCCTCTTCTTCAAATAGTGCCGTGGGATCATGAGGTGAGGAATTTCAGACACGTGTACAGGAGAACGTTCTCGATCAATATGCCTCCAGTTCAACAGGAAGGAAGCGGTGTTAGACCTGGTTCTGGAAAATGAAGTAGGGCAAGTGGAGTGTGTTCCAGTAACAGTGTCGCTAACAGTGACCACAACATAATTCGGTGTAAAATAATTATGGAAAGAGGGCAGAAAATATCGAAGGTAAAAATGCCCAACTGGGGAAGAGCTAATGTCAGTGATTTAAGAAGAGACTGAGCACAGGTAGACTGGAAAAGGCCATTGCAGCGTAAAACAGTAACGGAGCACGGGAAGACATTCAGGGAAGAGATAGCTCGTGTACAAACTAGGCAGATTCCTTTGAAGGGAAAAGGTCGAGCATCCAAAGGTAATGTGCCTTGGTTAACAAAGGAAATAAAAGTAAAATAAAACAATAAAAGGAGGCTTATGAAAAATGTCGGGAGCATAAGAAAGAGGAGCTGGAGTTGGCCATTTCATAGAATCATAGAATCATAGAAAGTTACAGCACGGAAGGAGGCCATTTTGGCCCATTGTATCCGCGCCGGCCAACAAGGAGCTATCCAGCCTAATCCCACTTCCCAGCTCTTGGTCCGTAGCCCTGCAGGTTACAGCATCCCAAGTGCACATCCAAGTACGCTTTAAATGTGGTTCGGGTTCCTGCCTCTACCACCCTTTCAGGCAGTGAGTTCCAGACCCCCACAACCCTCTGGGTGAAGAAATTTCCCCTCAAACCCCCTCTAAACCTTCCCCCAATTACTTTAAATCTGTGCACCCTGGTTTTTGACCCCTCTGCTAAAGGAAATAGGTCCTTTGAATCCACTTTATCTGGGCCCCTCATAATTTTATACACCTCAATAAGGTCTCCCCTCAGCCTCCTCTGTTCCAAGGAAAACAGACCCAGCCTATCCAGTCTTTCCTCATAGCTACGATTCTCTACTCCTGGCAACATCCTTGTAAATCTCCTCTGTGCCCTCTCTAGTGCAATCACATCTTTCCTGTAATGTGGTGACCAGAACTGCACGCAGTACTCTAGCTGAGGCCTAACTAGTGTTTTATACAGTTGAAGCATAACCCCCCTGCTCTTGTATTCTATGCCACGGCTAATAAAGGCAAGCATTCCGTATGCCTTCTTAACCACCTTATCTACCTAGCCTGCTACCTTCAGGGATTTGTGGACATGCACTCCAAGGTCCCTTTGTTCCTCTACACTACTCAGTGTCCTACCATTTAATGTGTATTCCCTTTCCTTGTTAGCCCTCCCCAAATGCATTACCTCACACTTCTCCGGATTGAATTCCATTTGCCACTGTTCTGCCCACCTGACCAATTTATTGATATCTTCCTGCAGTCTACAGCTTCCTTCTTCAGTATCAACCGCAAACTTCTTAATCATACCCCCTATATTCAAGTCAAGATCATTGATATATACCACAAAAAGCAAGGGACCCAGTACTGAGCCCTGCGGAACCCCACTGGAAACAGCCTTCCAGTCACAAAAACGCCCATGAACCATTACCCTCTGCTTCCTGCCGTCGAGCCAATTTTGAATCCAACTTGACACTTTGCCCTGGATCCCATGGGCTTTTAACTTCGTGACCAGTCTGCCATGTAGAACCTTATCAAAAGCCTTGCTAAAGTCCATACATTAAATGCACCACCCTCATCTACCTTCCTTGTTACCTCCTCAAAAAATTCAATCAAGTTTGTCAGACCTGACCTTCCCTTAACAAATCCGTGCTGACTATCCTTGATTAATCCATGTCTTTCTAAATAAAGATTTATCCTGTCCTTCAGAATTCTTTCCAATAATTTTCCCACCACCGAGGTTAGGCTGACTGGCCTGTAATTACTCGGTCTATCCTTTTCTCCCTTTTTAAACAAGGGTACCACATTAGCAGTCCTCCAGTCCTCCGGCATCACACCTGAAGCCAGAGAGGATTGAAAAATGATGGTCCAGGCCTCTGCTATTTCCTCTTTTGCTTCACTTAACAGCCTGGGATACATTTCATCTGGGCCTGGGGATTTATCCACTTTTAAAGCTGCTAAACCCCTCAATACTTCCTCTCTCACTATGTTTATTTCATTTAATATTTCACACTCCTCCCCCCCGCTAGCAATGTCTGCTTCGCCCCTCTCCTTTGTGAAAACAGACGCAAAGTATTCATTAAGAACCCTACCGACGTCTCCCGCCTCCACACACAGATTACCCTCATGATCTCTAATTGACCCTACCCTTTCTTTAGTTATCCTCTTACTATTAATATATTTATACACCTTTGGGTTTTCCTTGATTTTACTTGCCAAGAATTTTTCCTGCTCTGTCTTTGCTTTCGTATACTTTCCACTACTTTTAGCGCCACGAAAAAATTAGCGCCCCCGCTGCCGAAATTCATTGGTAGCGCCCCAAGAGGGAAGCCGGGTGCTCCTGGAAATGCCCCGCCTCCCCTGGGGGTGCTACGAGGGAATATTGCAGGGCTATGCGCCGCGGTACTACAGGCCTTCCTCCCCTTCTTAAAAGGGAGGGGCCTTGCGCAGCGCGACCCGGGGCCCAGCTGGGCCCCCGGGGATCGGGAGTGCCAGCAAAAGAGCCCGGCCCTCAAGAGAAGTGCCAGGCTCATGGAGCGCAGCCGGCACTCTGCGGGGTGTGCCGTTCAGGAGGCCAGGGATGGCAACGGAGGCAGGTGTTGGCAGGCGGCCAGCGACAAAAATGGCCGCCCGGCACCTCGCCTTTAATTTGTGCTGCCCCGGCCACAGGTAGGCCCCCCTGACCCCGTCGGTCATAGTGCTGCCCCGGCCACAGGTAGGCCCCCCTGACCCCGTCGGTCATAGTGCTGCCCCGGCCACAGGTGGGCCCCCCTGACCCCGTCGGTCATAGTGCTGCCCCGGCCACAGGTGGGCCCCCCTGACCCCGTCGGTCATAGTGCTGCCCCGGCCACAGGTGGGCCCCCCTGACCCCATCGGTCATAGTGCTGCCCCGGCCACAGGTGGGCCCCCCTGACCCCGTCGGTCATGGTGCTGCCCCGGCCACAGGTGGGCCCCCCTGACCCCGTCGGTCATAGTGCTGCCCCGGCCACAGGTGGGCCCCCCTGACCCCGTCGGTCATAGTGTCCGGTGGTAAGTCAGGGGACGATGTGGCGATAACGGTTACCGCCGCTGCTAACCTCCTGCTGAATTTCGCGGGAAGCATTGGCGGCGGCGCGTCCGGGCGCGTGTTGCTTTGTGCCCCGGTAGCACCCTCTTAGGGCGCTAACGGGAGGTGCAAAGCAACCGAATGTTTAGGTCTAGAGGCGCAGTCTATTCAATTTCTCCTCATAGGACAATCCCCTCATCCCAGGAACGAGTTCAGTGAACCTATGTTGCACTCCCTCTAAAGCAAGTGTGTCTTTCCTTATGTAAGGAGACCAGAACTGTACACACTACTCCAGGTGTGGGCTCACAAAGGCCCTGTATAATTGTAGTAAGACTTTATTACTCTTATAGAAACATAGGGGGAGAAATTGAGTATAGCCCCGTTTGGGGTGCCAGCCTCGCCAGGGCGCTAAAAGTAGCGCCCCGGAAGCATTCGCGGCCGCCCGCCGGAAATTGAGTGGTAGCGCCCCAAAGGGAAGCGCGGCGCTACTGGAGGCGCCCCGCATCCCTTTTGGGGCGCTGCGACTGAATATCGTGGTGCAACGTGCCACAGCGCCACGCGCTGTGGCAGGCCGCGCTGCAGTATTGCAGGCCTTCCTCCCCTTCTTAAAGGGGAGGGGCCTTGTGTAGCGCGATCTGGGGCCCAGCTGGGCCCCCGAGGATCACGAGTGCAGGCAAAAGAGCCCGGCACCGAGGAGAAGTACCGGGCTCTTGGAGCGCAGCCGGCACTCCGCGGGGGTGGGTTCAGGACGCCGGGGACGGGAGCGCAGGCAGGTGCTGGCAGACGGCCAACAACAAAAATGGCCGCCCCGCACCTCTCCTTTAATTTGCGCCTCCCCGGCCGCAGGTAGGCCCCCCTGAACCAGTCGGACATAGCGTCCGGCGGTAAATCAGGGGGCGCTTCCAAATATCGCGGCCGGGGCGCCAGCGGGGCGCTGTGCTCACCGATGACATCATCGGTAGCAGCGCAGCGCTAATGGCTAGCGCCACCACTAGCGTCCCGCGGAATTTAGCGGGATGCATGGGCAGTGCCGCACCCGGGCACCAGTTGGCTTGCGACCCACTTAGCGCCCTCTTAAGGTGCTAACGGGTGGCGCAGCCAACTGAATTTCTCCCCCATAGAATATAAAAACATAGAAAAATAGGAGCAGGAGTAGGCCATTCGGCCCTTCGAGCCTGCTCCGCCATTCAATATGATCATGGTTGGTCCTCTATCTCAATACCATATTCCCAGTCTCTCCCCACACCCCTCGATGCCTTTTGTGTCTAGAAATCTATCTATCTCCTTCTTAAATATATTCAGTGACTTGCCCTCCACAGCCTTCTGTGGTAGAGAATTCCACAGGTTCACCACCCTCTGAGTGAAGAAATTTCTCCTCATCTCAGTCCGAAATGTCCTACCCTGTATCCTGAGACTGTGACCCCTCGTTCTAGACCCCCCAGCCAGGGGAAACATCCTCCCTGCATCCAGTCTGTCTAGCCCTGTCAGAATTTTATACGTTTCAATGAGATCCCCTCTCATTCTTCTAAACTCTAGTGAATACAGGCCTAGTCGACCCAATCTCTCCTCATATGACAGTCCTGCCATCCCAGGAATCAGTCTGGTAAACCTTCGCTGCGCTCCCTCTATGGCAAATATATCCGTTCTTAGGTAAGGAGACCAAAACTGCACACAGTACTCCAGGTGTGGTCTCACCAAGGCCCTGTATAACTGTAGTAAGACATCCTTGCTCCTGTACTCAAACCCTCTTGCAATGAAGGCCAACATACCATGTGCCTTCCTAACTGCTTGCTGCACCTGCATGTTTGCTTTCAGTGACTGGTGTACAAGGACACCCAGGTCCCGTTGTACATCAACATTTCCCAATCTATCACCATTTAAATGATACTCTGCCTTTCTGTTTTTCCTACCGAAGTGGATAACTTCACATTTATCCATGTTAAACTGCATCTGCCATGTATTTGCCCACTCACTCAAATTGTTTAAATCGCCTTGAAGCCTCTTTGCATCCTCCTCACAACTCACAATCCCACTTAGTTTCATGTTGTCAGCAAACTTGGAAATATTACATTTGGTTCCCTCATCCAAATCATTGATATATATTGTGAATAGCTGGGGCCCAAGCACTGATCCCTGCGGTACCCCACTAGTCACCGCCTGCCACCCGAAAAAACCCCATTTATTCCTACTCTCTGTTTCCTGTCTGTTAACCAATTTTCAATGCATGCCAGTATATTACCCCCAATCCCATGTGCTTTAATTTTTCACACTAACCTCTTATGTGGGACTTTATCAAAGGCCTTCTGAAAATCCAAATACACCACATCCACTGGTTCTCCCTTATCTATTCTATCAGTTATGTCCTCAAAAAAATCCAGTAGGTTTGTCAAACACGTGATGACACCTTACCCTTAAATGAAGCCTCCCCACCTGGCTATACCTTCCACCACTTGCCCTGTTCAGACCGCCGTGGTGGCGGTGTGGCTCTCATCACCAAATCACACCTGGGTCTGTCCCCCTATTCCTCCGGCAGTTTCTCCTCCTTTGAGCATTTCACCTTATTCCACCCATTTCACCTCTCATTTAAAATTCTTGTTCTCTACCGCCCATCCAAGTACCATAAAAACTTTATTACTGAGAGATCTTCACTGTTCTCCTCCCTCAGCCTCTGCACCAAACGACTTCTCATCCTCGGTGATTTCAACCTCCATCTCAATTCATCATGCTCTCTCTCCTCTGAGTTCACTAGCCTCCTATCCTCCCTTAATCTCTCCCTCCATGGCCACCACCTCGACCTCGCCGTCTCTCGTGGCCTCGCTACTCCCATCGTGTTAATTGTAGATAAGGCCATCTCTGACCCTTTCCTTGAATCGCTCTCCACCCACATCCTCCTTCCACCCACCCCCCAACCCTACTTCTTACTTCTGTGTCCGCCCCTGGAAAAAACTCTCTCCCAACTCTCTTACAACTACACTTATGAAATCGCAACTGTCCAGCCTTTGGCCCTCCAGTCACCATGACAGCTACCGATCTGCTCAACCACACCCTCACCACTATCTTTGATGCCCTAGCCCCTATTAAAACAATTACCCTCTGTCACCCTGGAATGCAAAGATAAACCCTAGCTCCTACTCTCTACTGTTAACCGTCTTCTTAAACCCCTCTCTCCTGTCTCCTCCACCCTAACCTCCGATAACAAGTGTGAGGAGCTCATGGACTTCTTTGTCTCTAAGATTGAGACCATCCGTTCAGCTGCCTCTGCCACTTCCCCCCCTTCCCCGAGTCCACTGGGCCAAATTTCCTCTAAGGTTCCCCCCTCCCCTAGCCCTGAACTCACATCTTTCTCCAGTTTCTCTCCAATCTCCCCTCATGATCTCTCTGCACTCATCTTGTCCATGAGACCCACTTCCTGCTCCCTCGACCCTATTCCCACCAAACTGCTGACCACCCAACTTCCTTTTCTGGCTCCCATATTAGCTGACATTGTCAACGGTTCTCTCTCCTCAGGTACTGTCCCCCTCTCCCTCAAATCTGCCGTCATCACCCCTCTCCTCAAAAAAACAACCCTTGACCCCTCCATCCTTGCAAACTACCGCCCCATCTCCAACCTCCCTTTCCACTCCAAAGTCGTTGAACGTGTTGTCACCATCCAAATCCGTGCCCATCTTTCCTGCAACTCCATGTTTGAATCCCTCCAATCAGGTTTCCGCCCTTGCGACAGTACCGAAACGGTTCTCATCAAAGTCACAAATGACATCCTTTGTGACTGTGACAAAGGTAAACTATCCCTCCTCATCCTTCTTAACTTGTCTGCAGCCTTTGACACGGTTGACCATTCCATCATTCTCCAACACGCCTCTCCACTGTCGTCCAGCTGGGTGGGACTGCACTCACCTGGTTCCATTCTTATCTATCTAATCATAGCCAGAGAATCACCTGCAGTGGCTTCTCTTCCCGCTCCCACATCATTACCTCTGGTGTCCCCCAGGGATCTATCCTTGGCCCCTCCTATTTCACATCTACATGTTGCCCCTTGGTGACATCATCCGAAAACACAGCTTCAGTTTCCACATGTACACTGACGACACCCAGCTCTACCTCACTACCTCTTCTCTCGACCCCTCCACAGTATCTAAATTGTCAGACTGCTTGTCCGATGTACAGTTCGGGATGAGCAAAAATTTTCCACAATTAAATATTGGGAAGACCGAAGCCATCGTTTTCGGTCCCCGCCACAAACTCTGTTCCCTAGACACTGACTCCATCCCTCTCCCTAACATCTGTCTGAGGCTGAACCACACTGTTCGCAACCTGGGTGTCATATTTGACCCTGAAATGAGTTTCCAACCGCATATCTGCAGCATAACAAAGATCACCTATTTCCACCTCTGTAACATCGCCCGTCTCTGCTCTTGCCTCAGCTCATCTGCTGCTGAAACTCTCATCCATGCCTTTGTTACCTCGAGACTTGACTATTCCAATGCACTCCTGGCTGGCCTCCCACATTCCACCCTATGTAAACTTGAGGTGATTCAAAACTCGGCTGCCCGTGTCCTAACTCGCACCAAGTCCCGTTCACCCATCACCCCTGTGCTCGCTGCCCGTGTCCTAACTCACACCAAGTCCCGTTCACCCATCACCCCCTGTGCTCACTGCCCCGTGTCCTAACTCGCACCAAGTCCCGTTCACCCATCACCCCTGTGCTCGCTGCCCGTGTCCTAACTCACACCAAGTCCCGTTCACCCATCACCCCTTGTGCTCACTGCCCCGTGTCCTAACCCGCACCAAGTCCGTTCACCCATCACCCCTGTGCTCGCTGCCCGTGTCCTAACTCGCACCAAGTCCCGTTCACCCATCACCCCTGTGCTCGCTGACCCGTGTCCTAACTCGCACCAAGTCCCGTTCACCCATCACCCCTGTGCTCGCTGCCCCGTGTCCTAACTCACACCCAGTCCCGTTCACCCATCACCCCTGTGCTCGCTGCCCGTGTCCTAACTCGCACCAAGTCCCGTTCACCCATCACCCCTGTGCTCACTGCCCCGTGTCCTAACTCACACCCAGTCCCGTTCGCCCATCACCCCCTGTGCTCACTGCCCCGTGTCCTAACTCGCACCAAGTCCCGTTCACCCATCACCCCTGTGCTCGCTGCCCGTGTCCTAACTCGCACCAAGTCCCGTTCGCCCATCACCCCTGTGCTCACGGCCCCGTGTCCTAACTCGCACCAAGTCCCGTTCACCCATCACCCCTGTGCTCGCTGCCCGTGTCCTAACTCGCACCGAGTCCCGTTCACCCATCACCCCTGTGCTCACTGCCCCGTGTCCTAACTCACACCCAGTCCCGTTCGCCCATCACCCCCTGTGCTCACTGCCCCGTGTCCTAACTCGCACCAAGTCCCGTTCACCCATCACCCCTGTGCTCGCTGCCCGTGTCCTAACTCGCACCAAGTCCCGTTCACCCATCACCCCTGTGCTCACTGCCCCGTGTCCTAACTCGCACCAAGTCCCGTTTGCCCATCACCCCTGTGCTCGCTGCCCCGTGTCCTAACTCGCACCAAGTCCCGTTCACCCATCAACCCTGTGCTCGCTGCCCGTGTCCTAACTCACACCAAGTCCCATTGACCCCTCACCCCTGTGCTCGCTGACCTACATTGGCTCCCAGTTAAAATTCTCATCCTTGTTTTCAAATCCCTCCATGGCCTCGCCCCTCCCTATCTCTGTAACCTCCTCCAGCCCCACAGCCCCAGGGAGAGAGCTCGCAGATTCTGCCACCAAGCATTGGAGGCCTTGGTCCTCGCTGTGGAGAGACGGGGGGTGGTGCTCTACCCAGCAAGCGGCAGGAGGCCCTCACCGCAAGTCCTCCGCACCACGTGGAGGGAGGTAGCCCAGCAGGTCTCGGGCAGCACTGTGGTCCCCAGGACCCACACACAGTGCAGGAAGAAATTTAATGACCTCACTCGGGTGGTCAGGGTGAGTCAACGCTTCAACAAATGCTACATAGCACCATCTGAACCTCAGTCTGCACACACTGCCCACAGCACCACACCCCCAGCACTCACCCACCAACAATCTCCACCCACCAACACACACACCCACATCTCATACCTTGCACACAATGACAGCTATTCAACTACGGCAGGTGCATCTCCCAAACACATTGCTCCACACTCACTCACACACTTTCCTTTCTCTTGCAGGCCAAGGTGGCTCACAACAGGAGGGGGCAGGAGTGCACAGGCGGGGGACAAGCCGACACCCAACCACTGTCTGTGCTGGAGAATCGAGTGCTGCAGATTATTGGGTGCCAGGTGGTGGGCGCCGTGGCCACTGGCGACGTTGACCCCCTTGGGGACAACAACGGTATGTTCATCCCTACTCCTTCTTCTCATATCCCACCTCCCCTCACCCCACAAGCCTTTCCCACTTTCCAGCTAATCATGCTGTATGCTGCATTTCTCCCTTCCTGCCCCCTCCCCTCACCTTAACCCGACTCTTGTGTCTTTATGCTTTCAGAGAATGAGCAAGCACCTGAGCAGCCTGTCCGAGGGCACCGCAGAGAGCGAGGGGGGAGAGGAAGAGGAGGAAGAACACACCGCGTCACTGCATGTCTCACCCGCAGGCACCAGCTCAGATACTGGCACTACACGTACTTTAGAGGCTAGTATAGTAGTGGGAACTGCACAGGGTGAGGCACCGGGGACGAGTGGGCTGTAGCAAGGCCTGGGGAAAGGATAGCTCGGGGGCCAGCTCCCCGGAGGGCAAGCTCTGCTGCACAGGACTCAGATGAGGACGTCGATCGGGAGGCCTTTAGAAGAAGGGTGATGGGCAAGCACACGGAAATGATAGGTGCAATGGCAAGGGTGCCCGAGAGCCTGTCGGCAATGGTAAGGAGTGTGGAGGAGTCCGCCTCCAACATTGCACAGAGCTCATCATTTCCAGTCTGTAAAGGATGGTAGACTCCCAGAGAGACCGTGGCGACCCAGACCTGATGCCGCATGTGGTGGGCAATCTGGCAGCTTCCATTGCAGCACAGGCGGAAGTGACGCAACGGCTTAGTGCTGTAATACAGTTTCTGCTCGGTGGCATCCAATCTCAGACGGCTCTCATGCAGTCTCAGCTTGATGCAATGCAAGCTCTGACTGCTGCCATCGTCGCTGGGTCTACCACCGTCCACTAGGGCTTTCACGGTGTCGCAACAGGCCAGCAATCTGAGCTTTACCAGGATTACATGGGATGAGGGACTTCAGTTATGAGGAACAGAGATGGTGAAGAGGTGATCTAATAGAGGTTTTCCAGATGATGAGAGCTTTTGATAGAGTGGATAGAGAAAATCGATTCCCTCTGACCAGTGGGTCAACACGTCATATTCAAAATCAATTCAAAAGATCTAGAGGGGAGATGAGGAAAAAAAATTTCACTCAGAAATTTATTGGGATCTGAAGAGGTGGTGGAAGCTGATTCTGTAATGTCCGTGTGTAATTGAGACACGGACTGCAGGAGTTGGTTATAACAGGTTATAACTCCCTGAATGGAGACAAAACTGGAACTACCATACAAAGTTACTCCACAGGCTTATATACAGGGGTGGTCACTACTGGTACTGCAGTATACAGGGGCTGCAGAATATAGTTCCTTCTTCAGGGTACATACACTACAGATTCCATCAATAATTTTAAAAGGGAGTTGGACAGTTGCTTGAGGATGGGGAACTGACTGGGTTACGGACAAGAAGCAGTGGTGCAGGACGAAGTATGACTACTCTTTCAAAGAACCAGTACAGTCACGATGGGCCGAATGACATCCTCTGTGCTGTAAGTTTCTATGGTCTGGATATTAACAGGGGTGGGTTACGTAGGCGGGGGACGGAGTTTCGGATGGGGAACCCAGAAGTCTGGATTTCCCCGCTTGCTGTGGAGATTTACTCCAGTGTGCAAATCTTGGCCCTAACATGTTCCCTACCCAAAAGTTAGCCTGATTGACAGACTTGGCTTCCAGTCGGGCGGGGAGCACCCAGAGCAGACCGCAGGACCAGGTAGGTCCGATCTCCGAACCTGAGGAGGGGGGGGGTAGGGTGTCTGACCCACGACCCCAGGGGGGGTTGTCCTATCCCGGGGCTCTGAACATCCTGACCCCGGGGGCCTTTGTATGGGGGAGTTTGATGGGGGCCAGCTTGGGGGACCGGGAGGAAACCCTCCTGCTCCTCCTGGCCCCCAGGCAGTGCTGTAATGGCTTTTACCTTCTCCCCAAAGCTGTCCTCGCCTCCCTTCAGCTTTTGGGTTTCCCGAGACCTGTGAAACCCGGCTGCCCACTGTAAAAGCTGCAAAGGTTAATGTGAGGATCCCAGCCTCACTCCTCCTGGGAGTGGGTTGGCTGTCCCCCACCCCGCCGATCCCCCCAACCCACCCCCTGACACCCCACCCCGACACCCCCCCCAACCCCCACCCCCACCCCACTTCGGCCCCGACACCCCCCAACCCCCTCCGACCACCCTGCCCCGACCCTCCGCACCGACCCCCCCTGCCCCGACCACCCCAACCCCCTCCGACCACCCTGCCCCCACCCCAATCCGACCCCCCTGTCCTGACCCCCCTGCCCCGACCCCCCTCCGATCCCCCTGCACCGACCCCCCTGCCCCGACCCCCTGCCCCAGAGTGTACGGGGAGAGTGTACGGGGAGAGTGTACGGGGGGAGAATGTACGGGGGGAGTGTACGGGGGGAGAGTGTACGGGGGGAGAGTGTACGGGGGGAGAGTGTACGGGGGGAGAGTGTACAGGGGAGAGTGTACGGGGGAGAGTGTACGGAGGGAGTGTACGGGGGGAGAGTGTACAGGGGGAGAGTGTACAGGGGGAGTGTGTACGGGGGGAGAGTGTACGGGGGGAGAGTGTACGGGGAGAGTGTACGGGGTGAGAGTGTACGGGGGGAGAGTGTACAGGGGGAGAGTGTACGGGGGGGGAGAGTGTACGAGGGGAGAGTGTACGGAGGGAGAGTGTACGGGGAGAGTGTACGGGGGGAGAGTGTACAGGGGAAGAGTGTACGGGGAGAGTGTACGGGGAGAGTGTACGGGGAGAGTGTACGGGGGGAGTGTACGGGGGGAGTGTACGGGGGGAGTGTACGGGGGAGAATGTACGGGGGGAGTGTGGGGGAGAATGTACGGGGAGAGTGTACAGGGGGAGAGTGTACAGGGGGAGAGTGTACAAGGGGAGAGTGTACGGGGAGAGTGTACAGGGGGAGAGTGTACGGGGGGAGAGTGTACGGGGGGAGAGTGTACAGGGAGAGTGTACGGGGAGAGTGTATGGGGGGAGAGTGTACGGGGAGAGTGTACAGGGAGAGAGTGTACGGGGAGAGTGTACGGGGGGAGAGTGCACGGGGAGAGTGTACGGGGGGAGAGTGTACGGGGGGGGAGAGTGTACGGGGGGAGAGTGTACGGGGGGAGAGCGTACGGGGGGAGAGCGTACGGGGGGAGAGCGTACGGGGGGAGAGCGTACAGGGGGAGAGTGTACGGGGGGAGAGTGTACGGGGGGAGAGTGTGCGGGGAGATAAATGTACGGGGGGAGAGTGTACGGGGGAGAGTGTACGGGGAGAGTGTGTACGGGGAGACTGTACGGGGGAGAGTGTACGGGGGGAGAGTGTACGGGGAGAGTGTACAGGGGGAGAGTGTACGGGGAGAGTGTACAGGGGGAGAGTGTACAGGGGGAGAGTGTACGGGGAGAGTGTACGGGGAGAGAGTGTACAGGGGGAGAGTGTACGGGGAGAGTGTACAGGGGGAGAGTGTACGGGGAGAGTGTACGGGGAGAGTGTATGGGGAGAGTGTACGGGGGAGAGTGTATGGGGGGAGAGTGTACAGGGGGAGAGTGTACGGGGAGAGTGTACAGGGGGAGAGTGTTAAGTCTGTGAGTTGTTCAAGTAATTAATACTCAGACTTAATCAGTAACAAATAAACAGGTCTTTACTGGTTGGAGGTAGGGACTACACTGAATACAAGATTACTGCACAGTGCTTATATACCGGTGTGTTCACCCCCGGTATTATGTCTACAGCAGCCTGAGAAAGTAGTACATCTCTTAAGGTGGAACAGGCTTAAGCTCTCTTAAGGTGGAACAGGTTACATACACAACAGAGAGTGTACAGGGGGAGAGTACGGGGAGAGTGTACGGGGAGAGTGTACAGGGGGAGAATGTACAGGGGGAGAGTGTACGGGAAGAGTGTACGGGGAGAGTGTACAGGGGGAGAGTGTACGGGGAGAGTGTACGGGGAGAGTGTACAGGGGGAGAATGTACAGGGGGAGAATGTACAGGGGGAGAGTGTACGGGGAGAGTGTACGGGGAGAGTGTACGGGGGGAGAGTGTACAGGGGGAGAGTGTACGGGGAGAGTGTACGGGGAGAGTGTACAGGGGGAGAGTGTACGGGGAGAGTGTACGGGGAGAGTGTACGGGGGGAGAATGTACAGGGGGAGAATGTACAGGGGGAGAGTGTACGGGGAGAGTGTACGGGGGGAGAATGTACAGGGGGAGAATGTACAGGGGGAGAGTGTACGGGGAGAGTGTACGGGGAGAGTGTACGGGGGGAGAATGTACAGGGGGAGAGTGTACGGGGAGAGTGTACGGGGGGAGAATGTACAGGGGGAGAGTGTACGGGGAGAGTGTACGGGGAGAGTGTACGGGGGGAGAATGTACAGGGGGAGAGTGTACGGGGAGAGTGTACGGGGAGAGTGTACGGGGAGAGTGTACGGGGAGAGTGTACGGGGAGAGTGTACGGGGGGAGAATGTACAGGGAGAGTGTACGGGGAGAGTGTACAGGGGGAGAGTGTACTGGGAGAGTGTACGGGGGGAGAGTGTACGGGGAGAGTGTACGGGGAGAGTGTATGGGGGGAGAATGTACGGGGGGATCTGTGCTGAGGCATCAGTAAAAACTGTGTCTGGATTTTTATTTCAAGAGGTTTACTGAGATCTATCCCTGCAGGAGATTCACTTTAGAACATAAGAACATAAGAAATAGGAGCAGGAGTAGGCCAATCGGCCCCTCGAGCCTGCTCCGCCATTCAATAAGATCATGGCTGATCTGATCCTAACTTCAAATCTTCTATCACTCTCCATCCCACCCGAACCCATGTGATCTCCTGGGAGAAGCAGCAAATGAGTAATTGCACACAACATGAAGCCTCCAGTGGGCAGCTCCAGCTGCATTCTCTCAGCGTGCTCACAGAACAGAACTGCCCCTAATTCAGCACCGACCATCAATCACACAGGACTGGTCTGGGGAATAAACGAATGCCATGTTGGTGCTGGAAGAGGCAGCGTTCTGTCGTTGGGATGAGACACGCTGTCACGGCAAAGCAGTGGGTGCTTTAGTCTGTATCTAATCCGTGCTGTACTCGAGTGGAACTGATCAATACCAACACTGGGTGACAAGTGCCCAGAATTAATTCCTCGTGTCAGGTGATTGTGAATAGTGATCTCTGTGTCCTCTCCTCGTGTCAGGTGATTGTGAATAGTGATCCCTGTGTCCTCTCCTCGTGTCGGGTGATTGTGAATAGTGATCTCTGTTTCCTCTCCTCGTGTCGGGTGATTGTGAATAGTGATCTCTGTGTCCTCTCCTCGTGTCGGGTGATTGTGAATAGTGATCTCTGTGTCCTCTCCTCGTGTCGGGTGATTGTGAATAATGATCTCTGTGTCCTCTCCTCGTGTCAGGTGATTGTGAATAGTGATCTCTGTGTCCTCTCCTCGTGTCGGGTGATTGTGAATAGTGATCCCTGTGTCCTCTCCTCGTGTCGGGTGATTGTGAATAGTGATCTCTGTGTCCTCTCCTCGTGTCGGGTGATTGTGAATAGTGATCTCTGTGTCCTCTCCTCGTGTCGGGTGATTGTGAATAGTGATCTCTGTGTCCTCTCCTCGTGTCAGGTGATTGTGAATAGTGATCTCTGTGTCCTCTCCTCGTGTCAGGTGATTGTGAATAGTGATCTCTGCAACAGTGCTTTGGCATATTGTGGAGAATCACTTGCTGGGGAACTAACCCTAACCCTAATACAGAGGGTCAATAATCCATAAATCTTAGAGTTGCGCAATCTTTACTTGCTAATTAAATGGAGCAGTGGGAATGAACTGTAGACAAACCAGAATCACTGAAAACCGAATCTGACCACATGATATACAGCACACTGAAACAGGAGCGGCCGAGCCAGGCCTGTGATATGATGCAGCTCATGCTGTTAATGTGGCAAAAAGTACACAATGAGCTAAATTCACCACTCTCCGGAATGGGTGCAACTGCAACAACACTCAAGAAGCTCGACACCATCCAGGGGAGAGCAGTTTACTTGATCGGTCGGTGCCTCAGTACTGTCTACCGTCCCTCACTGGGGCACTGTGGTTGCAGTCACTACAATCTATGGCAGGCACTGTAACAACCTCACGGTTAGATCGACAGCTCCTCCCTCCCCTGCATCCTTCACCACCGAGGACAAGACAAAGTCATCCAGGTACAGTTCCCAACTCTGGGCGAACATATTCCTTGTGGTTCCATCACATGACCTTCTGCCTACAACTGCCCTGCCCCCACGCTCCCGCCATTGGTCGCCCGACACATCCATCCTTGTGAGGCCCCGCCCCCACGCTCTCACCATTGGTTGCCCGACACGTCCACCCTCGCGATGCCTCGCCCCCACGCTCTCACCATTGGTCATCTGACACGTCCATCCTCGCGATGCCTCGCCCCCACGCTCTCACCATTGGTCATCTGACACGTCCATCCTCGCGATGCCTCGCCCCCACGCTCTCGCCATTGGTCATCTGACACGTCCATCCTCGCGATGCCTCGCCCCCACGCTCTCACCATTGGTCATCTGACACGTCCATCCTCGCGATGCCTCGCCCCCACGCTCTCACCATTGGTCATCTGACACGTCCATCCTCGCGATGCCTCGCCCCCACGCTCTCACCATTGGTCATCTGACACGTCCATCCTCGCGATGCCTCGCCCCCACGCTCTCACCATTGGTTGCCCGACCGTCCATCCTCGCGATGCCTCGCCCCCACGCTCTCACCATTGGTCATCTGACACGTCCATCCTCGCTATGCCTCGCCCCCACGCTCTCACCATTGGTTGCCCGACCGTCCATCCTCGCGATGCCTCGCCCCCACGCTCTCACCATTGGTCATCTGACACGTCCATCCTCGCTATGCCTCGCCCCCACGCTCTCGCCATTGGTCGCCCGACCGTCCATCCTCGCGATGCCTCGCCCCCACGCTCTCGCCATTGGTCGCCCGACCGTCCATCCTCGCTATGCCTTGCCCCCACGCTCTCGCCATTGGTTGCCCGACCGTCCATCCTCGCGATGCCTCGCCCCCACGCTCGCACCATTGGTCATCTGACACGTCCATCCTCGCGATGCCTCGCCCCCACGCTCTCGCCATTGGTCGCCCGACCGTCCA
This sequence comes from Somniosus microcephalus, assembly GCF_052327205.1. Taxonomy (NCBI): domain Eukaryota; kingdom Metazoa; phylum Chordata; class Chondrichthyes; order Squaliformes; family Somniosidae; genus Somniosus; species Somniosus microcephalus. The sequence goes on along the minus strand of NC_141010.1, from coordinate 66,317,798 downwards.
TCCTCGCGATGCCTCGCCCCCACGCTCTCGCCATTGGTCGCCCGACCGTCCATCCTCGCTATGCCTTGCCCCCACGCTCTCGCCATTGGTTGCCCGACCGTCCATCCTCGCGATGCCTCGCCCCCACGCTCGCACCATTGGTCATCTGACACGTCCATCCTCGCGATGCCTCGCCCCCATGCTCTCGCCATTGGTCGCCCGACCGTCCATCCTCGCGACAGCCCGCTCCCACAGCCAATTGGAAAGCGAAGTGACTCTTCATTACCTGATTGGATGATTCCTGACTGTCAGTCAAGAGCCTTTTTTCCCATCTCTAATATTTTTATAATTAATAAATAGAAGTGTTCAAAAAAAAATCCACGATATTTTTGAGGCCCTTGTGATTCTTCTCCCGGGCTTTCTCCCAGCAGTGCCCTGGAGATTAATCTTCAATTGCTGGAGATTCCAGGCCAATCCTGGAGTGTTGGCCACCCCACCTCAAGGTTCCCCTCTAAGTTACACCCCACCCGGATTTAGACATATATCGCTGATCTTTCATCGTGTCTGGGTCAATACCCTGGGACTCCCTACCTAACGGCACTGTGGGAGCACCTTCACCACACAGACTGCACCGGCTCAAGGAGACTTTAGGGGAGCTCGGACTGGAGAATGACTGTGGCCCTGCCAGCATTGCTCACACCCTGAGAAAAAATAAAAGCTCTTCCTTCATGGGGTTTGAGCAGCAAAGCTACATCAATGTAAGTGACTGCACTGAATCACATCAGATTATTTGTAACATGTTCTGATGAAGACTGCGTCTGCATAAATCCTGATGGTTGCTACCCTCCCTTTGGTGGGACTCCCTTTGTATCAGGGTCCTGATAGCGAATCCAGATAATCCACAAGCAGGTGCAATATAGAGAAGGTGGAGTTATCAAGGCCGCGATTTCACCTACCTCGGCGGGTCTGGTGCGGCCGGAGTCGGAGGTGGGTCCCGACCTCACTGCCGGCTCCAGCCCGCTCTGTAGAATGATTTTACCGTAATTGGGCTTGTTAAGCCTGCCCAGCACATTTGCCAGCCAATTGAAAGAAGCGGGTCTGATAACGTCACTTAATGACGCGTCGTCAGCCGGTTTCCTTAAAGGGACCACGCGCAAATTTATTTTGACTGTTGTGCTGTCAGTGTTCTACAGCATTAAGGTTCTGTAAACACTGACAATCACAGCTGCACCCAGGCTCTCTCGTGACTCCCTCCATATGCTTATGGAGGGAGCCACAGCAGGCAGGGAGGTCCTCTTCCCTTGCAATGGGCAGAAGAGACCTCCCCAAGAGGCCAACACAGCCTGGTTACACATTGCATAGGAGGGCACAAGCAGGGATGTCGTCAGGAGGACCAGGCTGCAGTGGTGCAAACATTTCAATGATCTCAGTAGATCACAAAAAGTTACTGCAAAGCCACTCTCAACCTCATCCTGCTGTGCCACTCATCACATCCCCATCACTCTGCCTTCCCTACCCTACTCCTGCACATCCTTACTCACACCAACTTACCTTGCACCTCCAACCATCGCTCTCTATCTACATTATCACTTCCCCATCTCACTAGCCACCCCTCACACTCACCCTCATCCTTGTCCAATCATACCAACTAACAACACACAAGGGTAAGCACTTGTGTGTTGTAGCCAATCTTCATGTAAAGTTTCTATTAATATGCTGTCAAAATTTGAAATCTTTATTTCAACACTTTGCCTCCTTGGACAGATTTCTATGCACCTTTGGAAGTGGCTTAGTGAGTTGCAGTGAATGGTGAGACATAACGGTACCCCCTGCAATGCTGATGAGTGTGAAAGGAATGGCTTGGACATTGTAGGGATGCTTCATGGTGTTAGTGTGGGGTGGTGCCAACCTGGCACATCATGTGGCAGCCAGGGTGTGCAGCGTCAAGTGAAGTAAATCTGGCCATGGTGAGGCCATCCCTGGCCTCCTGGGCAGCAATGTGGTCAGGTGCTGATGCCCTGAGTCCTGTGCAGCATCAGGTGATTGCGGAGAAGGTTGGTGGTGTTGGTGCTGCTGGTGTTGGGGCTGATTGTTGTGGGATTCTGAGGACCAATGTGAGATAGTTTCAAGGACACTGATGCTGATGTAATAGATGGCAGGTGAAGTTGAGATGACAGAAGCAATCTGTCAATGGTGAGAGAGGTTGTTCCAATGAGGTGACACTGGATAGAGAGTTTACTCCAAACACTTGCAACCTGCATAAAGCTCAATCTGTCTTCCAAATGCAGTAAGCAATAGCTTCTGAGCTTGGAAAAAGAACAGCTGCGAGATGGGAGCTTTTATAGCACATTTGCAGCTGTCAAGTAATGAGATGATCCTATGGTCATACAACTCCTGACCTGCTTACCTGACGTGATCCCCAAGCAGCGTAGTCCCCGTGGGCATAACATTTAAAGGTGAGCTCAAAATACTTTTTAAGAGGGTCATAATGATCTGAATTGCCTCCCTGCTGCTGCATTGACAGACCCGACATTTGGGAAAGTCATGTGGCAGTGGGTTGACAGCGGGTTCTTGACCCGCTGTCAAAAAACGTTTTTCCCACCGAACCCACCACCAAACTCGCCTGCTGACCCCCTGAAAAATTGCCCCCAAAGTGTCCGTTATTACTTTCCATGTGTGAAGGATGGAGACTTGGCGGGCTTTCCCTGATGGGTGTCCAGTGGTTTGACTGGGAACACAATGCTCTGCTCCGTTCAGTGGGCACAGTCTCAAAAGTCATCAGCAAAGCTGCAAACTTTGATAACGATTTTCCTGAGGGATTAGTGCTGGATTTGAAGCGCTGTAATGGGCAACGTTGGTGGGAAGTTGGGTTATGTCAGTGAACATGCTGTGAGCAGCCTGCAGACACAGGGCTGTAGGAAGGGCCAGCACCTCATGCTCGGGAATTTACGAGTTGCTATGGCAATCTGATCCCATTAGGATCAACGCTTTCACTGTTGCCAAATCCTTAAGGCTGAGATTTTGAAATTGCCATGGGTTGATGTTGCCTTCTTGTGGCCAGAGAACAACATTTACATGCTTCCAGTTTGCTTTGCTCCACTTGGTCAGGTGCTTCTCATCCACTGATATTTCTGCCAGTTTGAGGACAAGCTTTTTTGAAGAAATTTGCTTGAAAAAAATTTCAGCTGTGTCCTAAACCTAAACAGAATCCAGTGAGACGAAATTGTAAATTTACTGCCCCAATATTAACTCGGAGGAGAGCTGGGTGGGGGGAGGGGTGCCCGATATCACGCGGGAAACCTGGCAGTAAGATCTATGTGTCTGTCAGTGGCTTTTTAACTCAGCCAACTCATCAGTATATTACGTCTGGGTCTGTCATCCAATCCGCGGCAGCGGGTGTGATGAGGACCCGCATGATGCGATCTCAACTCCAGTATTTCAAGGGCCAATTTGAAGATGCAATTAGGAGGAGTTGTGAAGAGGTAGAGGATTTGAGACGGGCAAAGGCAGTGCCATGTTTCCTTGATGTGCCTCACTTGATGTGCTGCTGGGGGCCATGAGGAGCAGGAGAGAGATACTCTTCCCCAGCAATGGGAGGAAGAAACCTGCAGGTGAAACCGAGGAGGCGTGGCTGGAGGTGGACAAGGAGGTCAGCAGCAGGCGTATTGTGCCCTGCTCCTGGACTCAGTGTAGAAAGTGCTTTAATGACCTAATCAGGACTACATGCCTGCTAATCAGCGGAAGCAGCATGCCATAGACAGAGCTAAGCGATCCCACAACCAACGGATCAGGTCAAAGCTCTGCAGTCCTGCCACATCCAGTCGTGAATGGTGGTGGACAACTAAAGGCGGAAGTCACACCCCCATCCACATCAATGGGGCTGTGGTGGAAAGGGTGGACAGCTTTAAGTTCCTCGGAGTCCACATCACGGAAGACCTCTCCTGGTCCCTCAATACCTCCTCTCTGGTGAAGAAGGCCCAGCAGCGCCTATATTTCCTAAGGAGGCTGAAGGGATGTAACCTGTCACCCCTGATCCTCTCTAACTTTTACCGCTGCACAATAGAGAGCATCCTGACGAACTGTATCACAGTATGGTATGGCAGCTGTAGCTACTATGACCGGAAAGCCCTGCAGCGGGTAGTCAAAACTGCCCAATGCATTACCGGCACCCGGCTACCGACCATAGAACACATATACCAGAAACGCTGTTTACGGAGGTCACGGTCCATCATCAAAGACCCTACCCACCCCAGCCACAGTCTGTTCACCCTCCTGCCATCTGGGAGACGCTACAGATGCATTCGCACCCGTACGACCAGATTTAGGAACAGCTTCTTTCCCAGGGCTGTCATCCTACTGAACTCCACAAATAAACTCGAAAGCCTGCACATCTGCCAATGCACTTTATTATGGTTATGTTTATGTTAATGTATTACAAGCCAAATGTATGTTGAATGTTTAAATGTCTTAATCTAAATGTACACTCTCGGGAGCCGCAAGCCTACATTTCGTTGTACTGCACTTGTGCACTAACAATGACAATAAAAGTTGATTTGATTTTTATTTGACTTGATTAAAGGGAGGAGGAAACTCCATGAACAATCCCATCCTCAATGATGATGGAGCCCAGCATGTGAGTGCAAAAGACAAGGCTGAAGCGTTTGCAACTATCTTCAGCCAGAAGTGCCAAGAGCATGATCCAGCTTGGCCTCCTCCTGAGATCCCCAACATCACAGAAGCCAGTCTTCAACCAATTTGATTCACTCCACATGATATCAAGAAATGGCTGAGTGCACTGGATACAGCAAAGGCTACGGGCCCCGACAACATCCCGGCTGTCGTGCTGAAGACTTGTGCTCCAGAACTAGCCACGCCTCTAGCCAAGCTGTTCCAGTACAGCTACAACACTGGCATCTACCCGACAATGTGGAAAACTGCCCAGGCATGTTCTGTCCACAAAAAGCAGGACAAATCCAATCCGGCCATTTACCACGCCATCAGTCTACTCGCAATCATCAGCAAAGTGCTATCAAGCGGCACTTAGTCACCAATACCCTGCTCACCGATGCTCAGTTTGGGTTCTGCCAGGACCACTTGGCTCCAGATCTCATTACAGCCTTGATCCAAACATGGAAAAAGGAGCTGAATTCCAAAGGTGAGGTGAGAGTGACTGCCCTTTGTGGTAAACCACTTTTATCGTTACACTATAGTTATCACTGTTGTATTGTTATCACCGTTATCACTGTTGTATCACGATACGAGGTCGCCTCTTGTCGCGCTGTTATACCTGGGCTGACCACCTCCGACTCCGCCCATGGCTCCACCTACCTGCCCAGGTATAAAGGTAGTCGACTGGCTGGTATTCCTCCTTGTTGGACCCGATCACCCACGAGGGTGGGCTCTGTTATTTAGTCAATAAAAACCTTTAGTTACGTTCCTAACTCATCGCTTTTTATTGGACGAATTGATAGGTATATCAATTTTATTGACTAAATTTTAAAGATGTCTACTACTGGCCAGCCAGAAGCCCTCCCAGAAGCACAGCCACACCAGCCGGCTTGGCTGCAAGCCCTCAAACCACCGTACCTGGATCTAAACCCACAGGCAGCAAACGCAGCCCTCAACTTCAAACACTGGCTGGACTGCTTCGAATCCTACCTGGAAGAATCCGGCGCCCCGCAGAGATCCAAACTAAGACTTCTGAACGCCCAAGCGAGCCCGAGAGTATACGCACTCATCCAGGACACGACTACGTACGAGGCCGCTATCAACCTACTGAAACAGCAGTACCGCAGCCCGGTAAATTACATGTACACCAGGCACCTCCTAAGATCCCGCCCGCAACAGCCAGGAGAGTCTGTAGCTGAATTTTTACGGGCGCTAAGAGCACTCGGCAGGAACTGTGACTTTAAAGCGGTGACGGCTGTTGAAAATACGGAAGATAATATCCGCGATGCCTTTGTGAAAGGCCTACGGTCCGACTACTCACGGCAAAGACTGCTTGAAGCTAAAGACCTCGACCTGGACAAAGCTGAAGCCCTCGCTCTCTCCCTGGAGGTGGCCCATCAGGACCAGGAGGCGTTTTCCAGGTACTGCTCGCGACCCTGGGACTCGGGCCCGACCCCTACCGCAATACCCTTCGCAGCGCCGCCCCCGGGACCTACCTCAGCGTCGGCGTCCCGGACCCGACCGGGCCCGCCACCCCCGGTACCGGCTCCGACATCGGGCACCCGCGATCGGGCCGCCGGCTGCTTCTTTTGCGGCCAGGAGAAGCACCCGAGGTCGCGCTGCCCAGCCAGGAACTCTACCTGCAGAACCTGCAGGAAGAAAGGCCACTTCTCTAAGGCCTGCAGGAGCGGATCTTCAGAGGCCAGCAGTGCCTCATGCGAACTGTGGGGGCGGCCATCTTCTTTCACGGCAACTGAGGCCAGTATCCCCACACGTGAGTCATGGGGGCGGCCATCTTTGATCAAGGCAACCGACCCCAATAGTGCCTCATGTGAGTTATGGGGGCAGCCATCTTCTCCGCCATTTTGTCCTACCTCGTGGGAGACGCCATTTTACCCACCACGCCCGACTGCCACCGGGCCCCCGGACCCGACGACCGCCTCGCCCGCAGACGACAACGACTCGCTTACCTACACGCTAGCCTCCGTCACTCTGGATCAAGCCCGCCCACACCACCTGTCCAAGTCGATGATGGACATCAAAGTAAACGGCCACGCCACGACCTGCCTGTTCGACAGCGGAAGCACGGAGAGCTTCATCCACCCAGACACGGTGAGCCACTACTCCCTCCCTGTCCTGCCAACGCGCAACCGAATCTCGATGGCATCGAGGTCCCACGCCACGGACATTAGCGGCTACTGTGCTGTGACCTTGTCGGTTAAGGGTACAGAGTATAAAAACTTTAAACTCCTCGTCCTCCCCCAGCTCTGCGCTGCCGTCCTACTAGGGCTGGACTTCCAATCCCACCTCCAAAGTGTAACCCTAGCATACGGTGGACCCCTCCCCCCACTCACAGTCGACAACCAGCGAAGGTTAAACCGCCCACCGCGTAACACCTGCAGCCTATCCACCCTCAAGGTGCCGCCACCTTCCCTGTTCGCTAACCTCACCCCCGACTGCAAACCCGTCGCTACCAAGAGCAGGCGGTACAGCGCTGGGGACAGAGCTTTCATTAGCTCTGAGGTGCAGCGTCTCCTGAAGGAGGGCATCATCGAGGGGAGCAACAGCCCCTGGCGTGCCCAGGTCGTGGTCGTTAAGACCGGCGATAAAAATCGCCTGGTCATCGGCTACAGCCAGACCATAAACAGATACACCCAGCTGGACGCATACCCCCTTCCCCGCATATCTGACATGGTCAATCAGATTGCACAATACCGCGTATTCTCGACCATCGACCTTAAGTCGGCCTACCACCAACTCCCTATCCACCCCGAGGACCGCCAGTACACCGCCTTCGAGGCGAATGGGCGCCTATACCACTTCCTTAGGGTCCCCTTCGGTGTCACCAACGGGGTCTCGGTCTTCCAAAGGGAGATGGACCGGATGGTTGACCAGAACGGACTGCAGGCCACATTCCCCTACCTAGATAACGTCACCATCTGCGGCCGCGACCGGCAGGACCACGACGTGAATCTGGAGAAATTCCTCCGTACAGCCCAACGGCTGAACCTCACCTACAATAAGGAGAAATGTGTGTTTAACACCTCGCGCCTTGCCATCCTTGGCTGTGTAGTAGAGAACGGACTCATCGGCCCCGACCCCGAAAGAATGCGCCCCCTCATGGAGCTACCCCTCCCCCACTGCCCTAAGGCACTTAAGAGGACCCTGGGGCTCTTCGCCTACTATGCCCAATGGGTGCCCAATTATGCGGACAAAGCCAGACCCCTCATGAAGTCCACATCCTTCCCCCTTACGGAGGAAGCGTGCGCAGCCTTCTCCCTCATTAAGGGAGACATTGCCAAGGCCACTATGCACGCAGTGGATGAGTCCATCCCCTTCCAAGTCGAGAGCGATGCATCCGACTTCGCCCTAGCCGCCACCCTTAACCAGGAGGGGAGACCGGTGGCCTTCTTCTCAAGGACCCTACAGGGCCCTGAGATCCGACACTCGTCGGTCGAGAAGGAGGCCCAGGCGATTGTGGAGGCGGTACGACGCTGGAGGCACTACCTGGCAGGCAAACGATTTACCCTCCTTACCGACCAACGTTCGGTCGCTTTTATGTTTAATAACAAGCTGAGGGGCAAAATCAAGAATGACAGGATCTTGAGGTGGAGAATCGAGCTCTCCACCTACGATTATGATATCTTGTACCGGCCAGGTAAGCTGAACGAACCCCCCGATGCTCTGTCACGAATTACATGCGCCAGCGCGCAAAGTGATAGACTTCAGACCCTCCACAACGACCTCTGCCACCCCGGGGTCACCAGACTTTACCACTTCATTAAGGCCCGCAACCTGCCCTACTCCATCGAGGAGGTCAGGACCATAACCAGGAACTGCCAGACCTGCGCCGAGTGCAAACCGCACTTCTTTAGGCCGGACAGAGCAAGCCTGATCAAGGCCACCCGCCCCTTCGAGCGCCTGAGCATCGACTTTAAGGGGCCCCTCCCGTCCTCTGACCGTAATGTGTACTTCCTCAACATTGTTGATGAGTACTCCCGTTTCCCCTTTGCCTTCCCCTGCCCAGACATGACCAGTACCACGGTCATTAAATGCCTGAACGACCTCTTCGCCTTGTTCGGGTTCCCAAACTATATACATAGTGACCGGGGCTCCTCTTTCATGAGCGAGGAACTCCGTCAGTTCCTACTAGCGAGAGGTATTGCAGCAAGTAGGACCACCAGCTACAACCCCCGAGGGAACGGCCAGGTGGAAAGAGAGAACGCGACAGTATGGAAGGCCGTCCTCTTAGCCTTAAAGTCTAAGGGCCTCCCAACCTCCCGCTGGCAGGAAGTCCTCCCGACAGCGCTGCACTCCATCCGGTCACTACTTTGCACTGCCGTTAACGCCACCCCCCATGAACGAATGTTTGTTTTCCCCAGGAAGTCGACTACGGGAACCACTCTACCAACCTGGCTGACCTCTCCGGGGCCCGTCTTGCTGCGAAAGCACGTGAGGGCCCATAAAACAGACCCCCTGGTCGAGAGGGTGAACCTCCTGCACGCCAACCCCCAGTACGCCTACGTGGCTTAGCCAGACGGGCGGGAGGACACTGTCTCCTTACGAGACCTCGCACCCTCGGGCACTCTGGAGACACCACCTTTACCCCCCCCCACCACCCCCCCAATTCCAGCCCAGGTAGACGGCATGCCGGAACCCCACGAGCCTTCGCCGACCACGCAGACACCAGCACTAACACCGGATAATGCAGCACCGCCGCTGCGACGATCGGAGAGGCTTACGAGGCCTCCGGACAGACTGACATACCAGAACTGGTAGTACACTTCACCCCGCCGGACTCAAATCTAAACAAGGGGTGAATGTGGTAAACCACTTTTATGGTTACACTATAGTTATCACTGTTGTATTGTTATCACCGTTATCACTGTTGTATCACGATACGAGGTCGCCTCTTGTCGCGCTGTTATACCTGGGCTGACCACCTCCGACTCCGCCCATGGCTCCACCTACCTGCCCAGGTATAAAGGTAGTCGACTGGCTGGTATTCCTCCTTGTTGGACCCGATCACCCACGAGGGTGGGCTCTGTTATTTAGTCAATAAAAACCTTTAGTTACGTTCCTAACTCGTCGCTTTTTATTGGACGAATTGATAGGTATATCACCCTTGACATCAAAGCAGCGTTTGACCGTGTGTGGCATCAAGGAGCCCTAGTAAAACTGAAGTCAGTGGGAATCAGGGGGAAAACTGTCCACTGGGTGGAGTCTTACCTAGCACAAAGGAAGATGGTTGTAGTGATTGAAGGTCCATCATCACAGCCCCAGGACATCGCTGCAGGAGTTCCTCAGGGCAGTGTCCTAGGCCCAACCATCTTCAGCTGCTTCATCAATGACCTTCCCTCCATCATAAGGTCAGAAGTCGGGATGTTCGCTGATGACTGCACAGTGTTCAGCACCATTCACAACTCCTCAGATAATGAAGCTGTCCATGCCCACATGCAGCAACACCTGAACAACGTTCAGGCTTAGGTTGATAAGTGGCAGGTAACATTTGCGCCACACAAGTGCCGGGCAATGACCATCTCCAAGAAGAGAGATTCTAGCCAACTCCCCTTGACATTCAATGGCATTACCATCGCCGAATCCCCCACCATCAACATCCTGGGGGGTCACCATTGACCAGAAACTTAACTGGGCCCACCACATAAATACTGTGTTTACAAGAGCAGGTCAGAGGCTGGGTATTCTGCGGCGAGTGTCTCACCTCCTGACTCCCCAAAGTCTTTCCACCATCTACAAGGCACAAGTAAGGAGTGTGATCTAATACTCTCCACTTGCCTGGATGAGTGCAGCTGCAACAACACTCAAGAAGCTCGACACCATCCAGGACAAAGCATCCCACTTGATTGGTACTCCATCCACCACCTTAAACATTCACTCCCTCCACCACCGGCGTACCGTGGCTGCAGTGTGTACCATCTACAAGATGCACTGCAGCAACTCGCCAAGGCTTCTTCGGCAGCACCTCCCAAACCCGTGACCTCTTCCACGCGGCAGGCGCATGGGAACACCACCACCTCCAGGTTCCCCTCCAAGTCGCACACCATCCTGACTTAGAAATATATCGCCGTTCCTTCATCATTGCTGGGTCAAAATCCTGGAACTCCCTCCCTAACAGCACTGTGGGAGCACCTTCACCACACGGACTGCAGCAGTTCAAGAAGGCGGCTCACCACCACCTTCTCAAGGACAATTAGGAATGAGCAATAAATGCTGGCTTTGCCAGCGACGCCCACATTCTATGAATGAATAATAAAAAAAACACGAGGGAGAGGGAGTGAACTGGAGGTAGTCCGCGACAGATTTCCCAGCTCGCAACTGCAGAGGAGAAGGCGCTGGAGGTCAGTGGAGTTTTGGCCTGCTGTCAGAGATGGGGAAAGAGGGAGCTCCCAGCTACCTGGTGATTCAATTAAATATCAGCGAGCCACATGTCATATGGCACCCAGTCATATTGAAGCAATTTCAACAGGAATTGAAATATGATCATCTTCAAAATGATAATTTGAAACATTCTTACCTTCATTCATGCAACATTCATGCCTTTTATCTCACACAGGGCCTTCACACGTGCAGCAGGAGCTTGTCAAGTTTGCAGATGGCAATTCCTGTAAGGAGCTGAGTCCTTCTGAGGGTGAACTATCACAGAACTCATGCAGACCAGGCACAAGCTCAGATACTCGCACTTCAGTGAGTCCAGTTACAGAGACAGTTGTGTTTTCACCTGGTGACTTACACTTCGCAAGTGAGCAAGAGCAGACGGTGGTGGCAGGGACAGCAGCGGAGAGTCCGTGTCGGAGGGCACAACCCTCTCCCAGCTCCGCTCAGCTGGACACAGGTGCTGAACCCCGGGGGCCATTGATGAAAAGGAGAATGATTGAGCAGTAGAGAATGTGCGATACACTGACTGCCCTTCCAAACAAACTGTCCACGATTCCAGAGAGAGTGGAGGAGTCTGCCTCAAGCATGAGTGGGGCGATGTGGAACAGCATTGCGATGATGTCTTCTTGCATGGATAGAGTAGCCAGCTCCATGGAACATCAAATGCTCCAATCAAATGAGGCCATGACTCCCATGACCGGTCACCCTCTGGAAACGCCTTAAATAGGTTAACAGATACCTCAGCCTGGCCTTACAGCGCCGCACTGATGTGCAGATACCTCAGCCTGGCCTTACAGTGCCGCACTGATGTGCAGATACCTCAGCCTGGCCTTACAGCGCCGCACTGATGTGCAGATACCTCAGCCTGGCCTTACAGCGCCGCACTGATGTGCAGATACCTCAGCCTGGCCTTACAGCGCCGCACTGATGTGCAGATACCTCAGCCTGGCCTTACAGCGCCGCACTGATGTGCAGATACCTCAGCCTGGCCTTACAGCGCCGCACTGATGTGCAGATACCTCAGCCTGGCCTTACAGCGCCGCACTGATGTGCAGATACCTCAGCCTGGCCTTACAGCGCCGCACTGATGTGCAGATACCTCAGCCTGGCCGTACAGCGCCGCACTGATGTGCAGATACCTCAGCCTGGCCTTACAGCGCCGCACTGATGTGCAGATACCTCAGCCTGGCCTTACAGCGCCGCACTGATGCGCAGATACCTCAGCCTGGCCTTACAGTGCCGCACTGATGCGCGGATACCTCAGCCTGGCCTTACAGCGCCGCACTGATGCGCAGATACCTCAGCCTGGCCTTACAGCGCCGCACTGATGTGCAGATACCTCAGCCTGGCCTTACAGCGCCGCACTGATGTGCAGATACCTCAGCCTGGCCTTACAGCGCCGCACTGATGTGCAGATACCTCAGCCTGGCCTTACAGCGCCGCACTGATGTGCAGATACCTCAGCCTGGCCTTACAGCGCCGCACTGATGTGCAGATACCTAAGCCTGGCCTTACAGCGCCGCACTGATGCGCAGATACCTCAGCCTGGCCTTACAGTGCCGCACTGATGCGCAGATACCTCAGCCTGGCCTTACAGCGCCGCACTGATGTGCAGATACCTCAGCCTGGCCTTACAGCGCCGCACTGATGTGCAGCAAAGTGCTCTCCAGCAGAGTGGTAGCAGGGAAATGCGGCTGGGCCATGGATGGATAACAAAAACAACAACTTGTATTTATATAGTGTCTTTAACGTAGTAAAACATCCCAAGGCGCTGCACAGGAGTGTTTTAAGACAAAAAATAAATGTGACACGGAGCCACACAAGGATAAATTAGGGCAGGTGACCAAAAGCTTGGTCAAAGAGGTCGGTTTTAATGAGCGTTTTAAAGGAGGAGAGAGGTGCAGCGAAGCGGGCAGGTTTAGGCCGGGAATTCCAGAGCTTAGTGCCTCGGCAACAGAAGGCACGGCAACCAATGGTTGAGCGATTATAATTAGGGATGCTCAAGAGGGCAGAATTGGAGGAGCGCTGATATCTTGCGGGGGTTGTGGGGCTGGAGGAGATTAGAGATAGGGAGGGGCGAGGCCATGGAGGGATTTGAAAGCAAGGATGAGAATTTTGAAATCAAGGCGCTGCTTAACCGGGAGCCAATGGTGAAAGGGGACATGGAAGTGGGGACTCCACTCAAAGCGCTTCCACGTTTCACCCATTGCACCCCCCCCCCACACACACCCCTCCCCCCACCCACACTCAGTACCTGACAAGCTGCTTCGTCTCCCGATGGCCCCTGGGTCACAGGTGCAGGTGGAGGAGTCTTTGGTGGGGCCTTCACGGGCTCTAAAGCCCAGAGGTCATCAGCCAAGAGCATCTCAGCAGTCAGAGCAGGGATCTGAGCAGCCTGCCTCTACCTCTGCTCAATCCCCAGGGGCTGCACCGTGTAGGAGCGGATCTGAGCAGCCTGTCCCTACCTCTGCTCAATCCCCAGGGGCTGCACCGTGTAGGAACAGGGATGTGAGCAGCCTGTCTCTACCTCTGCTCAATCCCCAGGGGCTGCACCGTGTCGGAGCAGGGATGTGAGCAGCCTGTCTCTAGCTCTGCTCAATCCCCAGGGGCTGCACCGTGTAGGAGCAGGGATCTGAGCAGCCTGTCTCTACCTCTGCTGAATCCCCAGGGGCTGCACCGTGTAGGAGCAGGGATCTGAGCAGCCTGTCTCTAGCTCTGCTCAATCCCCAGGGGCTGCACCGTGTAGGAGCAGGGATCTGAGCAGCCTGTCTCTAGCTCTGCTCAATCCCCAGGGGCTGCACCGTGTAGGAGCAGGGATCTGAGCAGCCTGTCTCTAGCTCTGCTCAATCCCCAGGGGCTGCACCGTGTAGGAGCAGGGATCTGAGCAGCCTGTCTCTACCTCTGCTGAATCCCCAGGGGCTGCACCGTGTAGGAGCAGGGATCTGAGCAGCCTGTCTCTAGCTCTGCTCAATCCCCAGGGGCTGCACCGTGTAGGAGCAGGGATGTGAGCAGCCTGTCTCTACCTCTGCTCAATCCCCAGGGGTAGCAGGAAAAGGAAGAGTAAAGCTTAGTAGTTGCACAAGGGTGTGCACATGCATGTCTGAGAGAATGTAACATTGTTAAATTTCTGTTATTTTGTTAAAGCACGCAAAATATTATTCTTTTGCACCACTTTCCCACTTGCCAATTCTTGGTAACTGCCTGAGACTGAACCAAACTGTTTGCATCATATTTGACCCCGAGACCAGCTTCTGACCACATATCCGTGCCATCACTAGGAACGCCGATTTCCAGCTCCATAACATCGCTTGACTCCGCCCCGCCTCAGCTCATCCGCTGCTGAAACCCTCACCCATGCCCTTACTACCTCGAGACTTGACTATTCCAACGCACTCCTGGCTGGTCTCCCATCTTCCATCCTCCATAAACTTAAGGTCATTCAAAACTCGGCTGCCCGTATCGTTTCGCACCAAGTCCCGTTCACCCATCACCCCAGTACTCGTTGACCTACATTGGCTCCCAGTTAAGCAGCGCCTTGATTTAAAAATTCTCATCCTTGTTTTCAAATCCCTCCATGGCCTCACCCCTCCCTATCTCTGTAATCTCCTCCAGACCCACAACTCTCCAAGATCTCTGCGCTCCTCTAATTCTGCCCTCTTGAGCATCCCTGATTATAATCACTCAACTATTGGTGGCCATGCCTTCAGCTGCCTGGGCCCTAAGGTCTGGAATTCCCTCCCTAAACCTCTCCACCCCTCTCTTCTCCTTTAAGATGCTCCTTAAAACCGACCTCTTTAACCAAGCTTTTGGTCACCTGCCCGAATATCTCCTTATGCGGCTCGGTGTAAAATTTTGTTTGATAATCACTCCTGTGAAGCATCTTGGGACATTTTTACTACATGAAAAGCGCGATATAAATACAAGTTGTTGTTGTTGTTGTTGGTTGCTGGGTGGCAAGTCGCCTTTAAGTTGTTTGTTGATGAATGGGAAGACATGAATTGATGGGGACCAATTGGGGGATGTGCAAGGGGTGGATCGTTGTTTGCAGGACTGCTTTTTGTCAGTGGCATTGTGGGGGGGGGAACAGTGGCCATTGCATGTGCTACTGACATCAGTCCACTGCTGCAAACAAAGAGAACCATGCATTAATAAAGGCATCCCTGGCATCCCGAGCAGCAATGTGAGCAGCTGGGGCTGCACTGCCCTCATCCTCCTCCTCCTCCTCCTCGGAATCATTCAAAGAGGATCTGAATTCCTCCCTTTATTCCTCCTGCAGGTCCAAGCTTCTCTGCTGTGCAATGTTGTGCAAAGCGCAGCAGACCACGACCATTCTGGAGCCCCTGGCTCGTGCGTACTGAAGGGCACCTCCAGATCTGTCTAGGCGCCTGAAGCGCAACTTCAGCACGTCGATGGCTTGTTTGATCACACATCTGGTGGTCATATGGCATTCATTGTAGCTTCAGTTGTCAGGTTTCTGACAGGTGTCATCAGCTTGAAATGGGTATTGTAAGATATAATTCGCTGTTCGTTGTGACTTGGCTGAATTGAATGTACCAGCATGCTTCGAGAGTTCTGCAAACAAACCTATAAACAGATTTAGTTAACTTCTGCAACCCTTTTAGATATGGCATAAGCGGCCCATTGTCTACAGATTTAGTTAACTTCCGCAACCTCATCAGACAGGACCTTGAGAGTTCTGCAAAACAAACCTTTAAGCTGATTGAACAATGAAGAACTTCTGCAACCCCTTCAGACATGGTGCAAGCGGCCTTGAGGCCCATTGACCACAGATAAGAAGAAATGCCCATGACTGAACAATCGTCAACGTGGTCTGAGATAGAAGAGATGCAAATCATTGGACAATAGCCAATGTGGTCTGAGACAGAAGAGATGCAAATCATTGGACAATAGCCAATGTGGTCTGAGACACGTATGCATTGGGAGGCCTGGGTATAAAGGACACAGTTAGAGAGCGCTTGGGGGCTTCTACAGTGAGTCAGGCGACTTGACCGGTCGAACAGAAACAAGGGCTGACTGGTCACCACCGAACTGGTCACTCGCTGGTGTTAGTACACATGTATGCTTATGCTTGCGTGTAAACTTGATTGATTTTAAGTAAAGAAGTAGCTACCCTGAAATCTTTGTCTCATTGTCTTCATTCTGGTTCAGGTCCGAACTCTAAGTAACTGTCAGACCGGGACACCGTAAAGGGCCTAGTCTTACAGTATCCCTTGTCTCCTCACAGCCACTCCTTATGTCTGTTTGCAGGTCCGAAGAGGTCAGGGAGCTTGGACTGCCGCAGGACGAAAGCCTCATGGCAGCTCCCCGGGAATCTGGCGCACACCTGCAGAAACTTCTTTTTGTGTTTGCACACCAGCTGCACATTGATGGCGTGGAAGCCCTTGCGGTTGACGAATACTCCTGGGTGATCTAGGGGTGCTCGGATTGCCGTGTGTGTGCAGGCAATGACGCCCTGCACCTGTGCCAGAGTCACAAAACCGAGCGCCCGCTCATTCTGACCGGTGTCATCGCCAGCGAAGCTGACATAATTGCCAGCAGAGCCCTGGAAGGATCCGGAGGCAAGAATGTTGAGGGCGGTGGTGACTTTGACAGCCACCGGTAATGCGTGGCCAGCAGCTCCAGCAGGGAGCAGGTCTTCTTCTAGCAGGCTGCAGATATCTGCCACCAGCTGACGTGACAACCTCATCCTCCGGAAGCACTGCTGTTCCGAGAGCTCAAGGAAGCTGGGCTTCTGCTTGTACATGCTATGTCACCGGTAGAGCCTCGTGCAAGCAGCTCCACCCTCTGCTGTTCCCCCTCTCCGCTGCTCGCCCTCCGCTGTTTCCCCTCTCCGCTGTTTCCCCTCTCTGCGGTTCCCCCTCTGCTGTTCCCCCTCTGCTGTCCAGCTATAGGTCTTTGAACAGCAGGCTGCTATTGCTGCTGGTGCTGTTCATATTGGTCCTTATCCGAGGACCAACCTAAAGCAGCCAAAGCTCCACCCACCCTGATGTGATTGAGAAAACATCCAAAGTGTAGAAAGTAACCTCTGAGCAGAAGTGCTGCGAACAAACCCTTGCCACTAAGACAGCAGCTGTGAGGACTAGTGCAGTATTTCCATGAGACTGATTCAGCTCCTCAGTTGCTGGTGTGCTCTCGCCTTGTTTTCACAGGTGAGTTTCAGGAAGCTCGGGAAACCCGTGGATGCGCCGTTAAATGTCAGTTGAAATATGAGTGCAGTTGAGCGATTAGCCGATGTTAATCGGTAGCCCGCCTCTCCTCAGGGGGTTGCAATCAAGCAGCCTAACGCGCTCGAGTTAAAGCTAGATGTTAGCAGGTTGGAGCCGGCTTCACGCCGAGCTACTGTTTTTGCCGGTTTTCCCTCCCACCCGCACCAAACCCACACGTTCCTCCTTACTGCCTGCTCAACATCTGAATTATATTCAACAGAAAAAGTGAAAGAAAACAACAGTGAAAGAGGGAAAAAGATAAAAAAGAGAGACAGACAGAAAGCAGAGAGGTACCAGCATAGAAAAAGATAAACCAGAAAGAGAAACAGAAGACGGAGGGGGTGATTTCCCCAGGCTCCTTGAGGCACTAAAGAGCCTCCGAGGTGGCCAAGTTTGGGTCTTGAGCTGCAACGCCGGTTCAGCCCGCCTTTAGCACAAGGCGCCATCTTGGTAAAGGAGACGAAGTTTGCACAAGGAACGGCCACCCAGAGGATTGTTAAGGGGCTACTTGCCACTGAATTGCCTGCTAGCGCTCATTAAAGATGTTGCAAGACATTTTGGTGGCTAGCGCTTCAACTAACGCCCTCTCCCAACAGCAACCAGCGATTGGGGTAAACTGGTGGTTGCAGAGGATTTCCAGCGCTGCTTAAAGATATATCACCTTTTACTGGTCACTTGCTGGAGGTTTGAAGAGGACTTTTGAAACACATTGGGAGACTTTCTGGGACACTTTGTCAAGACTTCACCAACACTCTCAACATTTATTCTGGAAATTCTCTGAGGACTTCAGCTAAAAACAGTGCGTGCTGAGCTACTCCACCTTACTGGAGTCACCAGGAGAAAGGGAGTGTGTGGTTATGGCCATCTTGCTGGGGCCCCCTTGGTCTACAGGAGGAATGGGAGGAGGACATGAGGCCAGGCAGAGCAGCACCAGCTGCTGCAGGAGAGGGACAGGAGGGCGAGGTGGGCTCCTTCCCCCCCTGCGGGTACAGGACATCCTCCTCCTCGGGACCTTCTCCACCAGGACCTCCAGTGCTGCGTCCGAGAACCTGTGCACCCTCTCCCTCAGTCCCTGAGCCATCCTGCAATGTGCCACTATATGTCAGCCAGAGCACTTCACACTGGCAGTGGGTGTGTGGAGCCCAGGGAAATTGCTTCTAATCAGTGCTTGAGTGCGAAACCTGCAGGTGTCTGATGTCGTGCCTCCAGGCAAATTCAAATTGTGGTGATCAGCAATTAGGACAAAAATTGCAGCTAAAACCAGACTTTCAAACAGGCGCGTCTGACTGCCACAACACACATTTACCGCTTGTTTACAGCCTTTGGACAAAATAAACCCCTGACAATAAAAACAGATATTTGAAAGACAGACGCCCGAGTTTTGGGAACTAGACACCCAGTCAGACATCAGATCAACAGATAGCAGACAAGACACACATCAGATAGACAAGCAGGCAGGCAGAGATAGATGACCACTTGGCAGAGAGATGTTGGACATACACTGGAGAGGCAGAGAGACCAAGTTCGGACGAAGGGTCATCGACCTGAAACGTTAACTCTGTTTCTCTCTCCACAGATGCTGCCTGACCTGCGGAGTATCTCCAGCATTTTCTGTTTTTATATCAGGTAGACATGCATCACTCACAACCGGATAGAGGGCCGTCAGACAGAGACAGAGAGACAGACACGCAACAACATTATGCTTATTTAAGAAACGGAATCTACGAAATAGAAAGGGAAGAAAATCAGGAATAAAATATGGGAAAGAAACGAAAAGGTAGAGTGTAAAAATAGAGAACGAAAACTATAAACAAACAGAAACGAAGTGAAGGTGAAAGGAAAGTGAAATATATTGCTGTGAATGAATGAAATGACAGAGGAGCTGGTGCAGTTTCCGTGTGTCAGCAACTGTTAGACAGCAGGGGAAGTCTGAGACAAGCCCAGAGTGTCAACACAGCACTGAATATCCTGCAACAGAGGGCAACGAAAACCAACCGGGGGCAACTGGAGGTCCAGAACCCCAAACAACGGGGTAAATGTATCTCCAGACCCAGACCCCACACTCAGGGAGAACTGTCCCTCCCGCTCCCTCTCCTCTGGTGAATCAACCAACTGCTGCCGACTGAAGAAACGCTGCAATAATTGAAAGTTACCGGCGCATCTCAGAGCGCCTGGGCAGCTGCTGCCGAGATATCGCAATGTACCTGTGCTGTTCTATCAGTCACTATTCCTCTCCACTCTGCTGTCGTGGAGTCTGCTCGGTACATTGGACTCAGTCTCTGATTTACTCCCAGTCGATCAGTTTATTGATACACTTCAACATTTTAATTAAATGAAAATCTCCTCTGCAGGCAGAACACTAGAAGCTGCTGGAACAAGGAAACAGACACTATGGTGCCCCAGGGTCAGGATAGAGGCAGGGAAGAGCTGCTGCCAACTCAGATCGCCTGCCAGAACCCGAAGAGCGGCTCGCTCACTCCTTCCCTCACTCCCACATCCCTAAAATCCCAGACCCCTCACTCCCAGACCCCTCACTCCCAGACCCCCTCACTCCCAGACCCCCTCACTCCCACATCCCTCACTCCCACATCCCTCACTCCCAGACCCCTCACCCCTCACTCCCAGACCCCCTCACTCCCACATCCCTCACTCCCAGACCCCCTCACTCCCACATCCCTCACTCCCACATCCCTCACTCCCACATCCCTCACTCCCACATCCCTCACTCCCAGACCCCTCACTCCCAGACCCCTCGCTCCCAGACCCCTCGCTCCCAGACCCCTCGCTCCCACATCCCTCACTCCCAGACCCCTCACTCCCAGACCCCTCGCTCCCACATCCCTCACTCCCAGACCCCTCACTCCCAGACCCCTCACTCCCAGACCCCTCACTCCCAGACCCCTCACTCCCAAATCCCTCACTCCCAGACCCCTCACTCCCAAATCCCTCACTCCCAGACCCCTCAATCCCAAATCCCTCACTCCCAGACCCCTCGCTCCCACATCCCTCACTCCCAGACCCCTCACTCCCAGACCCCTCACTCCCAGATCCCTCACTCCCAGATCCCTCACTCCCAGACCCCTCACTCCCAGACCCCTCACTCCCAGACCCCTCGCTCCCACATCCCTCACTCCCAGACCCCTCACTCCCAGACCCCTCACTCCCAGACCCCTCGCTCCCACATCCCTCACTCCCAGACCCCTCACTCCCAGACCCCTCACTCCCAGACCCCTCACTCCCAGACCCCTCACTCCCAAATCCCTCACTCCCAGACCCCTCACTCCCAAATCCCTCACTCCCAGACCCCTCAATCCCAAATCCCTCACACCCAGACCCCTCGCTCCCACATCCCTCACTCCCAGACCCCTCACTCCCAGACCCCTCACTCCCAGACCCCTCACTCCCAGATCCCTCACTCCCAGATCCCTCACTCCCAGACCCCTCACTCCCAGACCCCTCACTCCCAGACCCCTCACTCCCAGACCCCCTCACTCCCAGACCCCCTCACTCACACATCCCTCACTCCCACATCCCTCACTCCCAGACCCCTCACTCCCAGACCCCTCACTCCCAGACCCCTCACTCCCAAATCCCTCACTCCCAGACCCCTCACTCCCAGACCCCTCACTCCCAAATCCCTCACTCCCAGACCCCTCACTCCCAGACCCCTCAATCCCAAATCCCTCACTCCCAGACCCCTCGCTCCCACATCCCTCACTCCCAGACCTCTCACTCCCAAATCCCTCACTCCCAGACCCCTCACTCCCACATCCCTCACTCCCACATCCCTCCCAGACCCCTCACTCCCAGACCCCTCACTCCCACATCACTCACTCCCAGACCCCTCACTCCCAGACCCCTCAATCTCAGGTCCCTCACTCCCAGGTCCCTCACTTCCAGATCCCTCAATCTCAGGTCCCTCGCTCCCAGGTCCCTCGCTGCCACGTCCCTCGCTGCCACCTCCCTTGCTGCCACGTCCCTCACTCCCAGGTCCCTCACTGCCACATCCCTCACTCCCAGGCCCCTCACTCCCAGGTCCCTCACTCCCAGGTCCCTCACTCCCACGTCCCTCACTCCCAGGCCCCTCACTCCCAGGTCCCTCAATCTCAGGTCCCTCGCTCCCAGGTCCCTCACTCCCAGGCCCCTCACTCCTTGCTCAAACACACTCTGATCCTTCTCTCCCAGCCAATTCATTCCTGAATTCCTCACTTACAAATCTTCCACTCCTGGATTAGTAATTCCTGAAACTTAATTTATGTATCATTTATTCTCAAATCGCTCACTCCCAAATTACTCACTCCTTGATCACTCGCTCCCGAAATCCTGGCTCCCGAATTGTTCACTCCTAAATCACTCCTGGATCCATCAGTCCATTCCCACTCTGTTATTTTCCTGCTTTCGCTCCAGCAGACTTCAGTTTTTGACGATATTTCAGCCGCTCACTGCGAGCACCGGACATCACACTGACGCTCTCCCGGCCGGAGCCTCTTACCTGTAGCAAGATGCTCAGAGCGTCCCGCTCACTCTGCCCTGCTCCCGGCCGCTCACTCGCTCCATTCCCGGGCTTTCGGTAACCAGTTCAAAGATCTGCCGTTCCCGAGTCCCAAGCATCGAAATCACCGCTCCCGCATCGCCGAGGAGTCGGAGCCACTTCACACAGAGCCGGACCCGGGACTGTCCCCGGACTCTCCCCCGGTCTGTCCCCGGGACTGAGTGCAGTCTATCCCCCGGTCTCCCCCGGTCTGTCCCCCGGTCTGTCCCCGGGACTGAGTGCAGTCTATCCCCCGGTCTCCCCCGGTCTGTCCCCCGGTCTGTCCCCGGGACTGAGTGCAGTCTGTCCCCCGGACTCTCCCCCGGTCTGTCCCCCGGTCTGTCCCCGGGACTGAGTGCAGTCTATCCCCCGGTCTGTCCCCGGGACTGAGTGCAGTCTGTCCCCCGGTCTGTCCCCGGGACTGAGTGCAGTCTGTCCCCCGGTCTGTCCCCGGACTCTCCCCCGGTCTGTCCCCGGGACTGAGTGCAGTCTGTCCCCCGGTCTGTCCCAGGACTCTCCCCCGGGACTGTCCCCGGACTGAGTGCAGTCTGTCCCCCGGTGTCCCCCGGTCTGTCCCCGGGACTGAGTGCAGTCTGTCCCCCGGTGTCCCCCGGTCTGTCCCCGGGACTGAGTGCAGTCTGTCCCCCGGTCTGTCCCCGGACTCTCCCCCGGTCTGTCCCCGGGACTGAGTGCAGTCTGTCCCCCGGTCTGTCCCCGGACTCTCCCCCGGTCTGTCCCCGGGACTGAGTGCAGTCTGTCCCCCGGTCTGTCCCCGGACTCTCCCCCGGTCTGTCCCCGGGACTGAGTGCAGTCTGTCCCCCGGTCTGTCCCAGGACTCTCCCCCGGGACTGTCCCCGGACTGAGTGCAGTCTGTCCCCGGTTTCTCGGCGCGGATGTCTCTCGCTCTCTGTCTCTCCGGCTGCGACGCCCTGAGTTTCTCAGCGAGTTGTGCAGCGAAGCCCTGAAATCAGTGCTGAGCTCGAGTGTTTGCAGCACCTCCCGAATCTCAGGACAGCCGTCACCAGCCCACCCACAATCTGCAACGGCAGTCTGCAGGGGCTGCGGTCCAGCAAGGGATGGGGGCGGAGGTGGAGATAGGGATGAGGATGGGGGTGGTATTGTGATGGTGGTGAGGATTTAGATGGGGTTGGATAAAAGGATGGAGATGGAGGTGGGGATGGGAATAGAGAAGGGGTTGGGGTTGGAGATAAGGTTTGGGATTGAGATGGAGATGGAATTGGGGATAAAAAAAAGACTTGCATTTCTATAGCACCTTTCACAACCTAACGATGTCCCAAAGCACTTTACAGCCAATGAAGTACTTTTGGAGTGTTCTCACTGTTACAATGTAGGAAACATGGCAGCCAAATTGCACACAGCAAGCTCCCACAAACAATAATGTTATAAAGGGAGAGAACTACTTCTTACAGCTCCTGTATACTGTAGTACCGGCAGTGACCACACCTGCATATAAAACCTGAGTAGTGACGTGTACAGTTAGTTCTAGAGTAACCCTCATTCAGTAAACACCTGTTGAATCGTTCCCTGCAGTCTGTTGTCTGATTATTGAAGGACACAACATTAAGATACATGGATATAACATTGGCAACGAGGCAGATTCGAACCTACCTGCAACTCTGCATCACCTCCCAGGGATTCGCTCCTGGAGAACAGTGGAAGAAGGTCGAGTCCAGAAGCACGGGCGTCGACCACGGGCAACCGCCCAGTCATCCAGCGGAGATTTGAGCATCACAGGGGAGGCTGTCGAGAGCCAGGCTTGGCTTTCCAGTCACGGTGGTCCAGCAAAACGGGCTGGCAACAGGTACTGCACAGACCCTTCCCGGACAGCGGCGGGCTAGAGCCCGACCGAGCGGCACAGAAAAAGGCCGAGCAGCGTCGACGGGGGAGAGAGAGAGGGCAGAGCGCACAGGGCGCAGCCGGTGTTCAGGACCGAGCGGCGTCAACGGGGGAGAGAGACAAGAAAGAGCAGAGCGCAGCCGGTGTTCAAGGGCCAAGAAGCATCAACGGGGGAGAGAGGTGCGCAGGAAAACGTGAGGCGCTGCCATTGCCACGACGACTGCAGAGAGTGGCGTTGGCAGCAGCGCAGGAGCAGCGTGTGAAACCCACAGGGCGTCGCCATTTGCCACGAGGACCGCCGAGAGCGGTGTTGGCAGCAGCGCGGGAGACGCCATTTTAAGCCGCAGCGGGGAAGAAAGGAAAGCACAGGAGATGCCATTTTAAGCCAGTCTAACCACAACCAAAAATGCCGAAGAGTGGCAGTATCACAGCGTTCGACAATGAAGTCGAAGATTGGACGACATATGTCGAACGCATAGAAGTATACTGCAAGGCGAATGAAGTGCCAGATGACAAGAAAGCGCTGGTATTGTTGAATTCAATGGGTGCAAAAACGTATGGCTTACTACGAAACCTAGTAACCCCAGAGAGGCCAGTAGAAAAGGATTTTGAAAACATAG
The DNA here is from genome assembly GCF_052327205.1 of Somniosus microcephalus. Lineage (NCBI taxonomy): Eukaryota > Metazoa > Chordata > Chondrichthyes > Squaliformes > Somniosidae > Somniosus > Somniosus microcephalus. Next base: position 66,293,520 of record NC_141010.1, on the reverse strand, counting down.
TGCATAGTGTCAATCCTACAGGACCACTTAAACCCCACACCACTGCTGATAGCAGAAAGATTTAAGTTTCACAAAAGGATCCAGCATAAAGATGAAAGTAATGCTGAGTATTTAACGGAACTGTGTAAGCTATCGAAACACTGCCAGTTTGGAATGGGACGAGCAGATACTTTAAGGAACAAGTTTGTGTGTGGGCTTCAAAGTGAAGGAACCCAGAAACGGCTTCTATCAGAAAAGGACCTTACGCTGGACAAGGCTTTCAACATTGCAGTATCACACAAAGCAGCAGCACGGGGCGCTGCAGAGATACATCGGAGACTGCAAGAATATGGCACAAATGAAATGTCATATGGAACAGTGAAGTGCTATCGCTGCGGCAGAACAACACACGACCATAATGATTGCTGGTTCAAGGACAAAGTGTGCAGACAGTGTGGAAAAGTAGGACACATAGCAAGAGTCTGCAGGTAGGGAAAGAAAACCAGCAGCAAGAAACCTCCACAGGAGAAGTACAAGAAGGTACATAAGGTGACGGAGAATAGTTCAGATGAACAGAAGAGTGATACAGACGCCGGAAGCAAGGAGCTGGGTTGTCTGAAACGACATAATGTGATCAAAACAGAGGATCACCAAACTATCTGGGTCACGCTCAAGATAGCAGGAGTCCAAGTGAAAATGGAATTGGACACAGGATCAGCCCTAACAGTCATAAACCGAAGGGACTACAAGCGGCTATTCTCACATATACACTTGAGAGATACAAAGATTGACTTGAAGACGTACACGGGGCAAAAAGTCTACCCCAAAGGAAAAATAAGGGTGAACATTATATATAACGGCAAGGAAACACCAAAAATGGACCTATATGTATTGCCAGATGGAGGACCACCACTACTAGGACGTGAATGGATCCGGAAGATACAGCTAGATTGGCATTCCATACAAGCACTGACTGTAGATGCCAAAAAGGATGACGACGTCACACCTGGACGACTGTCAAAAATGCTAACTGATGCACAAGAAGTGTTCCAGCAGGGACTCGGAACACTAAAAGGCATAACAGCGATGATCAAAATAGAGGAAAATGCAAGCTCAAAGTTTTTTAAGGCCAGACCGGTACCTTATGCGATCCGCCCAGCCGTCGAAGCAGAGCTGGAAGGTTTGGAACGTTCAGGAGTACTGTCCAAAGTGGACTGAAGCAAGTGAGCTACACCCATCATTCCTGTAATGAAGAGGTCATTGAGTAATACGCCTGGGGAACCAAAGAAGGTTCGCATCTGTGGGGACTTTAAGGTGACAGTGAACCCAGTCCTTCACACTGTACAATATCTGCTTCCGCAGATTGAAGATATTTTCGCCTCGCTATCTGGAGGGAAACACTTCACTAAGATTGATCTGGCCCAGGCGTACCTGCAAATGGAGGTAGAAGAAGCCTCGAAACAGTACCGCACGATCAACACTCATAAAGGTCTCTACCAATACAACCGGCTGGTGTTCAGGGTAGCATCAGCTCCAGCTATTTGGCAAAGGGCAATGGAACAAGTCCTGCAAGGGATTCCAGGGACCCAGTGTTATTTGGACGACATCCTGGTCACGGGCGAAAATGACAGTGATCACCTCGCCAACCTGGAGCAGGTGCTCACTAGATTGAAGGAATATGGGCTCCGAGCTAATTGCCACAAATGTGAGTTTTTCCAGAAGCAGATCTTGTATTGTGGCCACGTTATTGATAAAGAGGGGTTACATAAGTCCCCTGAAAAGATTGAGGCAGTAGTCAATGCTCCAGCACCGGAAAATGTGTCACAACTGAGGTCGTTCCTCGGGCTGGTGAACTACTACCATAAGTTCTTGCCAAATTTGTCTACCGTACTACACCCACTGAACACCCTACTGCAAACGGGGGTACCATGGAAGTGGAGTGACGAATGCAAATGAGCTTTCCAGAAGAGCAAAGCATTGATCACATCAAAAGAGGTGTTGGCTCATTTCAACCCAGCACTACCAATTCGGTTGGCGTGTGATGCATCACCCTAGGGCATTGGAGCGGTGCTGTTGCACAAATTCCCGGACAGCTCAGAGAGGCCAGTAGCCTTTGCGTCTCGGTCACTAACCTCAGCCGAGTGTAACTACGCCCAGATTGACAGGGAGGCCCTCAGCCTAGTGTGGGGAGTGAAAAAGTTCAATCACTATCTGCACGGGCAGAAGTTCACCTTGCTGACTGACCACCAACCACTTGTCTCCATCTTTAATCCAAAGAAAGGCGTTCCGGTGATGACTGCGCAACGGCTACAAAGATGGTCCCTTTTTCTAGGGGCGCACCAATATGAAATCGAGTATAAGGGCACGAAACAGCATGGAAACGCTGATGGGCTATCACGCCTGCCACTGCCTACTGCGGAGGAAGCACCAGCAGTGGATCCTGTCGAAATATTTCATTCGACTATAATTGAATGCTTGCCAGTAACTAACGCTGGTATAGAGAAGGAGACCCGAAATGACCCGACACTGTCTCGGGTATATGATTTGACGGTGAAGGGATGGCCAGCACATGGCGACTCACTGTTGCCAGCATTCTCATCCAGAAGAGAACAGCTGTCAGTATGCCAGGGGACCTTGATGTGTGGATCCCGAGTGGTAATTCCACCCAAGTTAAGGGAGAGAGTGCTCAATGAGCTTCACGAAGGTCATCTGGGAGGGGTGAAAATGAAAAGCTTTGCTAGGGCTTATGTGTGGTGGCCGGAGACCGATCAGCAAATCGAGGACCTGACAAAGAGCTGCTCAGGATGCCAGAAGGTCCAAAATGCACCACCACATGCCCCTCTACACCCATGGGAGTGGCCCTCATCTCCATGGCAACGGCTGCATATTGATTTTGCTGGTCCATTCATGGACTCAATGTTTTTAATAGCCGTGGATGCGCACTTGAAAAGGCCTGAGGTGATCAAAATGTCCTCCACCACCACGGAGAAAACTATTGCAGTCCTACGGACCATTTTTGCCAGGAACAGCTTGCCAGAGCAGATTTGCTCTGATAACGGACCACAGTTTGTGTCCAAAGAGTTTCGAAGGTTTATGAAAAGGAATGGGCTAAGGCATTACACATCCGCCCCGTATCATCCAGCCACAAATGGATTGGCTGAGAGGTTCGTACAAACCTTTAAAAAAGCAGTAAAGGCCATGTGCGATGACGACATTCCACTGCAGCATAAGGTGGACAATTTCCTGTTAGCCTACAGGAATGCGACACATGCAGTCACCAACCAGGCCCCGGCCATGATGTTCTTTAACCGAAGGTTGAGATCTCGTCTGGATTTGCTCAGACCAAATGTACGAAGAGATGTTGAGAGTAAGCAATTCCAGCACATCAATGAGAAGCTGACAAGGAGCTTCAATGTAGGGCAACCAGTCTTGGCCCGTGACTACCGAACAGAGAAATGGCAACCAGGAACGATATGCACACGGCAGGGCCCACTAATGTACACAGTGGATGTTGGGGAGAACATTGTGAGATGCCATGCTGACCGGATCCTAGAGTCACAGGAACGAGTCAACCCCATGTCTCGGCCATACTTACCTGGTGAAGAACCCAACGTACAGGTCGCATCTACCTCAGAAACAATAGCATTGGAAGCTGATGAATCAACTGACGACAGGGTGCTAGAATCGCCTCCGCACCAAGAGCGAGACACTCGGGAAGGGCGTTAGCCAGAAAGAATCAGGAAGCCTCCCCAGAGACTAAATATATGAATGGACTATTTTCATATAACATTGTATATTAAAAATGTTAATTGTTAAATGAGTATTATGGTACTGTTAATCTAAAAGGGGAGGAATTGTAATGTATGTAATGTATATATACCTTAAGGGAGAGAACTACTTTTTACAGCTCCTGTATACTGTAGTACCGGCAGTGACCACACCTGTATATAAATCCGGAGCAGTGATGTGTACAGTTAGTTCTAGAGTAACCCTCATTCAGTAAACACCTGTTGAATCGTTCCCTGCAGTCTGTCGTCTGATTATTGAAGGACACAACATTAAGATACACGGATATAACAATAATGACCAGATAATCTGTTTTTGTTATGTTGGTTGTGGTATAAATATTGGCGAGGACACCTGAGGATAACTCCCCTGCTCTTCTTTGAAATAGTGCCATGGGATCTTTTACATCTACTTGAGATGGCAGACAGGGCCTCCGTTTAATGTCTCATCTGAAAGACGGCACCTCCAACAGTGCAGCTCTCCCTCACCACTGCACTGGAGTGCCAGCCTAACTTTGTGTGCTCAAGTCTCTGGAGTGGGACTTGAACCCACAACTTTCATGACTAAGAGGTGAGAGTGCTACCCACTTTTTTTTATATTATACTTTATTGAACATTAAGAACATTTACAACATTGTGATCATTACATTGTATGATACAAATCAATTCCACCGCTCTGCACAGCCATTCCGCCACCACATTTTAATATCAAAACCTAAAGTTTAATTTGTCTCCTGTAACATATATTAATCGATTGTACTTTAAAAATTGGTTGTAAAATACCGTCCTTAAATTCCTTTCTGAATAAAACATCCACAGAGCCTTATAATAATCTTTTAGCTTATATTTAAAATACTCTATTAGATTGATTCTCCTCCCCTTAAAAAACTGTGCAAAGAAGGAATGCTCTATCACGAATCTAGCCAAATTGAACATTAAATTAATTGCCGCTCCGCTAGACTCTGGCAGACTCTCCTGCAATCCCCATCTAAAAATTGAGTCCACGGGATTCCCATTCTCGCTCTTCGGTCCCCACCCAGCAAAAAAGTTTCACACAACTATCGAACATAGTACCTAAAGTCATTTAACTGCGGACATAACACCAGTAAATGGGACAGAGTCTCATCCCGTGTCCCACACATTGGGCAAGTTGCTGCCTCCACTCGTCCAATCTTGCACAAGACCGTCATGGTAAAAATCCGGTTATGAGCCAATTTGAAATCCAGTTCAATCCATTCTGGGCATTTAAAATTCGCCCACACTCCCTTCCAAATCCTGTTGAAGTCCAGCTGTGGGTATATACTCTGCCAAAACTCCTGACCAGCAGGTGTCTTGAATCTCCATTCTCTGAATACCTCATAGAAATCTCGAGTATTACAGTTGTCAAATTGGACCAACTCTCCCCCTTTCTCCAGTACAAAGCTTGGAAAAGCAGGACGCATTTTACTTCCTTTGGAGATTTCCGCATTTATTTCTTCCATCCGATCCTGTGGCATTGCCCTCACAATCTTCTCATACATGATTCCTATTGCTTTTCCTTCTACCTCCTGATCCTCCTCCCACACCATATCCCTCACTATCGCTTCCGGCAACCAACCTAGAATTACCTCGTATAATACATCTTTCACAGATATAATCCCAGCTTTTATAAAAGCTTGATTAAATAAAACCTCTCCTTTGATGTTGACCCACCTGTTCAAAAATAAGAGCTGTTCTAAAAATTCCTCAGCCCCCTTGGGCATAAACTGCACACTCTTTAAAAATTGAGCCCAAGTCTCTACAACCCCGTTATAAAACCTAGGGAGAAGTTTAATCGATTTCAAAAACATATTATTGTATTCCATATACAATATCCCCTGCCCCCCTATCCCACTTCGTTTAAAAAAATGCTCAAAACAACTCTTCCAAAAACTTGTATTTGACTTCTGAAGAAACCTCTTCACCCATTTAACTCTAAAGGATTTCTTCTTCAAATCAATATCTGGAAAATTGAGTCCTCCCTGATTTCTCCGTCCAATGATGGTATTGTATGCCACCAAGGCTGGTTTCCCTTCCCATAAAAACCTCACACAAGCCTCTCGGATGGACTTTTCCGCCCACTCAGGAATATCCTCCACCATCAATAAGTACCATAGCTTAGATAGCAGGAGAGCGGACACCACTGTCGCTCTTCCTTGCACTTTCAACCACCTTCTTTCCCATCTTCCCAAAATCTTTTTAATCTTCATAACCTTCGGTTCCCAATTTAATCGATCCACTTCATCCCTGTCTTTCTTGCACCCCATATGCACCCCCAGAACTTCCAAAACCTCCACCACCTTAAAGGGACATTCCCCCAACCATTCCCCCCTACCCCTCCCTGCAACCAGGCATTGGGACTTACTATAATTCACTCTGGCTCCTGAAGCTCTACAATATTCCTCCACTACATCCATAGCTTTCCTCACTGACTCCCCATTTCTCAATGTTAAGGTTGTGTCATCTGCATATTGGTGTATCACCGACACCAGCCCAGAACTGGGGACCACAATCCCAACTACACCTTGTTTCTTTCGCATCATGTAACCTAATGGTTCTGCTACCAATGTGTACAACAATTGGGACAGGGGACAACCCTGTCTCACTGATCTCTGTATCGGAAAATACTTGGATAAATAAACATTATATTTAACGCAGCTAAATATGTTTGAATAAAAAATCCTTATCCACTGAATGAAATTTTCCTTGAAACCAAATGCTTCCAAAACCTTCACTAAAACTCATGAGAGACCCTATCAAAGGCTTTCTCTTGATCTATCTTTAATACATAAGCCTCCCTCCCACTCTCTTCCATGAGCTCTATCGCATCTCAGATTGAGACCACAGAGTCTGCGATGTCCCGGCCTATGACTGCATAGGACTGAGAGGGCCAAACTATCTCCGGTAACACCTCCTTCAAATGATTTGCCATAACCCTCGCCAAGATCTTATAATCCGCATTTAATAATGTGATGGGCCTCCAATTCTTCAGATCCCGTCTATCCCCTTTATTTTTATAATAAGCTAAGCTTATGATACCTCTCCTCATAGATGGGGCCAGGCTTCCCTCAATTTTAATTTCCTTAAAAACTTCTAAGAGCAATGGACTTAAAATCTCGAAAAATTCTTTATAAAATTCTGCACTTAGTCCATCGGACACTGGGCTTTCCCCCCCCCCCTTCATTCCACTTATTGCTACTTTTATTTCCGCTAATCCTACTTCTTTGTCACACATGCTTCTTGTAATGATATCAGCAAATAGTGATGATATTTGTCTGTGTTTGATTACTTATGCCTTACAGCATATTTGTCTGTGTTTTTGATTACTTGTGCCTGACCAGCAGAGGTCATGTGAGAGACAAGCAGTCCAGAGGAGTTTTACTTTCAGTTTCATTCTAGATGCATCAGAGCATAGTGTGTTCTGTAAAAAGCTGTAGAAAGTCTTGAACAAGACTTTAGATTAAACAACATTCTCTTTCAGAAATGAGTCTTTATTGAACCCAAAAAGAAATCAAAACATGATGTCAGAAGTGGCTGAAAGAGAAAAAATCTGAAGTTAGCAACTCGATGGGACAGTGAAAGGAATTGTGGCAAGTAAGCGAAATCAGCTCTCCACATATTAGCAAGCCAGAAGAGAACATCGTTGCTTACCATTAGAGAATAGCTAACGAAGTGAAAAATGGAAGGTTTACACCCACCGGCGACGCTTCAATTAACAGGTAATGTGGCTGAAAATTGGAGAAGGTTCAAACAACGTTTAGAGTTGTATTTAGCGGCAATCGGAGCTGACAAGAAAAGTAATAAACAGAAATCGTCACTGTTCTTGCATGTCGTGGGTGATGAAGCGCTGGAGGTGTATAATAACTTCACATTCGCTGTTGATGGAGACAAAATGAAGCTAGATAAAATAATGGAACAGTTTGAGGCCTACTGCATACCTAAACGCAACGTGACCTTTGAGAGGCACAAATTTTTCACATGTGTACAGAAAATCGGCGAGACTATTGATCAGTATGTGACTGAACTGAGAAACCGGAACAAATCGTGTGAATTTGGGGGACTCACAGACTCACTGATAAAAGACAGACTGGTGTGTGGTATTCGAGATAATGGTCTAAGGGAAAGACTGCTAAGAGAGCAAGATCTAGACCTGGGAAAAGCCATAGCACTGTGTAGGGTTACAGAGACTGTGAAGTTGCAGGCAAAGGAGCTGTTCAGTGACAGTAGCTGCAACGTGGATGCAGTGAGAAAGAACGGATACAAACCGTTTAACAAAGAGAGCGCCAATGTGAAAAAAGAGACGTGGCCAGCAAACGAAAATGAAAGGGACAATCGGAAGTCATGTAGTCGATGCGGTACACAGCATCCACCAAGAAAGTGTCCAGCATATGGTAAAACTTGCAATAGTTGCAACAAGAACAACCATTATGCCCGTTGCTGTAAGAACCAAGCGCAACAAAGCAAGGTCCATACAGTAGATGAAAGCGAGATAGAGGAATTCAATGTAGATGTTGTGTCTGAAAACAACAAAGAAAGAGACTGGATGTTGACACTAAAAGTGAATGACATACACATTCCATTTAAATTGGATACTGGAGCACAAGTTAATGTGATATCAGGGACCGATTTTAATAGAATTAGACCCAGACCAAAGTTACATGGAATACAAGTGAAAGTGACCGGATACTCAGGTACTGATATACCAGTGAAAGGAAAATGCATTGTCAAAGTAACACACAAGGACAGAGAGCACACGCTAGCATTAATCGTGGTGCCAAAGGATGTGCAAGCCATACTAGGTTTAAAAGCCTGTGAGAGACTGAACCTGGTAAAGAGAGTCCTCATTGTGGAAAGCGAAAGAGAGACAGTCTATGATGAACTGAATGTTGCGTACACACCGGGTAAGCTGATGTATACAGTAGACACGTTGTCCAGAGCTGTTGACCCAGGAGAGCCCGCAATCACAATGAAAAGACTGAAGTACAAGGCAAAAGACAGTGGAACTGACTTCGACCAGAGCATGCTTGTATACTGCACAACGCCGCTCGAGTGTGGTATGTCACCAGCCCAACTCCTGATGGGACGTCGGCTAAGGTCAAACCTACCCATCCCGGAGAACCTCCTGAAAACAAAAGAGGGGGAGAAAGTGAGGAAGTTCAAAGAACAACAGAAAGAAAAGCAAAAGTACTACTATGACAGAGGAACACAAAACCTACCTGAACTCCACACTGGTGACCAAGTAAGGTTGAAAGACAAAACAAACACATGGACTCAGAAGGGAACTGTCCTGAGTGAAGTTCAACCAAGATCATACACCATTCAGACAGATGAGGGTGCTGTTCTGAGAAGAAATCGTCGAGATCTTCTCATGGGACCAGCCACAGCAGGTCAAGAGACTGATACTGGTGAACAACCTGATCACACAGCTGAGAACCAATCATCTGAGGCAACAACTCAGACTCAAGGACAATCAATCAGAAAATCCTCAAGACACGTGAAGCCTCCTGAGAGTCTCATTGAGCAAATTTAAGGACTATTGTTAAAGAAGGAAGTAATGTTATCTTATTCTTTCTTCAAGTTCTAGTGTATTGACATATTTCATGTGAACACACAAAGCAAGGGTAAAAAACCTTGATCATGACAATGGTAATGTAAGTTCATTAAATGTTGTTAGTTAAGAGTAAAATACTTTTGTTTTAAGAAAGGGAGATGTAATGATATCAGCAAATAGTGATGATATTTGTCTGTGTTTGATTACTTATGCCTTACAGCATATTTGTCTGTGTTTTTGATTACTTGTGCCTGACCAGCAGAGGTCATGTGAGAGACAAGCAGTCCAGAGGAGTTTTACTTTCAGTTTCATTCTAGATGCATCACAGCATAGTGTGTTCTGTAAAAAGCTGTAGAAAGTCTTGAACAAGACTTTAGATTAAACAACATTCTCTTTCAGAAATGAGTCTTTATTGAACCCAAAAAGAAATCAAAACACCTACTTCTTTGTCACACATGCTTCTCTCATCCTCCTTTAAACCCTCTTCAATAAAAGCAGTAACCTTCTCCATCGCCAAATTGGAAATGTCTTCTTTTGTATATAACTCTTGATAAAATCTGCTAGCCGCCTCTAAAATCTTCCCACTTTCATGAATGATCTTCTCCCCAACCTTCAACTCTTCAATTAATGATAATCGCTGTTGCAGCTTCTCTTGCTCTAGAAAATATCTAGTGCATCTTTCGCCCTCCAATGAATCTCTAGCCTTTGCACGGAGAATGGCCCCCTTGCATTTTTCAGCTTGCAATAATTCCCACTCTTCCTTTAACACCCGGAACTTAGTCTCCGCTCCCTTATCCCCTCCGTCAACTGCTTTACAGACATCCGTAAACCTTTTGTTTATATTCACTTCTCGATGCCGGTTAGCTGCCGCCCTCTTTTTCCCATAACGTACTGAAAAACTTTTACCTCATATTTGAAATTGTCCCACCAAACTCTTCTTTCTTTCAAGAACAAAGGCTCCTTCCGAGCATTCTTTATTATATTTGTAATCCCTTCTTTATAAGCAATTTCTTTCAGTTATTGATTGTTTAAAATCCACACCCCTGAACCAATCTTAACTCTGCTGTTCCAAATTCTAAGAACCAAAGCCGAGTGATCACTAATAAATACGTTTTTATAATAAATCTCCATCACCTCCGAACTTAACCCTTCCCGCATTAACACAAAATCTATTCGGCTCTGTTTTAAAACATCACCCATCCAACCTGCTCTGGAGAACTCCCTTTTTATGGGGTTCCGATCCCTCCATAAGTCTCTCAAATTTAAATTTGCCATCATTTTTACAATCATCCCTCTGGAGTTATCATCCTTAAAGGTAATCTGGGCTGAAATGTCCATCCGAGATAAAAATACATTAAAATCCCCCACTATACAAGGATTTTCCACCTCTGCCGCTTCAGTGAATAACCCCCGAAAAAACTTGCGACGCTTGCAATGGTCGTTCGGTGCATAGAAATTAAAGAGATCGCAATTAAATCCCTCCATTTTTACCCTTAGCTGTAAAAATCTCCCCTCAGTGTCCTTGACGCCAAGGCAACGTTCTCTTTTATGGACGGACTCACCAAAACAGCCACCCCTCTACGGTTATTGTTTGCACAACTTGCAAACACCTCTCCCTTCCAAACCTTCTGAACTCTTTCTAGAATATCCTCATCCCAAAAGGTTTCTTGCAGACACAACAAGTCCAAACTTTTAAAACCCTGCAACAACTGCTGCAATTTCTTCTCACCCTTCAGTCCGTTCACATTAATCGAGACGAATGTAATCATGGCTCCAAAGAAGGGAAGTATGCCTGATAATCTCCCCATCATTTAATCTCTGGCTTTCCCTCCTCTCATGCTCCTTCTCAACTTTTTGGGCAGCTGTTGCTTTTTCCTGCAGCCTCAAGCTCTTTTTCCCCTCCTGTTTGACCCCTCCCTGCTGTTTCAGCCTCTTCCTTGCATTAAGTTTGGGCCGAGGAGCTGCCCTTTCTCCCTCCTTCTGCCCCTCACTAACCTTTCCCTTTCCACATGATGCCACCCCACCTCCGACTTCCATGTCTCTGTCTCCCTCTAATTCCTCACTCTCAAGCTCTTCTGCAACCCCCTGTGCCTGCTCCCCGTCCGATACATAATCCTGCTCCCCGTCAGATACTTCATCTCCCATAGAGAGTCTTCCTGCTATCGCAGTTTCTCCCACTGTGCCGCTCCCTTCGACCACATCTCCACCTCTGACCCTTGCACCTTGTTCCCTCACTCCATGGGACAATGGCACACCTAAATTGTTCCCTTCTGACGTCTTTATCTCACCGATCCCATCCTGCTGTCCCTTTAAGGCTACTACCTCTTGCACCCTCTCCCCGTCCTGCCCCCTCCCGCTCACCAAGATATCCGACTCCCCGCCTCTCCCCGGAGCACCCACATCCACCACACACCCCGCTCCCACCTCCTCTCCCCCCGCAGACACCAGACACCCCAGGGGGAGCCGAACTGCACTAAGGCTCGAGTCTGCACTCGACCCTCGCTGCCCGCTGCTGTCTTTGTTCCCCTCCACAGCACTCAGAATGTTTTCCGCCATCTCCATCCCGTTCTCCGCACCGCCATCCTCTGCCTCTTCCTGTGCTCCTTTCTCCTTCATTTTACCGGCTGTGTCCTCCGACTGCACTGCTCCTCCGGCCGTTCCACACTCATCTCCTGCTCCTTCTCCCATCTCCTCATCACTCATATCACTCCCTTCTGCCACACACTCACAGCAGGTGGGACCTTTGCGACACACCCCACAGCTCTCCGCCTTGCAGCTCCAAGCAATGTGTCCCGACTCACCGCAATTGTAACAATACAGGTCTGGACAGTTTCTTACGAGATGGTCAGGTACAAGATAATAATAGCACACCTTTACTTGGTTATCATGCAGCACACAAAAGTACTGCATTCCTTCCAGTGTCTCGAACTTCATACTGTATGGCAATGACCTCATCCCCTCTGGGAACCGCACCTTTACATACCGGGTTCCGTCTGCTACCCGTGTTCCCAGATAATACCTCCTCTTTATTGCAGAACAGATTTTTATGTCCCACGACTCCAACTTCTTGCTTAGCACTTCGTCCTCAATGTAAACTGGCAAGTTTAAAAATGAAACCACCACCTCCTCTGAATATAGCAGAGGCACCTCCAAGAATTTCTCACCAACTTTCAGACTGAGTAACAGTCTTTCCACCTCCTCACGACCACTGACCGTCACCTCGAATCCCACATTTGGCTTTGGTCAGCAGGCAAAGCAGCTTCCCTCGCCACAGTCCTCATGAACCACCTGGATAATATCCCAAGCTCGAATCTTCTTATCCTCACACTGCACCACCACTGTGTTTTCTTTACCAAACCTCCTAGGGTCCCAGCCCTCCTCTCAGGAACATTGTCCTCTGCCCGGCACTCCGGACCCCTCAGCAGCCATCTGGCTGTTTTTGTAGGCCAAAAAGGCCCTAAAACCTGAAAACAAACCCCCAAAACCCACCACCAACTTTTTACAAAACTCCCTCCAACTCCCAGCTGCAATCAGGCAACCAGTAACACCTGGCTCACTCCTAGACCCTCCCACCTAGAGAGTGTTACCCACTGAGCCAAGGCTGATGAGGATGGGGATGGGATGGGGATGTAGATGGGAATGGAGATGGGGAGGAGGCTGGAGATGAAGATGAGGATGGGGATGGGAATAGAGGTGGAGTTGGGGATTGAGATGGAGATGGAGGAAGGGATGGAGATGGGGTTGTTGCTGGTCTAGGGATTGAGATGGGGATGGAGATCACAATGGAGATGGAGTTGGAAATAACGATGGAGAAGGGATGGCATTGGAGATGGAGATGGGATGAAGGTGGGAATGGAGATGGAGATGTGGATGCTGTTGGTGTTAGGATGGAAATTGAGCTGGAGAAAGGGATGTGCATGATGCTGGTGTTGGGATAAAGAAAAAAGAAAGACTTGCATTTCTATAGTGCTTTTCACACCACTGGACGTCTCAAAGTACTTTACAGCCAACAACATACTTTTTGAAGTAGAGACACTGTTGTGATGTGGGAAACATGGCAGCCAATTTGTGCACAGCAAGCTCCCACAAACAGCAATGTGAAAATGACCAGATAATCTGTTTTTGTTATGTTGGTTGAGGGAGAAATATTGCCCAGGACACCGGTGATAACTTCCCTAATCTTCTTCGAAATAGTGCCACGGGATCTTTTACGTCCACCTGAGAGAGCAGACAGGGCCTCGGTTTAATGTCTCATCTGAAAGACGGCACCTCCAACAGTGCAGCGCTCCCTCAGCACTGCACTGGAGTGTCAGCATGTGCTCAAGTCCATGAAGTGGGACTTGAACACACAACCTTCTGACTCAGAGGCGAGTGTGGTACCAACTGGGATGGAGGTGGGTATGAAGATGGAGGTGGGCGGAAATGTGGATCGGGACATGGGTGGAGATGGAGATGTGGATGGTGCTGTTATTGGGATGGGGATGTGGGTGGAGATGGAGATGAGGATGGGAATGGAGGTGGCAATGACGATGAAGATGGGAATGGTACTTTTGTTGGATGGGTGGGGATGAAGATGGAGATGGAGATGTGGATGGAGATTGGCTGAAGCAGAATTTGGGATAGGATTGGGGTTAGGATAGAGGTGGGGCCAAAGGCTATTTTGGGATGGGCATGGAAATGGAGAATGAAATGGAGGTGGAAATGGAGATGGAGGTGGGGCTGGAACTGGTGTTGGGATGGGGATTGGGATGGAGATGGGGATTGGGTTCGGATGGAGATGGAGATTGGGTTGGGATGGAGATGGGGCTGTAGCTGGTGTTGGGAAGGGCCAGAACTGGAGTTGTGACAGGGATGAAATTGGGTGGGTTTGGAATCGAGCTGGGGATTGGGCTGGGATGGATATTGGGCTGGAGTTGTAGTTCGAATGGAGATTATAGGTCTGGTGCTGGTTCAGGAATAGAAATGTAGAATGGAGATGGGGTTGGGATCTGGATTGGGCTAGGGTGGGGATAGGGATGGTATTGGGATAGTGTTGGGAATGGGGTTGGGATGGAGATTGAAATGGAACCATTTGTTTGGATGAGGACCATATTGGGATGGGGCTAGGAATGAGTTTGCGATAGAGATGAGGTTGCAGTTGGAATTGGTGTTGTTGGTAGGATGTAGATGACATTGGAGCTGGAGTTAGGATGAGGATGGAGGTGAGGCTGGAGCTAATGTTGGGCTGGGGCTATGGATGGTGTTCAGATGGAGAAGCCCAGAGTTGTGATGGAGATTGAGATGGGGCTGAGGTTGGGAAGGACCTGGAGATGGGGCTGAAACTGATGTTGGGATGGATTTGGGGCTGAGATGGGGATGGGATCTGGTTTGGGTGAAGGTTGGGATGGTAATGGTATTGGCATGGGACTGCGAATGGATTTGCAATGGAGCTTGGGCTGTAACCATTGTTCAGATGAGGGTGATATTGGGTGGGGATGGGAAAGAGGGTGATATTGGGTGGGGATGGGAAAGAGGTTGAGATGGAGATGGTGTTGGAGGGACGGGGATGGGAATGTGATTGGGATGGGGTTGGTGATGGTTCAGGGGTTGCATTGGATGGAGCTGAGGATGAGGTTGCCATGGATAAGGGGCTTTAACTGGGGTTGAGGAATCAGTTGGGTCCTATATTGGGATAGGGTTAGGATGGAGATGGGTCTGGAGCTTGGAATGGGGTTGTGATAGTGCGCTAAAGGGAGATCAGGTTGGAGTGCTAATGGAAATGAAGTAGGGTTCGGATGAGGATAGCGCTGTGGGATGAGGATAGTGCTGTGGGATGAGGATGGTGCTGTGGGATGGGACTGGTACTGGGATTAGAATTGAGATGGGGCTGGAGTTGGGGATGGGATTGGGATTGGGATGGCAGTGGAGCTGGGTTTGGGATGGGAATCCAGATAGGACTCTGCCTTGTATTGGGATGATATTGTGGATGGGGTTGGGATGGAGATGAGGCTGGGGAGGGTGATGGAGATAAAGATGGAAATGAGGCTGGGGCTGGCGTTCATATTGCAGATGGGATGTAAATGGGATTTTAGGCTGAGATAGGGATGGGATTAGGATGGAGTTGGGATGGGGTGGCACTAGGGATGCAGTTGTGATGGAGATGAGGCTGGAGTTGGGATTGGGACAAAGGTTGGATTGGAATAGTGATGAGGCTGGTATTAGGATGGGGATGGGTTGGGATGGGGCTGGAGCTGAAGTGAGAATGTGGATGGTGATGGGGCTGGAGCTTGGACTTAGATGCAGATGATCTGGAGTTGGGGTTGGGATGGGGATGGTGATTGGATGGGTTTGGAACAGAGCTGTGGATCGGTTTGGGATGCACAATGGACTGAAGCTGGAATTGGGATGGGAATGATGTGGCTGGAGCTTGTTTTGGAATAGGGATTTATATGAGACAGAAGCTAGTGCTGGAATAGGACTCGGTAAGGGATGGGGATGGTATTGGGTTAGTGCTGGGAATGGGTAGGGGATGGGGATGGTATTGGGTTAGTGCTGGGAATGGGGTTGGGGTGGAGGTTGGATTCAAATTGTTGTTCGGATGAGGATCAGTTTGGGATGGGGTGGGAATGGGGTTGTGATGGACATAAGGCTGCAGTTTGGATGGGGATGGATCTTGTGTTGGTGGTGGAATGAAGGTGTGGCTGGAGTTGGGATTCAGATGGAGTTGGGATAAGGATGGAAATGAGGCTGGGGCTGGTATTGGCATAGATCTGGGGATGGAGATAGGAAACGAATGAGATTGGGATGGGGATGGAGATGGGACTGGAATTTGTGTTGTTGTAGGAATGTCTAGTTCCTATCAAGAGACTGAGGTCGACTCAGGTGATCAACAAACGATGTTTAATATAAAACAAACTGAGTTTAATAAACCAATGCACGAGAACTACGAAAACAGGTCTAGTCAGTTCTGAGGCTCCACGAGGACTGCTTGGGCGGTACCGTGGCTGATGTCATGACGTCATCACATTTTTCCCGCTGATGGGGATCACGTGATGAACGGCGTGACGTCATCGCGTTTGCCCGCGCTCTTAAAGGGACCGCGCTCTGTACATGCAAACAGTATATACAAAGATACAGACTCAAGCTGTAGTTAACATATTGTTAAAGGGAATTATATACATTTGATCGGAGTCCCTTAGTGGCTCTGCCACATTGTGACTGATTTGGGATAGGGATAGACATGATGCTGGGGTGTATTTTGGATGAAGCTGATGTTACGGCTGGTATGATGATGGGGCTGTAGCCGATGTTAGGATGGGGCTGGTACTGGGGTTGGGATAGAGAGGAACATGGGATGGGGTTAGAAGAGAGCTGCACATTGGTTTGGGATAGACATTGTGCTGGAACTGGAATTGGGGTGGGGATGATGGGGCAGGAGTTTGTTTTAGAATAGGGATGTCTATGGGACTGGAGCTGGGGTTGGAATGGACTTGGCGCTGGGATGGGGCTGGAGACGGGATTGGGATCTGGGTTGGGCTAAATTGAGGATTTGGATTGTATTTGGATGGTGCTGGGATTGGGGTAGGGGCAAAGGTTGGATTGGAACCGTTGTTGGGTTGGAGATTGGGTTGGCATGTAGCTCGGCTGGAGGTGGCATGGAGATGGGCTTGAACTGGGTTTAGGATAGGGCTGGGTCCAATATAGGTATGGGGATTGGGATTGGGATGGAGATGTGAAGATTGGGATCGAGATAAATTGGGCAGGTGTTAGTATGAGTCTGGTGATGGGGTTAGAATGAGAATGGAGTTGGAGTTGTGGTTGGAATGGGGCTGAAGCTAATGGTGGGCTAGGGCAATTATTGGGATGGAGCTGGAGATGGGGATGAGTTGGAATGACAATGGAAATGAATTGGGATTGGGATGGGTATAGTGCTGGAATATTGGAATGGGGTTGGGATGGTATGGAACTGGAGTCGGTGTTGGAATGGAGCTGAGGTTGGTATGGGGCTGGAATTGGGATTGGGTGAGGATGGAGATGTGGCTGGAGCTGGATGGATATGGAGGTGGAATTGGGACTTGGTTGGTATAGGGTTGGAGTTGGGGCTGGGGCTGGAACTGTGATGGATATCTGGATGGAGTCGGGATGGGTGTCGTGCTGGAATATTGGATGGGGTTAGGATGGAGATGCGGCTGAATCTGGCATTGGGACAGTGTTGGGTTGAAGATGGAGATGAGGCTGGGGCTGATATTGGAATAGATCTGCAGATGGAGATAGAAAATGGATGGGGTTGGGATGGGATGGAGCTGGGACTGGGGTTTGTGTTGTGACAGGTTTGGGGTAGGGATGTACATGGGGCTGGGGTTTGTGTTGTGACAGGTTTGGGGTAGGGATGGACATGGGACTGGGGTTTGTGTTGTGACAGGTTTGGGGTAGGGATGGACATGGGGCTGGGGTTTGTGTTGTGACAGGTTTGGGGTAGGGATGGACATGGGACTGGGGTTTGTGTTGTGACAGGTTTGGGGTAGGGATGGACATGGGGCTGGGGTTTGTGTTGTGACAGGTTTGGGGTAGGGATGGACATGGGGCTGGGGTTTGTGTTGTGACAGGTTTGGGGTAGGGATGGACATGGGGCTGGGGTTTGTGTTGTGACAGGTTTGGGGTAGGGATGGACATGGGGCTGGGGTTTGTGTTGTGACAGGTTTGGGGTAGGGATGGACATGGGGCTGGGGTTTATGTTGTGACAGGTTTAGGGTAGGGATGGACATGGGGCTGGGGTTTGTGTTGTGACAGGTTTGGGGTAGGGATGGACATGGGGCTGGGGTTTGTGTTGTGACAGGTTTGGGGTAGGGATGGACATGGGGCTGGGGTTTGTGTTGTGACAGGTTTGGGGTAGGGATGGACATGGGGCTGGGGTTTGTGTTGTGACAGGTTTGGGGTAGGGATGGACATGGGGCTGGGGTTTGTGTTGTGACAGGTTTGGGTAGGGATGGACATGGGGCTGGGGTTTGTGTTGTGACAGGTTTGAGGTAGGGATGGACATGGGGCTGGGGTGTGTTTTGGATGAAGCTGCTGCTGGGGTTGGTATGGAGATGGAGCTGTAGCAGGTGTTGGGATGGGGCTAGAACTGAGATTGGGATAGGGATGAAGATGGGATGTATTTGGGATGGAGCTGGGGATTGGATTGGTATAGACATTGGGCTGGATTTGGGGTGGGGATGATGGGGCTGTAGCTTATTGTGGAATAGGGATTTATATGGGACTGGAGCTGGGCTTGGAATAGATTTGGGGCTGGGATGGAGTTGGGGATGGAGATGGAGCTACAGTTGGAATGGGGGTGGATCTGGTGCAGATAGTGGTATGAGGATTGAGATGGGTTTGGGATGGGGATAGAGATGAGGCTGGAACTGATATTGTGATGGGGCTGGGGAAGGAGTTGGTGTGGATAGCAGGCAGGAGTTGAGGTAGAGAGGAGGTTGGAGATGGAGTGGAGATGGAGATGGGGCAGCAACTGGGATTGTGGTGGGGTTGGGATATGGATGAGGTGGGGCTCGAGGTGACATTGAGATTGGGCTGAAGCTGATGTTGCAATGGATTTGGGGTTGTGCTGGGGATGGAGATGTGGATGGTATTTGGATTAGGCAAGGGTTGGGATGGGATTGGGATGGGACCGAGAATAGAATTGGGATGGAGCTTGGATTGGAACCGTTATTGAGATGGGATTGGGATGGAGATGGTGTTGGAGGGATGAGGATGTGGGTGGGATATGGATGGAATCGCTGGATTGGGATGGTGCTGGGCAGTATTTTGGCATGGAGATGGGCCTTGAACTGGGTTTAGGATGGGGCTGGGTTCAATATAGGTATGAGGATGGAGACTGCATGGAGATGGGGTGAGAGCTGATGTCAGGATTGGGATCGAGATAAGTTGGGCAGGTATGTGGCTGGTGATGTGGTTAGGATAGGAATGGGGTCAGAGTTGTGGTCAGGATGGGGATGGAGGTGAGGTTGGCATGGAGATTGAGAATGGAGATGAAGATGGGACTGGAGCTGGGATGGGGATGGAAAGGAGATTGGAATGGGTCTGGGATTGGATTGGGGATGGAGATGGGGCTGGAGCCAGGCCTGGTATGACATTGGGGATGGTACTGGAATGGCTTTGCGATAGAGATGGGGGCTGGCATTGAGATGGAGATGAAGATGGGGTTAGGGTTGAGTTGGGATATGGATGGAGATGTGTCTGGGGCTGGAATTGGGATGGATGTGGTCAAGGGGTTGAGATGGAGATGTGGCTGGAGCTGAGATTTAGTTGGGATTGGGCTAAGATTGGAGATTAGGCAGGGGCTGGTATTGGTAAAGATCTAGGGATGGATCGGGATGTGGTTGGAATAGGGATGGGACTGGAGCAGGGGTTGGGACAAATTTAGGATAGGGATGGACATGGGGCTGGGGCTCGGCCTGACATTAGATGAAGCTGATGTTGGGATTGGGATGGAGGTGGTGCTGTAGCTGGGAATGAAATGGGTCTGGAACTGGTGTTGGGATAGGGATGAAAATGGGTTTGGTTTGGGATGGTGCTGGGGATTGGGGTGGCATGGATATTGGGCTGGAGAAGGAGTTGGGATCAGGATGATGGAGCTGCAGTGTTGCGGAATGAAGATGTAGATGGGAATGGATTTGGGGCTGGGATGGGGATGGAGATGATGATGGGTTTTGGAACTAGATTGGGCTAGGTTGGGGATGAGGATGGTATTGGGATGGTGCTAGGATTGTGGTCTGGAAGGAGTTAGGGCTGGAGCTGGTGTCTGGAGCAGGATCAAAAATATTCAGGGCCGGTATTGGTATAGAGCTTAGGATGGAGATGGGCTGGAGCTTAATGGGGATGGAGATTGCACTCGTGCTGGAATTAGGGATCGATTTGGGACAGAAGTGCTGGATGTGAGGTTGGGATCGGAATGGAGATGAGGCTGGAGATGGGGCTGAGATTAGAATGGCGATGGGCTGGAGTTGGGGTTGAGATGAGGCTGGTATTGGTTTGGGGATGAAAGTGGGGCTGGAGCTGGGGATGGGAATAGAAATGTCAGTAGGGCTGGGTTTGGGGTTGGTGGATTTGGGATGGGTTTGAGATGGAAATGGGGCTTGAGTTGGGATTGGGATGGGTCTGGGGATGGACCTGGACTGATGAGGTTGGAGCTGGGAGGAGTTGGGCTGATGGGGCTGGAGCTGGGATTGGGACAGGGTTGGGATAGGGTTTGGGCCGGTATTGGGATGGAGAAATCATGGCGATGGGTTGGAGCTGGAGTAAAGATAGGGATGGTGAAAGGGCTGGAGCTCAGATTTAGGTGTAGATTGGACTGCAGTTGGGATGGGGATGGAGATGAGCTGGAGCTGATGTTGGGACAGGGTTGTAATAGGGGAATTTATAATGGGGAACAAAGAAATGGCAGACCAATTAAATACATACTTTGGTTCTGTCTTCAAAAAAGAGGACACAAATAACCTCCCAGAGATGTCGGGGAACATAGGGTCTAATGAGAGGGAGGAACTGAATGAAATCAGTATTTATAGGGAAATGGTGTTAGGGAAATTGATGGGATTGAAGGCAGATAAATCCCCATGGCCTGATAATCTACATCCTAGGGTAATTAAGGAAGTGGCCCGAGAAATAGTCGATGCATTGCTGGTCATCTTCCAAAATTCTATAGACTCTGGAGCAGTTCCCATGGATTGGAAGGTATCTAATGTAATCCCACTATTTAAAAAAGGTGGTAGAGAGAAAAGGGGGAATTATAGACCGGTAAGCCTGACATTGGTAGTGGGGAAAATGCTAGAGTCCATTATAAAAGATGTAATAGCAGAGCACTTGGAAAACAGTGCAAGGATCGGACAAAGTCAACATGGATTTACAAAAGTTAAATCGTGCTTGAATAATCTACTGGAATTTTTTGAGGATGTAACTGGTAGAATAGATAAGAGAGAACCAGTGGATGTGGTGTATTTGGACTTTCAGAAGGCTTTTGATAAGGTCCCGCATAAGAGATTAGCATGTAAAGTTAAAGCACATGGGATTGGGGGCAAGGTACTGACTTGGATAGAGAACTGGTTGGCAGACAGGAAGCAAGGAGTTGGAATAAATGGGTCCTTTTCCGAGTGGCAGGCAGTGACCAGTGGGGTACCGCAGGGATCGGTGCTAGGAACCCAGCTATTCACAATATATATTAATGATCTAGATGAGGGAACTAGATGTAATATCTCCAAGTTTGCAGATGACACAAAGCTGGGTGGGTGTATGTACAGTGAGGAGGATGCCGAGAAACTCCAGTATGATTTGGACACGTTGGATGATTGGGCAGCTGCATGGCAGATGTAGTAAAATGTGGATAAATGCGAGGTTATCCATTTTGGTGGCAAAAACAGGAAGGCAGTTTATTATCTGAATGGCAATAGATTGGGAGAAGGGGAAGTGCAACGAGATCTGGGTGACCTTGTGCATCAGTCGCTGAAGGTAAGCATGCAGGTGCAGCAGGCGGTTAAGAAGGCAAATGGTATGTTGGCCTTCATAGCGAGAGGATTCGAGTACAGGAGCAAAGATATCTTGCTGCAGTTGTACAGGGCCTTGGTGAGACCACACCTTGAGTATTGTGTGCAGTTTTGGTTGCCTTATTTGAGGAAGGATATTCTTGCCATGGAGGGAGTGCAGCGAAGATTCACCAGACTGATACCTGGAATGGCAGGAATGACGTATGAGGAGAGATTGGGTTGATTGGGCTTATATTCGCTGGGGTTTAGGAGAATGAGAGGGGATCTCATTGAAACTTATAAAATTCTAACAGGACTGGACAGACTAGATGCAGGAAGGATTCTCCTGATGGCGGGGGAGTCCAAAACCAGGGGTCACAGTCTAAAGATAAGTGGTAAGCCATTTAGGACAGAGATGAGGAGGAATTTCTTCACCCAGAGAGTGGTGAACCTGTGAAATTCTCTACCACAAAAGGCAGTGGAGGCCAATTCATCAAATATATTCAATAAGGAGTTAAATATATTTCTTAAGGCTAAAGGGATCAAGGGATATGGGGAGAAGGCAGGGACAGGGTACTGAGTTTGGATGATCAGCCATGATCTCATTAAATGGCGGAGCAGGCTCGAGGGGCCGAATGGCCTACTCCTGCTCCTATCTTCTATGTTTCTATGTAATAGGGATGAACATGGGCTGATATTGGACGGAGCTGATATTGGGATTGGGATGGAGATGGGGCAGTAGCTGATGCCGGAACTGGGGTTGGGTTTGAGATAAGGATGGGGTGGGTTTGGGATGGAGCTGCACATTGGGTGTGATGGATATTGGGCTGGAGCTAGTTGTGGAATGGGGCTGTAGATGTGACTGGTGCTGGGGTTGGAATGGATTTAGGGCTGGAATAGGGATGGAAATGGAGATAGGGTTAGGATCTGGATTGGGCTAGGGTTGGCATGAGGATGGTATTACATTGGGGCTGGGAATGGAATTGGGATCGACGTTGGCTTGGAGCCATTGTTGGGCAACATATTGGGATTGGCCTGGGAGATGGGTTGGGAAGATAAGCTGGAGCTGGTGTCAAATTGGGACCAAAATGAGTCGGGGCTGGTATTGGTATGGGGCTGGTGATGTGTCTGGGATGAAGATGGAGCTAGGGCTGGAGTGGGATGAGGATTGGGCTGCTTCTGGAGCTGCGATTGAGTTGGGGATGGAAATTGAGCTGGAGTTTATGGGATGGGGATAGAAATGTGACTGGTATTAGGATGGAGTTGGTTTTGGGATTAGGATGGCGATGGGGCTGGAACTTAACTTAGGATGGGGATGAAGATATGACTCAGGCTGATATTAGGATGGGATTAGGGATGGGGTTTGGATGGAGATGTGCTGGAGCAGCAGGTGGAATGGAAATGTATTGGAGCTGAGGTTGGGATGAGGATGGAGATGAGGCTGCAGATGGAATGGATTTGGGATAGAAACAGGGCTGGAATTGGGGTTGGAATGAGGTTGGGATTGGATTGGGAATGAAAATGCGGCTGGAGCTGATGGGATGGAGATGGCAATGTGGATGAGGCAGGAGTTTGGGTTGGGATGGGGTGGATGGGTTGGTGTTGGGATGGAGATGGGGCTGGCTTTGAGATGGATATTGGTACTGTTTGGGGATGGATATGGAGCTATTTTGGAGTTGGGATGGGAATGTAGATGGAGGCCTGGGATGGGGTTGGGATGGAGAAAGGTGTGGAGATTGAGTTCGGATGCAAATCTTGGAGCTGGAGTTTGTTGTGGGTTGGAGCTACAGCTGAATGGGATGTTAGAATGGGATTGGTGCTAGGATGAGGATGAGTTTGGGCTGGGGATGGAATGGGACTGGGATGGGGCTGGGAATGGGATTGGCATGGAGTTGGGGCTTGAGCTGGAGTTGGGATAGGGATTTAGATGTGGCTGGAGTTAATGTTGGGATGGACATGGGGATTGGGCTAAAGCTTATGATGGGCTGGGGCATGTATTAAGAAGGATCTGGAAATAGGGTTGGAATGGAGTTGGGGCTGCTATTGTGATGGAGCTGGAGATGTGGCTGGAGCCAGGGTTGGAATGGGGATCGGGTTGTGATGCAGCTGGGAATGGGGAAGGTGCTAACATGGAATGGGGATTGGGCTGCAGTTGGGTTGAAGATGAAATGTGGCTGGTATTAGATTGGAGGTTGGTCTGGATCTTGGGTTTTAATGGGGGAGGAGATAGGACAGGCTGGTATTGGGATGGAGGTGGTGCTGGAGCTGGGACTTGATCTACCGTTGGGATGGAGAAGGGCTTAAGCAGGGGTTGGGATGGGATTGAGGTTGGGATGAAGATGGGGATTGGTTTCAATTGGGCTTGGCTTGGGATGGGATAGGAAGGGGGTTGTGATGGTGCTTGGGCTGGAACCATTGTTAGGATGAGGATGGTATTGGGATGGGGCTTGGACTGGTGTTGAGATGGAGATGGGGTTGGGATCGAGATAGTAATAGTGCTTGTGTCAGGATTGGGATAAAGATGAGTAAAGGCTGGTATTGGTACTGGGCTGTGGATGGGGCTGGGATGGGTAGCTTGGGTAGCTTTAGTTAGATTTGGGATGGAGATGGGCTGGAGTTGGGGTTGGGATGGGAGTGGAGATTGGGGCCGGTAATAAAATGGGATTGAGGATGTCGATATGGATGGGGCTTGAATTAGAGTTGAGATGGAGATGGGCTGGCCTGGGACAGGTATGGGATTGGGGTTGGCATGGAGATGGGGCTGGAGCTGAGGTTGGGATGGGGATTATGATGGGGATGGAGATGGAGATAGGCCTATTATTGGCATGAAGCTGGGAGTGGGATTGGAATGGAGATAAGGCTGGAGTTGGGATGGGGCTGAAGCAAATGTTAGGATGGGTTTGAGGCTGGGATGAGGAAGGAGATGGGGGATTAGATTTAGATTGGGCTCGGACTGGGATTGGGGATGGGATGGAGAAGGGGCTTGAGCTGGAGTTGGGATGGCAATTAAGATGTGTCCGGAGCTGAGGTTGGGATGGGCATTGGGATGGGGCTGAAGCTAATGATGGGCTGGAGCATGTATTGTCATGGAGTTTCAAATGAGATTGTGATTGAGATGGGGCTAGTATATCGATGGAGCTGGAGTTGTGAGTGTAGCTGGGGTTGGGATTGGCATGGGAATGGGATGTAGCTGAGGATGGGATTGGGATGATGATGGAAATGGGGTGTGGTTGGGATATGGCTGGTACTGGGATCAGAATGGGGCTGCAGATGGAGTTGGGGTAGGGATTGGATTGGGGCTGGGATGGAGTTGAGATTGGGGATGGGCTTGGGCTGGAGATGGGTTAGAGCAGGTGTTAGGATTGGGATCAAGATTAGTTGGGGCTGGTATTGGTTTAGGGCTGCAGATGGGTTTGGGATGGAGATGGAGTTAGAGCTGAGTGGGATGGAGGATTAAGATGTGGCTGGAGCTAGGATTGTGTTGGGGATGGAAATAGGGCTCGAGCTTATGGGATGAGGATAGAAATGTGAGTGGCACTAGGATGGATCTGGGATTGGAATTGGGATTGAGGTGGGGCTGCAGCTGAGTTTGGGATGGGAATGGAGAAAGGACTCGGGCTGGTATTGGGATGGGATTGGGGATGGGGTTGGGGATGAGATGGAGATCGGTTGGGGATGGAGATGAAGCTAGAGATGGAACAGGTTTCACGATGGAGTTGGGGTTGCGATGAGGCTGGGGATCAAAACGGTGCTGGAGCTGTTGGGACGGGGATAGGAATATGGATGGGGCTGGAGTTGGGGTTGAATGGGGCTGAGGTTGGGATGGGGTTGGAATTGGGAATGAGGTGATTCGGATGGAGCTCGGAAGGGAGTTGCAATGGAGCTGAGGCTGGAGCTGGTGTTGAGATGAATCTGGTGGTGGCAAGCTGGACTCGGGACTCCAGACTCCAGACTCCAGACTCTGGGCTCCAGACTCCGGGCTCCAGACTCCAGACTCAGGGCTCCAGACACCGGGCTCCAGATTTCAGATTCCAGACTCCAGACTCCAGACTCCGGGCGCCAGACACTGGGTTCTAGATTCCAGGCTCGAGGCTCCAGACTCCGAGCTCTGGGCTTCAGACTCCGGGCTCTCGACTCCAGACTCTGGCCTCCAGGCTCCAGACTTCTGACTCCTGACTCCAGACTCTGGGCTCCAGACTCTCAACTCCTCACTCCAGACTCCAGACTCTGGGCTTCAGACTCAGGGCTCCAGACTCTTGACTCCTCACTCCAGACTCCAGACTCCAGACTCCGGGCTCCAGATTCCAGGCTCCAGACTCCAGCTCCCGATTCCAGACTCTGGGCTCCAGACTCTGGGCTTCAGACTCCAGGCTCTGGGCTCCATACTCCAGCCTCCAGGCTCCAGGCTTCTGACTCTTGACTCCAGACTCCAGACTCTGGGCTCCAGACTCCGGGCTCCAGACTCTCGACTCCTCACTCCAGACTCCAGACTCCAGATTCTGGGCTCCAGACTCCGGGCTCCAGACTCTCGACTCCTCACTCCAGACTCCAGACTCCAGACTCTGGGCTCCAGACTCCGGGCTCCAGACTCTCGACTCCTCACTCCAGACTCCAGACTCTGGGCTCCAGACTACAGGCTCCCCTCAGTAAACTGCCCAGCAGAAGCAGAACTAGGCAATAAGCTGCAAAATTAGAAATGAGAATAAGGCAACAGAAATTGCAAAAGGTTAAATATACAGAAAGGGGCTGTAGTCACTCAAAGAAGGAGTAGTATATAAAACCTCCAGACCTTGCTGCCGACAGGAGCTCGAGGTGCCCCTGGACATCGTGAAATACCCAGCTACCGCCTCCAGTATGCAGGATGTGGAGCACGAGGGAGGATGAGAATCCAGGGAGATCCCTCCTTCCCTGCACAAACTCACAGTGACTGCCAGTGTGGCTTCGGACAGTGGCCAGAGTAGTCCCTCCTCTCAGCAGCACACCTTCAGCAACAACAGGAAGCCCCTCGACTCTCCACATGTATAAAGAGAGAAAGGGAAGCATCTAAAGTGCAAACTCTGGCCACGCCATCACCTCATTGAACCCCTGTAAATGTGCTGAAGCAGTGAGTGCTCCAGGCATTGGGTGTTCGGCTGTAGTCAGACCGTGATCCGGCTGGACTGAGGCAAGGGGCGGGTTGTGGTAAACCACTTTTGTCGTTCACTATCGCTACACTATAGTTATCACTGTTATATCATTACTCTATGGTTATCACTGTTCACACTGTTGTATCACTATACGAGGTCGCCTCTTGTCACGCTGTTATACCTGGGCTGACCACTGCTGACTCCGCCCATGGCTCCACCTACCTGCCCAGGTATAAAGGTGGTCGACTGGCTGGTATTCCTCCTTGTTGGATCCGATCACCCACGAGGGTGGGCTCTGTTATTTAGCCAAAAGAAACCTATAGTTACTTTCTTAACTCGTCGCTTTTCATTGGATGAATTGATAGGTATATCAATTTTATTGGCTAAATTTTAAAATGTCGACACTTGAGCAGTCAAACGACCAGCCAAGCGACCAGCCAGACGCCCAGCTACAACAGCCACAGCAGCCAGCCTGGCTGCGAGCCCTCCGACCACCGTACCTGGATCTAAACCCACAGGCAGCAAACTCAGCCCTCGACTTCGAACACTGGCTGAGCTGTTTCGAATCCTACCTGGGAGAATCCGGCGTGCCTCAGAAATCCATGCTAAGAGTTCTGACCGCCCAAGTGAGCCCTAAAGTATTCGCACTCATCCGGGACCTTAAAACATACGAAGCCGCCATCAACCTGCTGAAACAACAGTACCGGAGCCCGGTAAACTCCATGTATGCCAGACACCTCCTAAGATCCCGCCCGCAACAGCCAGGAGAGTCGGTAGATGAATTTTTACGGGCGCTACAAGCACTCGGCAGGGACTGTGACTTTAAAGCGGTATCAGCGGCAGAAAATACTGAAGATAATGTCCGCGATGCCTTCGTGAAAGGCCTGCGGTCCAACTACGCACGGCAAAGACTTCTTGAAGCAAAGGACCTTGACCTGAACACAGCTGCAGCCCTCGCTCGCTCCCTAGAAGTGGCCCATCGGGACCTCGAGGCGTACTCCAGGTACAGTAATTTGCGACCCTGGGACTCGGGACCGACCCCGACCGCGATACCCCTCGCAGCGCCGCCCCTGGGACCTACCTCTGCATCGGCGTCCCGCGATCGGGCCGCTGGCTGCTTCTTCTGCGGCCAGGCGAAACATCCTAGGACGCGCTGCCCAGCGAGAAACGCGACGTGCTCAAGCTGCCTGAAGAAAGGCCACTTTGCTAAGGCCTGCAGAGGCCAACAGAGATCAACAGAGGCCAGCAGTGCCTCATGCGAGTTGTGGGGGCGGCCATCTTCCATCAAGGCCACAGATGCCAGCATCCCCACGTGTGAGTCATGGGGGCGGCCATCTTTGATCCAGGCAACCGACACCAGCAGTGCCTCATGTGAGTTGTGGGGGCAGCCATCTTCTCCGCCATTTTGTCCAACCTCGTGGGCGCCGCCATTTTACCCTCCACGCTCGACCGCCACCACGCCTCCGGACTCGACCAACGCCTCACCCGCAGACTACGGCAGCTCGCTGAGCCGCACACTAGCCTCCGTCACACTGGACCAAGCCCGCCCGCACCACCTGTCCAAGTCCATGATGGACATCAAAGTAAACGGCCGCGCCACGACCTGCCTGTTCGACAGCGGAAGCACGGAGAGTTTCATCCACCCAGACACGGTGAGCCACTACTCCCTCAAATTTTAAACTCCTCGTCCTCCCCCAGCTCTGCGCTGCCGTCCTACTAGGGCTGGACTTCCAATCCCACCTCCAAAGCGTCACTCTAGCATACGGTGGACCCCTCCCCCCACTCACAGTCGACAACCAGCAGCCTTTAAACCGCCCACCGCGTAACACCTGCGGCCTATCCACCCTCAAGGTCCCGCCACATTCCCTGTTCGCTAACCTCACCCCCGACTGCAAACCCGTCGCTACCAAGAGCAGGCGGTACAGCGCCGGGGACAGAGCCTTCATTAGCTCTGAGGTCTCCAGAAGGAGGCCCAGGCGATTGTGGAGGCTGTACGACGCTGGAGGCACTACCTGGCAGGCAAACGATTTACCCTCCTCACCGACCAGCTTTTATGTTTAATAACAAGCTGAAGGGTAAAATCAAGAACGACAAGATCTTGAGGTGGAGAATCGAACTCTCCACCTATGATTATGATATCTTGTACTGGCCAGGTAAGCTGAACGAACCTCCTGATGCTCTATCACGAATTACATGCGCCAACGCGCAAATTGATAGACTTCAGACCCTCCACAATGACCTCTGCCACCCCGGAGTCACCAGACTTTACCACTTCATTAAGGCCCGCAACCTGCCCTACCCCATCGAGGAGGTCAGGACCATGACCAGGAACTGCCAGACCTGTGCCGAGTGCAAACCGCATTTCTTTAGGCCGGACAGAGCAAGCCTGATCAAGGCCACCCGCCCCTTCGAGCGCTTGAGCATCGATTTTAAGGGGCCCCTCCCGTCCTCTGACCGTAATGTGTACTTCCTCAACATTGTTGATGGGTACTCCCGTTTCCCCTTCGCCTTCCCCTGCCCAGACATGACCAGTACCATGGTCATTAAATGCCTGAACGACCTCTTCGCCTTGTTCGGGTTCCCAAACTATATACATAGTTACCGGGGCTCCTCCTTCATGAGCGAGGAACTCCGCCAGTTCCTACTAGCAAGAGGTATTGCTGCAAGCAGGACCACCAGCTACAACCCTCGAGGGAACGGCCAGGTGGAAAGAGAGAACACGACTGTATGGAAGGCCGTCCTCTTAGCCTTAAAGTCTAAGGGCCTCCCAACCTCCCGCTGGCAGGAAGTCCTCCCGGCAGCACTGCATTCCATCCGGTCACTACTTTGCACTGCCATTAACGCCACCCCCCATGAACGAATGTTTGTTTTCCCCAGGAAGTCGACTACGGGAACCACACTACCAACCAGGCTGACCTCTCCGGGGCCCGTCCTGCTGCAAAAGCACGTGAGGGCCCATAAAACGGACCCCCTGGTCGAGAGGGTGAACCTCCTACACGCCAACCCTCAGTACGCCTATGTGGCATACCCAGACGGGCGGGAGGACACAGTCTCCTTTCGAGACCTCGCACCCTCGGGCATTCCGGACTCGACCACCGCCTCACCCCCCCCCACCACCCCCCCCCCCCGATTCCAGCTCAGGTAGACGGCATGCCAGAACCGCACGAGCCCTCGCCGACCATGCAGACACCAGCATCACCACCGGAGAATGCAACACCGCCGCTGCGACGATCGGAAAGGCTTACGAGGCCTCTGAACAGACTGACATACCAGAACTGGTGGTACACATCACCCCGCCGGACTCAAATCTAAACAAAGGGTGAATGTGGTAAACCACTTTTGTCGTTCACTATCGTTACACTATAGTTATCACTGTTATATCGTTACTCTATGGTTATCACTGTTCACACTGTTGTATCACTATACGAGGTCGCCTCTTGTCACGCTGTTATACCTGGGCTGACCACTGCTGACTCCGCCCATGGCTCCACCTACCTGCCCAGGTATAAAGGTGGTCGACTGGCTGGTATTCCTCCTTGTTGTATCCGATCACCCACGAGGGTGGGCTCTGTTATTTAGCCAATAAAAACCTATAGTTACTTTCTTAACTCGTCGCTTTTCATTGGATGAATTGATAGGTATATCACGGGTCTACTGACTTCAGTCTGGCCAAGGCTTGTGACCTCAGTGCCTGCACTCACACACTGGCCAAGTGCACTGGACGCTCCAGCCCTTGGACCTCCATGCGCTCGGTGGTCAGTTCAATGGTGAGCTGAGATCTGTTACTGATTCATAGCATCATACAACGCAGAAGGAGGCCATTCGGCCCATCATGCCTGTGCCGGCTGTTTGGTGGAGCTCTCCAATTAGGCCCGCCCGCCTGCTCTTTCCCCACAGCCCGGCACATTTCTCCTTTGCAAGTAGATAACCAATTCCCTTTCGAATGGTATGATTGACTCTGCTCCCACTGCCCTTTCATGTCGCGCGTTCCAGGCAACAACTCGATGCATAAAAACATGGCCCCTAAACAACCTGCTCTCCCCTCCCCCGTGACCTCCTTGACTTAGGGTTTCAAATTAGACATAATTATACAATCATGTTTCACAGAGTCACCTATTAATAAGGAACATATTGTGAACGTTCATTTTTATGTTAAGTAATTTACAAACTAAATAATTTGGTGTGTAAAATGACTTAATTCAGCCAATTGAGCCTCTTGGTGTGGGGAATGCAGCTCTTGGGAGACAAAGCTCATTTCGGTGGTAGATTTTTTACCAGATGCTGCAGAAGTGAGGAGATATTTCTCTTGGTGCACAGACAGTGCTTTAAATAGTTGTAAAATATCAGTTATTTTATGGAAGATTGTCTGGAGCGCAAGGCTTCTCTCACTCTCTGTAAGCTGGGCAGCATCAAACGCATCTGCTATAATGTTGCGAAACTAAATAAATGGCCACATAATCAGAATAAATAGAGCACAATTAGAGGTAATTCCACAGCACAGCGTACCATTTCTGGGAGGGATTGTGACCCTGGTCATCCCGAACCTATTTAATTGGAACAAACTGTCAACTGGAACACAATCTAATCTCTTCATTATCTTATAAACCTCAATCTGAACACCCCTAAGTCTACATTTCTCTAAAGTGTAGGGTCCCAGCTCTTTTGGCCTATCTTGATAACTAAGATGCTTTATACTGGGAATTAGTCTAGTGGCCCTCCTCTGTACCCTTTCCAAAGCCTCAATATCACCCACCTTGTGAGGAGACCAGAACCAGACACAGTATTCCAAGTGGGGCCTGATCACTGTCTTGTACAAGGACAAAATAGTATGCTTTGTCTTGTGGTCAATTGTCCTATAAATGCACCCCAACACCCTATTCACTAACTATCGCTTCACGGCATTGCTCGCGAACCTTTAGAGATCTATGCATTAGAACACCCAGATCTCTCTCTTTCTCCACCTGCTTTAATGGGTTTCCCTGAAGGGTGTAAGTTTGTTCAGCATTCACCCTGCCCACATGCATAACACTGCACTTTTCCAAGTTAAATATCATTTTCCAGTCACAAGCGCAATCTCCCAACACATCAAGATCCGCCTGAAGCAATAGAGCATTGTCTACAGCCCTGACACTCGCACAGATCTTAGTATCATCTGCAAACTTGCAGACCATGCCCCCTACACCTAGATCATTCATAAAAATATTAAAGAGCATCCGTCCCAACACTGATCCCCGTGAGATACCACTGGTGACCAAACTTGCAGATCATGCTCCCTACACCTACATCTAGATAGTAAAGAGCAACGGTCCTAACAACAATCCCTGCGGGACACCACCGGTCTCCAAACAGATCCAAATCCATCCATAACTACTTTCTGCCTATGGCCATCCAGCAAGTTCTCGATCAACTCAATATATTGCCGTAAACTTCGATCCTGTCTACTGGGCTTCCATCATCCAACATCTTGGTTACTTCTTCAGAAAATACACTCATTTTCGTAAATCCTTTTTGCACCTTCTCCAGTGCATCTATATCCTTTTTGTAATATGGCGACCAGAACTGCGTTGCTATTTTTAATGATTTGTGTATCTGTAAACCTTGATCGATTTTCTCCTCTACCCCATTTAGACACTTAGGGCTAGAAATTCATTATAGCCCAGGAATGGGCGGTGTCAGTAGAAAAGTTGGAGAATTAGCACCAGGCGCTAATGCTTTAGACTGCACACAAAATTTGTGCTTACCGCTCAAAAAAATGATTGAGCTCCTAATTCAAGTCTTAAAGCTCAAGCTCAGTGGCGTTACACTCAAAGGGTGGACCCATATCAGGTGCAGTCTAATTGCAAGTCATGATTGCCACAGGCTTTTTTCAGTACTTAAAGAGGAGGTTCATTGATGCTGCAGCACCTCATTCTCAGCATTGCTGGCTGTGCAGCTGCCTCAGCAAACAGCAGCAGGACAAGGAGAAGGAGCCGGAGGATTGAACCAGCTGTACTCATGGCAGATCCTCATGGAGAGAGCCTGCAGATACTGCAATGAAGCATTGGAGATGTTGGTTTTCACTGTGGAGAGACGGGGGGCGGTGCTCTACCTGGCAAGTGGCAGGAGGCCCTCGCCACAATTCCTCCACACCATGTGGAGGGAGGTAGCCCAGCAGGTCTCGGGCAGCACTGTGGTCCCCAGGACCCACACACAGTGCAGGAAGAAATTTAACGACCTCACTCAGGTGTTCAGGGTGAGTGAATACTTCAACAAATGCTACATAGCACCATCTGAACCACAGTCTGCACACACTGCCCAAAGCACCACACTCCCAGCACTCACCTACCAACACTCACACCCACATCTCACACCTTGCGCACAATGATAGCTAATCAACTATGGCAGGCATGTCACCCAGACACATTGCTCCACACTCATTCATACACTTTCCTTTCTCTTGCAGGCCAAAGTGACTCACAACAGGAGGGAGCAGGAGTGCACAGGCAGGGGACAAGCTGACACCCAACCACTGTTTGTGCTGGAGAATCGAGTGCTGCAGATTATTGAGTGCCAGGTTGTTGGCGCCGTGGCCACCGGCGACGTTGACACCCGTGGGGACAATGGTATGTTCATCGCTACTCCTTCTTCTCACATCCCACTTCCCCCTCACCCCACAAGCCTTTTGCACTTTCTAGCTAATCATGCTGTATGCTGCATTTCTCGCTTCCTGCCCCCCTCCCCTCACCTTAACCCGACTCTTGTGCCTTTCTGCTTTCAGATAATGAGGAAGCAGCTGAGCAGCCTGTCCCCGAGGGCACCGCAGAGAGCGAGGGGGGAGAAGAGGAGGAAGAAGAACACACTGCACCACTGCATCTCTTACCCGCAGGCACCAGCTCAGACACTGGCACTACGCGTTCTTTAGAGGCTAGTATAGTAGTGGAATCTGCACAGGGTGATGCACCGGGGACGAGTGGGCTGCAGCAAGGCCTGGGGAAAGGGTAGCTCAGGGGCCAGCTCCACAGAGGGCGAGTTTGCGTGTGATTTCTGCTGCACCAGACTCAGATGAGGATCTCAATGGGGAGGCGTTTAGAAGAAGGGTGCACACAGAAATAATAGGTACAATGGCGAGGGTGCCCGAGAGCATCTCAGCAATGGTAAGGAGCGTGGAGGAGCCCGCCTCCAACATTACACAAGGCTCTGCGCACACCATGGAGTCCATCATTTCCAGTCTGCAAAGGATGGTAGACACCCAGAGAGACCGTGGCAACCCAGACCTGATGCCGCGTGTGATTGGCGATCTGGCAGCTTCCCTTGCAGCACAGGCAGAAGCAACGCAATGTATTAGTGCTGTAATACAGTCTATGATTGGTAGCATCCAATCTCAGACTGCTCTCATCAGTCTCAGCTTGATGCCAGGCAAGCTCTGACTGCTGCCATCGTGGCTGGGTCCACCACCATTGACTGGGGCTTTCATGGTGTCGCAGCAGGCCAGCAATCTGTGCTGTAACAGATTGCTAGGAATGCTGAGGTGCTGCCCTGGGGGAGTGGCAGTGGGTCAGTGGAGCAGGGAGCTGCTGTCCTCTCTCAGGATGACAGCATTCCTGCTTCCACCGCTGCCACTCCGCCATTGCCCTTGTCGCTGCCTGTCATCCAGCCAGCCCAGACTGCTGCCGCCCATGCTGAGGTGGTGCAGTCTACAGCCGGGCCTTCCAGGCCCATAGCTGGCCTAAGGCATCCTGCAAGGCCATCAGCAGCCTTCCACCAGCCCTGCTGCAGCCACTGGGCCAACACTTCGTAGGAGCACTAGAGTAGGCAAACGCACAATAACGAGAGGCACTAAGGGATTGCACAAGGGTAAATAGTTAATATTTTTGGTGTACATATGTGTTCACTGATTTTTGATCATTTATTAATTCAGTTTGGATTCTTTTGTGGTATGCTCTTTTGCACTGTGATAGGGCCTGCGACCGGGATGGAATGATGGGGATGTGGTGAGCAATGGGGACCTGGGTTTTTATCGATTTGAACCACAGTCTGATGAGGCGATCACGGACCGTCCTTCCAGAAGGCCGATTGAGTGGCTGCCTCCTTCCTCACTCCTGTTCCTCCTCCTCCTCCTGCTCATTGTCCTCCTCGTCTCCCTCTTCCTCCTCATCCTCATCCTCCTCCTCTCCCTCTTCCTCCACCTGAGGTGGTCCCGCAATCCCTGGTGGCAAGGGCTGGACCGTCATGATGGCCAAGTTGTGGAACATGCAGCAGACCACCACGAAATGGGACACCCGCTTAGCTGAGTACTGGAGGGCTCCTCCCGTGCAATCAAGGCAGTGGAACTGTTGCTTCAGCAGGCTAAGGGTCTGCTCGATGATGTTCCTGGTGGCAGCATGGCTCTCATTATATGAGTGCTGGGCAGGAGTGTTGGGATTGCAGAGGGGAGTCATGAGCCAGGTGGAGAGCAGATAGCCCTTGTCTCCTAGCAGCCACCCTCGAGCTTGACGTGGAGGTTGGAAGAGTGCTGGCACATCGGGTCTGGTGCAGGATGAAGGCATCATGGCTGCTGACAGGATAGCGGGCATTCACATTGAGGATTCGCTGTCTGTGGTCGCACACCAACTGCACATTAAGTGAGTGGTAGCCTTTGTAGTTACGGAAGATCTCCAGATTGTTATGCGGTGCCCGCAAAGCCATGTGGGTGCAGTCAATGCACCCTGCACCATGGGGAATCCTGTCATCCTGGCAAAGCCACATGCACGCTCGTCCTGCTTCTCTCTGGTGATGGGGAAGGAAATGTAATCCCTTCTCCTACTGTAGAGAGCCTCTGTGATCACCCGGATGCAGCGATGGATGGCGAACTGCAAAATGTTATCTATGCCTCCTGTTGAAGACTGGAAGGATCTGCTGGTGAAGAAATTGAGGGCGACGGTGACCTTGACTGCCACTGAGAGAGCCGTGGTTGCCCTGATCTGAGGCTGGTGGTCGGGTTGCAGGAAGGGGCAGAGTTCTGTGACCACCTCCTTGGTGAAGCGAAGCCTTCTAATACGCTGCTCCTCGCTTAATTGGAGGTAGGAGAAGTGCTCTCAGAATACCCTTGGAGGGTAAGGCCTCCTGTTGAGAGCCCTGATGGCCCTCCTCCTCCCTCTGGCCACATGTTCCAGTCTTTCTTGCTGCCTCTGCTCCCTCCGCTATAGATCCTGGAGGGTGAGGTTGACTGCCAGTACAGCATCCATTAATGTTACCAAGTGCAGCAGTTTGATTTTTTGATGAATAAATGTAGCTACTTTTTAATTGCCACAACACTCCTGATACTAAAGAACTTTGACATTATGGAATGATGCTGTTGGAGTATGTGAAACTGAGAAGAAAGCACTGAAACTGCATGAACCTGACAGCTGCGAGTCATTTCTGATGATCTCTTTAAATAACGTCCCTGGAGCAGGCTTCCTGGTGCTTCAGGCCAGCTCTCCCTGTCACTGTTTCCTCCGGGTGCTAAGGTAGGTGGCGACAATCAATTTAGCAGATTGGGTGGTCAGTGAGCGTTGCACACTCACTGATGTCACGATCAGCCTGGCATTGACATTCCTGGTGTCAACTCTTACTGCCGGTGCTTCAGGGAGCAGGATTTGGCATGCAGCGCTGGATTCTCCTTGCCCCGGCGATACTGCTTTAGCGCCCCATTAGCGGCATCTGCTGGCACTAACGGAAGGTGCTAAGGGGATGAAATTTTCCCCCTTATTTTCAAAACAGTATATGGCCTCTTTATTCTTTATTCTTCCTACGAAAATGTAATATCTCACACTTATTGAAATTCATCTGCCAATTACACGCCCACTCTGCAAGTTTATTAATGTCTTCCTGTTTTTTGTTGGCATCTTCCTCAACATTAACTGCACCCCCCAATTTGGTGTTATCTGCAAATTTTAAAATTGTACTTCCGATTCCCGAGTCTAAATCGTTTATGTAAATAATGAATAACAATGGTCCCAACATCAATCCCTGTGGAACATCACTTCCTACCTTCCACCAGTCTGAGTAACTCCCTTTAACCCCTACTCTCTGTTTTCTGTTTTGTAGCCAGCTCACTATCCATTCTGCTACTTGTCCAGTGACTCCACATTATCTGATCTATTCATGAGTCTACTATGCAGTACCTTATCGAAGGCCTTTTAAAATTCCAAATATATTTCATCTACTACATTACTCTTGTCTATAATTTCTGTTACTTCTTCAAAGAATTCAGTCAGGTTGTTAAGCATGACCTTCCCTTTTGAAATCCGTGTTCGCTACTCTTTATTATAGTTTTGGCTTCTCTTTGTTTTTCTATTGCATCTTTTAGTAAAGATTCCATTATTTTTCCTACCACTGACATTAAGCTAATTGTTCTTTAGTTTCCTGGACTGGTTCAATCTCCCTTTTTAAATATAGGAATCACATTAGCTGTCTGCCAGTCCTCTGGCACTATTCTCTTTTGTAATAGTGCCTGGTTGCACGGAGGTATGGGCTATGCATTGCCCATCGCCCTTGTACAAGCTCCACACCAGGGCCATGGTACAGTGCTCTGAGGCCCATGGTCAGATGAGGATGCTGATCGAATAGGCCTAGGATGTGATGAAGCAGCAGTTCAGGTGCCCAGATCACTTGTGTGAATCTCCCAGGAGGCTGGCAACACAGTGATGGTCTAAAATCATGGGACTAGATTGTACTTCCCCAGTGATCGGGGGCAGCAAGTGGGGCCTGAACATCTGCCACTGAACAAAAGGTCCCATGATCGGGACAAGAGTATTGATTGCTGCCTCGTCCACTGAGCTATTAATTAGAGACATTAGACTTGTCGACAGAACAATTGTTCCTATCCTATCTTCTTGTGCACATACTGCAACAGTAACAGGCACTAATGAGCATGTGTGTCACTCTGTGTTTACAGAACAGGCAGGACAGCATGAAGTTTCAGTTAATGTCTGCAGCTGTTACAATCTACATTATCCAGTCGGATCCTGTGTGCTTTATTAACTGTTTTGTTAACCTGCCCGGCCACCGTCAGAGATTTGTACCCCCAGGTCTCTTTCTACTTGCACCCCCTTTAAAATTGCACCATTCAGCGTGTATTGTCTCTCCTCATTATTCCAACCAAAATGTATCAGCGCACACTCCTCTGCGTTGAATTTCATCCGCCACGTGTCCGCCCATTCCACCAGCCTGTCTGTGTCCTCTTGAAGTCTATTACTGTCTTCCTCAGTGTTGACTACACTGCCAAGTTTCGTGTCATCTGTAAACTTTGATATTGTGCCCTGTATCCGCAAGTCCAAGTCATCAATGAATATCAGATACAGCAGTGGTCCGAGTACTGAACCCTGGGGAAGTCCACTGTACACCTCCCAGTCCGAAAAACAGCCATTCACCACAATAACAACAGAAAATGCTGGAAAAACTCAGCAGGCCAGGCAACATTCGTGGAGAGAGAAATAGAGTCAACGTTTCGGGTCAAAACCCTTTGTCAAGACTGAAAAAACACAGGAAATGAAACAGATTAAAAGGCCAGTTTGGGGGCTGGGAAATGGGGATGAAAGAACAAAAGAGAAGTGAAGAGACATTAAGAGATATTCAAAACCAGATGAGATGGTGGTAGGACTAGTGGAGACAAAAGACGGCTTGAGGTTAGGTGTGAAATGCGCTGGCAGAATGGGAGACAGCTGCCATGTGGGAGAGGGAAAAAGGGGGGGGGCAAAACAAAGGTGTGGATAAAAAATGAGTAAAAATGTAATAGGGGCCGAGGTTATGATCTGAAATTGTTGAACTCGATATTGAGTCCGGAAGGCTGTAAAGTTCCTAATCAGAAGATGAGGTGCTGTTCCTCGAGGTTATGGTGAGCTTCCGTGGAACAATGCAAGAGCCTGAGCACGGTGAGGTCCGAGTGGGAGTGGAGCGGTGAATTAAAGTGACGGGCGACCGGAAGCTCAGGGTCATCCTTACGGACTGAACGGAGGTGTTCCACAAAGCGGTCACCACAACTGTTTTGTAACCCTTAGCCAATTTTGTATCGATGCTGCTCCTGCCCCTTTTATCCCATGGGCTTGAATTTTGCTAACAAGCCTAATATGTGGCACTTTATCAAACTCCTTTTGAAAGTCCATGTACACAACATCAACTGCACTGCCCTCATCCACCCTTTCTGTTACCTCATTAAAAAACTCAATCAAGTTAGTCAAACATGATTTGCCGTTAACCAATCCATGCTGGCTCTCCTTTATTGTCCATGGTTGGCCAAGTGGTTGTTAATGTTCTCCTGGATTATTGTTTCTAAAAGTTTCCCCACAGCCGACTTTAAACTGACTGGCCTGCAGTTGCCAGGTTTATCCTTCTCCCCTTTTTTGAACAAGGGTGTAACATTTGCAATCCTCCAGTCCTTTGGCACCACCCTGTATCTAAGGAGGATTGGAAGATTATGGTCAGCACCTCAGCAATTTCTACCCTTACTCCCCTCAGCAACCTAGGATGCATCCCATTCGGACTGGGTGACTTTTCTACTTTAAGTATAGCCAGCCTTCCCAGTACTTCTTCTTTATCCATTTTTATTTCACCCAGTATCCCGGCAACCTCCTTGTTTACCATAGCTTTAGCAAAGTCCTCGTCCTTGGTAAACACCGATGCAAAGTACTCATTTAGTACCTCAGCCATGCCTTCTGCCTCCACCAACAGATTTCCATTTTGGTCCCTAATCGGCCCACCGCACCTCTGACAACACTTTTACTGTTAATAGGCCTATAGAAGACCTTTGGATTCCCTTTTATGTTAGCTACCAATCTATTCTCGTACTGTCTCTTTGCCCATTTTATTTCCTTTTTCACTTCTCCTCTGTACTTTTTATATTTAGCCTGTTTCTCCCTTGCATTATCAAGCTGACATCTGTCATATGCCCCCTTTTTCTGCTACATCATACTCTCCAACTCCTTCATCATACAGGGAGCTCTAGCTTTGGTTGCCCTCCTTGTAAGAATGTACCGAGACTTTACCTGAACCATCTCCTCTTTAAAGGTGACCCATTGCTCCATTACATTTCTGCCGACCAGTCTTTGACTCCAATTTAACCAGGCCAGATCCCTCCTCAATTCACTGATATTAGCCCTCCTCCAGTTAAGTATTTATATTTTAGATTGTTCCTTGTCCTCCTCCATAAATAATCTAATCCTTACGATACAATGATCCGTATTCCCGAGGTGCTTCCCCACCGTGACGTTCTCCAATTGACCCACTTCATTCCGCATGAATAGATTCAGCAATGCCTCCTTCCTCATTGGGCAAGAAACATACTGATCAAGAAAATTCTCCTGAAACCACTTTAGAAATTATCCCCTTCTCTGCCCTTCACTCAATCACTGCCCCATTCAATATTGGGGTAGTTAAAGTCTCCAATAATCACTAGTCTATAGTTCTTGATCTTCCTTGCTGCAATGCTCCATCTCACCCTCAGTAAGCTCCCCGCTGGAGTGGAGCTAATTTACAGAACAAACAGGAAACTGTTCAACCTCCATCGCCTCCAATCGAGATCCAAGGTCGTCCCATCCTCTGTCGTTGAATTACAGTAGGCAGACGACGCTTGCGTCTGCGCTCACTCGGAGGTCGAACTCCAAACCATTGTCAACACCTTCACCGAAGCGTATGAGAGCATGGGCCTCACACTAAACATCCGTAAGACAAAGATCCTTTACCAAACTGCCCCTGCCACACAGTACTGCCCCCCCAATTATCAAAATCCACGACAAGACCTTGGACAACGTGGACCACTTTCCATACCTCAGGAGCCTACTGTCAACAAGGGCAGATGTTGACAACGAAGTCCAACACCGCCTTCAGTGTTCCAGTGCAGCCTTCGGTCGCCTGAGGAAGAGAGTGTTTGAAGACCAGGACCTCAAACCCGGCACTAAGCTCACGGTCTACAGGGCAGCAGTGATACCCGCCCTGCTGTATGCCTCAGAGACATGGACCATGTACAGCAGACACCTCAAAGCACTGGAGAGGTACCACCAACGCTGCCTCCGCAAGATCCTGCAAATCCATTGGCAGGATAGGCGCACCAACATCAGTGTTCTTGCTCAAGCCAACATCCCCAGCATCGAAGCTTTGACCATGCTCAATCAGCTCCGATGGACGGGTCACATTGTCCGCATGCCCGATACGAGACTCCCAAAACAAGCGCTCTACTCGGAACTCCGACACTTCAAGAGAGCCCCAGGTGGGCAGAGGAAACGCTTCAAGGACACCCTCAAAGCCTCCTTGAAAAAGTGCAACATCTCCACTGACACCTGGGAATCCCTGGCCCAAGGCTGCACAAAGTGGAGGAGAAGCATCCGGGAAGGCGCCGAACACCTCGAGTCTCTTCGCCGGGAGCAAGCGGAAGCCAAGCATAGGCAGCGCAAGGAGCGCACGTCAACCCAAGCACCCCACCCACCCGTCCCTTCAGCCACCGTCTGCCCCACCTGTGACAGAGACTGTAGGTCCCGCATTGGACTCATCAGTCACCTGCGAGCTCATTTTTAACATGGAAGCAAGTCATCCTCGGTTCCGAGGGACTGCCTAAGAGATAGTTCTTGCACCTCTCAGTAATTTTTTTGCAAATCTGCTCCTCTATCTCCTTCCCAATATTTGGTGGCCTATAAAATACACCAAGTAGTGTAATTGCTCCTTTTCTCAACTCCAACCAAATCGATTCTGTCTTTGGCCCTTTTTTCTCACACTGTAATATTTTCCTTTGTGGTGGAGCCACTAAGGGACTCCGATCAATTGTATATAATTCCCTTTAATAATATGTTAGCTACAGCCTTTGTTTTCACTGTTTACATGTACAGAGCGCAATCACTTTAATAGCGCGGGTAAACGCGATGACGTCACGCCGTTCATCACGTGATCCCCCACCGGCGGGAAAAACGTGATGACATCATGATGTCAGCCACGGGACCGCCCAAGCAGTCCTCGTGGAGCCTCCGAACTGACTAGGCCTATATTCGATGTTCTCCTGTAGTTATTCGTTAAACTCCGTTAGTTTTCATTAAACCTCATTTATTTGATCGCCTGAGTGGACTTCAGTCTTTTGGATAGGAACTAGACATTCCTACATTGGTGACCCCGACTTTTGCGAACGGTTTTCGCAGAAGTTACTGAACATGGAATCGAATGCCGTTGCTTTGAAGCTACCACAGTTCTGGGAGCAACAGCCAGCCGCGTGGTTCATCCAGGCTGAAGCCCAGTTCGCAATCAGGAACATCGTTGCAGATCAGACCCGTTACTATCACATGGTCTCCGCCCTCGGCAGCGCCACAGCCTCGCGGATCGTCAGCCTGCTTGGTAATCCACCAGAAGATCACAAGTATGAAATGATGAAGGCGCGGTTGTTACAGGTCTTCGGGCTCACGAAGTCGGAGCGCGCCCGCCGGCTGCTCGCTATGTCCGGCCTCGGGGACTCCAAGCCATCCGAGCTCATGAGCCAAATGCTCACGCTCCTGGGCTCCGAACCGGAATGCTTCCTCTTCAGGGAGCTATTCCTCAGCCAGCTACCGGAGCAAGTTCAGGCTGCCCTAGCCAGGTCGGAAGTCACAGACTGCACAGAGCTGGCTGCCGAAGCGGACAAGATTT
This sequence comes from Somniosus microcephalus, assembly GCF_052327205.1. NCBI lineage: Eukaryota > Metazoa > Chordata > Chondrichthyes > Squaliformes > Somniosidae > Somniosus > Somniosus microcephalus. The sequence continues at coordinate 66,250,967 of NC_141010.1, read as the reverse complement.
TCGCGGTGACACAGCAGTACTGCGCTGCCACGAGGCGCCCATCCCCCACAGACGCTGCTCCAGCCCCTCAACCTGCGGGGTTGTGCTTCTACCACGCCCGTTTTGGCACGAAAAGGAAGATGCTGCCACCCTCCCTGCAGCTTTTCGCTCAAAAAAAACAGCAGCCACCCTGTCGAAAGAGGACTGGTTATAACGAGCGCCCCACGGCTGCGATGGCAATCGGTAATTCGGGAAAACGCCTCTTCATCAATGAATCCCTATCTGGTCGACGTTTCCTCTGCGACACCGGGGCGCAGTGTAGCATCCTACCCGCGTCAAATCTTGATCTAGAAGCCGGGGGGCACGGCCCCTCCCTCCAAGCAGCCGACGTCAAATTCCATGCCACGGGCACTACGCTACTCTGCAACGTCTCCGTAGGAGATCCTCGCCCTATCGTCCCGGTCGCCTGGCGCTGAAATGTTTTTGACGCCATACACAGGTTGTCGCACCCTGGCATGAATGCCTCACAATGGCTGATGTCATCCAAATTCGTGTGGCGGGGCATGCACATGGATGTTCGCGACTGGGCCAACACCTGCATGGTCTGCCAAAAGGCCAAGGTGCAGCGTCACGTCAAGGCTCCATTGGCCACTTTTGCTGTTCCGGAATGAAGGTTTGATCATGTGCATGTGGACCTGGTGGGGCCACTTCCGCCTTCGCACGGGTTTACTAATCTTCTTACAACGGAGGCAGTTCCTTTGTCATCCACCACTTCCGCAGACGTCGCCAGGGCATTCATCTCCTCTTGGGTCGCCCATTTCGGGGTACCGGCGGACATCTCGTCTGATCGTGGGCTGCAGTTTTCTTCGGAGCTCTGGAACGCTGTGGCTCAGGGGCTCATCGTCAAGCTACATCGCACAACTGCATACCATCCACAGGCGAACGGCCTGTGCGAACGATTCCACAGGTCGCTCAAAGCCGCACTGCGAGCCAGCCTTCGAGGCGCGGGCTAAGTGGACAGGCTTCCATGGGTCCTTTTGGGTCTTCGTACGGCACCTAAAGAAGATTTGTTTAGGTTAGGGTTAGGGTTAGGGTCACTCAACTCTAGGATGGCCCACCCGCACATGCAATGAACCCGCCCCCGTGACGCAGCGATTGGTCAACTGTCACATTGCTCGACTGTATGATTGGTCAACCTTCACGTCACTCAATGCTAATGAGTGGATAATGAGTGGAATTTTGAACGTATTTGGATTCCATCTGAACAATTTTTGTCTGACCAAAAAGTAAATATGCTTATGACCATTCCAGAATCATAAGCTTTCTTTTGATATAACACATGTGTAGGTACGCTCTATAACTTTTGAGTGTATAGAGGACAGACAGACAGACAGACAGACGAGCTCTTTTATATATATGGATGGATGGACTAGCTGGAGTGCCCGGCGGTGCCGAGGGATTTTTGAGGGCATCTTGTTGTTGGAAGAGAGAGAGAGAGAGAGACTGGGGGGAGAAGAGAATGATATACCTATCAATTCATCCAATGAAAAGCGACGAGTTAAGAAAGTAACTATAGGTTTTTATTGGCTAAATAACAGAGCCCACCCTCGTGGGTGATCGGATCCAACAAGGAGGAACACCGGCCAGTCGACCACCTTTATACCTGGGCAGGTAGGTGGAGCCATGGGCGGAGTCAGCAGTGGTCAGCCCAGGTATAATAGCGTGACAAGAGGCGACCTCGTATAGTGATACAACAGTGTGAACAGTGATAACGATATAACAGTGATAACTATAGTGTAACGATAGTGAACGATAAAAGTGGTTTACCACATTCACCCCTTGTTTAGATTTGAGTCCGGCGGGGTGAAGTGTACTACCAGTTCTGGTAAGTAAGTCTGTCCGGAGGCCTCGTAAGCCTTTCTGATCGTCGCAGCGGCGGTGTTGCATTCTCCGGTGTTGATGCTGGTGTCTGCGTGGTCGGCGAAGGCTCGTGGGGTTCTGGCATGCCGTCTACCTGAGCTGGAATTGGGGGGGGGTAAAGGTGGTGTCTCCGGAATGCCCGAGGGTGTGAGGTCTCACAAGGAGACTGTGTCCTCCCGCCCGTCCGGGTAAGCCACATAGGCGTATTGGGGGTTGGCGTGCAGGAGGTTCACCTTCTCGACCAGGGGGTCCGTTTTATGGGTCCTCACGTGCTTTCGCAGCAGGACGGGCCCCGGGGAGGTCAGCCAGGTTGGTAGTGTGGTTCCCGTAGTCGACTTCCTGGGGAAAACAAACATTCGTTCATGGGGGGTGGCGTTAATGGCAGTGCAAAGTAGTGCAGGGCTGCCGGGAGGACTTCCTGCCAACGGGAGGTTGGGAGGCCCTTAGACTTTAAGGCTAAGAGGACGGCCTTCCATACCATCGTGTTCTCTCTTTCTACCTGGCCATTCCCTCGGGGGTTGTAGCTGGTGGTCCTGCTTGCAGCAATACCTCTCGCTAGTAGGAACTGACGGAGTTCCTCGCTCATGAAGGAGGAGCCCCGGTCACTATGTATATAGTTTGGGAACCCGAACAAGGCGAAGAGGTCGTTCAGGCAATTGATGACCGTGGTACTGGTCATGTCTGGGCAGGGGAAGGCAAAGGGGAAACGGGAGTACTCATCAACGATGTTGAGGAAATACACATTACGGTCAGAGGACGGGAGGGGCCCCTTAAAGTCGATGCTCAGGCGCTCGAAGGGGCGGGTGGCCTTGATCAGGCTTGCTCTGTCCGGCCTAAAGAAGTGCGGTTTGCACTCGGCACAGGTCTGGCAGTTCCTGGTCATGGTCCTGACCTCCTCGATGGAGTATGGCAGGTTGCGGGCCTTAATGAAGTGGTAAAGTCTGGTGACCCCGGGGTGGCAGAGGTCGTTGTGGAGGGTCTGAAGTCTATCACTTTGCGCGCTGGCGCATGTAATTCGTGACAGAGCATCAGGGGGATCGTTCAGCTTACCTGGCCGGTACAAGATATCATAATCATAGGTGGATAGTTCGATTCTCCACCTCAATATCTTGTCATTCTTGATTTTGCCCCTCAGCTTGTTATTAAACATAAACGCGACCGAACGCTGGTCAGTGAGGAGGGTAAATCGTTTGCCTGCCAGGTAATGCCTCCAGCGTCGTACCGCCTCCACAATCGCTTGGGCCTCCTTCTCGACCGACAAGTGTCGGATCTCAGGGCCCTGTAGGGTCCTTGAGAAGAAGGCCACTGGTCTCCCCTCCTGGTTAAGGGTAGCGGCTAGGGCGAAGTCGGATGCATCGCTCTCCACTTGGAAGGGGATGGACTCGTCCACTGCGTGCATTGTGGCCTTGGCGATGTCTCCCTTAATGAGGGAGAAGGCTGCGCACACTTCCTCCGTGAGGGGGAAGGATGTGGACTTCATGAGGGGGTCTGGCTTTGTCTGCATAATTGGGCACCCATTGGGCATAGTAGGCGAAGAGCCCCAGGGTTCTCTTCAGAGCCTTTGGACAGTGGGGGAGGGGTAGCTCCATGAGGGGACGCATTCTTTCGGGGTCGGGGCCGATGACTCCGTACTCTACTACACAGCCGAGGATGGCGAGGCGCGAGGTGTTAAACACACATTTCTCCTTATTGTAGGTGAGGTTCAGCCGTTGGGCTGTACGGAGGAATCTCTCCAGATTAACGTCATGGTCCTGCCTGTCGCGGCCGCAGATGGTGACGTTATCTAGGTAGGGGAACGTGGCATGCAGCCCGTTCTGGTCAACCATCCGGTCCATCTCCCTTTGGAAGACCGAAACCCCGTTGGTGACGCCAAAGGGAACCCTAAGGAAGTGGTAGAGGCGGCCGTTCGCCTCAAAGGCTGTATACTGGCGGTCCTCAGGGCGGATAGGGAGTTGGTGATAGGCCGACTTAAGGTCGATGGTGGAGAATACCCGGTACTGCGCAATCTGATTGACCATATCAGATATGCGGGGAAGGGGGTATGCGTCCAGCTGGGTGTACCTGTTTATGGTCTGGCTGTAGTCGATGACCAGGCGGTTTTTATTGCCGGTCTTAACGACCAAGACCTGGGCACGCCAGGGGCTGGTGCTCCCCTCGATGATGCCCTCCTTCAGGAGACGCTGCACCTCAGAGCTAATGAAAGCTCTGTCCCCGGCGCTGTACCGCCTGCTCTTGGTCGCGACGGGTTTGCAGTCGGGGGTGAGGTTAGCGAACAGGGAAGGTGGCGGGACCTTGAGGGTGGATAGGCCGCAGGTGTTACGTGGTGGGCGGTTTAAAATCTGTTGGTTGTCGACTGTGAGTGGGGGGAGGGGTCCGCCGTATGCTAGCGTGACGCTTTGGAGGTGGGATTGGAAGTCTAGCCCTAGTAGGACGGCAGCGCATAGCTGGGGGAGGACGAGGAATTTAAAATTTTTATACTCCGTACCCTTAACCGATAGGGTCACAACACAGTAGCCGCTGATGTCTGTGGCGTGTGATCTCGATGCCATCGAGATCCGGTTGCGCATTGGCAGGACAGGGAGGGAGTAGTGGCTCACCGTGTCTGGGTGGATGAAACTCTCCGTGCTTCCGCTGTCGAACAGGCAGGTCATGGCGTGGCCGTTTACTCTGATGTCCACCATTGACTTGGACAGGTGATGCGGGCGGGCTTGGTCCAGTGAGACGGAGGCTAGTGTATAGCTGAGCGAGTCGTTGTAGTCTGCGGGTGAGGCGGTAGTCGGGTCTAGAGGCACGTTGGCGGTCGAGCGTGGTGGGTAAAATGGCGTCTCCCACGAGGTTGGACAAAATGGCGGAGAAGATGGCTGCCCCCGTAACTCACATGAGGCACTGCTGATGTCGGTTGCCTGTATCAAAGATGGCCACCCCCATGACTCACATGTGGGGATGCTGGCCTCTGTTGCCTTGAAGGAAGATGGCCGCCCCCACAGCTCGCATGAGGCACTGCTGGCCTCTGATGATCCACCTCTGCAGGCCTTAGCGAAGTGGCCTTTCTTCAAACAGTTTGAGCAGGTAGAGTTCTTGGCTGGGCAGCGCGACCTCGGGTGTTTCGCCTGGCCACAGAAGAAGCAGCCGGCGGCCCGATCGCGGGGGTCCGATGTCGGAGCCGGTACTGGGGGCGGCGGTCTCGATCGGGTCTGGGATGCCGACGCTGAGGTAGGTCCCAGGGGGGGTGCTGCGGGGGGTATCGCCGTCGGGGTCGGTCCCAAGTCCCAGGGTCGCGAGTTACAGTACCTTGAGTATGCCTTGAGGTCCCGATGGGCCACCTCTAGAGAGAGAGCGAGGGCTGCAGCTTTGTCCAGGTCGAGGTCCCTTGCTTCCAGTAGTCTTTGCCGTGAGTACTCGGACCGCAGGCCTTTCACGAAGGCATCGCGGACATTGTCTTCAGTATTTTCTGCAGCCATTACCGCTTTAAAGTTACAGTCTCTGCCGAGTGCTTGTAGCACCCGTAAAAATTCCTCCACGGGCTCTCCTGGCTGTTGCGGGCGGGATCTTAGGAGGTGTCTGGCATACATGGAATTTACCGGGGTTTGGTACTGTCTTTTCAGCCGGTTGATGGCGTCCTCGTATGTTTTGAGGTCCCGGATGAGTGCGAATACTTTAGGGCTCACTTGGGCGTTCAGAACTCTTAGCATGGATTTCTGAGGCACGCCGGATTCTCCCAGGTAGGCTTCGAAGCAGCTCAGCCAGTGTTCAAAATCGAGGGCTGAGTTTGCTGCCTGTGGATTTAGGTCCAGGTACGGTGGTCTGAGGGCTCGCAGCCAGGCAGGCTGCTGTGGCTGTTGTAGCTGGGCGTCTGGCTGGTCGCTTGGCTGGTCGTTTGACTGCTCAAGTGTCGACATTTTAAAATTTAGCCAATAAAATTGATATACCTATCAATTCATCCAATGAAAAGCGACGAGTTAAGAAAGTAACTATAGGTTTTTATTGGCTATATAACAGAGCCCACCCTCGTGGGTGATCGGATCCAACAAGGAGGAACACCGGCCAGTCGACCACCTTTATACCTGGGCAGGTAGGTGGAGCCATGGGCGGAGTCAGCAGTGGTCAGCCCAGGTATAACAGCGTGACAAGAGGTGACCTCGTATAGTGATACAACAGTGTGAACAGTGATAACGATATAACAGTGATAACTATAGAGTAACGATAGTGAACGATAAAAGTGGTTTACCACAGAGAGAGACTGGGGGGGAGAGAGCGACTGGGGGGAAGAGAGAGAAAGAGGGAGACTGGGGGAAGAGAGAGAGAGAGAGACTGGGGGAAGAGAGAGAGAGAGAGAGACTGGGGGGAAGAGAGAGAGAGAGAGACTGGGGGTAAGAGAGAGAGAGAGAGAGAGAGAGAGACTGGGGGAAGAGAGAGAGAGAGAGACTGGGAGTGTGAGAGAGAGAGAGAGAGACTGGGAGTGTGAGAGAGAGAGAGACTGGGAGTGTGAGAGAGAGAGACTGGGAGTGTGAGAGAGAGAGACTGGGAGTGTGAGAAAGAGAGAGAGAGAGACTGGGAGTGTGTGAGAGAGAGAGAGAGAGACTGGGAGTGTGTGAGAGAGAGAGAGAGAGAGAGAGAGAGTGGGCCGCAATGGACCGCCGCGGCTGCTCACCTGGTGGCTTTGGGTCCGGCTCTCGGGCGGCGCGGTTGACACCGCGGGTAGCTCCGGGACCGGGCCGAGGGGGGTTAAGCCCGAGTCCTCAGGCATCGGCCGCAAATGGAGCCGAGCCCCGGGACCTAACGGGGTGTGAAGAGCAGCGAGCGGGTCGGGGAAGGCCCGCTTCTCGCTGGAGCTACTGGCCAGCACGGAGATCGCACGATGCTGTCCGTGCCCGCCGGCTCCTTCGCCCATCTTCTCCTCAATGGCCCTGAGTGGAGGTGCGCGCGCGCCGTGCGCGTGCCTCCGAAGCTTCTTGTTCAGAGCCCGGCGGGTGAAGAAGGGCGGACGCCATTTTGTGAGGTCGGCGGGAAGCGCTCCTAACCGCAACACCCGAAATTTCTTTATATTTTTAAAAAGCGCTCCTAACTACAACACCCGAAATTTCACTCACTTCTCAATTATCCTTCAACTCGCTCACCTGTACTCGCTCCCGTGTCGGTCTCTTTGTTGAGGAAAGAAGGCTAAAGCAATTTATTTATTCTCTCTGAAGGATTAGGCCCCGCCCACACACGCCATAGGATTGGTCAACCATCAAGTCATGGGGGAGAGGGGAGAGGGGGAGGGGGAGGAGGAGAGGAAGGAGGGGGGAGGAGAGAGGGGGAGAGGAGAGGGAGAGGGGAGGAGGGGGGAGGAGAGGGACGAGGGGGCAGGAGAGGGAGAGGGGGAGGAGGGGGGAGGAGAGGGAGAGGGGGAGGAGGGGGGAGGGGGGAGGAGAGCGAGAGGGGGAGGAGGGGGGAGGAGAGGGAGATGAAGAGGAGGAGGAGGGGAGGAGGGGGAGAGGAGGAGGGGGAGAAGAGGGAGGGGGGAGGAGAGGGAGGGGGGAAGGAGAGAGGGGGAGGAGATGGAGGGGGGGAGGAGAGGGGGGAGGAGAGGGAGAGGGGAGGAGAGGGGGGGAGGAGAGGGGGAGGAGAGGGAGAGGAGGGGGGAGAGGGAGAGGAGGGGGGAGAGGGGGAGGGGGAGAGGAGGGGGGAGAGGGGGAGGGGAAAGGAGGGGGGAGAGGGGGAGGGGGAGAGGAGGGGGGAGAGGGGGAGGGGGAGGAGAGGGAGGGGGGAGGAGAGGGAGAGGGGAGGGGGGAGGGGAGGGAGAGGGGGAGAGGGAGGGGAGGGAGAGGGGGAGGGGAGGGAGGGGGAGGGTGAGGGGGAGGGGGGAGGGGAGGGAGATGGGGTGGAGAGGGAGAGGGAGGGGGAGGAGAGGGAGAGGGGGAGGAGAGGGAGGGGGGAGGAGAGGGAGAGAGGGGAGGAGAGGGAGGGGGAGAGGGAGAGGGGGAGGAGAGGGAGGGGGAGAGGGAGAGGGGGAGGAGAGGGAGAAGGGGAGGAGAGGGAGAAGGGGAGGAGAGGGGGAGGGGGAAGGAGAGGGAGAGGGGGGGATGAGAGGGAGATGGGGGGAGGAGAGGGACGGGGAGGAGAGGGAGAGGGGGAGGGGGGAGGAGAGGGAGATGGGGAGGGGGGAGGACAGGGAGAAGGGGAGGGGGGAGGAGAGGGAGAGGGGGGAGGAGAGGGAGAGGGGGAAGGAGAGGGAGAGGGGGAGGGGATTGGAGAGGGAAAGGGGGAGGGAGAGGGAGAGGGAGAGGGGGAGAGGAGAGGGAGAGGGGGGATGAGAGGGAGATGGGGGGAGGAGAGGGACGGGGGAGGAGAGGGAGAGGGGGGATGAGAGGGAGATGGGGAGGAGAGGGATGGGGGGAGGAGAGGGAGGGGGGAGGAGAGAGAGGGGGGAGGAGAGGGAGATGGGGAGGGGTGAGGAGAGAGAGAGAGGGGGGAGGAGAGAGAGAGGGGGGGAGGAGAGAGAGGAGGGAGGAGAGAGGGGGGAGGAGGAGAGAGGGGGGAGCAGGAGAGGGAGAGGGGAGGAGGGGGGAGGAGAGGGAGAGAGGGAGGAGGGGGGAGGAGGGAGAGGGGGGAGGAGAGGGAGAGGGGGGATGAGAGGGAGATGGGGGGAGGAGAGGGACAGGGGGAGGAGAGCGAGAGGCGGGATGAGAGGGAGATGGTGAGGAGAGGGATGGGGGAGGAGAGGGAGGGGGAGGAGAGAGAGGGGGGGGAGGAGAGAGAGGGTAGGAGAGAGAGGGGGAGGAGAGGGGGCAGGAGAGAGGTGGAGGAGGGAGAGGGGGGAGGAGAGATGGGGAGGAGAGAGAGGGGGAGGAGAGACAGGGGGGAGGAGAGAGAGGGGGGAGGAGAGAGAGGGGGGAGGAGAGAGGGGGGAGGAGAGGGGGGGGAGGAGAGAGAGGGGGAGGAGAGGGAGGGGGAGGAGAGAGAGGGGGATGAGAGGGAGGGGTAGGAGAGAGAGGGGGAGGAGAGAGAGGGGGGAGGAGAGAGGGTGGGAGGAGAGAGAGGGGGAGGAGAGAGAGGTGGGGAGGAGAGAGGGGGGGAGGAGAGAGAGGGGGAGGAGAGAGAGGTGGGGAGGAGAGAGGGGGGAGGAGAGAGGGGGGAGGAGAGAGAGAGGTAGAGGGAAGGGGAGAAAGAGAGAGAGGCCTTGAACCCACAACTTTGTGGGGCTTTTCTCTTACAAATCTATGGCATGTAAACTCTAAGCTTGCCACTTACCAGCACCTTCAGGAAAGATGGTGAGAAATCCCCTGTGTGGAGAGTGAGAATAAAATTACTCAGACATTTATTGTCTCTCCCGGGCACCAGGACCCGATTGGGAGCAGACACTGAAGCCCCACCCACTATATGTTCCTGTACTAAGATGGCTGCGCATGCACTCTGTTACACACTGAATAAAAATGGCGTTGCACTGAAACTTTTCGCCCTCATTGACAAAGATGGCTGCCGTTAACCTGGGCCTGTCAGCAGAAGAAATCCCCTCAGCTGCAAACACGGGATCTTCAGGTAATTATTCGGGGCTAGCGACCTACCCCAGTTGCTTATGAAGCCTCCCCACCTACCGACTCCGGGAACGGAGCTGAGCCAGCAGACCCTCTCCCCTCTGCCAGTGTTGGTCCCTGTCTGGGCTGGGAGGCTAGGACTGGAGTTGCGCTGCTGGCGGTTGGAGAAGCCTAGGCCCCGGGGCCTCAGGCCCCTGCCCTGACATGGCCCCGAGAGTGAAGAGGAAAAAAAGGGTGAAAGGTAGGAAAATTAATGAGCTTAGAAAAAATATTTACAAATTAATTTACTTTTTTTAAAACAATTCCCCCTCCACACACACAGTAAGTGGGAAAAATAAACACACAGAAAGTGGGAAAAATAAATCAAGATGGCGGCCACCCACCTCAGCTCAGAAGGATTAGGCCCGCCCACACACACAATGAACCCCCCCCCCCGTGATGCACCGATTGGTCAACCATCACATCACTCAACGCTATCCCCTGTACGATTGATCAACCATCATGTGATTCAACGCTAATGAGCGGAATTTTGCCATTTTTTGCACCTTTTTTGTATACTGTCGGAACAATTTTTGTCTGACCAAAAAGTAAATATGCCTATGATGCTTCCAGAATCATAAGCTTTCTTTTGATCTAACATATGTGTAGGTATGCTCTATAACTTTTGAGTGTATAAAGTACATACAGAGAGACAGACAGATGAACCGCTTTATATATACAGACTAGCTGGAGTGCCTGGCGGTGCCGAGGGTTTTTTGAGGGCATGTTGTTGTTGGAAGAGAGAGAGAGAGCGACTGGGGGGAAGAGAGAGAGCGACTGGGGGGAAGAGGGAGACTGTGGGGCGAGAGAGAGAGAGAGACTGGGGGGAAGAGAGAGAGAGAGAGGGGGAGAGAGGGAGGGAGAAAGAGAGAGGGAGAGAGAGACAGAGAGAGAGGGAGAGAGAGACAGAGACAGAGGGAAGGAGAGAGAAAGGGAAGGAGAGAAAGGGGAAAGGGGGGTGGGGGAAGGGGGAGGGGGGGAAGAAGGGGGGAGGGGGAGGGAGGGGGGGAGGGGGGAGGGAGGGGGTGGGGGTAGTGGGAGAGGGGAGGTGGAGGGGAGGGGGAGAGGGGAAGGGGGGAGGGGGGAGGGGGAGGGAAGTGTGTGTGTGTGGGGGGAAGGGGGGGTGGGAAGGGGGTGTGGGGGGAGAAGGGTGGGGGAAGGAGGGGGGAGGGGGAAGGAGGGGAGAGGGGGGAAGGGGGGAAAGGAGGGGGGAGGGGGAATGGGAGGGGGGAAGGGGGTGGGAGAAAGAGAGGGGGGAGCCAGCAGACCCTCTCCCCTCTGCCAGTGTTGAGAGTTGCGCTGCCGGCGGTGGTTGGAGAAGGCGAGGCCCCGGGGCCTCGGGCACCCGCACTGACATGGCCCGCCCGAGCTCCGCAGCCGCTGTTCGGCCGGAGGCCACAAAGCACCCAAGCCCAGCACTGGCGATGGCTCCGCGGAGCTCCGTGCCGCCCCACCAGCCTTTAGAAAGATGGCGGTGGTGGCTACGCTCAGCTCAGACCCGCCCGCCCAGCCTTTAGAATGATGGCAGCGATCACGGGCCGCTTGTTGAGCGGGATGGGAGCTGCCCAGCTCGGGCGTGGCTGGGAAACAGAGGCCGAGGCTTCGAGGCCTGCAAAAATGGTGAAAGGTAGGAAAATTAATGAGGTTAGAGAAAATATTTACAAATTAATTAACATTTTTTTAAAACAATTTAATTGTGTTTTAAAAGCAACTTATTTTTTGCTGGAAATGTAGATTTGAAAATAAACACGCAGAAAGTGGGAAAAAGAAATGAAGAGTTAGGAATCAAGATGGCGGCCACTCACCTCAGCTCAGAAGGATTAGGCCCGCCCACACACGCATCGATTGGTCAACCATCAGGTCACTCAACTGTAGGATTGGTCAATCATCACGTCACACAACTCTAGGATGGCCCACCCACACACGCAATGAACCCGCCCCCGTGACGCAGCGATTGGTCAACCATCATGTCGCTCGAATCTACGATTGGTCAACCTTCACGTCACTCAATGCTAATGAGCGGATAATGAGCGGAATTTTGAACGTTTTTTGAATACCGTCTGAACAATTTTTGTCTGACCAAAAAGTAAATATGCTTATGACCATTCCAGAATCATAAGCTTTCCTTTGATATAACACATGTGTTATATACGCTCTATAACTTTTGAGTGTATAGAGGACATACAGACAGACAGACGGAAGGACAGACAGGCAGACAGACAGACAGAAGAGCTCTTTCTTTATATATATATAGACTAGCTGAAGTGCCCGGCGGTGCCGAGGTTTTTTTGAGGGCATGTTGTTGTTGGAAGAGAGAGAGAGAGCGACTGGGGGGAAGGGAGAGAGCGACTGGGGGGAAGAGAGAGAGCGACTGGGGGGATGAGAGAGAGCGACTGGGGGGAAGAGAGAGTGCGACTGGGGGAAGAGAGAGAGAGACAGGGGGGAAGAGAGAGAGACAGAGGGAGAGAGAGAGAGGGAGAGAGAGAGGGAAGGAGCGAAAGGGGAAAGCGTGGGGGGGAAAGGGATGGGGGAAAGGGGTGGGGGAAAGGGGGGGAGGGGGGAAGAGGGTGGGGGGGGAAGAAGGGGGGAGGGGGGAGGGAGGGAGGGGAGAGGAAGGGGAGGGGAGGGGGGAGGGGGAGGGGGGAAGAGGGAGGGAAAGTGGTGTGTGGGCGGGGAAGGGGGAGGGAAGGGTGTGTGTGGGAGGGGGGAAAGGGGGGGTGGGAAGGCGGTGTGGGGGGAAGGGTGGGGGAAGGAGGGGTGAGGGGGGAAGGAGGGGGAGGGGGGAAGGGGGGAAGGAGGGAGGAGGGGGGAAGGGGGAGAGCCAGCAGACCCTCTCCCCTCTGCCAGTGTTGAGAGCTGCGCTGCCGGCGGTGGTTGGAGAAGACTAGGCCCCGGGGCCTCGGGCACCCGCACTGACATGGCCCAGCCGAGTGCAGCGCCCCGGTCAAACCGAGCTCCGCAGCCGCCGTTCAGCCGCAGGCCACAAAGCACCCGAGCCAAGCGCCGGCGATGGCTCCGCAGAGCTCCGTGCCACCACACCAGCCTTTAGAAAGATGGCGGCGGTGGCTACGCTCGGCTCAGACCCGCCCGGCCAGCCTTTAGAAAGATGGCGGCGATCGCGGGCCGCTTGTTGAGCGGGACGGGAGGTGCCTAGCTCGGGCGTGGCTGGTGTTGTGTATGTACCTTTAAGAGAAGAACTGATTCTATACTGCAGTACCAGCAGTGACCACCTCTGTATATAAAGCCATAGCAGGCTTCTGTACTTCAGTCTTAAGTTACCCTCTGTTCAGTAAATACCTGTTTTATTGTTCTCCTGCAGTCTGTGTATTATTGATACGCAGACACTACAGTGGCGATGAACAAGTTCGAACTCACCTGCAGTACTGCATCACCTCATGGGGATCTTTCCCTGAGAAGGAGCTTCTTGGAGGTCGAAGTCAGAGCAACGGGCGTCGACCGCGGGCAACCGCCCAAGGATCGGAGTTCGGAGAGTTGCAGGAGAGGCTGTGGAGAGCTGGGCTTGGCTCCCCAGTCAAGGTGTTCCAGCAAATCATGCTGGTAGCATGTAGTGCGCTGACCCTTCCGGACTGCGGCGGGCTCGAGCTCAATTGAGCGGCTCTGCAAAGGGGCCGTGCAGCATCGTCGGGAGGAAAAGAGAGAGAGAGAGGGTGGAGTGCATAGGGCGCGGTCGGTGCTCAAGAACCGGGCAGCGTAGTGAAAATAAAACAAGGGGAAGGAAAATTGAGACGCGCCGAAGCCGCGGGTCGCCGCCATTACCCTGCAGAACGCTAGGAGCAGCGTGGCAGCAAGGGTTTAGAAGGAAAAGCACGGGAGGCACCATTTTATTCCATTGGGGAAGAAGGAAAAGCGTGGGAGGCGCCATTTTAATCCATTGGTGAAGAAGAAAAAGTGCGGGAGGCGCCATTTTAAATCACCCAAGATGCCAAAAAGTGGCAGTATCACTGCTTTCGACAACGAGGTAGAAGACTGGACCACGTATGTGGAAAGAATTGAAGTGTACTGCAAGGCAAATGAGGTGGCCGATGGAAAGAAGGCGTCGGTATTATTAAATTTGATGGGCGCGAGAACGTACGGCCTATTGCGGAATTTAATTACCCCAGCTATACCAATGGAGAAAAATTTTGAAGAGATTGTTAATATCTTACAGGAACGCCTAAACCCTACACCGCTGCTGATAGCAGAAAGATTCAAGTTCCATAAAAGAAACCAGCACAAAGATGAGAGCAATGCTAACTATCTTACGGAACTACGCAAGTTATCGAAGCACTGCCAGTTCGGAGCAGGACTGGCAGACACCTTACGGGATAAGTTTGTCTGCGGGCTCCAGAGTGAAGGAACCCAGAAACGACTACTTTCGGAAAAGGACCTGACGCTAGAACAGGCTTTCAGCGTGGCAGTATCCTACGAAGCAGCAGCACGGGGAGCTGCGGAAATACAACAGAAACCACAAGAATACAGCACTAACGAAATGGCGTATGGAGCAGAAAAGTGCTTTCGCTGCAGCAGAACAACCCATGATCAGAAGGACTGCTGGTTTAAGGACAAAGTATGCAGGCAATGTGGGAAAATGGGACACATAGCAAGAGTCTGCAGATCGGGAAAGAAAACCAACACTACAAGAACTACTAAGGAAAAGTACAAGAAAGTAAAGAAATTGACAGACAGTAGTTCGGAAGATCAGGAGAGTGATAAGGACTCCGGTAGCAGGAGACTAAGTTGTCTAAAGTTACACAATGTGATCGCAAAGGAGGATCACTGAACCATTTGGGTCACCCTCATGATAGCAGGGTCCACAGTAAAGATGGAATTGGACACAGGATCAGCCCTAACTGTCATGAATCGACGAGACTATGAGCGGCTATTCTCACACATACCCTTGAAGGACACGTACATTGTATTGAAGGCATACACGGGGCAAAAAGTCTACCCCAGAGGGAAAATAAGGGTGCCAGTTGAATACAACGGCAAGGAAACACAGAAAATGTATCTATATATACTACAAGATGGAGGACCACCATTATTGGGATGTGAATGGATCCGAAAAATACAATTGGATTGGCATTCCATTCAGGCGCTAACTGTGACTGACAAAAAGGATGATGACGTCACACCTGGACAACTGTCAAAAATTCTAACTGACGCAAAAGAGGTGTTCCAACAAGGACTTGGGACTCTAAAAGGAGTAATGGCAATGATAAAAATCGAAGACAACGCAAACCCAAAATTTTTTAAGGCCAGACCGTTAACTTACGTGATCCGCCCAGCCATTGAAGCAGAGCTGGAGAGTCTGGAGCATTCGGGTTTGCTGTCCAAGGTGGACTGGAGTGAGTGGGCCACACCCATCGTTCCTGTAATGAAGAAATCATTGAGCAGCACGCCTGGGGAGCCGAAGAAGGTTTGCATCTGTGGGGACTTCAAGGTAACTGTGAACCCAGTCCTGCACACAGTACAATATCCACTTCCACGGATAGGAGATATTTTCGCCTCACTATCTGGAGGGAAACGCTTTACAAAGATTGATCTGGCCTAAGCGTATCTACAAATGGAGGTGGAAGAAGCATCTAGGAAATACCTCATGATAAACACTCACAAAGGCCTTTACCAATACAATCGACTGGTATTCGGGGTAGTATCAGCCCCGGCTATTTGGCAGAGGGTGATGGAACAAGTCCTGCAAGGGATCCCGGGGACCCAGTGTTATTTGGACGACATCCTGGTTACGGGCAAAAATGACAGTGAACACCTTGCCAACCTGGAGCAGGTGCTCACTACATTACAGGAATATGGGCTACGAGCAAACCGCCCCAAATGCGAGTTCTTCAGGAGACAAATCTCATATTGTGGCCACATGAGCGATGAGGAAGAGTTGCATAAGTCGCCGGACAAGATTGAGACTGTAGTCAAGGCTCCAGCACCGGAAAATGTGTCATAACTGAGGTCGTTCCTCGGGTTGGTGAACTACTACCATAAGTTCTTGCCGAATTTATCTACAATTCTGCACCCACTGAACGCCCTGCTGCAAACTGGAGTAACATGGAAATGGAGTGATGAGTGTAAGCGTGCCTTTCAGAAATGTAACGCCTAATCACTTCAAAAGAAGTATTGGCCCACTACAATCCAACACTACCGATTCGGTTAGCATGTGATGCGTCTCCCTACGACATTGGAGTGGTGCTGTCACACAAATTCCTTGACAGTTCAGAGAGGCCAATAGCCTTTGTGTCGCGCTCGTTAACCTCAGCTGAGCGTAACTACGCCCAGATTGACAGGGAGGCCCTCAGCCTGGTGTGGGGGGTGAGAAGTTCAATCACTATCTGCACGGGCAGAAATTCACCCTACTGACTGATCATGAGCCCCTGGTCTCCATTTTTAACCTGAAGAAGGGCGTTCCGGTGATGACGGCGCAACGGCTGCAAAGATGGTCACTTTTTCTAGGGGCACATCAGTACGACATAGAGTACAAGGGTACGAAACAGCATGGAAACGCTGATGGGCTGTCGCACCTACCGTTGCCTATGGTAGAGGAATCACCTGCAGTGGACCCTGTTGAGATATTCCATGCAACCATAGTCGAATGTTCTACCTGTTACAAGCTCAAGTATAGAGAAGGAAACCCGAAATGACCCGACACTCTCTCGGGTCTATGATTTGACGGTGAAGGGATGGCCAGCATGGCGACTCACTGTTGCCAGTATTCTTGCCAAGGAGAGAACAGCTGTCAGTGTGCCGGGGACCTTGATGTGTGGATCCCGAGTGGTAATTCCACCCAAGTTGAGAGATAGAGTGCTCAATGAGCTTCATGAGGGTCATCTGGGAGGCGCAAAAATGAAGAGCCTAGCCAGGGCGTTTGTGTGGTGGCCGGGAATTGATAAAGAAATCGAGGATATGGCCAAGAGATGCACAGGATGCCAGAAGGTCCAAAACGCTCCACCACAGGCCCCGCTACGTCCATGGGAGTGGCCCTCATCTCCATGGCAACGGGTACATGCTGATTTGCTGGTCCATTTATGGACTCAATGTTCCTAATCGCTGTGGACGCCCATTCGAAATGGCCAGAGGTCATCAAAATGTCCTCCACCACCACGGAGAAAACTATTGCAGTCCTACGGACCATCTTCGCCAGGAATGGCTTGCCAGAACAGATTTGCTCCGACAATGGGCCATAGTTTGTGTCCGAGGATTTCCGGAGGTTTCTGAGGAATAATGGGGTGAAACATGACACATCTGCCCATATCATCCAGCCACAAATGGATTGGCTGAGAGGTTTGTTCAGACCTTAAAAAGGCAATAAGGCAATGTATAACGAAGACATACCACTACAACACAAGGTGGATAGTTTCTTGTTTGCTACCGGAATGCGACACATGCAGTCACCAACCAAGCTCCAGCCACAATGTTCTTCAACTGAAGGCTAAGATGTCGCCTGGATTTGCCTCAAACCAAACATAAGACGAGATGTTGAGGATAAGCAATTCCAGCACATAAATGAGAAGCCAACCAGGAGCTTCAAGATAGGGAAACCAGTCTTGGCCCGCGACTACCGAACAGAAAATGGCAGCAGGAACGATATGCACACAGCAGGGACCACTAATGTACACAGTGGACGTTGGAGAGAGCATCGTGAGACGCCATGCTGACCAGCTTCTAGAGTCACAGGAACAAGCTAAACCCATACCACGAGCAGGTGCACCTGGTAATCACCCGAAGTACAGATTGCGTCTACCTCAGAAGCAGTGGTATTGGAAGCTGACGAACCAACCAATGACAATGAGCCAGAATCAACTCCGCCGCAAGAACAGGATACTTGAGAAAGGCGCTATCCAGTCAGGATCAGGAAGCCTCCTCAAAGACTGAACTTATAAATGATTATTTCAGTTGATGTATATAGTACAGAGAAAATTGTAATTGTAATTAGTTATTATTAGTTGTTAAATGAATGTTATGTACTGTTTATCTAAAAGGGGAGGAATTGTTGTGTATGTACCTTTAAGAGAAGAACTGATTCTATACTGCAGTACTGGTAGTGACCACCCCTGTATATAAAGCCATAGCAGGCTTCTGTACTTCAGTCTTAAGTACCCTCTGTTCAGTAAATACCTGTTTTATTGTTCTCCTGCAGTCCGTGTATTATTAAGGTGCAGACACTACAGCTGGGGAACAGAGGCCAAGGCTTCGAGGCCTGCAAAAACGGTGAAAGGTAGGAAAATTATGAGGTTAGAGAAAATATTTACAAATTAATTAACTTTTTTTTAAAACAATTTAATTGTGTTTTAAAAGCAACTATTTTTTTGGCTGGAAATGTAGATTTGAAAATAAAAACGCAGAAAGTGGGAAAAGAATGAAGAGTTAGGAATCAAGATGGCGGCCACTCACCTCAGCTCAGAAGGATTAGGCCCGCACACACACACACATTGGTCAACCATCAGGTCACTGAACTGTAGGATGGCCAACCATCACGTCATGCAACACTAATGAGCGGTAGGATTGGTCAACCGCTAATGAGCGGATTTTTGAACGTTTTTTGTATACTGTCCGAACAATTTTTGTCTGACCAAAAAGTAAATACACCTATGATACTCCCCTGGTCATCAGCTTTCTTTGATATAACATATGTGTAGGTACACTCTATAACTTTTGCGTGTATAGCAGACAGACAGACATTACAGACAGACATACAGACAGACCAACCAACTGCTTTTTTTTGAGGGCATGTTGTTGTTGGAAGAGAGAGAGAGAGAGACTGGGGGGGAGAGAACGACTGGGGGGGAAGAGAGAGAGCGACTGGGGGGGAATAAAGAGAATGACTGGGGGGAAGAGAGAGAGTGACTGGGGAAGAGAGAGAGCGACTGGGGGGAAGGAGAGGGAGCGACTTGGGGGAAGAGAGAGTGACTGGGGGGAAGAGAGAGTGACTGGGGGGAAGAGAGAGAGCGATGGGGGGAATAGAGAGATTGACTGGGGAAGAGAGAGAGCGACAGGGGGGAAGAGAGAGAGCGACTGGGGGAAGAGAGAGAGCGACTGGGGGAGAGAGAGAGCGACTGGGGGAAGAGAGAGAGCGACTGGGGGAAGAGAGAGAGAGCGACTGGGGGGAAGAGAGAGGGCGACTGGGGGAAAGAGAGAGAGCGACTGGGGGGAAGAGGGAGAGCGACTGGGGGAAGAGAGAGAGAGACTGGGGGGAAGAGAGAGAGAGCGACTGGGGAAGAGAGAGAGAGACTGGGGGGAAGAGAGAGAGAGAGAGACTGGGGAGAGAGACTGGGGAGAGAGAGACGGGGGAAGAGAGAGAGAGAGAGAGAGGGAGAGAGAGAGAGGGAGAGAGAGACAGAGAGAGAGAGGGAGAGAGAGACAGAGACAGAGTGAAGGAGAGAGAGAGGGAAGGAGAGAAAGGGGAAAGGGGTGGGGGGAAAGGGGGAAGGGGGAGGGGGGAAGAAGGGGGGAGGGGGTGTAAAGGGGGAGGGGGAGGAGGGAGAGGGGAGGGGAGGGGGAGGGGAGGGGCAGGGGAGGGGGAAGGGGCAGGGATTGGGGTGTGTGGGATGGGGAAAGGGGGGGTGGGAAGGGGGTCTGGGGGTGAAGGGTGGGGGAAGGAGGGGGGAGGGGGGTAGGGGGAGGGGGGAGTAGGGGGGAGGGGGAGGGGAGGGGTGAGGTGGAGGGGAGGGGGTAGGAAAATTAATGAGGTTAGAGAATATATTTACAAATTAATTAACATTTCTTAAAAACAATTTAATTGTGTTTTAAAAGCAACTTTTTTTTTGCTGGAAATGTAGATTTGAAAATAAACACGCAGAAAGTAGGAAAAAGAAATGAAGAGTTAGGAATCAAGATGGCGGCCACTCACCTCAGCTCAGAAGGATTAGGCCCGCCCATCAGGTCACTGAACTGTAGGAATGGGCAATCATCATGTCACTCAACTCTAGGATGGCCCGCCCGCACACGCAATGAACCCGCCCCCGTGACGCAGCAATTGGTCAACCGTCACGTCACTCGACTCTACGATTGGTCAACCTTCATGTCACTGAATGCTAATGAGCGGATAATGAGCAGAATTTTGAATGTTTTTTGTATACCGTCTGAACAATTTTTGTCTGACCAAAAAGTAAATACGCTTATGACCATTCCAGAATAATAAGCTTTCTTTTGATGTAACACATGTGTAGGTACGCTCTATAACTTTTGAATGTATAGAGGACATACAGACAGACAGACAGACAGACAGATGAGCTCTTTTATATATATATAATAATAATAATAATTCCCTGTAATAATATGTTAGCTACAGCCTGAGTCTGTATCTTTGTTTTCACTGTTTACATGTACAGAGCGCGATCACTTTAATAGCGCAGGTAAACGCGATGAAGTCACGCCGTTCATCACGTGATCCCCTTCCGGCGGGAAAAACGTGATGACGTCATGACATCAGCCACGGGACCGCCCAAGCAGTCCTCGTGGAGCCTCCGACTGACTAGACCTATATTCGATGTTCTCCTGTAGTTATCCGTTAAACTCTGTTAGTTTTCATTACACCTCGTTTAATTGATCGCCTGAGTGGACCTCAGTCTTTTGGATAGGAACTAGACATTCCTGCACCTTAATATAATCTGCAATCTCTCCTCCTTTTTACCTTCCCTATCTTTCCTGAATGCCTTGTACCTTGTACCCAGGAGTACTAAGCATCCAACCCTTCCCTTTTGTGAGCCAAGTCTCAGTTATTGGCAATCTCACATAGCTATTTGCAGCTGCAGCTCACCAACATTATTAACCACACTTTGTGCATTTACAAACATGCACTCCAAACCTATCTTAGACCTCTTTGTATTTTCTATGATCCCACCTAATTCTGCATTATTTCTAACTCTAACTGTCTCTCCTGGGTCCTCTGTGCACCCTGTTTCTACTTCTTAATACTACATCTTGGTGCCCAACCCCCAGCTGAATTAGTTTAAACCCTCCCCCATAGCACCAGTTAACCTGCCCACAAGGATATTGGTCCCAGCCCTGTTTTGGTCCAACCCATCCATCTTGAACAGGTGTTTGGTTAATGACATCCGACATATAGCCAGCATTACCGCCCTGAGAACTCTGGGTCAGATTTACGATTACCTTCCCGTATTTCAGTGTTACAGAGTTGGTGGTGGAGGGCGGGCTCTGTAAAAAGAAAGTGCCTTGTTGCCTATTGCAATCGATCTCAGAGCACCGGGCAGGGCAGGAAACTGGAAATAAATTGAAAGAAAGATATGTAGATAGTCCTGCATGTGCTAATTTAATCCACAAACAAGATTATAAACCTGGATTATAAATAGATATCAGAGCAATTTCACCTGGATATACAAATATACGCAGAGAATGTCCACCCTTGCTTTGTCGTGAGTTCAGACTATGTCTGATTGCATTGAGCTTAGCTTTTTGCACCTCTGTAACTTGGAATACTGAGACAGCACAGCATGAAGATTTATCATTTGAACAAATTTCTTCTCAATGGCATGGTTTGTGGGGATGGTTTGTGATCTATTAGAACCTCCCAGCATCTTACAGTTGTGTCTTGTATAATTGGGTAGAGGATACAACATGGTTAGTAATTTGTATATTTATAAAGTGCCTGAGAGAATCCTGAAACCTTTCAGCAGATCTCCTAGTTGGGTTCATTATGTTGACATTTCTCGTGCAGCAATCCATGATTGATTCAACGCCTGAATTTATTCTGAAATAACTTTTTCATGTCTGATTTCCACACGTATTGTTCAACTGACATTAAATCTTCCATCGCTGTCTTCCTCGCTACGTACAATGTGGCAGAATCGCACAGCAGCAACGGAACACCTGAATCAGCGCGGATGATGATCCAATCACAAGTATTGCACTTCAATGCGCATCACTGGGGAGAGGATTGGGTTACGGTTGGGCTTTGGGTTGAAACCAATCCGGACTGATTGGGTAAAATTCTCCTTTCATGGGCGACAGCGAGGATTGTGTGTGGTGAATAAGGGGCAGTCTCACCCAGTTCCACTTAGAGAAAGGCTCAGAACAAAAAACAACACTTAATTCAGTGCAAGTCGATGCCCGCACTCAGAAACACCACTAAGATGTTTGGTGTGGGACATAGTAATGGGACAGTGAAGAGGGAGCTTTATTCTGTATCTAACCCGTGCTGTACCTGCCCTGGGAGTGTTTGATGGGACAGTGCAGAGGGAGCTTTACTCTGCATCTAACCTGTGTTGTACCTGCCCTGGGAGTGTTTGATGGGACAGTGTAGAGGGAGGTTTACTCTGTATCTAACCTGTGCTCTACCTGCACTAGGAGTGTTTGACAGGACAGTGTGGAGGGAGCTTTACTCTGTATCTAACCCCGTGCTGTGCCTGGTCTGGGAGTGTTTGATGGGACAGTGTAGAGGGAGCTTTACCCTGTATCTAACCCGTGCTGCGTCTGCCCTGGGAGTGTTTGATGGGACAGTGTAGAGCGAGCTTTACTCTGGATCTAACCCGTGCTGTACCTGGCCAGGGACTGTATGATGGGACAGTGTAGAGGGAGCTTTACTCTGTATCTAACCTGTGTTGTACCTGCCCTGGGAGTGTTTGATGGATCAGTGTAGAGGGAGCTCTACTCTGTATCTAACCCGTGCTGTAAATGCCCTGGGAGAGTTTGATGGGACAGTGTAGAGGCAGCTTTACTCTGTATCTAACCTGTGTTGTACCTGCCCAGGGAGTGTTTGATGGGACAGTGTAGAGGGAGCTTTACTCTGTATCTAACCCATGCTGTACCTGCTCTGGGAGTGTTTGATGGGACAGTGTAGAGGGAGGTTTACTCTGTATCTAACCTGTGCTGTATCTGCCCTGGGAGTGTTTGATGGGACAGTGTAGAGGGAGCTTTACTCTGTATCTAACCTGTGTTGTAACTGCCCTGGGAGTATTTGATGGGACAGTGTAGAGGCAGCTTCACTCTGCATCTAACCTGTGTTGTACCTGCCCTGGGAGTGTTTGATGGGACAGTGTAGAGGGAGCTTTACTCTGTATCTAACCTGTGCTCTCCCTGCACTAGGAGTGTTTGATGGGACAGTGTAGAGGGAGCTTTACTCTGTACCTAACCCCGTGCTGTGCCTGGTCTGGGAGTGTTTGATGGGACAGTGTAGAGGGAGCTTTACTCTGTACCTAACCCGTGCTGCGTCTGCTCTGGGAGTGTTTGATGGGACAGTGTAGAGGGAGCTTTACTCTGGATCTAACCTGTGTTGTACCTGCCCTGGGAGTGTTTGATGGGACAGTGTACAGGGAGCTCTACTCTGTATCTAACCCGTGCTGTAAATGCCCTGGGAGTGTTTGATGGGACAGTGTAGAGGCAGCTTTACTCTGTATCTAACCTGTGTTGTACCTGCCCAGGGAGTGTTTGATGGGACAGTGTAGAGGGAGCTTTACTCTGTATCTAACCCATGCTGTACCTGCTCTGGGAGTGTTTGATGGGACAGTGTAGAGGGAGCTTTTCTCTGTATCTAACCTGTGTTGTACCTGCCCTGGGAGTGTTTGATGGGACAGTGTAGAGGCAGCTTTACTCTGTATCAAACCTGTGCTCTACCTGCACTAGGAGTGTTTGATGGGACAGTGTAGAGGGAGCTTTACTCTGTATCTAACCCCATGCTGTGCCTGGCCTGGGAGTGTTTGATGGGACAGTGTAGAGGGAGCTTTACTCTTTATCTAACCCGTGCTGCATCTGCCCTGGGAGTGTTTGATGGGACAGTGTAGAGGGAGCTTTACTCTGTATCTAACTCGTGCTGTACCTGCCCTGGGACTGTTTGATGGGACAGTGTAGAGGGAGCTTTACTCTGTATCTAACCCGTGCTGTACCTGCCCTGGGAGTGTTTGTTGGGACAGTGTTGAGGGAGCTTTACTCTGTATCTAACTCGTGCTGTACCTGCCCTGGGACTGTTTGATGGGACAGTGCAGAGGGAGCTTTACTCTGTATCTAACCCGTGCTGTACCTGCCCTGGGAGTGTTTGTTGGGACAGTGTTGAGGGAGCTTTACTCTGTATCTAACTCGTGCTGTACCTGCCCTGGGAGTGTTTGATGGGACAGTGTAGAGGGATCTTTACTCTGTATCTAACCCGTGCTGTATCTGCCCTGGGAGTGTTTGATGGGACAGTGTAGAGGAAGCTTTACTCTGTATCTAACTCATGCTGTATCTGCCCTGGGAGTGTTTGATGGGACAGTGTAGAGGGAGCTTTACTCTGTATCTAACCCGTGCTGTACCTGCCCTGTGAGTGTTTGATTGGACAGTGTAGAAGGAGCTTTACTCTGTTCATAACCCGTGCTGTACCTGCCCTGGGAGTGTTTGATGGGACAGTGTAGAGGGAGCTTTACTCTGTATCTAACCCGTGCTGTACCGGCCCTGTGAGTGTTTGATTGGACAGTGTAGAAGGAGCTTTACTCTGTTCATAACCCGTGCTGTACCTGCCCTGGGAGTGTTTGATGGGACAGTGTAGAGGGAGCTTTACTCTGTATCTAGCCTGGGTTGAGCATATCATTGATGCTAACAGTAGGTGCGATTACCAATTTTCTGACCCTGACACATGGGAATAGAGAACAGATGTTGACAAACATAAAACATTCACGAAAGCAAACCCTAAAAGTAATTCAGTTTTGAACATTCAAAGTACTCCCTTAAGAAGTTGTTTGAAATGGATGGAATGTGGAAGCAGAAGGTAGTCCTGTTCAAGCTTGCTCTGGATGGCGGTCAGCTGGCTGGCTTTGAAAAAGATAGGGACAACTTCATGAAGACCGAAGAGGGTGCAGAGGAGATTTACCAGAATGTTACCTGGGCTGGAGCGTTTCAGCTATGAAGAAAGACTGGACAGGCTGGGGTTGTTTTCCTTAGAGCAGAGAAGGCTGAGGGGGGACCTGATGGAGGTGTACAAAATTATGAGGGGCTTAGATAGGGTAGATAGAAAGGAACTTTTCCCCTTAGTAGAGGGGTCAATAACCAGGGGGCATAGTTTCAAGGTAAGGGGCAGGAGGTTTAGAGGGGATTTGAGGTATAACTTTTTCACCCAGAGGGTGGTTGGAATCTGGAACTCACTGCCTGAAAGTGTGGTAGAGGCAGGAACCCTCACAACATTCAAGAAGCATTTAGATGAGCACTTGAAATGCCATAGCATCCAAGGCTACGAGCCAAGAGCTGGAAAATGGGATTAGATTAGACAGGGCTTGATGGCCGGCACGGACACGATGGGCCGAAGGGCCTCTTTCTGTGCTGTATAACTCTATGACCCTATGACTCTATAAACAATTTAAAACCATCCCTTCTAGATTGAATCCTATAAAGTTTTTTATCTCTAAATATCAGATGCCCAGCACAGTCTTTCTGAAAGGGGGTAAATATCATATTCAAGCTCAAACTATTCATCAGATTTGTAAGTAAAATAATACACAGAAGCAATAAGACACAGTGCAGGACAATAATTTTCAATATTAATGATTAAATCAGTCTACAAGGGTTTGAAATATCCTCTTAGGGATCCATTAGACAGTGTGATAATCAGCCAGACCTTAGAAGCATAGATCATAGAATCATAGAATGGTTACAGTACAGAAGAAGACCATTCAACCCATCGACCCTATGCCGACTCTCAGCTAGTCCCACTCCCCCGCCCTTTCCCTGTAGCCCTGCAATTTATTTTCCTTCAGATACTTATCCAACTCCCTTTGAAAGATAAGATTGAGTCTGCCTCCACCACCCTTTCAGGCAGTGAATTCCAGATCTTAACCACTCACTGCGTAAAAAAGTTTTTTCTTACATCGCCTTTGGTTCTTTTGTCAATCACCTTAAATCTGTGTCCTCTGGTTCTCGACCCTTCTGCCAATGCGAACAGTTTCTCTCGATCTACTCTGTCCAGACCCTTCATGATTTTTGAACATCTTTATCAAATCTCCTCAAGAAAGGAGGGAGACAGAAAGCAGGAAACTATAGGCCAGTTAGCCTAACATCTGTCACTGGGAAAATGCTGGAATCCATTATTAAGGAAGTAATAGCGGGACATTTAGAAAATCATAATACAATCAAACAGGGTCAACATGGTTTTATGAAAGGGAAATCATGTTTGACAAATTTTCTAGAGTTCTTTGAGGATCTAACAAGCAGGGTGGATAAAGGGGAACCAGTAGATGTTGTGTATTTGGATTTCCAGAAGGCATTTGATAAGGTGTCGCATAAAAGGTTACTGCACAAGATAAGAGCGGACCTGCGTGGGAACACTGAGCATCGGCGGCAGTTTAAAACCGGCGGCAGTGAGTGAGGAGCAGCCCAACCAGAGCGGACCTGCATGGGAACACTGAGCACTGGCGGCAGTGAGTGAGGAGCGGCCAATTCAACAGCAGGGGAGAGAGGTAAAAAGTAATCAAAGTGTAACGTCACCAGGAAGCAGGTAAGTGATTGGTTGGTGAGTATTTCTCTTTTTTTTAAACTTTAACTCTGTGGTTTATAGTTTCTAAGGTCTCTCTGATGTAGCGGGGACTGTTGGTAAACCAGTTAACTGTAGTGTAACAGTGGGATTGATTGATTTAATTTAAATTCAATTAATTAAAGGGTAAGTCATGGCAGGATGGCCGGGCCCCGTGATATGCTCCTCCTGCGCTATGTGGGAACTCAGGGGCACTTCCTGTGTCCCTGACAACTACATGTGCAGGAAGTACATCCAGCTGCAGCTACTGACAGACCGCAATGCGGCACTGGAGCTGCGATTGGATGCATACTGGAGCGTTCACGATGCTCAGGACATCGGGAATAGCACATTTACCGAGTTGGACACACCGCAGGTAGAGGTTGGACAGGAAGAAAGGGGACGGGTGACCAACAGGCAGAGTACTAGGCGCAGGCAGGTAGTGCAGGGGTCCCCTGTGGCCATCCCCCTCTCCAACAGATACACCACTTTGAGTACTGTTGGGGGGGATGGCTTATCAGAGGAAGGCAACAGCAGCCAACTTCCTGGCACCAGGGGTGGCTCTGCTGCACAGAATGGGAGGAAAAAGAGGGGTAGAGCTATAGTAATAAGGGATTCAATTGTAAGGGGAATAGATAGGCATTTCTGCGGCAGCAAACGAGACTCCAGGATGGTGTGTTGCCTCCCTGGTGCAAGGGTCAAGGATGTCTCCGAGCGGCTGCAGAACATCTTGGAAGGGGAGGGTGAACAGCCAGTTGTCGTGGTGCATATAGGCACCAACGATATAGGTAAAAAGCGGGATGAGGTCCAAAAAGCGCAATATAAGGAGTTAGGAGATAAATTAAAAAACAGGACCTCAAAGGTAGTAATCTCAGGATTGCTACCAGTGCCACGTGCTAGTCAGAGTAGAAATAGAAGGATACTTCAGATGAATACGTGGCTAGAGGAATGGTGCCAGCGGGAGGGATTCAAGTTCCTGGGACATTGGAACCGGTTCTGGGGGAGGTGGGACCAGTTCAAACCGGACGGTTTGCACCTGGGCAGGGCCGGGACCAATGTCCTAGGGGGGAGTGTTTGCTAGTGCTGTGGAGGAGGGTTTAAACTAAAATGGCACGGGGTTGGGAACCTGAACAGGGAGACAGAGGAAAGGGAAACAAGGTTAAAAGCAAAAGATAGGAAGGAGAAAAACAAAAGTGGCAGTCAGAGAAATCAATGGTTTAAATCAAACATGGCCACAGTAAATAATAATTCTAATAGGTCTAAGAGCATTAAAAAAACAAGCCTGAAGGCTTTGTGTCTTAATGCGAGGAGCATTTGTAATAAGGTGGATGAATTGGCTGCGCAAATAGAGGTAAACGAATACGATTTGTTTGGGATTAAGGAAACATGGCTCAAGGATGGCCAAGACTGGGAACTCAACATCCAGGGGTATTCGATATTCAGGAAAGATAGGCAAAAAGGAAAGGGAGGTGGGGTAGCATTACTGGTTAAAGAAGGGATTAACACAATTATGTTCTTATGTTCTTATTGTAAGGAAGGATATTAGCTCTGATGAGGTGGAATCTGTATGGGTAGAATTGAGAAATACTAAGGGGAAAAAAACGTTAGTGGGAGTGGTATATAGACCTCCAAACATAAGGCGCAGGTTGGGGATGGCATTAAAAGGGAAATTAAAGAAGCGTGCAATAAGGGCACAGCAGTCATCATGGGCGACTTTAATCTACATATAGATTGGGCTAACCAAATTAGTAACAATACTGTGGAGGAGGAATTCCTGGAGTGTTTACGGGATGGTTTCCTGGACCAATATATCGAGGAACCAACCAGGGATCAGGCCATCTTAGACTGGGTATTATGTAACGAGAAAGGATTAATTAGCAATCTTGTTGTACGAGGCCCCTTGGGTCGGAGTGATCATAATATGATCGAATTCTTCATTAAGATGGAGAATGAAATAGTTGACTCAGAGACTAGGGTCCTAAATTTAAATAAAGGAAACTACGATGGTTTGAGGAGCGAGTTAGGTAGGATTGATTGGGGAATGGCACTCAAAGGGTTGACGGTGGATAGGTAATGGCAAACATTCAAAGGCCGAATGGATGAGCTACAGAATTTGTTCATCCCAGTTTGGCATAAGAATAAAACAAAAAAAGTGACTCAACCGTGGCTAACAAGGGAAATTAGGGATAGCATAAGATCCAAGGAGAGGACATATAAATTGGCCAGAAAAAGCAATAATACTGAGGATTGGGAGCAGTTTAGGATTCAACAAAGGAGGACAAAGGGATTAATTAAGAAAGGGAAAATAGAATATGAGAGTAAGCATTCAGGGAACATAAAAACTGACTGTGAAAGCTTTTATAGATATGTGAAGAGAAAAAGAATGGTGAAGTCAAGCGTAGGTCCCTTGCAGTCAGAATCAGGGGAATTTATAATGGGGAACAAAGAAATGGCAAACCAACCAAATACATATTTTGGTTCTGTCTTCACAAAGGAGGACACACATAACCTCCCAGAGATGCCGGGGAACATAAGGTCTGATGAAAGGGTGGAACTGAAAGAAATCAGTATTTGTAGGGAAATGGTGTTAGGAAAATTGATGGGACTGAAGGCTGATAAATCCCCAGGGCCTGATAATCTACATCCCAGGGTACTTAAGGAAGTGGCCCTAGAAATAGTAGATGCATTGCTGGTCATCTTCCAGAACTCGATAGATTCTGGAACAGTACCCATGGATTGGAGGGTAGCGAATGTTACCCCACTATTCAAAAAAGGTGGTAGAGTAAAAGCGGGGAATTATAGACCGGTAAGCCTGACATCGGTAGTGGGGAAAATGCTAGAGTCTATTATAAAAGATGTAATAGCAGAGCACTTGGAAAGCAGTGACTGGATCGGACAAAGTCAACATGGATTTACAAAAGGTAAATCATGCTTGACTAATCTACTGGAATTTTTTGAGGATGTAACTGGTAAAATAGTTAAGGGAGAACCAGTGGATGTGGTGTATTTGGACTTTCAGAAGGCTTTCGGTAAGGTCCCGCATAAGGGATTAGCGTGCAAAATTAAGGCACATGGGATTGGGGGCAAGGTATTGACTTGGATAGAGAACTGGTTGGCGGACAGAAAGCAAAGAGTTGGAATAAACGGGTCGTTTTCTGAGTGGCAGGCGGTGACTAGTGGGTTACTGCAAGGATCGGTCCTAGGACCCCAGCTGTTCACAATATATATTAATGATCTGGACGAGGGAATTGGATGTAATATCTCCAAATTTGCAGACGACACAAAGCTAGGTGGGAGGGTATGCTGTGAGGAGGATGTTGTGAAACTCCAGTACGATTTGGACAGGTTGGGTGACTGGGCAGAAACATGGCAAATGCACTATAATGTGGATAAATGTGAGGTTATCCACTTTGGTGGCAAAAACAGGAAGGCAGATTATTATTTGAATGGCAATAGATTGGGAGAAGGGGAAGTGCAAAGAGACCTGGGTGTTCTTGTGCATCAGTCGCTGAAGGTAAGCATGCAGGTGCAGCAGGCGGTTAAGAAGGCAAATGGTATGTTGGCCTTCGTAGCAAGAGGTTTTGAGTGCAGGAACAAGGATGTCTTGCTACAGTTGTACAGGGCCTTGGTGAGACCGCACCTGGAGTATTGTGTGCAGTTTTGGTCGCCTTACCTGAGGAAGGACGCTCTTGCCATGGAAGGAGTGCAGCGAAGATTCACCAGGCTGATACCTGGGATGGCAGGAATGACGTATGAGGAGAAATTGTGTCGATTGGGCTTATACTCACTGGAGTTTAGAAGATTGAGAGGGGATCTCATCGAAACCTATAAAATTCTGTCAGGCCTGGACAGACTAGATGCAGGAAGGATGTTTCTGATGGCCAGGGAGTCCAGAACCAGGGGTCATAGTCTAAAGATAAGGGGTAAGCCATTTAGGACTGAAATGAGGAGGAATTTCTTCACCCAGAGAGTGGTGAGCCTGTGGAATTCTCTGCCACAGAGGGCAGTGGAGGCCAGTTCATTAAATATATTCAAGAAAGAATTGGATATATTTCTTAAGGCTAAAGGGATCAAGGGATATGGGGAGAAGGCAGGGACAGGGTACTGAATTTGGATGATCAGCCATGATCGCATTGAATGGCGGAGCAGGCTCGAAGGGCGAAATGGCCTACTCCTGCTCCTATCTTCTATGTTTCTATGTTTCTATGTAAGAGCGCATGGTGTTAGGGGTAATATATTAGACTGGATAGTAAATTGGCTAACTAACAGAAAGCAGAGAGTCAGGATAAATGGGTCATTTTCAGGTTGGCAAACTGTAACTAGCGGGGTGCCACAGGGATCAGTGCTGGGGCCTCAACTATTTACAATCTACATTAATGACTTGGATGAAGGGGCTGTGTGTACTGAAGCCAAATTCGCAGATGATACAAAGATAGGTGGGAAAGCAAGTTGTGAGGAGGACACAAAGAATCTGCAAAGGGATATAGATAGGTTAAGTGAGTGGGCTAAAATTTGGCACATGGAGAATAATGTGGGAAAATCACAGAATCACAGAAACCCCACAGTGCAGATAGAGGCCATTTCGGCCCATCGAGCCTGCACCGACACATATCCCACCCAATCCCCGTAACCCCTACGCCAACACATATTCCCATTTAATCCCCCTAACACTAAGGGTCAATTTATCATAGCCAATCAACCTAACCCACACATCTTTGGACTGTGGGAGGAAACTGGAGCACCCGGAGGAAACCCACGCAAACACGGGGAGAATGTGCAAACTCCACACAGACAGTCGCCCGAGGCCGGATTCGAACCCGGGTCCCTGGCGCTGTGAGGCAACAGTGCTAACCACTATGCCACCAATGTGAGGTTATCCACTTTGTTAGGAAGAATAAAAAAGCAAAATATTATTTAAATGGAGAGAGAATACAGAATACTGCGGTACAGAGGGATCTGGGGGTCCTCATACATGAAATGCAAAATGTTAGCATGCAGGTACAGCAAGTAATTAGGAAGGCAAATGGAATGTTGGCCTTTATTGCAAAGGGGGAATGGAGTATAGAAGTAGGGAAGTCTTGCTACAACTATACAGGGCGTTGGTGAGACCACACCTGGAGTATTGCGTACAGTTTTGGTCTCCTTATTTAAGGAACGATATATTTGTATTGGAGGCAGTTCAGAGAAGGTTCACGAGGTTGATTCCTGAGATGAAGGGGTTGTCTTATGAGGAAAGGTTGAGCAGGTTGGGCCGATACTCATTGGTGTATAGAAGAATGAGAGGGGATCTTATTGAGACATGTAAGATTCTGAGGGGGCTCGACAGGGTAATTGCTGAGAGGATGTTTCCCCTCGTGGGAGAATCTAGAACTAGGGGGCATAGTTTCAGAATAAGGGGTCGCCCATTTAAAATGGAGATGAGGATGAATTTCTTCTCTCAGTGAATCTTTGGAATTCTCTACCCCAGAGAGCTGTGGAGGCTGGGTCATTGAATATATTTAAGGTGGAGATAGACAGATTTTTGAACGATAAGGGAGTCAAGGGTTATGGGGAGCGGGCAGGGAAGTGGAGTTGAGGCCAAGATCAGATCAGCCATGATCTTATTGAATGGCGGAGCAGGCTCGATGGGGCCAAATGGCCTACTCCTGCTCCTATTTCTTATGTTCTTAAGTTCGCAATCTTCTCTGCTCTAAGGAGAAGAACCCCAGCTTCTCCAGTCTATTAATGTAACTGAAGTCCCTCATTCCTGGAATCATTCTCATAAATCTTTTCTGCGCCTCCTCTAAGGCCTTCACATCCTTCCTAAAGTGTGGTGCCCAGAATTGGATACAGTACTCCAGTTGGGGCCGAACCAGTGTTCTATACAGGTTCATCATAATTTCCACACCTTTGTACTCTATACCTCTATTTATGAAGCCCAGGACCCCGTAAGCCTTTTTAACTGCTTTCTCAACCTGCCCTGCCACCTTCAATGATTTGTGCACATATACCCCATGGTCTCTCTGTTCATGCACCCCCTTTAGGATTGTACCCTTTAGTTTATATGTCCTCTCCTCATTCTTTCTACCAAAATGTATCACTTCGCACTTTTCTGCGTTAAATTTCATCTGCCACATGTCCGCCCATTTCACCATCCTGCCTATGTCTTCCTGAAGTCTATCACTCTCCTCCTCACTGTTCACTATAATTCCAAGTTTTGTTTCATCTGTAAATTTTGAAATTGTGCCCTGTACACCCACGTCCAAGTCATTAATATGTATCAAGAAAAGCAGTGGTCCTAGAACCGCCCCCTGGGGAACACCACTGTGTACATTCCTCCAGTCTGGAAAACAACCGCTCACCACTACTCTCTGTTTACTGTCACTTAGCCAATTCCGTATCCATGCTGCCACTGTCCCTTTTATTCCATGGGCTTCAACTTTGCTGGCAAGCCTATTATGGGCCATTTTGTCGAACGCCTTTTGGAAATCCATGTACACCACATCAACCTTGGAATGAAAGTCTTTGTAGGTGTCCTGAGAGTGATGTCGACCTCACGCAGCTCAACGTTACAAGTGAACCAAAGACAGGAGAGGAATCGTTTGCATTTCCTCTAACAAGGACCTCAAAGCTGTCAATCAATCAAGTTCAAAGACACAATGCAGCTTCCTGGACAAAGAGTTACTTTTGAGCAGATGTTGCCACCTATTAATGTTTTGACTTTGAATAGATTGATTAGCACCAGAGACAGAGGCTCTGTATCCCAACTAATTTACAGAGTAAACAACCAGACTTGTCCCTCGCACAAAACTGGACTCTGCCATGTGGGAAGCAAGGGTTTCAGTACTGGAGAAAGAGGCAGCTGTGCCCTTGGGATGGGCTCCACTTAAACCGGGCTGGGGCCAGTGTCCTGGCCAATTGATTAATTAGGGTGGTAGATAGGGCTTTAAACTAATAAGGGGGAGAGAGGGTTGAGGTATGGGTAACCTTATAAGTCTGAAGAGAAAAGTCAAGGCTATTGAGCAGAGCAGCGATTTGGGTAAAATCAAGCAGATTGTGTCAGGAAGTTTAATAACAGTACAGGTAATAGGACAATAGCGAATAAGGCCACATCAGGGAAAAATTGTAAAGCATTAAAATTAAACATAGAAACATAGAAGATAGGCGCAGGAGTCGGCCATTCGGCCCCTCGAGCCTGCTCCGCCATTCAATGAGATCATGGCTGATCATCCAAATTCAGTACCCTGTCCCTGCCTTCTCCCCATATCCCTTGATCCCCCTAGACTTCTTGAATATATTTAATGAATTGGCCTCTACTGCCTTCTGTGGTAGAGAATTCCACAGGTTCACCACTCTCTGGGTGAAGAAATTCCTCCTCATCTCTGTCCTAAATGGCTTACCCCTTATCCTTAGACTGTGACCCCTGGTTCTGGACTCCCTGACCATCGGGAACATCCTTCCAGCATCTAGTCTGTCCAGTCCTGCCAGAATTTTATAAGTTTCGATGAGATCCCCTCTCATTCTTCTAAACTCCAGCGAGTACAAGCCCAATCGACCCAATCTCTCCTCATACGTCATTCCTGCCATCCCAGGTATCAGCCTGGTGAATCTTCGCTGCACTCCTTCCATGGCAAGAACATCCTTCCTCAGATAAGGTGACCAAAACTGCAAACAATACTCCAGATGTGGTCTCACCAAGGCCCTGTACAACTGTAGCAAGACATCCTTGTTCCTGTACTCAAACCCTCTTGCTATGAAGGCCAACATACCATTTGCCTTCTTAACTGCCTGCTGCACCTGCATGCTTACTTTCAGCGACTGGCGCACAAGGACGCCCAGGTCTCGTTGCACTTCCCCTTCTCCCAATCTATTGCCATTCAGATAATAATCTGCCTTCCTCTTTTTGACACCAAAGTGGATAACCTCGCATTTATCCACGTTATATTGCATCTGCCATGCTTCTGCCCAATCACCCAACCTCTCCAAATCATACTGAAGTTCCTCGGTATCCTCCTCACAGCACACATGCCCACCCAGCTTTGTGTCGTCTGCAAACTTGGAGATATTACATCTAGTTCCCTCATCCAGATCATTAATATATATTGTGAATAGTTGGGGTACAAGGACCAATTCCTGCAGTACCCCACTGGTCACTGCCTGCCACTCGGAAAAGAGACGTTTATTCCAACTCTTTGCTTTCTGTCTGCCAACCAGTCCTCTATCCAAGTCAATATCTTGCCCCCAATCCCATGTGCCTTAATTTTACACGCTAATCTCTTATGCGGGACCTTATCGAAAGCCTTTTGAAAATCCAAATACACCACATCCACTGGTTCTCCCTTATCTATTTTACCAGCTACATCCTCAAAAAATTCCAGTAGATTAGTCAAGCATGATTTACCTTCGCTATAAAGGCGTTATATCCGAATGCATGAAGCATTCATAACAAAATAGATGAATTAATGGCACAAATAGAGATAAATGGGTTTGATCTAGTAGCCATTACTGAAACATAGTTCCAGGTTGACCAAGGTTGGGAACTAAATATTCCAGAGTACTTGACTTTTAGAAAAAATAGGCAAAATGGAAAAGGAGGTGTGGTAGCCCTGATAATAAAGGATGAGATAAAGGCAGTAGGGAGAAAGAATCAGGCCCAGAGAATCAGGATGTAGAATCAGTACGGCTGGAGCTAAGAAATAACAAAGGGCAGTAGTTTATAGGCCCCCTAACAGTAATCATAGTGTTAGACAGAGTATAAATCACAAAATTAGAGGAGTATGTAACAAGGGTAATGCAATAATCCGGGGCAACTTTAATCTTCATATATACTGGGCAAACCGAATTTGCAAACGTAACTTAGAGGATGAGTTCATGGAATGCACTCGAGACAGTTATCTAGAACAAAATGTTCAGGAACCAACTAGGAAACAGTCTATTTTTGATCTAGTATTGTGTAATTTTTAAAAATTCATTCACGGGATGTGGGCAGCGCTGGCAAGGCCAGCATTTATTGCCCATCCCCAATTGCCCTTGAGAAGGTGGTGGTGAGCAGCCTTCTTGAAATGCTGCAGTCTGTGTGGTGAAGGTGCTCCCACAGCGCTGTTAGGGAGGGAGTTCCAGGATTTTGACCCAGCGACGATGAAGGAATGTTGATATATTTCTAAGTCAGGATGGTGTGTGACTTGGAGGGGAACCTGGAGGTGGTGGTGTTCCCATGCACCTGCTGCCCTTGTCCTTCTAGGTGGTAGAGGTTGCGGGTTTGGGAGGTGCTTTCGAAGAAGCCTTGGCAAGTTGTTGCAGTGCATCTTGTAGATGGTCCACACTACAGCCACGGTACGCCAGTGGTGGAGGGAGTGAATGTTTATGGTGGTGGATGGGGTGCCAATCAAGCAGGCTGTGTTGTCCTGGATGGTGTCGAGCTTCTTGAGTGTTGTTGGAGCTGCACTCATCCAGGCAAGTGGAGAGTATTCCATTACACTCCTGACTTGTGCCTTGTAGATGATGGAAATGCTTTGGGGAGACAGGAGGTGAGACACTCGATGCAGAATACCCAGCCTCTGATCCACTCTTGTAGCCACAGTATTTATGTGGCTGGTCCAGTTACGTTTCTGGTCAATGGTGATCCCCAGGATATTGATGGTGGGGGATTCGGCGATGCTAATCCCATTGAATGTTGAGGGCAGTGGTTAGACTCTCTCTTGTTGGAGATAATCATTGCCTGGCACTTGTGTGGCGTGAATGTTACTTGCCACTTAGCCCAAGCCTGAATGTCGTCCAGGTCTTGCTGCATGCGGGCATGGGCAGCTTCATGAGGAGTTGTGAATGGAACTGAACACTGTGCAATCATCAGCGAACATCCCCACTTCTGACCTTATGATGGAGGGAATGTCATTGATAAAGCAGCTGAAGATGGTTAGGCCTGGGACACTGCCCTGAGGAACTCCTGCAGCGATGCCCTGGGACTGAGATGAATGGCCTCCAACAATCACAAACATTTTCCCTTGTGCTAGGTGTGAATCTAGCCAGTGGAGAGTTTTCCCCCTGATTCCCATTGACTTCAGTTTTACTAGTACTCCTTGAAACCACACTCGGTCAAATGCTGCCTTGATGTCAAGGGCAGTCGCCCTCACCTCACCTCTAGAATTCAACTCTTTTGTCTATGTTTGGACCAAGGCTGTAATGAGGTCTGGAGCCGAGTGGTCCTGGTGGAACCCAAACTGAGCATTGGTGAGCAGGATATTGGTGAATAAGTGCCGCTTGATAGCACTGTCGACAACACCTTCCATCACTTTGCTGATGATTGAGAGTAGACTGATGTGGCGGTAATTGGCCGGATTGGATTTGTCCTGCCTTTTGTGGACTGGACATACCTGAGCAGTTTTTCACATTGTCGGGTAGATGCCATTGTTGTAGCTGTGCTGGAACAGCTTGGCTAGAGGCGTGGCTAGTTCTGGAGCACAAGTCTTCAGCACGACAGCCGGGATGTTGTCGGGGCCCGTAGTCTTTGCTGTAGCCAGAGCACTCAGCCATTTCTTGATATCATGAGGAGTGAATTGAATTGGCTGAAGACTGGCTTCTGTGATGGTGGGAACCTCAGGAGGAGGCCGAGATAAATTATCCACTCAGCACTTCTGACTGAAGATGGTTGCGAACGCTTCAGCCTTATCTTTTGCACTCACGTGCTGGGCGCCACCATCATTGAGGATGGGGATATTCACGGAGCCTCCTCCTCCTATTAACTGTTAAATTGCCTGCCACCTGAGACAGGGTTAATTAGTACTCTTATCGTAAAGGATCCTCTGGGGAAGAGTAATCATAATATGATAGAATTTTACATTAAATTTTAGGGTGATGTGTTTAAGTCTGAAAGTACGGTCATAAATTTAATCAAAGCCAATTATGGAGGTATGAGAGGCAATTTGGCTGGGGTAGATTGGGAAATTAGATTAAACGATATGACGGTGGATAAGCAATGGCAGACATTTTAAGAAATAATTCATAATTCTCAACTAATGTACATTCCCTTGAGGAATAAAAACTCCACTGGAATAGTGGTACAGCCTAAGGAAAAGATTAACAAAAGTAAACATGGGTCCCTTACAGGCAGAGACAGGAGAAATTATAATGAGGAATAATGAAATGGCAGAAATATTAAACAAATACTTTACCGGAATTTATTGGCTTCAATGCGGGCGTGATTGGAGGTGGGTCGTGAGAGAAATTTTAAAAATCTTGGAGCGGGTCGGGAACCCGCTGTCATCCCACCCCCTGCATCTTTCCCTCGGGGGCGTTTGCCAGCGTGGCAGCGACCCAATTGGCAGAGGCGGCCGAGGTCATTGAGATCATTATGAGGTACTTTTCAGACCCTTAAGCATCTTTTTAACCCAACCTTTCAAATTTCCCTGGATAAGCACGGGAATCACGCAGCTCAGGAACCGTGCCTGTCAGCCTGAGGCGGACGTTCAGTGGCCATTGATCCACCTCATTAGTGCACAGCATGGAAAGCACAATAAAAACTCTCACCTGACAGCTGGTCACTTTCCTAAGGCAGAAGCTGTTGCTGAGTTCATTGTCAGCACAGATTTAGCTTTCTAAATGTTGCAAGTGTTTCCAGCAAAGTCGGGATTCACTGTCACTTCATCGATAGAACCTGTCACACCATTGACAGATTGCTTCTTTCATCTCTACTTGACCTGCCATCCATTACATCAGCATGGGTGCCATTTATACTGTCTCACCTTGGTCCTCAGAAAGGGACCACGATGAGCCCTAGCACCAGCAGCACCAGGCACACCAGCAGCACCAACAACAACACCACCGACCTTCTGCTCAATCACCTGGTGCTCCACAGGACAGAGGGCATCAGCACGGGGCTGCACTGTGCCGGAGGCGATACCCCCAACACAGGGTATACAGGCAGAGGATGAGCTTCCTCAACATGACTGAGCAGCAGTGCCAAAGGAGGCTCAGGCTATCGCGCCAGGTCATCGCAGACATTTGCAGATTGCTGGAGCACAACCTGCAGCCCAGAGGAGCGGGTGGACATGCCTTATCAGTGGCTGTCAAAGTCACCAGTGTCCTCAACTTCTTTGCACTAGGCTCCTTCCAGGGATCTGCAGCAGACAGTTGCGGCATCTTGCAGTCGGCCGCCCACAGATGCATCACACAGGTCGCTGATGCCCTGTTTGACAAGGCAGCCAATTATATCAACTTTGCCATTGATGAAGCCAGTGTTACTCAGTGGTTACTGGCCTTTGCCGCTCAGGCTGGCTTCCCACAGGTGCAGGGCATCATCGACTGCACACACGTGGCCATCAGGCACCCCATCATCACCCAGTGGTTTTTGTCAACCACAAGGGCTTCCACTCCCTCAAGGTGCAGCTCGTCTGCAACCATAACAAGATCATCATGCATGTGTGCGCTAAATTCCCTGGCAGCTGCCATGACTCTTTTGTCATGTACCAGTCCACCCTCCGTCACCTCTTCACTCCTCCAAACAGATTTTCTGGCTGGCTGCTTGGAGACAAGGGCTATCAACAGAATCACAGGATCACAGAAACCCCACAGTGCAGATAGAGGCCATTTCGGCCCATCGAGCCTGCACCGACACATATCCCACCCGATCCCCGTAACCCCTACACCAACACATATCCCACCCTATCCCCGTAACCCCACGTATTTAATCCCCCTAACACTAAGGGTCAATTTATCATAGCCAATCAACCTAACCCGCACATCTTTGGACTGTGGGAGGAAACCGGAGCACCCGGAGGAAGATGTGGCTCATGACACCATTGAGGAGGCCAAGTATTGAGGCAGAGGAGAGATATAGTGAAAGCCACATCTCCACCAGATGTGTCATAGAGCAGACAATAGGCATGCTGAAAGTGCGCTTCAGATGCCTTGACAGATCTGGAGGAGCCCTTCAGTATGCACCAGCCAGGGTCTCCAGAATTGTCGTGGTCTGCTGCGCCCTGCACAACATAGCGCAGCAGCGAGGATTAGCACTGCATGAGGAACAAGGCACTGAGCGCACAGCCTCTTCAGAGGAGGAGGAGCATCAGCTGGAAGACGAGGAGGGGGAGCTGGAGGAATCTGCGGTCCAGATCCCACCAGCACCTGAGTACAATGCTGCTCGGCCAGATTTACTTAACTTCACGCTTTACACCCCTATGGCTGCCACATGCTATGACAGGTTGCCACCACCCTACAGCAACACCATAAAGCATCCCTACAATGACCAGGCCATTCCTTTCACACTGACCACCATTGCTGGAGGTAACGTTATGTCTCATCATTCACTCAAACTCTCTAAGCCACTTCCAAATTTGCACACAAATTTGTCCATGACCGGAAAGTGTTGAAAATAAATATTTTTATCTGTGACATCACAGTAACAGAAACTTTACAGAAACATTTATTAAAACACCCAAGTGGCTAAGCTCATGTATCTACTTTTTTTATCTTTCTCTTCCGTAAGCTTCTACGCGGTGCTTCCCCTATGGCTTCAGCAGAGGTCGAGGCAGCCTGCTCACTTCCCTGCTGTGACTGCTTAGACACTTTTGGCAGATGTCTTCTGGGTTTTAGAGCCTCTGATAGCCCCACCAAAGTCTGCTCCTCCTGCGTCTTTGCAGGGGCAGACTCGGCCATCACGATCCGAGGAGCCATCTGGGGCTCTGACTGAGGGGGGACAATGGTGGAGAAGTGTGAGCACTTTGAGAGAAGCCCACTCTTCCATGTCCCCTCTGACCATCATCCCTCTCATGGACCACCCGCACTTCCCTGCTAGCAAGGAACTGGAGAGCACCTTGCTGCACATCAGTGAGGCCATGAGGACCCATGTCTACACTGATATCCCTCGTAGTGAGGAGGTCTATGAGCCTCTGCCACCTATTCTCCATAGATATCCATTTATTCTCCATAGATAGCAAGTGCTCCTGTGAGTGGTGCATTAGCTGCTCTATGCAGGTGGCC
The DNA here is from genome assembly GCF_052327205.1 of Somniosus microcephalus. NCBI lineage: Eukaryota > Metazoa > Chordata > Chondrichthyes > Squaliformes > Somniosidae > Somniosus > Somniosus microcephalus. The sequence continues at coordinate 66,211,130 of NC_141010.1, read as the reverse complement.
ATCCTTTCCATGGATGAGCCTACAGTAGCCATTGCCTGTGACATGGTGGTGCTCATGTTGGAGATGGACTCCTCCATTCTCTGCACATTTGCAGACATCGTGGTCACACAAAAACCGATAGAGCAGTCTGGGTGAAGAACAAGATTCTGTGAGGGATTGAGCTGAGGCAGTTTCAGCTGTCCTGGCTGAAGACATCTCCTCCCCTTTCAAGAGCATCAAAGACATTGACTGTCTTGAAGTCCAAAGAAAAATTATGGGGTCAAGAGGGTTCACTCCAACATGACCCAAGGCATATGTGAAAACCATGGCTGGGGTTGGTGGCCTTTCAGATGGTCACTGTCTCAAATGTACAGGAAGGGTTGGGAAGGCAGAGTGATGGGGATGTGATGAGAGGCACAGCAGGATGAAGTTGAGTGTGGCTTTGCACTCGCCTTTCCTGATCTAATGAGATAATTGAAACATTTGCGGCCCTGCACCCAGATCCTCCTGACAACATCCCTGCTGTTGAACTCCTCTGCAATGTGGAGTCAGGCTCTATTGGTCTGCTGGGGGAGGTCTCTTTGTGAAGAATTTGGGATCAAAGGGTCAAAGGGTACCTACCCTTGATAATCATATGATGACCTTTTACAATAAACATATGACAGCAGTCACCTGAATCATGACTGATTTGATCAAGGGGAACCTGCCTTTGACCATCGCTCGATAACCCTTTACAATGGACATGTGCTGAAACAGCCGTCAGCTGAATCATGACTCATTTTGATTAATTTGATCAACAAGAATTGTGACCAAGCTGATCAACAAGAACTTTGATTAGTTTGATCAACAAGAGCACTCGCAGCCAAGATGAAGCAACCGGGAAAGAATAGTATAAATACTGAGAGCTCAGATTAGGTTTTTTAGATTCGCTCAGATTCGCTGGAGCGTGTCTCGACTATCAGAGCAAGGTGAGCTGGATCCCCCCCTCGAATGGGATGGAGACATCTTGCCAGCACTATAATCTTCTACTACTTGGGGATTTAAGGTAAAAACTACCTTAATACCTGTTTAAATAATTTTAAGAACTTTTATACTGTAACAAAATTTAGATTCAAAGGTTCGATTCTCTACTGGAAAGAAGATATTTTTTACCTTTTTAAGAACTATCAATGTTGCGATTGCCAGTCTCACCAACTGTAATTTGTGGGTTGTTTCTTCAATAAACCTATGTATAGTTTAGAATTCAAATGTTTCTCATAATCTTCTATACCACTAACTTGTGAACCACATCTCTGTACACTCTTTGGTGAAGAGGTACATTACTGAGGAGACCCACCCCCACACCACCCCGGACCCTTACAATATCCGAAACATTATAATCTGGCTGGAACTTGTTAAAAACGTTATATGGAGGAAGGTAACATTCTCGGTTTTTTCCTTTCCTTTGGGGAAAGATAGACCAGACCTTCAGACCCGTTGAGTGTCTTTAGGATTTGGCTACCTCAATGTTCAGTTGAGAGTGAACACCTGAGAAGTATGCCTGATCCAGGATAGTCCCAAAGGGGCTAGGGTTATAATTCACCACATCTTCCGTCCATCGGAAGGGAAGAGGACTTCCCTGCATGCTCTCACTCCCTCCACAAGCATATGAAGGGAGTCATTGGAGAACCTGGGTGCAGCTCTCTGTCTCTGTGCAATTGTAGGGGTTGCAAAATTTCCCCTATTTCCCTGAAGATTGAAAATATTGGTCCACATCGTGGACGAAGAATTGGGTGATGTGACTGGTCTACAGTGTTTTAAAATGTGCCGAGAACCCCAAAAGACTGCTACAACACGGGAGTCAAGGAGCTCTGTGGAAAATATTCACACACCTTAAGACAGTACTTTATTAATAAAATCGTTCCCTGGAGGTTGGGCAATCATAAAAGGTTTTAAAATGGCCAGAGAAAGCATGGCCAAAAGGACAAGCAGCTCGCAGCAAGGATGTCTGTGTATAAAGTGGGAGGATCTAGCAATGGCTGAGTCAGACCTGCCAATCAAAGGGAGGTTTCCTCTCAGCACTTGAAGTTGTTTATTGACTTAAGCAATTGCCCACTTGAGAATTGACTGCAGGACAATCGATTTGAAACTGCTTCTGTTTACACAGCCATTCAGAGCCCCCTCACAGACAATGAGAGACTGAAACCCTGAAATTGACTTTTGATCTGCAACCATTTAAGAACTGAATGGGTTTAAATCACCTAGCATTCTGGACAATAGAGCAGTAGTATTCCCTTTTGTTTTAGCCCAGGTGGGCTCTGGATGTGGGCGGGATCATTTTGGCCCCACAGTGCAGACACACTAACCCAGTCCAACCACTTTGAGTTAGCCAATCACAGCTTTTCTCTTGTGAATTGGAACTTTTTGGGTGCAAATTTTCCAGACAGGCAAACAGCAGGGGGGGCAGGGGGCTCACTAGGTATATAAGATAGCTGCTGAGAAGCTATCACTCTCTTTACTTCCTGGGACCACAGGTGAGCCTCTCTCTCTCTCTCTCACTTCACTGGACCACAGGTGAGCCTCTCTCTCTCTCTCTCTCTCACTTCGCTGGACCACAGGTGAGCCTCTCTCTCTCTCTCTCTCTCTCACTTCGCTGGACCACAGGTGAGCCTCTCTCTCTCTCTCTCTCTCACTTCGCTGGACCACAGGTGAGCAGGGTTTCTGACTCCTCAGCAAAGCAACTAGTGAGGAGTTGGGGGATGGTAATTAAGGGGATATTGCTAAGATTGTTTAATCAACATTGTAGTCACTTACCCCTCGTTTTTACCATCTGCATTCCCCCATTTAAGCAATTTTACTGTGTTCATGTGGTATAGTTTCATATTTGATTATAGTTTCTTTTAGTTAATAAACTTGATTTTTCTCTCATCCAAACCACGTGTCCATTTTAATATCATTAATTATAAGTCCTGCAGTCAGAACTGGAAGGTGGGGTAGCGATTCGAAACCGCTGTTTTAAAATTGGTTTATTTGGAATTGGTCAGAGTGCAGGCAAAGGCTGCAGACCAGGTGAATTACCCTAAACCAGTTAAAAGAAGCCCCCCCCTACACAGTCACGTTTGCCGCTCTTTGCAACACTCCAATGGTGCATTGTGCTGCAGTGCCTGCACTATTCTAGTTGAACCTTGAAATGCAATGTGGCCGAGGCGCCTTTAAATATTCCGGCTGATGACGCGTCATCGATGACGTCATCAGACCCACACCATTTAATAGGGCTGGGTAATGCGTATGGCGGCCGTAATAGGCGCCATTAATGGAAAGTCGATCTCAGGAGTGGGATGGGATGAAGAATGGGATCGCGACCCGCCATGGTGACAGCCTACACCCGACCCACCCAGGTACACAAAATTCCGACCTTTGTATCTGTCTTCACTGAAGAAGACACAAAAAACATTCTGGAAATAGTGGGGAACCAAGGAGACATAGCTAACATCTCCCAGTTTGTCATCCATTGCTGCATTTGGGAGGTCACAGAAGCTCTGCACTCCAGGAGAAGGGACTTCATTGTCTTCCCTCTGAACAGAGAGAAGCAGGAGAAGCACGCATGAGACTTAGCCAGGATAGCGGGCTTCCCCATGGTGCAGGGCGCCATCGACTGGACACACGTGGCTTTGCGGGCACCGCATACCAATCCTGAGATGTACCACAACCGCAACAGCTATGACTCACTTAATGGGCAGATGGTGTGTGACCACGCCCAGCACATCATGATGGTGAATGCCCGCTATCCTGGCAGCAATCATGACGCCTTCATCCTGCACCAGTCCAGTGTGCCAGCAATCTTCCAGCCACAACGTCGAACCCAAGGGTGGCTGCTTGGAGACAAGGGCTATCCGCTCTACACCTTGCTAATGGCTCCCCTCCGCAACCCCACCACTCGTGGCCAGCACTCATATAACAAGAGCCATACTGCCATGAGGAACCTCATCAAGCAGACCATCAAGGTACTAAAGCAATGGTTCTGCTGCCTTGACCAGTCAGAAGGAGCTCTCCAGTACACCCCAGACCACCTCGGGAGGAAGAGAAGGAGAAAGAGGAGGAGGAAGGTGTCTTGTTTTGCACACTTTGTACAAAAATAATAAATTGCAGGACAACAGAGTATTACAGTTTAAAATCATTTAATGAAGCATTCGGTCTGATCTGACTCACAGCAGTACAGTGGGGACAAGATGGAGTTAGGACCCCTTACAGATGCCTACAGGCCAATGACAACTCAGCATGTGATCACATGTGAATATAATAGGTATTCCTTACAGATGCCTGCGGACCAATGATAATTCAATATGCAAATGTTAGATCCCCTTTTAAAAGAAAAATGTTATGCATTACTTTTAAACCTTTCTTCTACATAATGTTCTCAGTAGCATAAACATAGAAGTAAACAGCATTTAACTAACACTGAAAACATCTCAATGTTTCAATAACGATGTACAGTTTTTTTAGGGCAGCGATCCGCCTACACCCTTTGACAGTTCACAAGTCAAGGATAACTCTAGGCTTGACCCCTCGTCCCAACCTTGTGTGGTATGGAACTGAGCATGCTCCTGAATCTGTCAACAATTCAGGTTCAGGTTTAGGTTCAGGTAAGTATGATGTGTTTTGTGTATTGCTCTGTTCATCACACTCTGTTGAACTGATCCTCTCATTGGAATGACGGTGTTGTTCCTTGGTGTTCAGGAGGTGCCTGCGATTGCGGCGGTACACCTGTCCTTCTGGGGTGCGGACGTGATACGATCGCTCAGTGTCAGCTGGCTGGATGACGACTGCTGGCTTCCAGTAGTCATGCTCCTGGATTCTGACGGATTCTCCATTGTGCAGCGGCGGCAGTAGTCTAGCTGACCTGTCATAGTATCTCTTTTGGTTTTGCTGTCTCTGTACACGTTTTGTATGCACTTGCTTGCAGCTGACGACCTCTGGCTACAGCTGCTGGTTGGTGCTTGGAAGGATTGAGCAAAGTCTGCGGCTCATCAACAGCTGTGCTGGTGACTTGAAGTTGTCAACCGGAGTGTTGCGGTACTCAAGGAGACTGATGTAGGGGTCTCTTTTGTCCGCTTTGGCTTTGTCCATGAGTTTTTTTGCAATCTGGACAGTTTTTTCAGCAAGGCCATTACTTTGAGAGTAATGTGGGCTTGATGTGACATGTGTGAAATCCCATGCCTTGGCAAATGACTCGAACTCTTTTGATTTGTACTGGGGGCCATTGTCTGATACTAAAGTCTCTACTATGCCATGCCTGGCAAAGGCTGCCTTTAGCTTGTGGTTCACAGCTGCAGATGTGGTGCTGTGAAGCTTGTCCAGTTCAAAAAATCTGCTGTAGTAATCAACAGTCACTATGTAGTCCTCGTTGTTCCATGTGAACAGATCCGTTGCCGCAACCTGCCAGGGCCTGTCTGGGATATGGTGAGGTATCATGGGCTCTTTGACATTTGATGGGCGGCGTTCTAGACAAATGGAACATTTTCCGACAATGTCCTCAATGTGTTTGCACATTCCGGGCCAAAACATAATGTCACGTGCTCTTTGTTTGCATTTTTCCATGCCCATATGTCCAGCATGAATTTTTGTCAACATCTCTTCTCTGAGACTGGTAGGAATTATGATTTTCTCCCCTCTGAAGATGATTCCGTTGATTTGTGACAGTTTGTCTCTGTGGTTCCAGAATTCAGATATGCTCTGAGGGCATTTCCTCCTTTCCTCAGGCCATCCTTCGGGTATGACTTTGCTCAGCAGTGTGAGTTGTGCATCTTTCTCTGTTTCTGCTCGGATCTCCTTCAGTTTTGAGTCACTCACAGGTAAGCTGTTGTACACCATGTGCACCTGCACATCCATGCCTTCACTGAGGCTGCTGTCCTGGTAGCTAAGAGACTTTCTGGAGAGCGTGTCTGCGACAGGAATGTCTTTGCCTGGACGGTGAATGATTGTGAAGTCGTACTTCTGTAGCTGAAGGATCATTCTCTGTAGCCTTGGTGGGGCTGCGGCTAGCGGTTTCCTCATGATTGACTCGAGGGGTTTGTGGTCGGATACAACAATGACTTGTCAGCCATAGACGTACAGGTGGAAACGCTTACATCCAAACAGAATTGCATATTTTTCGATTTGAGCACAGTTGATTTCACTGGCTGAGAGAGATCTGGAAGCATAGCCGATGGGCTTTCCTTCTTGCAGTAATACCGCACCTAGTCCATACTTTGACGCGTCCACTTGTAGTCTGAGCTCTTTGTTGGGGTTGAAGTAGGCAAGAACTGCTCCTGGTTCTCTGGTGATTAGGTCTTTCATTTTCTGAAATGCTGTGTCATGCTGTTTGTCCCACAGGAACTCATTGGATTGTTTGAGCAACTGACGCATGGGTGCGTTGATTTCGGAGAGGCTTGGGGCAAACTTGGCTAAGTAGTTAACCATGCCTAGTACTGTCTCTAGCTCTGCGTGGTTCTTCGGCAGCTCCATCTTCTTGATGGCGGAGATTTTCTCTGGATCTGGCTTAATGCCATCAGTTGAGAGGCGATGCCCGAAATAACTGATCTCGGTGGATCCGATTATGCTTTTCTCGGGGTTGAGCCGGATATCTTTCTCCCGTGATCTTTTTTAGCATCGCACGGAGGTTCCTGTCATGTTCCTCTCTATTCCTGCCATAGATGAGGATGTCATCTATGATTGCGACTACTGTGTCGAGGCCTTCATAGGTTTCATCGATCTTCCGCTGGAATTCATCCTGAGCTGAGATAAGGCCAAATGGTAAACGCAGAAATCGGTAGCGTCCAAATGGTGTGTTGAACGTTGTTAGCTTAGATGTCTCTTCTGTGAGTTTGATAGTCCAGTATCCTGATCGTGCGTCCATTACACTGAAGTAATGTGCTCCTACTAGTTTGGGTGTGATGTCATCTAGCGTTGGTAGAGGGTAGTGAAGGCGTTTGATAGCCTTGTTCAAATCTCTGGGGTCGAGACAGACTCTGAGCTTGCCTGTACGTGGTTTCTCAACCACTACTAACGCGTTGCCCCACTCTGTCGGTTCTGTTTCCCGGACGATGATTTCTGTATTCTCCATGCTCTGCAGCTCCTCCTTCAGGCGACTACATAGAGCAAGGAGTATCCTTCTCAGTGGGCAAACCACAGGGGTTGCTGCTGGGTCAAGGTGAATAGTGCATTCACCTGGGAATAGTCCGATTCCTTTGAAAACGTCAGCAAACTCCTCCATGACTGTCTGCTTCTCAACTGGTGCTGTCAATGATAGCACTAGCTTGACGAGGTCCATGTCTAAACATGCCTTTAGACCTAGCACTGGAAGTGCTTGAGTGTCAACAATGTAAAAGTTGAACATCATGTTGCTTTCTTTGTACTTGCATTTCATCACGCATGTGCCTTTTACAATGAGCTGCTCACCCCCATAGCTGGTCAGTCTGCATGAGGTGGGCTGTAGCTCACAGTCATCCTTCAAGCTGTGATACTCACTCAGAGGAATTACATTAACCTGAGATCCAGTGCCTAGTTTAAACTTAAGCTCTTTGCCCTGGTTTCCTATCTCAATATTGGCAAAGGCTTGCTCAGTCCCTGAAATCTGTTTTTCCTGTGACACAGAATCAATAAACAGTTCCTCTGCATTTGGCTCTCTATCTGGCATTTGGCTGTCACTCACTGTGTTTACTGCTATTCCAAAAACAGTCCTGCAAACTTTAGCAAAGTGGTTCCGTTTACTACATTTAGCACATTGCCTTCCTTTGGCAGGGCAATGCTGCTTTTCCCCATGTATCTGGTTTCCACAATATCCACAGTTTTTGAAGCGTTTTATGTCTGTGTCGCTCATTTTTAGAACTCTCTCTGTTCTTCCTGTTCTGAAACACACTCTCTGGGTGGTGTTCTTTGGTGTGTGTCTATTAACTGTGTGCACTGTCTGTTCACGCAAACTGCTTGTGGCGCCGGTTATGGTTTTCAACTGTGCTTGGGCTATCTCGTGCAATCTAGCTATGTCCATAGCTTTGTCCAGCGTTAGCTCGGACCCAACATTCAAAAGTTTCTCTCTCACTTTAGCTGAATGTATTCCAAACACGATGCGGTCTCTGACCATCTCATCTTTATCGGCATGTTCACAGTCTTTTACCAGCAGTTTTAACTCAGTCACGAACTGTTCAAACGACTCACTAGCTCCTTGTACTTTCTCCTGAAACTTGTACCTAGCGAATATCGTATTTGTCTTGGGCATCACATATGCTGCAAAATGGTCAAAATAACTTTTCAGTACCTTTGCTTCATCCGCAGTGAGAGACTATGGCCTAGAAATTCAGTATGGCCACTTTTGGGGTGGTAAAGTCGGGCGGCCGCTAAAGTTTGCGCCCGGCGTAAAGTCGCGCCCCCTTCGCCGATATTCAGTCACATCGCCCCAAGAGGTTGCTGCTGTGCTAAAACAGGCGATGCACGACTATCTTTAGGCGCTAAGCCGGCGGTGCTGAGCGATACCCCCGAGGCCGGGTGCAGCGCTGGTGCGGCGAGTTCTTGATTGACGGCAGACACTCTGGCGCCGGTCGGCTTTTAAAGAGGGAGGGTCAATTTGTTTGCCTGCCACGCCCTGCACACTGCAGCCCTCAACCTAGGCCTGACCACTTCAGCTTCACCTGCACAATGCCCAGGGCTATGGAGAAGGCCAGGGAGAGAGCGCAGCGCTTCAGCGACGGTGACCTGAGGCTGCTGGTTGGCGGAGTGGAGCGCAGGCACCATGTTCTGTTCCCAGAAGGTGGCAAGAGGCCGCTGCCCAGTGCCTACCGGAAAGCCTGGAGGGAGGTCTCCAACAGGGTGTCTTCCAACAGCGTGGTTGCCAGGACTCCTGTGCAATGCCGGAAGAAGTTCAATGACCTTACTCGGGTTGTCAGGGTGAGTACCCTTTCCAGTGTCCTCCTCATCCTTGCATGTGCACCTCACTTTATGGGCAAAGGCACCTGAAAGCCCTAATGGCCAGCCCTCATCCAGCAGCTATGGGACTGTCATGAAAATCACTTGCACATTCAGCACTTTACACACTGTCCAAGCTATTCGACCATGGGAGGCATTGCAGACAAGATCAGGGCTACACACTGTACAAGCTCTTCGACATTGGGAGGCATTGCAGACAAGATCAGGGCTACACACTGTACAAGCTATTCGACCATGGGAGGCAGTGCAGACAAGATCAGGGCTTCACACTGTACTTAGAGGCCGTCCTTTCTCTTGCAGGCCAAGGTGGTGCACAACCGGCGCAACCGAACTGAGACCGGGGGAGGCCGTCCTGACCTCAAAGAGCTCTCCGACCTCGACCAGTGTGTGGAGCGCATTATGGCAGGCCGGCTGATTGGCCCCGTCGCCAGTGGAGATGCCGACCCTGTTCTGGGCACCAATGGTAAGGGCATCACCTTTTGGACCTCTCTCGTTCCACTTGCGCATGAGATCAGCATCCTTTGCTACTGTCCGACCAATGCGGTGAATGGCAGGTGCCGCCCTGTCCTCACTCTAAAGCTACTCTTGTGCCTTCCTGCTTTCAGATGGTGAATCGCCAGGTGAGGAGGCAGGCCCTCAAGCTGCCACTGTCAGCCCTTCGGAAGACGAGGAGGAGGAAGAGGAAGCCGGCCCATCAGTGCCACCCTCAGCCACGCCAGCCCATGGCGATGTAGGGGACAGGTCTTCCCTGGAGGGGAGCCGGGGGGAAGGGTCGGAGGAGAGTGCAGCTCCGGGGCCCAGCGGCCTGCAGCAACGCGGAAGGGGTGGGGAAGCTCGGCGGACTTCTCCCCAGAGGGTGAGTGAGGCCTCCAGTCCTGCGACAGTGAGCACAGAGGAGGTGCGGCTCCTGGAGGAAATGGCCGTCCAGGCTGAGCGCAGGCACAATGAGCTCATGGCTGCAGTGGCAAGGATGCCTGACTCCATTGAGTCTTTGTCAAGGAGTGTGCAGCAATTTGGAGCAGCACAGGCCAGGAGTCTACAGGATTTCGCGGCAGCACAGGCGGCGTCGAGCCAAGTGCTCAGTCGTGCCGTCCATTCACTGGCTGTTGTCATGCGGACACAGACCAGGGCCACACAGGCACTAACTGCTGCCACCCTCGCTGGATCAGCCAGGCACCGCCAGGGCACCCGCCGTGCAGCAGCAGCCCAGCAGTCTGTTCTTCAGCTGTTTGCTGCGCATGCTGCAGTGCTGGCCCGTGCGAGTGCCACTGTATCAGGCGACCAGCGAGCACCTGCGATCTGCCAGGTTGGCACCATTCCTGCAGCCAACACTGCCACTCCGCCATTGCAGCTGCCATGAGCCACTGGACAGACTGCTGCCGCCCAGCCAGAGTTGGAGCAGTCAGCAGCCGGCCACTCCAAGGCCAGAGCTGGTGCAGGCCGACCCCCAAGGGCATCTGCCATCACGCCATCTGCCCCTCAGCAGCCTTCCCCCAGCCTTGCTGCATTGAGGAGGAGCTGCAGGGCGGGCAGGGGCCAGGCAAGGATGCGAAAGGCATCGCCCTTGCAGGGCAAAAAGTAGAAGGTATGCTCAAATGCCTGTTGTCATAGAGTCATAGAGTCATAGAGTTTTACAGTACAGAAAGAGGCCCTTCGGCCCATCGTGTCTGCACCACCCATCCATCCCTGTCCAGTCTAATCCCATTTTCCAGCATTTGGTCCATAGCCTTGTATGCAATGGCATTTCAAGTGCTCATCCAAATGCTTCTTGAATGCTGTGAGGGTTCCTGTCTCTACCACCCTTTGAGGCATTGAGTTCCACATTCCAACCACCCTCTGGGTGAAAAAGTTCCTCCTCAAATCCCCTCTAAATCTCCTGCCCCTTACCCTGAATCTATGCCCCCTTGTTATTGACCCCCCTACTAAGGGGAAAAGTTCCTCTTTGTCTACCCTATCTATGCCCCTCATCATTTTGTACACCTCAATCAGGTCCCCCCTCAGCCTTCGTTGCTCCAAGGAAAACAACTCCAGCCTGTTTAGTCTTTCTTCATAGCTGAGGCGCTCCATCCCAGCTAACATCCTGGTGAATCTTCTCTGCACCCTCTCCAAAGCAATCACATCCTTCCTATAGTGAGGCGACCAGAACTGCACACAGTACTCCAGCTGTGGCCTCACCAGCGTTTTGTACAGCTCCATCATAACCTCCCTGCTCTTATATTCTATGCCTCGGCTAATGAAGGCAATTATCCCATATGCCTTTTTAACCACCTTATCTACCTGTTCCGCTGCCTTCAGGGATCTATGTATATGTACACCAAGGTCCCTCTGACCCTCTGTACTTCCTAGGGTCCTACCACTCATTGTGTATTCCCTTGCCTTATTTGTCCGTCCAAAATGCATCACCTCGCACTTTTCAGGGTTAAATTCCATTTGCCACTTTTCCGCCCATCTGACCAACCCGTTTATATCATCCTGTAGCCTGAGGCTTTCCTCCTCGCAATTTACCACCCCACCAATTTTCGTGTCATCTGCGAACTTACTCATCATACCTTTTACATTCTCATCCAAATCATTTATGTAGGTCACAAACAACAAGCACCGATCCCTGAGGTACCCCACTGGACACAGGCTTCCAGTCACAAAAGCAACCTTTGACCATCACCCTCTGCCTCCTGCCACTCAGCCAGTTTAGGATCCAACGCGCTAAGGCACCCTGGATCCCATGGGCTCTTACCTTCTTGACCAGTCTCCTGTGCGGGACTTTGTCAAAAGCTTTACTGAAGTCCATGTAAACCACATCCACAGCATTTCCCTCATCCACCCCCCTAGTCACCCCCTCGAAAAATTCAATCAGATTTGTCAGACATGATTTACCCTTGACAAAGCCATGCTGACTATTCCCGATTAATCCTTGCCTCTCCAAGTGGAGACTAATTTTGTCCCTCAGAATTTTTTTCCAATAATTTCCCTACCACAGATGTTAGGCTCACTGGCCTGTAATTCCCTGGTTTATCCCTGCTACCCTTCTTGTATAATGGTACTACATTAGCTGTTCTCCAGTCCTCTGGTACATCCCCTGTGGCCAGAGAGGTTCTGAAAATTTGTGTCAGAGCCCCCGCAATCTCCTCCTTTGCCTCCCACAGCAGCCTGGGATACATCTCGTCTGGGCCTGGGGATTTATCCACTTTTTGGCCTGCTAAAACCGCTAGCACCTCCTCCCTCTCGATGCTAATATGTTCAAGTATGTCACAGTCCCCTTGCCCGATTTCTATGTCTGCATCGTCTTTCTCCATAGTGAACACAGATGCAAAAAATTCATTTATAACCCCGTCTACATCATCTGGCTCTACACACAGATTGCCACTTTGGTCCCTAATGGGCCCTTCCCTTTCCCTGGTTATCCTCTTGCCCTTAATATACTTATAAAACATCTTAGGATGTTTAGGGTGTTTTTGTAAGGCCGAGACTGGTGTCTTTCTTTTAGTAAGGCCGAGACTGGTGCCTTTCTTTCTTTTTGTAAGGCCGAGACTGGTAGTTTTGTGTTTTTGGAGGGGGCTTCTCCACATGAGGATGTAATGTGGGAAGGGCAGAGGTTTGCAATAAATTATTGTTGTTAAATTGCAGTGTGCTTGGTTTTTTGGTTAAGCCCTGGTTGCCCTGCTCAGCTGAGGGCTTGTGGAGCGGCTACATTCATCTGCTGCCATTGGCACAAGCCATTCCCTGAGAGGGGGACTAGAACCGACGTTCAATGAGCCGGCGACGGGTGGCCCTTGCACTTTCTGCCTCCCTCCTGTGCAGGTCCTCCTCCTCCTCCTCCTCCTGAGGTGGTCCTCCAATCTCTGGTGGCAGTGGCTGAGTCCTGCGGATAGCCAGGTTGTGCAGCATGCAGCAAACGACCACGAAATGGGAGAGTCGCTCCGGCGAATACTGTAGGGCTCCACCGGAACGATCCAGACAGCGGAACCGTTGCTTCAGGACGCCGATTGTTTGTTCGATGATGTTCCTGGTCGCTTGATGGCTCTCATTGTATCCCTCTTCAGCAGGGGTGCTGGGCGCATGGAGCGGGGTCATCAGCCAGGTACACAAAGGATAGCCTTTGTCCCCGATAAGCTATCCTCGTGGGTGAGGCTGTGCCTGGAACATGTCTGCCACAGAAGTCTGTCGCTGGATGAAGGCATCGTGGCTGCTGCCTGGAAAGCGGGCATTGACAGCTAGGATGAGCTGCCTGTGGTCACACACCAGCTGGACGTTCAGCGAATGGTAGCCCTTCTGGTTGCGGTAATCCTCGGCATTCTCCAGAGGAGCCTGCAAAGCCACATGCGTGCAGTCAATGGCGCCCTGCACCATGGGGAAGCCCGCGAATGCTGCAAATCCCATTGCACACTGTTGCTGCTTGGCAAGGGCCATGGAGAAGGAGATGAACCGACGTCTCCTTTTGAAAAGGGCATTGGTCACCTGGCGGATGCAGCAGTGCACGGCGAACTGGGAGATGTTGGCAATATCCCCAGTAGCGGATTGGAAGGAGCCGGTGGCATAGAAGTTGAGAGCCACTGTCACCTTCACTGCCACCGACAGAGACGTCCTGATCCTCAGCTGTGGCTGCAGATCACCGCCAAGCAGGTGGCAGATCTCTGTGACCACCTCCCTTCTGAATCGCAGCCTCCGAACACACTGCTCGTCAGACATGTTGAGATAGGAGAACTGCTGGCGGTATACCCTGGGTGGGTAAGGCCTCTTTTCCTGACGCCTGTTGCCCCCTCTCCATCTAGCCAGGGCTGCCACTCTCTCACGGCGTCTGTGAGCCCTTTGGATGTAATTGAGAAAGCCTGCGTTTACACCCATTGCAGCCCCCATAATTTGCTGGCAAACAATGAGATGTCAATGAAGGCTAAGACAAGTGGAAAGCTGTGGCCTGAAGCCACAAGTACCTGTCTGAGTGTTGGGCCAAAGCAGAAAGCTCTCTACCTTGGTCTCTCTCCAAAGATCTGTTTCTCAAGAAGGATTGCTGCGAAATGGCAGCCTTTTGTAGTGCAGGAGGAGTGCCCTTTAATTTGCGCCCCCCGCGCCCCGCATCAACTGAGGACCGTTCCACTCTAACAGTCGCTCGGGGCGCCAGGCGCACAATGGGGCGTCACAACTGAATTTCCGGTTGGGGGCGCACAAAGGGCGTTGCACGAGAAAATGACGTCATGATCTGCGTGCGCAGCTGAGCACGCGCAAAGACTTCGCGCCGCCGCTAAATCTCTAGTGAAGTTGGGGCGAGGCGCAGATCGCGCTGCACCCGGACGATAGCCGCCTAGCGCCCGACATCTACTCCTCCTAAGGTGCTAACGGCTGGCGCAACCAACTGAATTTCTAGGCCCATGTGTTAAAAATGTCTCTCCCTTTTTCTCCGATCCACAGGAGTAGGTAGCTGCACCTTTCTTCCTCTCCTTTGCTTTTCAATGGACCCAAAAACATCAATTCCACGTGTGGCTTGAACTTGTGCCATTCTCTGTAAGTTCAAAGATTCCCAATTCATTCGAGGGAAGGGAGCTCCAACGATGTCCATTTGAAATCCCTGTTCTGACACCATGTCTTGTTTTGCACACTTTGTACAAAAAATAATAAATTGCAGGACAATGGAGTATTACAGTTTAAACTCTTTTAATGAAGCATTAGGTCTGATCTGACTCTCAGCAGTACAGTGGAGACAAGATGGAGTTAGGACCCCTTACAGATGCCTACAGGCCAATGACAACTCAGCATGTGATCACATGTGAATATAATAGGTATTCCTTACAGATGCCTGCGGGCCAATGATAATTCAATATGCAAATGTTACAGAAGGGAGGAGGCAGGCAGCAGATCCTGGTTCTGATGAACTGTCCATGAGCACCTCATCAGAATCTGGTTTCCCTGAATCAAATCCCAGATCCCCGTCGCTCAACACTTCCCCACCTTACCATCCCAATGTCATGGAATCTCAGTGTCCTCTTGGGCACAAAGCTGAAATGAGAGCCACAAGAAAACAAACATTCTAAACATAATTTACAAATGAATCAATGCCAAACTACACAACAACGTCAACTAATCACCCTTGAGCAATTCCCTTAGTGCCAGTCTTTTGGGTTCCTTTGCCTACTCTAATGCTCCTACGCCGTGCTACCCCAGTAGCTGAAGCATGGCTGGTGGAAAGCTGCTGACTTTCCCTGGGGAGACTGCAGACCGCCTTGCAGGGTGCCCTCGACCAGCTCTGGGCCTGGAAGGCCCGGCTGTAGACTGCACCACCTTGGCATATGCGGCAGCAGTCTGGGCTGGCTGGCTGACAGGCAGCAGCAAGGGCAATGGTGGAGTGGCAGTGGTGGGAGTAGGAATGCTGTCATCCTGAGAGAACAGCAGGTTCTTGCTCCACGGAGCCACTGCCACTCCACGAGGGCAGTGCCTCAGCATTCCTAGCCTTCTGTTGGATGACAGATTGCTGGACTGCTGTGAGACCCTGCAAGCCCCTTTCCACATTCATAAACCCAGCCATGATGGCAGCAGTCTGAGCTTGTGTGGCAGCAAGCTGAGCCTGCATGGGAGCAGCCTGAGCTTCCACTGCAGCACTCAGACATTGGGTCGCTTCTGCTTGTGCTGCACTGGAAGCTGCAACGTCACCCATCACACCCAGCCTCATGGTTGGGCCCACAAGTGTCCTAATGGAGTTGCCCATCATTTCCATTCTGGAAGTCACGGGCTCCAAGCTCCGCACAAAGCCCCATGCAATGCTCCTTGACACTGACAGGAGGCTCTCTGGCAAGCTTTCCATTGCACCAAGCATTTCATAGAATCATAAATCATAGAAATTTATGGCACAGAAGGAGGTCATTCAGCCCATCATGTCTGCACCTGTCGGAAAAGAGCAATCCAGCCTAATCCCACTTTCCAGCACTTGGTCCGTAGCCCTGCAGGTTACGGCTCTTCAAGCTCATAGCCAAATATTTTTTTAATGTGATGAGGGTTTCTGCCTCTACCACCCTTTCAGGTAGTGCATTCCAGACCCCCACCACCCTCTGGGTGAAAATATTCTTCTCAACTCTCCTCTCATCCTTCGACCAATTACTTTAAATCTATACCTCCTGATTATTGACTCTGCTAAGGAAAATAGTTGATTCCTATCCACTCCATCTAGGCCCCTCATAATTTTATACACCTCAATTAAATCTCCACTCAGCCTTCTCTGTTCCAAAGTAAACAATCCCAGCCTATCCAATCTTCCCTCGTAGCTAAAATTCTCCAGTCCTGGTAACATCCTTGTAAATCTCCTCTGTACCCTCTCTAGTGCAATCACATCTTTCCTGTATTGTGCTAACTAGAAGTGTATGTAATACTCTAGCTGTGGCTTAACTAGTGTTTTATACAGTTCTAGCATAACCTCCCTGCTCTTGTATTCTATGCCTCGGCTAATAAAGGAAAGTATCCCGTATGCCCTCTTGACCTTATCTACCTGTTTCCTACCTCCAGGGATCTGTGGACATGCACTCCATGGTCCCTTTGTTCCTTTACATTTCTCAGTGTCCTACCATTTATTGTGTATTCTCTTGCCTTGTTAGTCCTCCCCAAATGCATTACCTCACACTTCTCCAGATTGAAATCCATTTGTCACTTTTCTGCCCACCTGACCAGTCCATTGATATCTTCCTGCAGTCTGCAGCTATCTTCCTCATTATCAACCACATGGCCAAATTTTTTTGTCATTGGCAAACTTCTTAATCATGCCCCCTACATTGAAGTCTAAATCATTGATATATATCACAAAAAGCAAGGGGCATAGTACTTAGCACTGTGGAACCCCACTGGAAACAGCATTCCAGTCACAAAAACACCCTTCGACCATTACCCATTGCTTCCTGCCACTGAGCCAGTATTGGATCCAACTTGCCACTTGCCCTTGGATACCATGGGCTTTTACTTTATTGACCAACCTGCCATGTGGGGCTTTGTCAAAAGCCTTGCACAAAATTCATGTAAACTACATCAAATGCACTACCCTCATCGACCCTCCTCGTTACCTGCTCAAAAAAATCAATCAAGTTAGTCAGGCACAACCTTCCCTTAACAAATCCTTGCTGACTCTCCTTGATTAACCCGTCCCTTTCAAAATGATGATTAATATTGTCCCTCAGAATTTTTTTCAATAATTTTCCCACCACCAAGATTAGGCTGACTGGACTGTAATGACTTGGTCTCTCCCCGTCTCCCTTTTTAAACAACAGCACAATGTCAGCAGTCCTCCAGTGCTCCAGCACCAGACCTGTAGCCAGAGAGGATTGGAAAATGATGGTCAGAGTCTCCGTTATTTCCTACCTTGTTCTCTTAGCAGCAACTCCTCCTCCTTAACGACAATGACTGCATCATCCCATTCTTCTGTGAAGAGAGACGCCAAGTATTCATTAAGAGCCATATCCAAGTCTTCCACCTCCGAATACAGGTTAAATTTTTGGCCTCTAATAGGCCCTACTCTTACTTTAGTTTATCACTCTCACCCTCCGTCCTACACTGTATCAATTTCACCCTCCGTCCGACTCTGTATCACTCTCACCCTCCGTCCGACTCTGTATCACTCTCACCTTCCGTCCCACTCTGTCTCACTTTCATACACCGTCCGAATCTGTATCACTTTCACCCTCCATCTGACACTGTATCACTCTCACCTTCCGTCCCACACTGTATCACTCTCACCCTCCGTCCCACACTGTATCACTCTCACCCTCCGTCCTACACTGTATCACTCTCACACTCCGTCCTACACTGTATCACTCTCACCCTCCGTCCTACACTGTATCACTCTCACCCTCCGTCCCACACTGTATCACTCTCACTCTCCGTCCGACTCTGTATCACTCTCACCCTCCGTCCGACACTGTATCACTCTCACTCTTCGTCAAACACTATCACTCTCACTCTCCGTCCCACACTGTATCACTCTCACCCTCCAACCTACTCTGTATCACTCTCACCCTCTGTCCCACACTGTATCACTCTCACCCTCCGTCCTACACTGTATCACTCTCACCCTCCGTCCTACACTGTATCACTCTCACCGTCTGTCCTACATTGTATCACTCTCACCCTCCGTCCTACACTGTATCACTCTCACCCTCCGTCCTACAATGTATAACTCTCACCCTCAGCCCTACACTGTATCACTCTCAGCCTCCGTCCCACACTGTATCACTCTCACCCTCCGTCCCACACTGTATCACTCTCACCCTCCGTCCCAGACTGAATCACTCTCACCCTCCGTCCTACTCATTATCACTCTCACCCTCCATCCTACACTGTATCACTCTCACCCTCCGTCCCACACTGTATCACTCTCACCCTCCGTCCTACAATGTATCACTCTCACCCTCCGTCCTTCTCGGTATCACTCTCACCCTCCATCCTACACTGTATCACTCTTACCCTCTGTCCGACTCTGTATCACTCTCACCCTCCGTCCTACACTGTATCACTCTCACCCTCCGTCCTACACTGTATCACTCTCACCCTCCATCCCACACTGTATCACTCTCACCCTCCGTCCCACACTGTATCACTCTCACCCTCCGTCCTACAATGTATCACTCTCACCCTCCGTCCTTCTCGGTATCACTCTCACCCTCCGTCCTACACTGTATCACTCTCACCCTCCGTCCTACTCTGTATCACTCTCACCCTCCATCCCACACTGTATCATTCTCACCCTGCGTCCCACACTGTATCACTCTCACCCTCCGTCCTACACTGTATCACTCTCCCCCTCCATCCTACTCTGTATCACTCTCACCGTCCGTCCTACACTGTATCACTCTCACCCTCCGTCCTACACTGTATCACTCTCCCCCTCCGTCCTACTCTGTATCACTCTCACCGTCCGTCCTACACTGTATCACTTTCACCCTCCGTCCTACTCTGTATCACTCTCACCTACGTCCCACTCTGTATCACTCTCACCCTCCGTCCTACACTGTATCACTCACACCCTCCGTCCTACAATGTATCACTCTCACCCTCCGTCCTTCTCGGTATCACTCTCACCCTCCATCCTACACTGTATCACTCTTACCCTCTGTCCGACTCTGTATCACTTGCAACCTCCGTCCTACACTGTATCACTCTCACCCTCCGTCCTTCTCTGTATCACTCTCACCCTCCGTCCCACACTGTATCTCTCTCACCCTCCGTCCCACACTGTATCACTCTCACCCTCCGTCCTACTCTTTATCACTCTCACCCTCCGTCCTACACTGTATCACTCTCACCCTCCGTCCTACACTGTATCACTCTCACCCTCCGTCCTACACTGTATCACTCTCACCCTCCGTCCTACACTGTATCACTCTCACCCTCCGTCCTACTCTCTATCACTCTCACCCTCCGTCCTACACTGTATCACTCTCACCCTCCATCCTACACTGTATCACTCTCACCCTCCATCCCACACTGTATCACTCTCACCCTCCGTCCCACACTGTATCACTCTCACCCTCCGTCCTACAATGTATCACTCTCACCCTCCGTCCTTCTCGGTATCACTCTCACCCTCCGTCCTACACTGTATCACTCTCACCCTCCGTCCTACTCTGTATCACTCTCACCCTCCATCCCACACTGTATCATTCTCACCCTGCGTCCCACACTGTATCACTCTCACCCCCCATCCTACACTGTATCACTCTCCCCCTCCATCCTACTCTGTATCACTCTCACCGTGCGTCCTACACTGTATCACTCTCACCCTCCGTCCTACAATGTATCACTCTCCCCCTCCGTCCTACTCTGTATCACTCTCACCGTCCGTCCTACACTGTATCACTCTCACCCTCCATCCCACACTGTATCACACTCACCCTCCATCCCAAACTGTATCACTCTCACCCTCCGTCCGACACTGTATCACTCACACCCTCCGTTATACACTGTATCTCTCTCACCCTCCATCCTACACTGTATCACTCTCACCCTCCGTCCTACTCTGTATCACTCTCACTCTCTGTCCTGCACTGTATTACACTCACCTTCCGCCCTACACTGTATCACTCTCACCCCCCGTCTCACACTGTATCACTCACACCCTCCGTCCTACTCTGTATCACTCTCACCTTCCATCCTACACTTAATCACTCTCTCCCTCTGTCCTACACTGTATCACTCTCACCCTCCGTCCTACACTGTATCACTCTCAACCTCCGTCCCACACTGTATCACTCTCACACTCCATCCAACGCTGTATCACTCTCACCCTCCGTCCAACACTGTATCACTCTCACCCTCCGTCCTACGCTGTATCTTTCTCACCCTCCGTCCTACACTTTATCACTCCCACCCTACGTCCGAATCTGTATCACTCTCACCCTCCGTCCGACTCTGTATCACTCTCACCCTCCGTCTGACCCTGTATCACTCTCACCCTCCATCCTACACTGTATCACACTCACCCTACGTCCTACACTGTATCACTCTCAACCTCCGTCCTACACTGTATCGCTCTCACCCTCCGCCCCACTCTGTATCACTCTCACCCTCCGTCCCACACTGTATCAGTCTCACCCTCAATCCTACACTGTATCACTCTCACCCTCCGTCCTGCACTGTATCACTCTCACCCTCCATCCTACACTTTATCACTCTCACCCTCCGTCCGACTCTGTACCACTCTCACCCTCCGTCCTACACTGTATCACTCTCACCCTACGCCCTACACTGTATCACTCTCAACCTCCGTCCTACACTGTATCACTCTCACCCTCCATCCTACACTCTATCACTCTCACCCTCCATCCTACACTGTATCACTCTCACCCTCCGTCCCACTCTGTATCACTCTCAACCTCCGTCCCACACTGTATCAGTCTCACCCTCCATCCTACACTGTATCACTCTCACCCTCCGTCCTACACTGTATCACTCTCACCCTCCATCCCACTCTATCACTCTCACCCTCCGTCCTACACTGTATCACTCTCACCCACCATCCCACACTGTATCACTCTCACCCTCCGTCCGACTCTGTATCACTCTCACCCTCCGTCCTACTCTGTATAACTCTCACCCTCCGTCCCACACTGTATCACTCTTACCCTCCGTCCGACTGTGTATCACTCTCACCCTCCGTCCTACTCTGTATCACTCTCACCCTCCGTCCTCCACTCTATCACTCTCACCCTCCGTCCTACACTGTATCACTCTCAGCCTCCGTCCTAACTGTATCACTCTCACCCTCCGTCCCACACTGTATCACTCTCACCCTCTGTCCTACACTGTATCACTCACACCCTCCGTCCTACTCTGTATCACTCTCACACTCCGCCCTACACTGTACCACTCTCACGCGCCATCCTACTCTATATCACTCTTTCCCTCCGTCCTACTCTGTATGACTCTCACCCTCCATCCTACACTGTATCACTCTCACCCTCCATCCCACACTGTATTACTCTCACCCTCCATCCTACACTGTATCACTCTCACCCTCCGTCCCACACTGAATCACTCTCACCCTCCGTCCTACTCTGTATCACTCGAACCCTCCGTCCTACTCTGTATCACTCTTTCCCTCCGTCCGACTCTGTATCACTCTCACCATCCATCCTACATTTTATCACCCTCACCCTCCATCCCACATTTATTCACTCTCACCCTCCGTCCTACACTGTCTCGCTCTCACCCTCTGTCCTACACTATATCACTCTCACCCTCCGTCCTACACTGTACCAATCTCACCCTCCGTCCTACACTGTATCACTCTCGCACTCCGTCCTACTCTGTATCTCTTGCAACCTCCGTCCTACACTGTCTCACTCTCACCCTCCGTCCTTCTCTGTATCACTCTCACCCTCCGTCCCACACTGTATCTCTCTCACCCTTCGTCCCACACTGTATCTCTCTCACCCTCCGTCCTACTCTTTATCACTCTCACCCTCCGTCCTACACTGTATCACTCTCACCCTCCGTCCTACACTGTATCACTCTCACCCTCCGCCCTACACTGTATCACTCTCACCCTCCGTCCTACACTGTATCACTCTCACCCTCCGTCCTACTCTCTATCACTCTCACCCTCCGTCCTACACTGTATCACTCTCACCCTCCGTCCTACACTGTATCACTCTCACCCTCCATCCCACACTGTATCACTCACACCCTCCGTCCCACACTGTATCACTCTCACCCTCCGTCCTACAATGTATCACTCTCACCCTCCGTCCTTCTCGGTATCACTCTCACCCTCCGTCCTACACTGTATCACTCTCACCCTCCGTCCCACACTGTATCACTCTCACCCTCCGTCCTACAATGTATCACTCTCACCCTCCGTCCTTCTCGGTATCACTCTCACCCTCCATCCCACACTGTATCATTCTCACCCTCCGTCCCACACTGTATCACTCTCACCCTCCGTCCTACACTGTATCACTCTCACCCTCCGTCCTACACTGTATCACTCTCACCCGCCATCCCACACTGTATCACTCTCACCCTCCATCCCAAACTGTATCACTCTCACCCTCCGTCCTACACTGTATCACTCACACCCTCCGTTATACACTGTATCTCTCTCACCCTCCGTCCTACACTGTATCACTCTCACCCTCCGTCCTACACTGTATCACTCTCACCCTCCGTCCTACTCTCTATCACTCTCACCCTCCGTCCTACACTGTATCACTCTCACCCTCCGTCCCACACTGTATCACTCTCACCCTCCATCCCACACTGTATCACTCTCACCCTCCGTCCCACACTGTATCACTCTCACCCTCCGTCCTACAATGTATCACTCTCACCCTCCGTCCTTCTCGGTATCACTCTCACCCTCCTTCCTACACTGTATCACTCTCACCCTCCGTCCTACTCTCTATCACTCTCACCCTCCATCCCACACTGTATCATTCTCACCCTCCGTCCCACACTGTATCACTCTCACCCTCCGTCCTACACTGTATCACTCTCACCCTCCGTCCTACTCTGTATCACTCTCACCCTCCATCCTACTCTGTATCACTCTCACCCTCCATCCCACACAGTATCACTCTTACCCTCTGTCCGACTCTGTATCACTCTCACCCTCCGTCCTACTCTGTATCACTCTCACCCTCCATCCTACACTGTATCTTTCTCACCCTCCGTCCTACACTGTATCACTCCCACACTCCGTCCGAATCTGTATCACTCTCACCCTCCGTCTGACTCTGTATCACTCTCACCCTCCGTCCGACTCTGTACCACTCTCACCCTCCGTCCTACACTCTATCACTCTCACCCTACGCCCTACACTGTATCACTCTCAACCTCTGTCCTACACTGTATCACTCTCACCCTCCATCCTACACTCTATCACTCTCACCCTCCATCCTACACTGTATCACTCTCACCCACCGTCCCACTCTGTATCACTCTCAACCTCCGTCCCACACTGTATCAGTCTCACCCTCCATCCTACACTGTATCACTCTCACCCTCCATCCTACACTGTATCACTCTCACCCTCCATCCCACTCTATCACTCTCACCCTCCGTCCTACACTGTATCACTCTCACACTCCGTCCCACACTGTATCACTCTCACCCTCCGTCCTACACTGTATCACACTCACCCTCCGTCCCACAATGTATCACTCTCACCCTCCGTCCTACACTGTATCACTCTCACCCTCCGTCCTACTCTGTATCACTCTCACCTACGTCCCACTCTGTATCACTCTCACCCTCCGCCCTACACTGTTTCACTCTCACCGTTCGTCCTACACTGTATCACTCTCCCCCTCCATCCCACATTGTATCACTCTCACCCTCCGTCCCACACTGTATCACTCTCACCCTCCGTCCTACAATGTATCACTCTCACCCTCCGTCCTTCTCGGTATCACTCTCACCCTCCATCCTACATTATATCACTCTCACCCTCCGTCCTACTCTGTATCACTCTCACCCTCCATCCCACACTGTATCACTCTCACCCTCCATCCCAAACTGTATCACTCTCACCCTCCGTCCTACACTGTATCACTCACACCCTCCGTCCTACACTGTATCACTCTCACCCTCCGTCCTACACTGTATCACTCTCAACCTCCGTCCTACACTGTATCACACTCACCCTCCGTCCTACACTGTATCACTCTCACCCTCCGTACTACTCTGTATCACTCTCACCCTCCGTCCTACACTTTATCACTCTCTCCCTCTGTCCTACACTGTATCACTCTCACACTCCGTCCTACACTATATCTCTCTCACCCTCTGGCCTACGCTGTATCACTCTCACCCTCCGTCCTACACTGTATCACTCTCAACCTCCATCCCACACTGTATCACTCTCACCCTCCATCCAACACTGTAACACTCTCACCCTCCGTCCTACACTGTATCACTCTCACCCTCCGTCCTACGCTGTATCTTTCTCACCCTCCGTCCTACACTTTATCACTCCCACCCTCCGTCCGAATCTGTATCACTCTCACCCCCCGTCCTACTCTGTATCACTCTCACCCTCCGTCCGACCCTGTATCACTCTCACCCTCCGTCCTACACTGTATCACACTCACCCTACGTCCTACACTGTATCACTCTCAACCTCCGTCCTACATTGTATCACTCTCACCCTCCGTCCTACACTGTATCACTCTCACCCTCCATCCTACACTGTATCACTCTCACCCTCCGTCCCACTCTGTATCACTCTCACCCTCCGTCCCACACTGTATCAGTCTCACCCTCAATCCTACACTGTATCACTCTCACCCTCCGTCCTACACTGTATCACTCTCACCCTCCATCCTACACTTTATCACTCTCACCCTCCATCCTACACTGTATCACTGTCATCCTCCGTCCTACACTGTATCACTCTCACCCACCGTCCCACTCTGTATCACTCTCACCCTCCGTGCTACACTGTATCACTCTCACCCACCGTCCCACACTGTATCACTCTCACCCTCCGTCCTACACTGTATCACTCTCACCCTCCATCCTAATCTGTATCACTCTCACCCTCCATCCCACACTGTATCACTCTTACCCTCCATCCTACACTGTATCACTCTCACCCTCCGTCCCACAATGTATCACTCTCACCCTCCGTCCTACACTGTATCACTTTCACCCTCAGTCCTACTCTGTATCACTCTCACCTACGTCCCACTCTGTATCACTCTCACCCTCCATCCCACACTGTATCACTCTCACCCTCCATCCCAAACTGTATCACTCTCACCCTCCGTCCTACACTGTATCACTCACACCCTCCGTCCTACACTGTATCACTCTCACCCTCAGTCCTACACTGTATCACTCTCACCCTCAGTCCTACACTGTATCACTCTCACCCTCCGTCCTACTCTGTATCACTCTCACCCTCAGTCCTACACTGTATCACACTCACCCTCCGTCCTACACTGTATCACTCTCACCCTCCATCCTACTCTGTATCACTCTCACCCTCCGTCCTACACTTTATCACTCTCTCCCTCTGTCCTACACTGTATCACACTCACACTCCGTCCTACACTATATCTCTCTCACCCTCCGTCCTACACTGTATCACTCTCAACCTCCATCCCACACTGTATCACACTCACCCTCCATCCAACACTGTAACACTCTCACCCTCCGTCCTACACTGTATCACTCTCACCCTCCATCCTACGCTGTATCTTTCTCACCCTCCGTCCGACACTTTATCACTCCCACCCTCCGTCCGAATCTGTATCACTCTCACCCCCCATCCTACTCTGTATCACTCTCACCCTCCGTCCGACCCTGTATCACTCTCACCCTCCGTCCTACACTGTATCACACTCACCCTACGTCCTACACTGTATCACTCTCAACCTCCGTCCTACACTGTATCACTCTCACCCTCCGTCCTACACTGTATCACTCTCACCCTCCATCCTACACTGAATCACTCTCACCCTCCGTCCCACTCTGTATCACTCTCACCCTCCGTCCCACACTGTATCAGTCTCACCCTCAATCCTACACTGTATCACTCTCACCCTCCGTCCTACACTGTATCACTATCACCCTCCGTCCTACACTTTATCACTCTCACCCTCCATCCTACACTGTATCACTGTCATCCTCCGTCCTACACTGTATCACTCTCACCCACCGTCCCACTCTGTATCACTCTCACCCTCCGTGCTACACTGTATCACTCTCACCCACCATCCCACAATGTATCACTCTCACCCTCCGTCCTACACTGTATCACTCTCATCCTCCGTCCTACACTGTATCACTCTCACCCTCCGTCCTAATCTCTATCACTCTCACCCTCCGTCCTACATTGTATCACTCTCACCCTCCATCCTACACTGTATCACTCTCACCCTCCGTCCCACACTGTATCACTCTCACCCTCCATCCTACAATGTATCACTCTCACCCTCCGTCCTTCTCGGTATCACTCTCACCCTCCGTCCTACACTGTATCACTCTCACCCTCCGTCCCACACTGTATCACTCTCACCCTCCGTCCTACAATGTATCACTCTCACCCTCCGTCCTTCTCGGTATCACTCTCACCCTCCATCCCACACTGTATCATTCTCACCCTCCGTCCCACACTGTATCACTCTCACCCTCCGTCCTACACTGTATCACTCTCACCCTCCGTCCTACACTGTATCACTCTCACCGTCCGTCCTACACTGTATCACTCTCACCCTCCGTCCTACACTGTATCACTCTCACCCGCCATCCCACACTGTATCACTCTCAACCTCCATCCCAAACTGTATCACTCTCACCCTCCGTCCTACACTGTATCACTCACACCCTCCGTTATACACTGTATCTCTCTCACCCTCCGTCCTACACTGTATCACTCTCACCCTCCGTCCTACACTGTATCACTCTCACCCTCCGTCCTACTCTCTATCACTCTCACCCTCCGTCCTACACTGTATCACTCTCACCCTCCGTCCTACACTGTATCACTCTCACCCTCCATCCCACACTGTATCACTCTCACCCTCCGTCCCACACTGTATCACTCTCACCCTCCGTCCTACAATGTATCACTCTCACCCTCCGTCCTTCTCGGTATCACTCTCACCCTCCGTCCTACACTGTATCACTCTCACCCTCCGTCCTACTCTCTATCACTCTCACCCTCCATCCCACACTTTATCATTCTCACCCTCCGTCCCACACTGTATCACTCTCACCCTCCGTCCTACACTGTATCACTCTCACCCTCCGTCCTACTCTGTATCACTCTCACTGTCCGTCCTACACTGTATCACTCTCACCCTCCGTCCTACATTGTATCACTCTCACCCGCCATCCCACACTGTATCACTCTCAGCCTCCATCCCAAACTGTATCACTCTCACCCTCCGTCCTACACTGTATCAATCACACCCTCCGTTATACACTGTATCTCTCCCACCCTCTGTCCTACACTGTATCACTCTCACCCTCCGTCCTACTCTGTATCACTCTCACTCTCTGTCCTACTCTGTATCACTCTCACCCTCCACCCTACTCTGTATCACTCTCACCCTCTGTCCCACACTCTATCACTCTTACCCTCTGTCCAACTCTGTATC
Source organism: Somniosus microcephalus (assembly GCF_052327205.1). Lineage (NCBI taxonomy): Eukaryota > Metazoa > Chordata > Chondrichthyes > Squaliformes > Somniosidae > Somniosus > Somniosus microcephalus. The sequence goes on along the minus strand of NC_141010.1, from coordinate 66,183,645 downwards.
ACTCTCACCCTCCGTCCTATTCTGTATCGCTCTCACCCTCCGTCCTACACTGTATCTTTCTCACCCTCTGTCCTACACTGTATCACTCCCACTCTCCGTCCGAATCTGTATCACTCTCACCCCCCGTCCGACTCTATCACTCTCACCCTCCGTCCGACTCTGTATCACTCTCACCCTCCGTCCTACACTCTATCACTCTCACCCTACGTCCTACACTGTATCACTCTCAACCTCCGTCCTACACTGTATCACTTTCACCCTCCGTCCTACACTCTATCACTCTCACCCTCCATTCTACACTGTATCACTCTCACCCTCCGTCCCACTCTGTATCACTCTCACCCTCCGTCCCACACTGTATCAGTCTCACCCTCCAAGCTACACTGTATCACTCTCACCCTCTGTCCTACACTGTATCACTCTCACCCTCCGTCCCAAACAGTATCACTCTCACCCTCCGTCCTACACTGTATCACTCTCATCCTCCGTCCTACACTGTATCACTCTCACCCACCGTCCCACTCTGTATCACTCTCACCCTCCGTCCTACACTGTATCACTCTCACCCACCGTCCCACACTGTAGCACTCTCACCCTCCATCCTACACTGTATCACTCTCACCCTCCATCCCACACTGTATCAATCTCACCCTCCGTCCTACTCTGTATCACTCTCACCCTCCATCCTACTCTGTATCACTCTCACCCTCCATCCCACACTGTATCACACTTACCCTCTGTCCGACTCTGTATCACTCTCACCCTCCGTCCTACTCTGTATCACTCTCACCCTCCGTCCTACACTGTATCTTTCTCACCCTCCGTCCTACACTGTATCACTCCCACACTCCGTCCGAATCTGTATCACTCTCACCCTCCGTCTGACTCTGTATCACTCTCACCCTCCGTCCGACTCTGTACAACTCTCACCCTCCGTCCTACACTGTATCACTCTCACCCTACGCCCTACACTGTATCACTCTCAACCTCCGTCCTACACTGTATCACTCTCACCCTCCATCCTACACTCTATCACTCTCACCCTCCATCCTACACTGTATCACTCTCACCCACCGTCCCACTCTGTATCACTCTCAACCTCCGTCCCACACTGTATCAGTCTCACCCTCCATCCTACACTGTATCACTCTCACCCTCCGTCCTACACTGTATCACTCTCAACCTCCATCCCACTCTATCACTCTCACCCTCCGTCCTACACTGTATCACTCTCACACTCCGTCCCACACTGTATCACTCTCACCCTCCGTCCTACACTGTATCACTCTCACCCTCCATCCCACAATGTATCACTCTCACCCTCCGTCCTACACTGTATCACTCTCACCCTCCGTCCTACTCTGTATCACTCTCACCTACGTCCCACTCTGTATCACTCTCACCCTCCGCCCTACACTGTTTCACTCTCACCGTCCGTCCTACACTGTATCACTCTCCCCCTCCATCCCACATTGTATCACTCTCACCCTCCGTCCCACACTGTATCACTCTTACCCTCCGTCCTACAATGTATCACTCTCACCCTCCGTCCATCTCGGTATCACTCTCACCCTCCATCCTACACTGTATCACTCCCACCCTCCGTCCTACTCTGTATCACTCTCACCCTCCATCCCACACTGTATCACTCTCACCCTCCGTCCCACACTGTATCACTCTCACCCTCCGTCCTACACTGTATCACTCTCACCCTCCGTCATACTCTGTATCACTCTCACCCTCCGTCCTACACTGTATCACTCTCACCCTCCGTCCTACCCTGTATCACTCGCACCCTCCATCCCACACTGTATCACTCTCACCCTCCATCCCAAATTGTATCACTCTCACCCTCCGTCCTACACTGTATCACTCACACCCTCCGTCCTACACTTTATCACTCTCACCCTCAGTCCTACACTGTATCACTCTCACCCTCAGTCCTACATTGTATCACTCTCACCCTCCGTCCTACACTGTATCACTCTCACCCTCCGTCCTACACTGTATCACACTCACCCTCCGTCCTACACTGTATCACTCTCACCCTCCGTCCTACTCTGTATCACTCTCACCCTCCGTCCTACACTTCATCACTCTCTCCCTCTGTCCTACACTGTATCACTCTCACACTCCGTCCTACACTATATCTCTCTCACCCTCTGTCCTACGCTGTACCACTCTCACCCTCCGTCCTACACTGTATCACTCTCAACCTCCATCCCACACTGTATCGCTCTCACCCTCCATCCAACACTGTAACACTCTCACCCTCCGTCCTACACTGTATCACTCTCACCCTCCGTCCTACGCTGTATCTTTCTCACCCTCCGTCCTACACTTTATCACTCCCACCCTCCGTCCGAATCTGTATCACTCTCACCCCCCGTCCTACTCTGTATCACTCTCACCCTCCGTCCGACCCTGTATCACTCTCACCCTCCGTCCTACACTGTATCACACTCACCCTACGTCCTACACTGTATCACTCTCAACCTCCGTCCTACACTGTATCACTCTCACCCTCCGTCCTACACTGTATCACTCTCACCCTCCATCCTACACTGTATCACTCTCACCCTCCGTCCCACTCTGTATCACTCTCACCCTCCGTCCCACACTGTATCAGTCTCACACTCAATCCTACACTGTATCACTCTCACCCTCCGTCCTACACTGTATCACTCTCACCCTCCATCCTACACTTTATCACTCTCACCCTCCATCCTACACTGTATCACTGTCATCCTCCGTCCTACACTGTATCACTCTCACCCACCGTCCCACACTGTATCACTCTCACCCTCCGTCCTACACTGTATCACTCTCACCCTCCATCCTACTCTGTATCACTCTCACCCCCCATCCCACACAGTATCACTCTTACCCTCTGTCCGACTCTGTATCACTCTCACCCTCCGTCTCACAATGTATCACTCTCACCCTCCGTCCTACACTGTATCACTCTCACCCTCCGTCCCACAATGTATCACTCTCACCCTCCGTCCTACACTGTATCACCTTCACCCTCCGTCCTACTCTGTATCACTCTCACCTACGTCCCACTCTGTATCACTCTCACCCTCCATCCCACACTGTATCACTCTCACCCTCCATCCCAAACTGTATCACTCTCACCCGCCGTCCTACACTGTATCACTCACACCCTCCGTCCTACACTGTATCACTCTCACCCTCAGTCCTACACTGTATCACTCTCACCCTCAGTCCTACACTGTATCACTCTCACCCTCCGTCCTACACTGTATCACTCTCACCCTCAGTCCTACACTGTATCACACTCACCCTCCGTCCTACACTGTATCACTCTCACCCTCCATCCTACACTTTATCACTCTCTCCCTCTGTCCTACACTGTATCACTCTCACACTCCGTCCTACACTATATCTCTCTCACCCTCTGTCCTACGCTGTATCACTCTCACCCTCCGTCCTACAATGTATCACTCTCAACCTCCATCCCACACTGTATCACTCTCACCCTGCATCCAACACTGTAACACTCTCACCCTCCGTCCTACACTGTATCACTCTCACCCTCCATCCTACGCTGTATCTTTCTCACCCTCCGTCCTACACTTTATCACTCCCACCCTCCGTCCGAATCTGTATCACTCTCACCCCCCGTCCTACTCTGTATCACTCTCACCCTCCGTCTGACCCTGTATCACTCTCACCCTCCGTCCTACACTGTATCACACTCACCCTACGTCCTACACTGTATCACTCTCAACCTCCGTCCTACACTGTATCACTCTCACCCTCCGTCCTACACTGTATCACTCTCACCCTCCATCCTACACTGTATCACTCTCACCCTCCGTCCCACTCTGTATCACTCTCACCCTCCATCCCACAATGTATCACTCTCACCCTCCGTCCTACACTGTATCACTCTCACCCTCCGTCCTACTCTGTATCACTCTCACCTATGTCCCACTCTGTATCACTCTCACCCTCCGCCCTACACTGTTTCACTCTCACCGTCCGTCCTACACTGTATCACTCTCCCCCTCCATCCCACATTGTATCACTCTCACCCTCCGTCCCACACTGTATCACTCTCACCCTCCGTCCGACAATGTATCACTCTCACCCTCCGTCCTTCTCGGTATCACTCTCACCCTCCATCCTACACTGTATCACTCTCACCCTCCGTCCTACTCTGTATCACTCTCACCCTCCATCCCACACTGTATCACTCTCACCCTCCGTCCCACACTGTATCACTCTCACCCTCCGTCCTACACTGTATCACTCTCACCCTCCGTCATACTCTGTAACTCTCTCACCCTCCGTCCTACACTGTATCACTCTCACCCTCCGTCCTACCCTGTATCACTCGCACCCTCCATCCCACACTGTATCACTCTCACCCTCCATCCCAAACTGTATCACTCTCACCCTCCGTCCTACACTGTATCACTCACACCCTCCGTCCTACACTGTATCACTCTCACCCTCAGTCCTACACTGTATCACTCTCACCCTCAGTCCTACACTGTATCACTCTCACCCTCCATCCTACACTGTATCACTCTCACCCTCCGTCCTACACTGTATCACACTCACCCTCCGTCCTACACTGTATCAATCTCACCCTCCGTCCTACTCTGTATCACTCTCACCCTCCATCCTACACTTTATCACTCTCTCCCTCTGTCCTACACTGTATCACTCTCACACTCCGTCCTACACTATATCTCTCTCACCCTCTGTCCTACGCTGTATCACTCTCACCCTCCGTCCTACACTGTATCACTCTCAACCTCCATCCCACACTGTATCGCTCTCACCCTCCATCCAACACTGTAACACTCTCACCCTCCATCCTACACTGTATCACTCTCACCCTCCGTCCTACGCTGTATCTTTCTCACCCTCCGTCCTACACATTATCACTCCCACCCTCCGTCCGAATCTGTATCACTCTCACCCCCCGTCCTACTCTGTATCACTCTCACCCTCTGTCCTACACTGTATCACTCTCACCCACCGTCCCACACTGTATCACTCTCACCCTCCATCCTACACTGTATCACTCTCACCCTCCATCCTACTCTATATCACTCTCACCCTCCATCCCACACTGTATCACTCTTACCCTCTGTCCGACTCTGTATCACTCTCACCCTCCGTCTCACAATGTATCACTCTCACCCTCCGTCCTACACTGTATCACTCTCACCCTCCGTCCCACAATGTATCACTCTCACCCTCCGTCCTACACTGTATCACCTTCACCCTCCGTCCTACTCTGTATCACTCTCACCTACGTCCCACTCTGTATCACTCTCACCCTCCATCCCACACTGTATCACTCTCACCCTCCATCCCAAACTGTATCACTCTCACCCTCCGTCCTACACTGTATCACTCACACCCTCCGTCCTACACTGTATCACTCTCACCCTCAGTCCTACACTGTATCACTCTCACCCTCAGTCCTACACTGTATCACTCTCCCCCTCCGTCCTACACTGTATCACTCTCACCCTCAGTCCTACACTGTATCACACTCACCCTCCGTCCTACACTGTATCACTCTCACCCTTCGTCCTACTCTGTATCACTCTCACCCTCCGTCCTACACTTTATCACTCTCTCCCTCTGTCCTACACTGTATCACTCTCACACTCCGTCCTACACTATATCTCTCTCACCCTCTGTCCTACGCTGTATCACTCTCACCCTCCGTCCTACAATGTATCACTCTCAACCTCCATCCCACACTGTATCACTCTCACCCTCCATCCAACACTGTAACACTCTCACCCTCCGTCCTACACTGTATCACTCTCACCCTCCATCCTACGCTGTATCTTTCTCACCCTCCGTCCTACACTTTATCACTCCCACCCTCCGTCCGAATCTGTATCACTCTCACCCCCCGTCCTACTCTGTATCACTCTCACCCTCCGTCCGACCCTGTATCACTCTCACCCTCCGTCCTACACTGTATCACACTCACCCTACGTCCTACACTGTATCACTCTCAACCTCCGTCCTACACTGTATCACTCTCACCCTCCGTCCTACACTGTATCACTCTCACCCTCCATCCTACACTGTATCACTCTCACCCTCCGTCCCACTCTGTATCACTCTCACCCTCCGTCCCACACTGTATCAGTCTCACCCTCAATCCTACACTGTATCACTCTCACCCTACGTCCTACACTGTATCACTCTCACCCTCCGTCCTACACTTTATCACTCTCACCCTCCATCCTACACTGTATCACTGTCATCCTCCGTCCTACACTGTATCACTCTCACCCACCGTCCCACTCTGTATCACTCTCACCCTCCGTGCTACACTGTATCACTCTCACCCACCGTCCCACAATGTATCACTCTCACCCTCAGTCCTACACTGTATCACTCTCACCCTCCATCCTACTCTGTATCACTCTCACCCTCCATCCCACACTGTATCACTCTTACCCTCTGTCCGACTCTGTATCACTCTCACCCTCCGTCCCACAATGTATCACTCTCACCCTCCATCCTACACTGTATCACTTTCACCCTCCGTCCTACTCTGTATCACTCTCACCTACCTCCCACTCTGTATCACTCTCACCCTCCGTCCTACACTGTATCACTCTCACCCTCCGTCCTACAATGTATCACTCTCACCCTCCATCCTTCTCGGTATCACACTCACCCTCCATCCTACACTGTATCACTCTTACCCTCTGTCCGACTCTGTATCACTCTCACCCTCTGTCCTACTCTGTATCACTCTCACCCTCCATCCTACACTGTAACTTTCTCAACCTCCGTCCGAATCTGTATCACTCTCACCCTCGGTCTGACTCTGTATCACTCTCACCCTCCGTCCGACTCTGTATCACTCTCACCCTCCGTCCTACACTGTATCACTCTCACCCTTCGTCCTACACTGTATCACTCTCAACCTCCGTCCTACACTGTATCACTCTCACCCTCCATCCTACACACTATCACTCTCACCCTCCATCCTACACTGTATCACTCTCACCCTCCGTCCCTCTCTGTATCACTCTCAACCTCCGTCCCACAATGTATCAGTCTCACCCTACATCCTACACTGTATCACTCTCACCCTCCGTCCTACACTGTATCACTCTCACCCTCCGTCCTACAATGTATCACTCTCACCCTCCGTCCTACACTTTATCACTCTCACCCTCCATCCTACACTGTATCACTCTCACCCTCCGTCCTACACTGTATCACTCTCACCCACCGTCCCACACTGTATCACTCTCACCCTCCGTCCTACACTGTATCACACTCAACCTCCGTCCCACAATGTATTACTCTCACCCTCCGTCCTACACTGTATCACTCTCACCCTCCGTCCTACTCTGTATCACTCTCACCTACGTCCCACTCTGTATCACTCTCACCCTCCGTCCTACACTGTATCACTCTCACCCTCCGTGCTACACTGTATCACTCTCACCCTCCGTCCTACTGTGTATCACTCTCACCCTCCGCCCTACACTGTATCACTCTCACCCTCCATCCTACACTGTATCACTCTCACCCTCCGTGTGACTCTGTATCGCTCTCACCCTCCGTCCTACACTGTATCACTCTCACCCTCCGTCCGACTCTGTATCACTCTCACCCTGGTTCCTAATCTGTATCTCTCGCACCCTCCGTCCCAAACTGCATCACTCTCACCCTCCTTCCTGCTCTGTATCACTTTTTCCCTCCGACCTACTCTGTATCACTCTCACCCTCCATCCTACACTGTGTCACTCTCACCCTCCGTCCCACACTGTATCACTCTCACCCTCCGTCCTACTCTGTATCACTCTCACCCTCCGTCCCACAATGTATCACTCTTACCCTCCGTCCGACTCTTTATCACTCTCATCCTCCATCCTATTCTGCATCATTCTCACCCTCCGTCCTACTCTGTATCACTCTCACCCTCCGTCCTACACTGTATCACTCTCACCCTCCATCCTACACTTTATCACTCTCACCCTCCGTCCCACACTGTATCACTCTCACCCTCCTTCCTACACTGTATCACTCTCCCCCTCCATCCTACACTGTATAACCCTCACCCTCCGTCCCACACTGTTTCACTCTCACCCTCCGTCCCACACTGTATCACTCTCACCCACCGTCCTACTCTATATCACTCGCTCTCTCCATCCTACACTGTATCACTCTCACCCTCCGTCCCACACTGTATCACTCTCACCCTCCGTCCTACACTTTATCACTCTCACCCTCTGTCCTACACTGCATCACTCTCACCCTCCGTCCTACACTGAATCACTCTCACCCTCCATCCTACACTGTATCACTCTCACCCTCCGTCCTACTCTCTATCACTCTCACCCTCCGTCCTACATTGTATCACTCTCCCCCTCCGTCCTACACTGTATCACTCTCACCCCCAATTCAACACTGTATCACTCTCACCCTCCGTCCCACACTGTATCACTCTCACCCTCCGTCGTACACTGTATCACTCTCACCCTCCGTCCTTCTCGGTATCACTCTCAACCTCCGTCCTACACTGTATCACTCTCACCCTCCGTCCTACTCTGTATCTCTCTCACCGTCCATCCCACACTGTATCACTCTCACCCTCCGTCCCACACTGTATCACTCTCACCTACGTCCCACTCTGTATCACTCTCACCCTCCATCCTAAACTGTATCACTCTCACCCTCCGTCCCACACTGTATCACTCTCACCCTCCGTGCTACAATGTATCACTCTCACCCTCCGTCCTACTGTGTTTCACTCTCACCCTCCGCCCTACACTGTATCACTCTCACCCTCCATCCTACACTGTATCACTCTCACCCTCCGTCCGACTCTGTATCACTCTCACGCTCCGTCCTACACTGTATCACTCTCACCCTCCGTCCCACATTGTATCACTCTCACCCTCCGTCCAACACTGTATCACTCTCACCCTCCATCCTACACTTTATCACTCTCACCCTCCGTCCCACACTGTATCACTCTCACCCTCCTTCCTACACTGTATCACTCTCCCCCTCCGTCCTACAATGTATCACTCTCACCCTCCGTCCCACACTGTATCACTCTCACCCTCCGTCCCACACTGTATCACTCTCACCCACCGTCCTACTCTGTATCACTCTCACCCTCCGTCACACACTGTATCACTCTCACCCTCCGTCCTACACTGAATCACTCTCACCCTCCGTCCTACATTGTATCACTCTCCCCCTCCGTCCCACACTGTATCACTCTCACCCTCTGTCCTACACTGTATCACACTCACCCTCCGTCCTACTCTGTAACTCTCTCACCGTCCGTCCCACACTGTATCCCTCTCACCCTCCGTCCCACACTGTATCACTCTCACCCTCCGTCCTACACTGTATCACTCTCACCCTCCGTCCTACTCAGTATCACTCTCACCCTCCGTCCTGCACTGTATCACTCTCACCCGCCATCCTACACTGCTTCACTCTCACCCTCCATCCCACACTGTATCACTCTCACCCTCCGTCCTACACTTTATCACTCTCACCATCTGTCCTACACTGTATCACTCTCACACTCCGTCCTACACATTATCACTCTCACCCTCCGTCCTACGCTGTATCACTCTCACCCTCCGTCCGACCCTGTATCACTCTCACCCTCCGTCCTATACTGTATCACTCTCACCCTCCATTCGACTCTGTATCACTCTCACCCTGATTCTTATCTGTATCTCTCTCCCCCTCCGTCCCACACTGTATCACTCTCACCCTCCTTCCTACTCTGTATCACTCTTTCCTTCCGCCTACTCTGTATCTCTCTCACCCTCCATCCTACACTGTATCACTCTCACCCTCCGCCCCACACTGTATCAATCTTAACCTCCGTCAAACTCTGTATCACTCTCACACTCCATCCTACTCTGCATCACTCTCACCCTCCGTCCCACACTTTATCAATCTTACCCTCTGTCCGACTCTGTATCACTCTCACCCTCCGTCCTACTCTGTATCACTCTCACCCTCCGTCCCACAATGTATCACTCTTACCCTCCATCCGACTCTGTATCACTCTCACCCTCCGTCCTATTCTGTATCACTCTCACCCTCCATCCTACCCTGTATCACTCTCACCCTCCGTCCTACTCTGTATCACTCTCACCTACGTCCCACTCTGTATCACTCTCACCCTCCGTCCTACACTGTATCACTCTCACCCTCCGTCCCACACTCTATCACTCTCACCCTCCGTCCGACTCTGTATCACTCTCACCCTCCGTCCTACACTGTATCACTCTCACCCTCCGTCCGACTCTGTATCACTCTCACCCTCCATCCTACTCTGTATCACTCTCACCCTCCGTCCTACTCTGTATCACTCTCACCCTCCATCCTATTCTGCATCACTCTCACCCTCCGTCCTACTCTGTATCACTCTCACCCTCCGTCCTACACTGTATCACTCTCACCCTCCATCCTACACTGTAGCACTCTCACCCTCCGTCCCACACTGTATCACTCTTACCCTCCATCCGAATCTGTATCACTCTCACCCTCCGTCCTACACTGTATCACTCTCACCCTCCATCCTACTCTATATCACTCTCACCCTCAATCCTATCCTGCATCACTCTCACCCTCCCTCCTACTCTGTATCACTCTCACCCTCCGTCCTACACTGTATCACTCTCACCCTCCATCCTACACTTTATCACTCTCACCCTCCGTCCTACTCTGTATCACTCTCACCCTCCGTCCTACACTGTATCACTCTCACCCTCCATCCTACACTTTATCACTCTCACCCTCCGTCCCACACTGTATCACTCTCACCCACCGTCCTACTCTATATCACTCGCTCTCTCCATCCTACACTGTATCACTCTCACCCTCCGTCCCACACTGTATCACTCTCACCCTCCGTCCTACACTTTATCACTCTCACCCTCTGTCCTACACTGCATCACTCTCACCCTCCGTCCTACACTGAATCACTCTCACCCTCCATCCTACACTGTATCACTCTCACCCTCCGTCCTACTCTCTATCACTCTCACCCTCCGTCCTACATTGTATCACTCTCCCCCTCCGTCCTACACTGTATCACTCTCACCCCCAATTCAACACTGTATCACTCTCACCCTCCGTCCCACACTGTATCACTCTCACCCTCCGTCGTACACTGTATCACTCTCACCCTCCGTCCTTCTCGGTATCACTCTCACCCTCCGTCCTACACTGTATCACTCTCACCCTCCGTCCTACTCTGTATCTCTCTCACCGTCCATCCCACACTGTATCACTCTCACCCTCCGTCCCACACTGTATCACTCTCACCTACGTCCCACTCTGTATCACTCTCACCCTCCATCCTAAACTGTATCACTCTCACCCTCCGTCCCACACTGTATCACTCTCACCCTCCGTGCTACAATGTATCACTCTCACCCTCCGTCCTACTGTGTTTCACTCTCACCCTCCGCCCTACACTGTATCACTCTCACCCTCCATCCTACACTGTATCACTCTCACCCTCCGTCCGACTCTGTATCACTCTCACGCTCCGTCCTACACTGTATCACTCTCACCCTCCGTCCCACATTGTATCACTCTCACCCTCCGTCCAACACTGTATCACTCTCACCCTCCATCCTACACTTTATCACTCTCACCCTCCGTCCCACACTGTATCACTCTCACCCTCCTTCCTACACTGTATCACTCTCCCCCTCCGTCCTACAATGTATCACTCTCACCCTCCGTCCCACACTGTATCACTCTCACCCTCCGTCCCACACTGTATCACTCTCACCCACCGTCCTACTCTGTATCACTCTCACCCTCCGTCACACACTGTATCACTCTCACCCTCCGTCCTACACTGAATCACTCTCACCCTCCGTCCTACACTGTATCACTCTCACCCTCCATCCTACTCTCTATCACTCTCACCCTCCGTCCTACATTGTATCACTCTCCCCCTCCGTCCCACACTGTATCACTCTCACCCTCTGTCCTACACTGTATCACACTCACCCTCCGTCCTACTCTGTAACTCTCTCACCGTCCGTCCCACACTGTATCCCTCTCACCCTCCGTCCCACACTGTATCACTCTCACCCTCCGTCCTACACTGTATCACTCTCACCCTCCGTCCTACTCAGTATCACTCTCACCCTCCGTCCTGCACTGTATCACTCTCACCCGCCATCCTACACTGCTTCACTCTCACCCTCCATCCCACACTGTATCACTCTCACCCTCCGTCCTACACTTTATCACTCTCACCATCTGTCCTACACTGTATCACTCTCACACTCCGTCCTACACATTATCACTCTCACCCTCCGTCCTACGCTGTATCACTCTCACCCTCCGTCCGACCCTGTATCACTCTCACCCTCCGTCCTATACTGTATCACTCTCACCCTCCATTCGACTCTGTATCACTCTCACCCTGATTCTTATCTGTATCTCTCTCCCCCTCCGTCCCACACTGTATCACTCTCACCCTCCTTCCTACTCTGTATCACTCTTTCCTTCCGCCTACTCTGTATCTCTCTCACCCTCCATCCTACACTGTATCACTCTCACCCTCCGCCCCACACTGTATCAATCTTAACCTCCGTCAAACTCTGTATCACTCTCACACTCCATCCTACTCTGCATCACTCTCACCCTCCGTCCCACACTTTATCAATCTTACCCTCTGTCCGACTCTGTATCACTCTCACCCTCCGTCCTACTCTGTATCACTCTCACCCTCCGTCCCACAATGTATCACTCTTACCCTCCATCCGACTCTGTATCACTCTCACCCTCCGTCCTATTCTGTATCACTCTCACCCTCCATCCTACCCTGTATCACTCTCACCCTCCGTCCTACTCTGTATCACTCTCACCTACGTCCCACTCTGTATCACTCTCACCCTCCGTCCTACACTGTATCACTCTCACCCTCCGTCCCACACTCTATCACTCTCACCCTCCGTCCGACTCTGTATCACTCTCACCCTCCGTCCTACACTGTATCACTCTCACCCTCCGTCCGACTCTGTATCACTCTCACCCTCCATCCTACTCTGTATCACTCTCACCCTCCGTCCTACTCTGTATCACTCTCACCCTCCATCCTATTCTGCATCACTCTCACCCTCCGTCCTACTCTGTATCACTCTCACCCTCCGTCCTACACTGTATCACTCTCACCCTCCATCCTACACTGTAGCACTCTCACCCTCCGTCCCACACTGTATCACTCTTACCCTCCATCCGAATCTGTATCACTCTCACCCTCCGTCCTACACTGTATCACTCTCACCCTCCATCCTACTCTATATCACTCTCACCCTCCATCCTACTCTGTATCACTCTCACCCTCCACCCTACTCTGTATCACTATCACCCTCCGTCCCACACTTTATCACTCTCACCCTCCGTCTGACTCTGTATCACTATCACCCTCCATCCTACACTGTATCACTCTCACCCTCCTTCCTACTCTGTATCACTCTTTCCCTCCGACCTACTCTGTATCACTCTCACCCTCCATCCTACACTGTATCACTCTCACCCTCCGTCCCACACTGTATCACTCTCACCCTCCGTCCTACTCTGTATCACTCTCACCCTCCGTCCCACAATGTATCACTCTTACCCTCCATCCGACTCTGTATCACTCTCACCCTCAATCCTATCCTGCATCACTCTCACCCTCCGTCCTACTCTGTATCACTCTCACCCTCCGTCCTACACTGTATCACTCTCACCCTCCATCCTACACTTTATCACTCTCACCCTCCGTCCCACACTGTATCACTCTTACCCTCCGTCCGAATCTGTATCACTCTCACCCTCCGTCCTACACTGTATCACTCTCACCCACCATCCTACTCTATATCACTCTCACCCTCCATCCTACTCTGTATCACTCTCACCCTCCACCCTACTCTGTATCACTCTCACCCTCCGTCCCACAATGTATCACTCTCACCCTCCGTCCTACACTGTATCACTCTCACCCTCCGTCCAACTCTGTATCACTCTCACCCTCCATCCTACACTTTATCACTCTCACCCTCCGTCCCACACTGTTTCAATCTCACCCTCCGTCCTACACTGTATCACTCTCCCCCTCCGTCCCACACTGTATCACTCTCACCCTCCGTCCTACACTGTCTCAATCTCACCCACCATCCTACTCTGTATCATTCTCACCCTCCATCCTACACTGTATCACTCTCACCCACCGTCCTACTCTGTATCACTCTCACCCTCCGCCCAACACTGTATCACTCTCACCCTCCGTCCTATAATGTATCACTCGCTCCCTCCATCCTACACTGTATCACTCTCACCCTCCGTCCCACACTGTATCACTCTCACCATCCGTCCTACACTGTATCACTCTCACCCTCTGTCCTACACTGTATCACTCTCACCCTCCGTCCTACACTGAATCACTCTCACCCTCCGTCCTACACTGTATCACTCTCACCCTCCGTCCTACTCTCTATCACTCTCACCCTCTGTCCTACATTGTATCACTCTCACTCTCCGTTCCACACTTTATCACTCTCACCCTTCATCCTACACTCTATCACTCTCACCCTCCATCCCACACTGTATCACTCTCACCCTCCGTCCTTCTCGGTATCACTCTCACCCTCCGTCCTACACTGTATCACTCTCACCCTCCGTCCTACTCTGTATCACTCTCACCGTCCATTCCACACTGTATCACTCTCACCCTCCGTCCTACACTCTATCACTCTCACCCTCCATCCCACACTGTATCACTCTCCCCCTCCGTCCTACAATTTATCACTCTCAAACTCTGTCCTACATTGTATCACTCTCACCCTCCGTCCTACACTGTATCACTCTCACCCTCCATCACACACTGTATCACTCTCACTCTCCGTCCCACACTGTATCTCTCTCACCCTCCATCCTACACTGTATCACTCTCACCCTCCGTCCTTCTCGGTATCACTCTCACCCTCCGTCCTACACTGTATCACTCTCACCCTCCGTCCTACTCTGTATCACTCTCACCGTCCATTCCACACTGTATCACTCTCACCCTCCGTCCCACACTGTATCACTCTCACCCTCTGTCCTACACTGTATCACTCTCACCCTCCGTCCTACTCTGTATCACTCTCACCCTCCTTCCTACACTGTATCACTCTCACCCTCCGTCATACACTCTATCACTCTCACCCTCCATCCCACACTGTATCACTCACACCCTCCGTCCTACACTTTATCACTCTCAAACTCTGTCCTACACTATATCAGTCTCACACTCCGTCCTACACATTATCACTCTCACCCTCCGTCCTACGCTGTATCACTCTCACCCTCCATCTGACTCTGTATCACTCTCACCCTCCGTCCTACACTGTATCACTCTCACCCCCCGTCCGACTCTGTATCACTCTCACCCTGATTCCTTATCTGTATCTCTCTCCCCCTCCGTCCACACTGTATCACTCTCATCCTCCTTCCTACTCTGTATCACTCTTTCCCTCCGAGCTACTCTGTATCACTCTCACCCTCCATCCTACACTGTATCACTCTCACCCTCCGCCCCACACTGTATCATTCTCAACCTCCGTCCTACTCTGTATCACTCTCACTCTCTGTCCTAATCTGTCTCACTCTCTCCCTCCATCCCAAACTGTATCAATCTTACCCTCCGTCCTACTCTGTATCACTCTCACCCTCCATCCTACTCTGTATCACTCTCACTCTCCGTCCCACACTGTATCACTCTTACCCTCTGTCCGACTCTGTATCACTCTCACCCTCCGTCCTACTCTGTATCACTCTCACCCTCCATCCCACAATGTATCACTCTTACCCTCCATCCGACTCTGTATCACTCTCACACTCCGTCCTATTCTGTATCACTCTCACCCTCCGTCCTACTCTGTATCACTCTCATCCTCCGTCCTACACTGTATCACTCTCACCCTCAATCCTACACTGTATCAGTCTCACCCTACGTCCCACACTGTATCACTCTTACCCTCCGTCCGAATCTGTATCACTCTCACCATCCGTCCTACACTGTATCACTCTCACCCTCCGTCCTACTCTATATCACTCTCACCCTCCGTTCTACTCTATATCACTCTCACCCTCCGCCCTACTCTGTATCACTCTCACCCTCCTTCCCATATTATATCACTCACACCCTCCGTTCTACACTGTATCACTCTCACCCTCCGTCCGACTCTGTATCACTCTCACCCTCCGTCCTACACTGTATCACTCTCACCCTCCGTCCTACACTGTATCACTCTCACCCTCTGTCAGACTCTGTATCACTCTCACCCTGGTTCCTAATCTGTATCTCTCGCACCCTCCGTCCCAAACTGTATCACTCTCACCCTCCTTCCTACTCTGTATCACTCTTTCCCTCCGACCTACTCTGTATCACTCTCACCCTCCATCCTACACTGTGTCACTCTCACCCTCCATCCCACACTGTATCACTCTCACCCTCCGTCCTACTCTGTATCACTCTCACCCTCCGTCCCACAATGTATCACTCTTACCCTCCGTCCGACTCTGTATCACTCTCACCCTCCATCCTATTCTGCATCACTCTCACCCTCCATCCTACTCTGTATCACTCTCACCCTCCGTCCTACATTGTATCACTCTCACCCTCCATCCTACACTGTATCACTCTCACCCTCCGTCCCAAACTGTATCACTCACACCCTCCATCCTACTCTGTCTCACTCTCACCCTCCACACTACTCTGTATCACTCTCACCCTCTGTCCTACACTGTATCACTCTCACCCTCCGTTCTACACTGTATCATTCTCACCCTCCGTCCTACTCTGTATCACTCTCACCCTCCGTCCTACACTGTATCACTCTCACTCTCCGTCCTACACTGTATCACTCTCACCCTCCGTACCACACTGTATCACTCTCACCCTCTGTCCCACATTGTATCACTCTCACCCTCCGTCCAACACTGTATCACTCGCACCCTCCATCCCACACTTTATCACTCTCACCCTCCGTCCCACACTGTATCACTCTCACCCTCCGTCCTACACTGTATCACTCTCCCCCTCCGCCCTACACTGTATCACTCTCACCCTCCGTCCCACACTGTATCACTCTCTACCTCCATCCTACACTGTATCACTCTCACCCACTGTCCTACTCTGTATCACTCTCACCCTCCGTCCTACACTGTATCACTCTCACCCTCCGTCCTACTCTGTATCACTCTCACACTCCGCCCAACAGTGTATCACTCTCACCCTCCGTCCTACACTGTATCACTCACTCCCTCCACACTACACTGTATCACTGTCACCCTCCGTCCCACACTGTATCACTCTCACCCTCCGTCCTACTCTGTATCACTCTCACGCTCCACCCTACTCTGTATCACTCTCACCCTCTGTCCTGCACTGTATCACTCTCACCCTCCATCCTACACTGTATCACTCTCACCATCCGTCCTACTCTGTATCACTCTCACCCTCCATCCTATTCTGCATCACTCTCACCCTCCGTCCTACTCTGTATCACTCTCACCCTCCGTCCTACACTGTATCACTCTCACCCTCCATCCTACACTGTATCACTCTCACCCTCCGTCCCACACTGTATCACTCTTACCCTCCGTCCGAATCTGTATCACTCTCACCCTCCGTCCAACACTGTATCACTCTCACCCTCCATCCTACTCGATATCACTCTCACCCTCCATCCTACTCTGTATCACTCTCACCCTCCACCCTACTCTGTATCACTATCACCCTCCGTCCCACACTGTATCACTCTCACCCTCCGTCTGACTCTGTATCACTATCACCCTCCATCCTACACTGTATCACTCTCACCCTCCATCCTACTCTGTATCACTCTTTGCCTCCGACCTACTCTGTATCACTCTCACCCTCCATCCTACACTGTGTCACTCTCACCCTCCGTCCCACACTGTATCACTCTCACCCTCCGTCCTACTCTGTATCACTCTCACCCTCCGTCCCACAATGTATCTCTCTTACCCTCCATCCGACTCTTTATCACTCTCACCCTCAATCCTATCCTGCATCACTCTCACCCTCCGTCCTACTCTGTATCACTCTCACCCTCCGTCCTACACTGTATCACTCTCACCCTCCATCCTACACTGTATCACTCTCACGCTCCGTCACACACTTTATCACTCTTACCCTCCGTCCAAATCTGTATCACTCTCACCCTCCGTCCTACACTGTATCACTCTCACCCACCATCCTACTCTATATCACTCTCACCCTCCATCCTACTCTGTATCACTCTCACCCTCCACCCTACTCTGTATCACTCTCACCCTCCGTCCCACACTGTATCACTCTCACCCTCCGTTCTACACTGTATCACTCTCACCCTCCGTCCGACTCTGTATCACTCTCACCCTCCGTCCTACACTGTATCACTCTCACCCTCCGTCCCACATTGTATCACTCTCACCCTCCGTCCAACTCTGTATCACTCTCACCCTCCATCCTACACTTTATCACTCTCACCCTCCGTCCCACACTGTTTCAATCTCACCCTCCGTCCTACACTGTATCACTCTCCCCCTCCGTCCCACGCTGTATCACTCTCACCCTCCGTCCTACACTGTATCACTCTCACCCTCCGTCCCACACTGTATCACTCTCACCCTCCGTCCTACACTGTATCAATCTCACCCACCATCCTACTCTGTATCACTCTCACCCTCCGTCCTACACTGTATCACTCTCACCCACCGTCCTACTCTGTATCACTCTCACCCTCCGCCCAACACTGTATCACTCTCACCCTCCATCCTATACTGTATCACTCGCTCCCTCCATCCTACACTGTATCACTCTCACCCTCCGTCCCACACTGTATCACTCTCACCCTCCGTCCTACACTGTATCACTCTCACCATCTATCCTACACTGTATCACTCTCACCCTCCGTCCTACACTGAATCACTCTCACCCTCCGTCCTACACTGTATCACTCTCACCCTCCGTCCTACTCTCTATCGCTCTCACCCTCTGTCCTACATTGTATCACTCTCACTCTCCGTCCCACACTGTATCACTCTCACCCTCCATCCTACACTGTATCACTCTCACCCTCCGTCCTTCTCGGTATCGCACTCACCCTCCGTCCTACACTGTATCACTCTCACCCTCCGTCCTACTCTGTATCACTCTGACCGTCCATTCCACACTGTATCACTCTCACCCTCCATCCCACACTGTATCACTCTCACCCTCCGTCCTACACTGTATCACTCTCACCCTCCGTCCTACTCTGTATCACTCTCACCCTCCGTCCTACACTTTATCATTCTCACCCTCCGTCCTACACTGTATCACTCTCACCCTCCGTCCTACACTTTATCACTCTCACCCACCATCCCACTCTGTATCACTCTCACCCGCCGTCCTACACTGTATCACTCTCACCCTTCTTCCTACACTGTATCACTCTTTCCCTCTGACCTACTCTGTATCACTCTCACCCTCCATCCTACACAGTATCACTCTCACCCTCCGTCCTACACTTTATCATTCTCACCCTCCGTCCTACACTGTATCACTCTCACCCACCGTCCTGCACTTTATCACTCTCACCCACCGTCCCACTCTGTATCACTCTCACCCGCCGTCCTATTCTGTATCACTCTCACCCTCCGTCCCAAACTGTATCACTCTCACCCTCCGTCCTACACTGTATCACTCTCACCCTCCGTCCTACACTTTATCACTCTCACCCTCCATCCTACACTGTATCACTGTCATCCTCCATCCTACACTGTATCACTCTCACCCACCATCCCACTCTGTATCACTCTCACCCTCCGTCCTACATTGTATCACTCTCACCCACCGTCCCACACTGTGTCACTCTCACCCTCCGTCCTACACTGTATCACTCTCACCCTCCAACCCACACTGTATAAATCTCACCCTCCGTCCTACTCTGTATCACTCTCACCCTCCATCCTACTCTGTATCACTCTCACCATCCATCCCACACTGTATCACTCTTACCCTCTGTCCGACTCTGTATCACTCTCACCCTCCGTCCTACTCTGTATCGCTCTCACCCTCCGTCCTACACTGTATGTTTCTCACTCTCCGTCCTACACTGTATTACTCCCACCCTCCGTCCGAATCTGTATCACTCTCACCCTCCGTCTGACTCTGTATCACTCTCACCCTCCGTCCGACTCTGTATCACTCTCACCCTCCGTCCTACACTGTATCACTCTCACCCCACGTCCTACACTGTATCACTCTCACCCTCCATCCTACACTCTATCACTCTCACCCTCCATCCTACACTGTATCACTCTCACCATCCGTCCCACTCTGTATCACTCTCACCCTCCGTCCCACACTGTATCAGTCTCACCCTCCATCCTACACTGCATCACTCTCACCCTCCGTCCTACACTGTATCACTCTCACCCTCCGTCACAAACTGTATCACTCTCACCCTCCGTCCTACACTGTATCACTCTCACCCTCCGTCCTACACTTTATCACTCTCACCCTCCATCCTACACTGTATCACTGTCATCCTCCGTCCTGCACTGTATCACTCCTACCCACCATCCCACTCTGTATCACTCTCACCCTCCATCCTACACTGTATCACTCTCACCCACCGTCCCACACTGTATCACTCTCAACCTCCGTCCTAAATTGTATCACTCTCACCCTCCGTCCCACAATGTATCACTCTCACCCTCCGTCCTACACTGTATCACTCTCACCCTCCGTCCTAATCTGTATCACTCTCACCTACGTCCCACTCTGTATCACTCTCACCCTCCGTCCTACACTGTATCACTCTCACCCTCCGTTCCACACTGTATCACTCTCACCCTCCGTGCTACACTGTATAACTCTCAGCCTCCGTCCTACTGTGTATCACTCTTACCCTCCGCCCTACACTGTATCACTCTCACCCTCCATCCTACACTGTATCACTCTCACCCTCCATCCCACACTGTGTCACTCTCACCCTCCGCCCCACACTGTATCACTCTCACCCTCCGTCCCAAACTGTATCACTCTCACCCTCCATCCTACTCTGTATCACTCTCACCCTCCACCCTACTCTGTATCACTCTCACCCTCTGTCCTGCACTGTATCACTCTCACCCTCCATCCTACACTGTATCACTCTCACCATCCGTCCTACTCTGTATCACTCTCACCCTCCATCCTATTCTGCATCACTCTCACCCTCCGTCCTACTCTGTATCACTCTCACCCTCCGTCCTACACTGTATCACTCTCACCCTCCATCCTACACTGTATCACTCTCACCCTCCGTCCCACACTGTATCACTCTTACCCTCCGTCCGAATCTGTATCACTCTCACCCTCCGTCCAACACTGTATCACTCTCACCCTCCATCCTACTCGATATCACTCTCACCCTCCATCCTACTCTGTATCACTCTCACCCTCCACCCTACTCTGTATCACTATCACCCTCCGTCCCACACTGTATCACTCTCACCCTCCGTCTGACTCTGTATCACTATCACCCTCCATCCTACACTGTATCACTCTCACCCTCCATCCTACTCTGTATCACTCTTTCCCTCCGACCTACTCTGTATCACTCTCACCCTCCATCCTACACTGTGTCACTCTCACCCTCCGTCCCACACTGTATCACTCTCACCCTCCGTCCTACTCTGTATCACTCTCACCCTCCGTCCCACAATGTATCTCTCTTACCCTCCATCCGACTCTGTATCACTCTCACCCTCAATCCTATCCTGCATCACTCTCACCCTCCGTCCTACTCTGTATCACTCTCACCCTCCGTCCTACACTGTATCACTCTCACCCTCCATCCTACACTGTATCACTCTCACGCTCCGTCCCACACTTTATCACTCTTACCCTCCGTCCAAATCTGTATCACTCTCACCCTCCGTCCTACACTGTATCACTCTCACCCACCATCCTACTCTATATCACTCTCACCCTCCATCCTATTCTGTATCACTCTCACCCTCCACCCTACTCTGTATCACTCTCACCCTCCGTCCCACACTGTATCACTCTCACCCTCCGTTCTACACTGTATCACTCTCACCCTCCGTCCGACTCTGTATCACTCTCACCCTCCGTCCTACACTGTATCACTCTCACCCTCCGTCCCACATTGTATCACTCTCACCCTCCGTCCAACTCTGTATCACTCTCACCCTCCATCCTACACTTTATCACTCTCACCCTCCGTCCCACACTGTTTCAATCTCACCCTCCGTCCTACACTGTATCACTCTCCCCCTCCGTCCCACGCTGTATCACTCTCACCCTCCGTCCTACACTGTATCACTCTCACCCTCCGTCCCACACTGTATCACTCTCACCCTCCGTCCTACACTGTATCAATCTCACCCACCATCCTACTCTGTATCACTCTCACCCTCCGTCCTACACTGTATCACTCTCACCCACCGTCCTACTCTGTATCACTCTCACCCTCCGCCCAACACTGTATCACTCTCACCCTCCATCCTATACTGTATCACTCGCTCCCTCCATCCTACACTGTATCACTCTCACCCTCCGTCCCACACTGTATCACTCTCACCCTCCGTCCTACACTGTATCACTCTCACCATCTATCCTACACTGTATCACTCTCACCCTCCGTCCTACACTGAATCACTCTCACCCTCCGTCCTACACTGTATCACTCTCACCCTCCGTCCTACTCTCTATCGCTCTCACCCTCTGTCCTACATTGTATCACTCTCACTCTCCGTCCCACACTGTATCACTCTCACCCTCCATCCTACACTGTATCACTCTCACCCTCCGTCCTTCTCGGTATCGCTCTCACCCTCCGTCCTACACTGTATCACTCTCACCCTCCGTCCTACTCTGTATCACTCTCACCGTCCATTCCACACTGTATCACTCTCACCCTCCATCCCACACTGTATCACTCTCACCCTCCGTCCTACACTGTATCACTCTCACCCTCCGTCCTACTCTGTATCACTCTCACCCTCCTTCCTACACTGTATCACTCTCACCCTCCGTCCTACACTCTATCACTCTCACCCTCCATCCCACACTGTATCACTCTCACCCTCCGTCCTACACTTTATCACTCTCAAACTCTGTCCTACACTGTATCACTCTCACACTCCGTCCTACACATTATCACTCTCACCCTCCGTCCTACACTGTATCACTCTCACCCTCCGTCCTACTCTCTATCACTCTCACCCTCTGTCCTACATTGTATCACTCTCACCCTCCGTCCTACACTGTATCACTCTCACCCTCCATCACACACTGTATCACTCTCACTCTCCGTCCCACACTGTATCACTCTCACCCTCCATCCTACACTGTATCACTCTCACCCTCCGTCCTTCTCGGCATCACTCTCACCCTCCGTCCTACAATGTATCACTCTCACCGTCCGTCCTACTCTGTATCACTCTCACCCTCCGTCTCACAATGTATCAGTCTCACCCTCCATCCTACAATGTATCACTCTCACCCTCCGTCCTACTCTGTATCACTCTCACCCTCCGTCCTACACTTTATCATTCTCACCCTCCGTCCTACACTGTATCACTCTCACCCTCCGTCCTACACTTTATCACTCTCACCCACCATCCCACTCTGTAACACTCTCACCCGCCGTCCTACACTGTATCACTCTCACCCTTCTTCCTACACTGTATCACTCTTTCCCTCTGACCTACACTGTATCACTCTCACCCTCCATCCTACACTGTATCACTCTCACCCTCCATCCTACACAGTATCACTCTCACCCTCCGTCCTACACTTTATCATTCTCACCCTCCGTCCTACACTGTATCACTCTCACCCACCGTCCTGCACTTTATCACTCTCACCCACCGTCCCACTCTGTATCACTCTCACCCGCCATCCTATTCTGTATCACTCTCACCCTCCGTCCCAAACTGTATCACTCTCACCCTCCGTCCTACACTGTATCACTCTCACCCTCCGTCCTACACTTTATCACTCTCACCCTCCATCCTACACTGTATCACTGTCATCCTCCGTCCTACACTGTATCACTCTCACCCACCATCCCACTCTGTATCACTCTCACCCTCCGTCCTACATTGTATCACTCTCACCCACCGTCCCACACTGTGTCACTCTCACCCTCCGTCCTACACTGTATCACTCTCACCCTCCATCCCACACTGTATCAATCTCACCCTCCGTCCTACTCTGTATCACTCTCACCCTCCATCCTACTCTGTATCACTCTCACCATCCATCCCACACTGTATCACTCTTACCCTCTGTCCGACTCTGTATCACTCTCACCCTCCGTCCTACTCTGTATCGCTCTCACCCTCCGTCCTACACTGTATGTTTCTCACTCTCCGTCCTACACTGTATTACTCCCACCCTCCGTCCGAATCTGTATCACTCTCACCCTCCGTCTGACTCTGTATCACTCTCACCCTCCGTCCGACTCTGTATCACTCTCACCCTCCGTCCTACACTGTATCACTCTCACCCCACGTCCTACACTGTATCACTCTCACCATCCGTCCCACTCTGTATCACTCTCACCCTCCGTCCCACACTGTATCAGTCTCACCCTCCATCCTACACTGCATCACTCTCACCCTCCGTCCTACACTGTATCACTCTCACCCTCCGTCACAAACTGTATCACTCTCACCCTCCGTCCTACACTGTATCACTCTCACCCTCCATCCTACACTTTATCACTCTCACCCTCCATCCTACACTGTATCACTGTCATCCTCCGTCCTGCACTGTATCACTCCTACCCACCGTCCCACTCTGTATCACTCTCACCCTCCATTCTACACTGTATCACTCTCACCCACCGTCCCACACTGTATCACTCTCAACCTCCGTCCTACACTGTATCACTCTCACCCTCCGTCCTACAATGTATCACTCTCACCCTCCGTCCTACACTGTATCACTCTCACCCTCCGTCCTAATCTGTATCACTCTCACCTACGTCCCACTCTGTATCACTCTCACCCTCCGTCCTACACTGTATCACTCTCACCCTCCGTCCCACACTGTATCACTCTCACCCTCCGTGCTACACTGTATAACTCTCAGCCTCCGTCCTACTGTGTATCACTCTTAACCTCCGCCCTACACTGTATCACTCTCACCCTCCATCCTACACTGTATCACTCTCACCCTCCATCCCACACTGTGTCACTCTCACCCTCCGCCCCACACTGTATCACTCTCACCCTCATTCCTACTCTGTATCACTCTCACTCTCTGTCCTAATCTGTATCACTCTCACCCTCCATCCCACACTGTATCAATCTCACCCTCCGTCCTATTCTGTTTCACTCTCACCCTCCGTCCCAAACTGTATCACTCTCACCCTCCGTCCTACACTGTTTCACTCTCACCCTCCGTCCTACACTTTATCACTCTCACCCTCCATCCTACACTGTATCACTGTCATCCTCCGTCCGACACTGTATCACTCTCACCCACCGTCCCACTCTGTATCACTCTCACCCTCCGTCCTACACTGTATCACTCTCACCCACCGTTCCAATCTGTATCACTCTCACCCTCCGTCCTACACTGTATCACTCTCACCCTCCATCCCACACTGTATCACTCTTACCCTCTGTCCGACTCTGTATCACTCTCACCCTGCGTCCTACTCTGTATCGCTCTCACCCTCCGTCCTACACTGTATGTTTCTCACCCTCCGTCCTACACTGTATCACTCCCACCCTCCGTCCGAATCTGTATCACTCTCACCCTCCGTCTGACTCTGTATCACTCTCACCCTCCGTCCGACTCTGTATCACTCTCACCCTCCGTCCTACACTGTATCACTCTCACCCCACGTCCTACACTGTATCACTCTCACCCACCGTCCCACACTGTATCACTCTCACCCTCCGTCCTACACTGTATCACTCTCACCCTCCGTCCCACAATGTATCACTCTCACCCTCCGTCCTACACTGTATCACTCTCACCCTCCATCCTACTCTGTATCACTCTCACCTACGTCCCACTCTGTATCACTCTCACCCTCCGTCCTACACTGTATCACTCTCACCCTCCGTCCCACACTGTAGCACTCTCACCCTCCGTGCTACACTGTAGCACTCTCAGCCTCCGTCCTACAGTGTATCACTCTTACCCTCCGCCCTACACTGTATCACTCTCACCCTCCATCCTACACTGTATCACTCTCACCCTCCGTCCCACACTGTATCACTCTCACCCTCCGCCCCACACTGTATCACTCTCACCCTCCATCCTACTCTGTATCACTCTCACTCTCTGTCCTAATCTGTATCACTCTCACCCTCCATCCCACACTGTATCAATCTCACCCTCCGTCCTATTCTGTTTCACTCTCACCCTCCGTCCCAAACTGTATCACTCTCACCCTCCGTCCTACACTGTATCACTCTCACCCTCCGTCCTACACTTTATCACTCTCACCCTCCATCCTACACTTTATCACTGTCATCCTCCGTCCGACACTGTATCACTCTCACCCACCGTCCCACTCTGTATCACTCTCACCCTCCGTCCTACACTGTATCACTCTCACCCACCGTTCCAATCTGTATCACTCTCACCCTCTGTCCTACACTGTATCACTCTCACCCTCCATCCCACACTGTATCAATCTCACCCTCCGTCCTACTCTGTATCACTCTCACCCTCCATCCTACTCTGTATCACTCTCACCATCCATCCCACACTGTATCACTCTTACCCTCTGTCCGACTCTGTATCACTCTCACCCTGCGTCCTACTCTGTATCGCTCTCACCCTCCGTCCTACACTGTATGTTTCTCACCCTCCGTCCTACACTGTATCACTCCCACCCTCCATCCGAATCTGTATCACTCTCACCCTCCGTCTGACTCTGTATCACTCTCACCCTCTGTCCGACTCTGTATCACTCTCACCCTCCGTCCTACACTGTATCACTCTCACCCCACGTCCTACACTGTATCACTCTCAACCTCCGTCCTACACTGTATCACTCTCACCCTCCATCCGACATTCTATCACTCTCACCCTCCATCCTACACTGTATCACTCTCACCATCCATCCCACTCTGTATCACTCTCACCCTCCGTCCCACACTGTATCAGTCTCACCCTCCATTCTACACTGTATCACTCTCACCCTCCGTCCTACACTGTATCACTCTCACCCACCGTCCCACACTGTATCACTCTCACCCTCCGTCCTACACTGTATCACTCTCACCCTCCGTCCCACAATGTATCACTCTCACCCTCCGTCCTACACTGTATCGCTCTCACCCTCCGTCCTACTCTGTATCACTCTCACCTACGTCCCACTCTGTATCACTCTCACCCTCCGTCCTACACTGTATCACTTTCACCCTCCGTCCCACACTGTATCACTCTCACCCTCCGTGCTACACTGTATCACTCTCAGCCTCCGTCCTACTGTGTATCACTCTCACCCTCCGCCCTACACTGTATCACTCTCACCCTCCATCCTACACTGTATCACTCTCACCCTCCGTCCGACTTGGTATCACTCTCACCCTCCGTCTGACTCTGTATCACTCTCACCCTTCGTCCGACTCTGTATCACTCTCACCCTCCGTCCTACACTGTATCACTCTCACCCCACGTCCTACACTGTATCACTCTCAACCTCCGTCCTACACTGTATCACTCTCACCCTCCATCCTACACTCTATCACTCTCACCCTCCGTCCTACACTGTATCACTCACACCCTCCGTCCTACACTATATCACTCTCACCCTCTGTCAGACTCTGTATCACTCTCACCCTGGTTCCTAATCTGTATCTCTCGCACCCTCCGTCCCAAACTGTATCACTCTCACCCTCCTTCCTATTCTGTATCACTCTTTCCCTCCGACCTACTCTGTATCACTCTCACCCTCCATCCTACACTGTGTCACTCTCACCCTCCATCCCACACTGTATCACTCTCACCCTTTGTCCTACTCTGTATCACTCTCACCTCCGTCCCACAATGTATCACTCTTACCCTCCGTCCGACTCTGTATCACTCTCACCCTCCATCCAATTCTGCATCACTCTCACCCTCCGTCCTACTCTGTATCACTCTCACCCTCCGTCCTACATTGTATCACTCTCACCCTCCATCCTACACTGTATCACTCTCACCCTCCGTCCCAAACTGTATCACTCTCACCCTCCATCCTACTCTGTATCACTCTCACCCTCCACCCTACTCTGTATCACTCTCACCCTCTGTCCTACACTGTATCACTCTCACCCTCCGTTCGACACTGTATCATTGTCACCCTCCGTCCAACTCTGTATCACTCTCACCCTCCGTCCTACACTGTATCACTCTCACCCTCCGTCCTACACTGTATCACTCTCACCCTCCGTACCACACTGTATCACTCTCACCCTCCATCCCACATTGTATCACTCTCACCCTCCGTCCAACACTGCATCACTCGCACCCTCCATCCTACACTTTATCACTCTCACCCTCCGTCCCACACTGTATCACTCTCACCCTCCGTCCTACACTTGTCACTCTCCCCCTCCGTCCTACACTGTATCACTCTCACCCTCCGTCCCACACTCTATCACTCTCACCCTCCATCCCACACTTTATCACTCTCACCATCCGTCCTACACTGTATCACTCTCACCCTCCGTCCTACACTGTATCACTCTCACCCTCCGTCCCACACTGTATTACTCTCTCCCTCCATCCTACACTGTATCACTCTCACCCACCGTCCTACTCTGTATCACTCTCACCCTCCGTCCTACACTGTATCACTCTCACCCTCCGTCCTACTCTGTATCACTCTCACCCTCCGTCCTACCCTGTATCACTCTCACCATCCGTCCTACACTGTATCACTCGCTCCCTCCACCCTACACTGTATCACTGTCACCCTCCGTCCCACACGGTATCACTCTCACCCTCCGTCCTACACTGTATCATTCTCACCCTCCGTCCTACACTGTATCACTCTCACCCTCCATCCTACACTGTATCACTCTCACCCTCCGTCCTACACTGTATCACTCTCACCCTCCGTCCTACTCTCTATCACTCTCACCCTCCGTCCTACACTGTATCACTCACACCCTGCGTCCCACACTGTTTCACTCTCACCCTCCGTCCTACACTGTATCACTCTCACCCTCCATCCTACACTGTATCACTCTCACCCTCCGTCCTACATTGTATCACTCTCACCCTCCGTCCTACACTGTATCACTCTCACCGTCCATCCCACACTGTATCACTCACACCCTGCGTCCCACACTGTTTCACTCTCACCCTCCGTCCTACACTGTATCACTCTCAACCTCCGTCGTTCTTGGTATCACTCTCAGCATCCGTCCCACACTGTATCACTCTCACCCTCCATCCTACTCTGTATCACCTTCACCGTCCATCCCACACTGTATCACTCTCACCCTCCGTCCTACAATGTATCACTCTCACCCTCCGTCCTACTCTGTATCACTCTCACTCTCCGTCTCACACTGTATCAGTCTCACCCTCCATCCTACACTGTATCACTCTCACCCTCCATCCTACAATGCATCACTCTCATCCTCCGTCCTACACTTTATCATTCTCACCCTCCGTCCTACACTGTATCACTCTCACCCTCCGTCCTACACTTTATCACTCTCACCCACCGTCCCACTCTGTATCACTCTCACCCGCCGTCCTACACTGTATCACTCTCACCCTTCTTCCTACACTGTATCACTCTTTCCCTCCGACCTACTCTGTATCACTCTCACCCTCCATCCTACACTGTATCACTCTCACCCACCGTCCTACACTGTATCACTCTCACCCTCCGTCCTACACTTTATCATTCTCACCCTCCGTCCTACACTGTATCACTCTCACCCTCCGTCCTACACTTTATCACTCTCACCCACCGTCCCACTCTTAATCACTCTCACCTGCCGTCCTACACTGTATCACTCTCACCCTTCTTCCTACACTGTATCACTCTTTCCCTCCGACCTACTCTGTATCACTCTCACCCTCCATCCTACACTGTATCACTCTCACCCTCCGTCCCACACTGTATCACTCTCACCCTCCGCCCCACACTGTATCACTCTCACCCTCCGTCCTACTCTGTATCACTCTCACTCTCTGTCCTAATCTGTATCACTCTCACCCTCCATCCCACACTGTATCAATCTCACCCTCCGTCCTATTCTGTATCACTCTCACCCTCCGTCCCAAACTGTATCACTCTCACCCTCCGTCCTACACTGTATCACTCTCACCCTTCGTCCTACACTTTATCACTCTCACCCTCCATCCTACACTGTATCACTGTCATCCTCCGTCCTACACTGTATCACTCTCACCCACCGTCCCACTCTGTATCACTCTCACCCTCCGTCCTACATTGTATCACTCTCACCCACCGTCCCACACTGTGTCACTCTCACCCTCCGTCGTACACTGTATCACTCTCACCCTCCATCCCACACTGTATCAATCTCACCCTCCGTCCGACTCTGTATCACTCTCACCCTCCGTCCTACTCTGTATCGCTCTCACCCTCCGTCCTACACTGTATGTTTCTCACCCTCCGTCCTACACTGTATCACTCCCACCCTCCGTCCGAATCTGTATCACTCTCACCCTCCGTCTGACTCTGTATCACTCTCACCCTCCGCCCGACTCTGTATCACTCTCACCCTCCGTCCTACACTGTATCACTCTCACCCCACGTCCTACACTGTATCACTCTCAACTTCCGTCCTACCCTGTATCACTCTCACCCTCCATCCTACCCTCTATCACTCTCACCCTCCATCCTACACTGTATCACTCTCACCATCCATCCCACTCTGTATCACTCTCACCCTCCATCCCACTCTGTATCACTCTCACCCTCCATCCTACACTGCATCACTCTCACCCTCCGTCCTACACTGTATCACTCTCACCCTCCGTCACAAACTGTATCACTCTCACCCTCCGTCCTACACTGTATCACTCTCACCCTCCGTCCTACACTTTATCACTCTCACCCTCCATCCTACACTGTATCACTGTCATCCTCCGTCCTGCACTGTATCACTCCTACCCACCATCCCACTCTGTATCACTCTCACCCTCCGTCCGACTCTGTATCACTCTCACCCTCCGTCCTGCATTGTATCACTCGCACCCCACGTCCTACACTGTATCACTCTCAACTTCCGTCCTACCCTGTATCACTCTCACCCTCCATTCTACACTCTATCACTCTCACCCTCCATCCTACACTGTATCACTCTCACCATCCGTCCCACTCTGTATCACTCTCACCCTCCGTCCCACACTGTATCAGTCTCACCCTCCATCCTACACTGCATCACTCTCACCCTCCGTCCTACACTGTATCACTCTCACCCTCCGTCACAAACTGTATCACTCTCACCCTCCGTCCTACACTGTATCACTCTCACCCTCCGTCCTACATTTTATCACTCTCACCCTCCATCCTACACTGTATCACTGTCATCCTCCGTCCTGCACTGTATCACTCCTACCCACCGTCCCACTCTGTATCACTCTCACCCTCCGTCCTACACTGTATCACTCTCACCCACCGTCCCACACTGTATCACTCTCACCCTCCATCCTACACTGTAAATCTCTCTCCCTCCATCCCACAATGTATCACTCTCACCCTCTGTCCTACACTGTATCACTCTCACCCTCCGTCCTACTCTGTATCACTCTCACCTACGTCCCACTCTGTATCACTCTCACCCTCCGTCCTACACTGTATCACTCTCACCCTCCGTCCTACTGTTTATCACTCTTCGCCTCCGCCCTACACTGTTTCACTCTCACCCTCCATCCTACACTGTATCACTCTCACCCTACGTCCCACACTGTATCACTCTCACCCTCCGCCCCACACAGTATCACTCTCACCCTCCGTCTTACTCTGTATCACTCTCACTCTCTGTCCTAATCTGTATCACTCTCACCCTCCATCCCACACTGTATCAATCTCACCCTCCGTCCTATTCTGTTTCACTCTCACCCTCCATCCTACACTGTATCACTCTCACCCTCCGTCCTACACTGTATCACTCTCACCCTCTGTCCTACACTTTATCATTCTCACCCTCCGTCCTACACTGTATCACTCTCACCCTCCGTCCTACACTTTATCACTCTCACCCACCGTCCCACTCTGTATCACTCTCACCCGCCGCCCTACACTGTATCACTCTCACCCTTCTTCCTACACTGTATCACTCTTTCCCTCCGACCTACTCTGTATCACTCTCACCCTCCATCCTACACTGTATCACTCTCACCCTCCGTCCCACACTGTATCACTCTCACCCTCCGCCCCACACTGTATCACTCTCACCCTCCGTCCTACTCTGTATCACTCTCACTCTCTGTCCTAATCTGTATCACTCTCATCCTCCATCCCACACTGTATCAATTTCACCCTCCGTCCTATTCTGTATCACTCTCACCCTCCGTCCCAAACTGTATCACTCTCACCCTCCGTCCTACATTGTATCACTCTCACCCTCCGTCCTACACTTTATCACTCTCACCCTCCATCCTACACTGTATCACTGTCATCCTCCGTCCTACACTGTATCACTCTCACCCACCGTCCCACTCTGTATCACTCTCACCCTCCGTCCTACATTGTATCACTCTCACCCACCGTCCCACACTGTGTCACTCTCACCCTCCGTCCTACACTGTATCACTCTCACCCTCCATCCCACACTGTATCAATCTCACCCTCCGTCCTACTCTGTATCACTCTCACCCTCCATCCTACTCTGTATCACTCTCACCATCCATCCCACACTGAATCACTCTTACCCTCTGTCCGACTCTGTATCACTCTCACCCTCCGTCCGAATCTGTATCACTCTCACCCTCCGTCTGACTCTGTATCACTCTCACCCTCCGTCCGACTCTGTATCACTCTCACCCTCCGTCCTACATTGTATCACTCTCACCCCACGTCCTACACTGTATCACTCTCAACTTCCGTCCTACCCTGTATCACTCTCACCCTCCATTCTACACTCTATCACACTCACCCTCCATCCTACACTGTATCACTCTCACCAGCCGTCCCACTCTGTATCACTCTCACCCTCCGTCCCACACTGTATCAGTCTCACCCTCCATCCTACACTGCATCACTCTCACCCTCCGTCCTACACTGTATCACTTTCACCCTCCGTCACTAACTGTATCACTCTCACCCTCCGTCCTACATTGTATCACTCTCACCCTCCGTCCTACACTTTATCACTCTCACCCTCCATCCTACACTGTATCACTGTCATCCTCCGTCCTGCACTGTATCACTCCTACCCACCGTCCCACTCTGTATCACTCTCACCCTCCATCCTACACTGTATCACTCTCACCCACCGTCCCACACTGTATCACTCTCACCCGCCATCCTACACTGTATCACTCTCTCCCTCCGTCCCACAATGTATCACTCTCACCCTCCATCCTACACTGTATCACTCTCACCCTCCGTCCTACTCTGTATCACTCTCACCTACGTCCCACGCTGTATCACTCTCACCCTCCGTGCTATACTGTATCACTCTCAACCTCCATCCTACTGTGTATCACTCTTACCCTCCGCCCTACACTGTTTCACTCTCACCCTCCATCCTACACTGTATCACTCTCACCCTCCGTCCCACACTGTATCACTCTCACCCTCCGCCCCACACAGTATCACTCTCACCCTCCGTCTTACTCTGTATCACTCTCACTCTCTGTCCTAATCTATATCACTCTCACCCTCCGTCCGACACTGTATCACTCTCAGCCTCCGTCCTACGCTGTATCACTCTCACCCTCCGTCCGACTCTGTATCACTCTCAGCCTCCGTCCTACACTGTATCACTCTCACCCTCCGTCCGACACTGTATCACTCTCACCTACGTCCCACTCTGTATCACTCTCACCCTCCGTCCTACACTGTATCACTCTCACCCTCCGTCCCACACTGTATCACTCTCACCCTCCGTGCTACACTGTATCACTCTCAGCCTCCATCCTACTGTGTATCACTCTCACCCTCCGCCCTACACTGTATCACTCTCACCCTCCATCCTACACTGTATCACTCTCACCCTCCGTCCGACTCTGTATCACGCTCACCCTCCGTCCTACACTGTATCACTCTCACACTCCGTCCTACTCTGTATCACTCTTTCCCTCCGACCTACTCTGTATCACTCTCACCCTCCATCCTACTCTGTATCACTCTCACCATCCATCCCACACTGTATCACACTTACCCTCTGTCCGACTCTGTATCACTCTCACCCTCCGTCCTACTCTGTATCGCTCTCACCCTCCGTCCTACACTGTATGTTTCTCACCCTCCGTCCTACACTGTATCACTCCCACCCTCTGTCCGAATCTGTCTCACTCTCACCCTCCGTCTGACACTGTATCACTCTCACCCTCCGTCCAACTCTGTATCACTCTCACCCTCCGTCCTACACTGTATCACTCTCACCCCACGTCCTATACTGTATCACTCTCAACCTCCGTCCTACACTGTATCACTCTCACCCTCCATCCTACACTCTATCACTCTCACCCTCCATCCTACACTGTATCACTCTCACCATCCGTCCCAATCTGTATCACTCTCACCCTCCATCCTACACTGTATCACTCTCACCCTCCGTCCTACACTGTATCACTCTCACCCTCCATCACAAACTGTATCACTCTCACCCTCCGTCCTACACTGTATCACTCTCACCCTCCGTCCTACACTTTATCACTCTCACCCTCCATCCTACACTGTATCACTGTCATCCTCCGTCCTGCACTGTATCACTCCTACCCACCGTCCCACCCTGTATCACTCTCACCCTCCGTCCTACTCTGTATCACTCTCACCCTCCGTCCCACAATGTATCACTCTTACCCTCCGTCCGACTCTGTATCACTCTCACCCTCCATCCTATTCTGCTTCACTCTCACCCTCCGTCCTACTCTGTATCACTCTCACCCTCCGTCCTACACTGTATCACTCTCACCCTCCATCCCACACTGTATCACTCTCACCCTCCGTCCCACACTGTATCACTCTCACCCTCCGTCCTACACTGTATCACTCTCACCCTCCGTCCTTCTCGGTATCACTCTCACCCTCCGTCCTACACTGTATCACTCTCACCCTCCGTCCTACTCTGTATCACTCTCACCGTCCATCCCACACTGTATCACTCTCACCCTCCGTCCCACACTGTATCACTCTCACCCTCCGTCCTACACTGTATCACTCTCACCCTCCGTCCCACTCTGTATCACTCTCACCCTCTGTCCTACACTGTATCACTCTCAACTTCCGTCCTACACTGTATCACTCTCACCCTCCATCCCACACTGTATCACTCTCACCCTCCGTCCTACACTTTATCACTCTCACCCTCTGTCGTACACTGTATCACTCTCACACTCCGTCCTACACATTATCACTCTCGCCCTCCGTCCTACGCTGTATCACTCTCACCCTCCGTCCGACTCTGTATCACTCTCAGCCTCCGTCCTACACTGTATCACTCTCACCCTCCGTCCGACACTGTATCACTCTCACCCTCCGTCCGACTCTGTATCACTCACACCCTCCGTCCTACACTGTATCACTCTCACCCCACGTCCTACACTGTATCACTCTCAACCTCCGTCCTACACTGTATCACTCTCACCCTCCATCCTACACTCTATCACTCTCACCCTCCATCCTACACTGTATCACTCTCACCATCCGTCCCACTCTGTATCACTCTCACCCTCCGTCCTACACTGTATCACTCTCACCCTCCGTCACAAACTGTGTCACTCTCACCCTCCGTCCGACACTTTATCACTCTCACCCTCCGTCCTACACTTTATCACTCTCACCCTCCATCCTACACTGTATCACTGTCATCCTCCGTCCTGCACTGTATCACTCCTACCCACCGTCCCACTCTGTATCACTCTCACCCTCCATCCTACACTGTATCACTCTCACCCACCGTCCCACACTGTATCACTCTCACCCTCCGTCCTACACTGTATCACTCTCACCCTCCACCCCACAATGTATCACTCTCACCCTCCGTCCTACACTGTATCACTCTCACCCTCCGTCCTACTCTGTATCACTCTCACCTACGTCCCACTCTGTATCACTCTCACCCTCCGTCCTACACTGTATCACTCTCACCCTCCGTCCCACACTGTATCACTCTCACCCTCCGTGCTACACTGTATCACTCTCAGCCTCCATCCTACTGTGTATCACTCTCACCCTCCGCCCTACACTGTATCACTCTCACCCTCCATCCTACACTGTATCACTCTCACCCTCCGTCCGACTCTGTATCACGCTCACCCTCCGTCCTACACTGTATCACTCTCACACTCCGTCCTACTCTGTATCACTCTTTCCCTCCGACCTACTCTGTATCACTCTCACCCTCCATCCTACTCTGTATCACTCTCACCATCCATCCCACACTGTATCACACTTACCCTCTGTCTGACTCTGTATCACTCTCACCCTCCGTCCTACTCTGTATCGCTCTCACCCTCCGTCCTACACTGTATGTTTCTCACCCTCCGTCCTACACTGTATCACTCCCACCCTCTGTCCGAATCTGTATCACTCTCACCCTCCGTCTGACACTGTATCACTCTCACCCTCCGTCCAACTCTGTATCACTCTCACCCTCCGTCCTACACTGTATCACTCTCACCCCACGTCCTATACTGTATCACTCTCAACCTCCGTCCTACACTGTATCACTCTCACCCTCCATCCTACACTCTATCACTCTCACCCTCCATCCTACACTGTATCACTCTCACCATCCGTCCCAATCTGTATCACTCTCACCCTCCATCCTACACTGTATCACTCTCACCCTCCGTCCTACACTGTATCACTCTCACCCTCCATCACAAACTGTATCACTCTCAGCCTCCGTCCTACACTGTATCACTCTCACCCTCCGTCCTACACTTTATCACTCTCACCCTCCATCCTACACTGTATCACTGTCATCCTCCGTCCTGCACTGTATCACTCCTACCCACCGTCCCGCCCTGTATCACTCTCACCCTCCGTCCTACTCTGTATCACTCTCACCCTCCGTCCCACAATGTATCACTCTTACCCTCCGTCCGACTCTGTATCACTCTCACCCTCCATCCTATTCTGCTTCACTCTCACCCTCCGTCCTACTCTGTATCACTCTCACCCTCCGTCCTACACTGTATCACTCTCACCCTCCATCCCACACTGTATCACTCTCACCCTCCGTCCCACACTGTATCACTCTCACCCTCCGTCCTACACTGTATCACTCTCACCCTCCGTCCTTCTCGGTATCACTCTCACCCTCCGTCCTACACTGTATCACTCTCACCCTCCGTCCTACTCTGTATCACTCTCACCGTCCATCCCACACTGTATCACTCTCACCCTCCGTCCCACACTGTATCACTCTCACCCTCCGTCCTACACTGTATCACTCTCACCCTCCGTCCCACTCTGTATCACTCTCACCCTCTGTCCTACACTGTATCACTCTCAACTTCCGTCCTACACTGTATCACTCTCACCCTCCATCCCACACTGTATCACTCTCACCCTCCGTCCTACACTTTATCACTCTCACCCTCTGTCGTACACTGTATCACTCTCACACTCCGTCCTACACATTATCACTCTCGCCCTCCGTCCTACGCTGTATCACTCTCACCCTCCGTCCGACTCTGTATCACTCTCAGCCTCCGTCCTACACTGTATCACTCTCACCCTCCGTCCGACACTGTATCACTCTCACCCTGATTCCTAATCTGTATCTCTCTCACCCTCCGTCCCACACTGTATCACTCTCACCCTCCTTCCTACTCTGTATCACTCTCACCCTCCATCCTACACTGTATCACTCTCACCCTCCGTCCCACACTGTATCACTCTCACCCTCCGTCCTATTCTGTATCACTCTCACTCTCTGTCCTAATCTGTATCACTCTCACCCTCCATCCCACACTGTATCAATCTTACCCTCCATCCTACTTTGTATCACTCTCACCCTCCATCCTACTCTGTATCACTCTCACCTCCGTACCACACTGTATCACTCTTACCCTCTGTCCGACTCTGTATCACTCTCACCCTCCATCCGACTCTGTATCACTCTCACCCTCCGTCCTATTCTGTATCACTCTCACCCTCCGTCCTACTCTGTATCACTCTCACCCTCCGTCCTACACTGTATCACTCTCACCCTCAATCCTACACTGTGTCACTCTCACCCTCCGTCCCACACTGTATCACTCTTACCCTCCGTCCGAATCTGTATCACTCTCACCCTCCATCCTACACTGTATCACTCTCACCCTCCGTCCTACTCAAAATCACTCGCACCCTCCGTTCTACTCTGTATCACTCTCACCCTCCACCCTACTCTGTATCACCCTCACCCTCTGTCCCACACTGTATCACTCTCATCCTCCGTTCTACACTGTATCACTCTCACCCTCCGTCCGACTCTGTATCACTCTCACCCTCCGTCCTACACTGTATGACTCTCACCCTCCGTCCTACACTGTATCACTCTCACCCTCCGTCCGACTCTGTATCACTCTCACCCTGGTTCCTAATCTGTATCTCTCGCAACCTCCGTCCCAAACTGTATCACTCTCACCCTCCTTCCTACTCTGTATCACTCTTTCCCTCCGACCTACTCTGTATCACTCTCACCCTCCATCCTACACTGTGTCACTCTCATCCTCCGTCCCACACTGTATCACTCTCACCCTCCATCCTACTCTGTATCACTCTCACCCTCCGTCCCACAATGTATCATTCTTACCCTCCGTCTGACTCTGTATCACTCTCACCCTCCATCCTATTCTGTATCACTCTCACCCTCCACCCTACTCTGTATCACTCTCACCCTCCGTCCGACTCTGTATCACTCTCACCCTCCGTCCTACACTGTATCACTCTCACCCTCCGTACCACACTGTATCACTCTCACCCTCCGTCCCACATTGTATCACTCTCACCCTCCGTCCAACACTGTATCACTCTCACCCTCCATCCTACACTTTATCACTCTCACCCTCCGTCCCACACTGTACCACTCTCATCCTCCATCCTACACTGTAACACTCTCCCCCTCCGTCCTACACTGTATCACTCTCACCCTCCGTCCCACACTGTATCACTCTCACCCTCTGTCCCACACTGTATCACTCTCAACCTCCGTCCTACACTGTATCACTCTCACCCTCCGTCCTACACTGTATCACTCTCACCCTCCGTCCCACACTGTATCACTTTCACCCTCCGTCCTACATTGTATCACTCTCACCCACCGTACTACTCTGTATCACTCTCACCCTCCGTCCTACACTGTATCACTCTCACCCTCCGTCCTACTCTGTATCACCCTCACCCTCCGCCCAACAGTGTATCACTCTCACCCTCCGTCCTACACTGTATCACTCGCACCCTCCATACTTCACTGTATCACTGTCACCCTCCGTCCCACACTGTATCACTCTCACCCTCCGTCCTACACTGTATCACTCACACCCTCCGTCCTACACTGTATCACTCTCACCCTCCGTCCTACACTGTATCACTCTCACCCTCCGTCCTACACTGTATCACTCTCACCCTCCGTCCTACTCTCAATCACTCACACCCTCCGTCCCACACTGTATCACTCTCACCCTTCGTCCTACTCTGTATCACTCTCACCGTCCATCCCACACTGTATCACTCTCATCCTCCGTCCCACACTGTATCACTCTCACCCTCCGTCCTACACTGTATCACTCTCACCCTCCGTCCTACTCTGTATCACTCTCACCCTCCGTCCTACACTGTATCACTCTCACCCTCCGTCCTACACTTTATCACTCTCACCCTCCATCCCACACTGTATAACTCTCACCCTCCATCCCAAACTGTATCACTCTCACCCTCCATCCTACACTGTATCACTCTCACCCTCCATTCTACACTGCATCACTCTCACCCTCCGTCCGACTCTGCATCACTCTCACCCTCCGTGTTACTCTCTATCACTCTCACCCTCCGTCCTACATTTTATCACTCTCACCCTCCGTCCTACACTCTATCACTCTCACCCTCCATCCCACACTGTATCACTCTCACCCTCCGTCCCACACTGTATCACTCTCACCCTCCGTCCTACTCTGTATCACTCTCACCCTCCGTCCTACACTTTATCACTCTCACCCTCCGTCCTACACTGTATCACTCTCACCCTCCATCCCACACTGTATCACTCTCACCCTCCGTCCTACATTTTATCACTCTCACCCTCTGTCGTACACTGTATCACTCTCACACTCCGTCCTACACATTATCACTCTCGCCCTCCGTCCTACGCTGTATCACTCTCACCCTCCGTCCGACTCTGTATCACTCTCACCCTCCGTCCTACACTGTATCACTCTCACCCTCCGTCCGACTCTGTATCACTCTCACCCTGATTCCTAATCTATATCTCTCTCACCCTCCGTCCCACACTGTATCACTCTCACCCTCCTTCCTACTCTGTATCACTCTCACCCTCCATCCTACACTGTATCACTCTCACCCTCCGCCCCACATTGTATCACTCTCACCCTCCGTCCTACTCTGTATCACTCTCACTCTCTGTCCTAATCTGTATCACTCTCACCCTCCATCCCACACTGTATCAATCTTACCCTCCGTCCTACTGTGTATCACTCTCACCCTCCATCCTACTCTGTATCACTCTCACCCTCCATCCCACAGTGTATCACTCTTACCCTCTGTCCGACTCCGTATCACTCTCACCCTCCGTCCTACTCTGTATCACTCTCATCCTCCGTCCCACACTGTATCACTCTTACCCTCTGTCCGACTCTGTATCACTCTCACCCTCCATCCGACTCTGTATCACTCTCACCCTCCGTCCTATTCTGTATCACTCTCACCCTCCATCCTACTCTGTATCACTCTCACCCTCCGTCCTACACTGTATCACTCTCACCCTCAATCCTACACTGTGTCACTCTCACCCTCCGTCCCACACTGTAACTCTCTTACCCTCCGTCCGAATCTGTATCACTCTCACCCTCTGTCCTACACTGTATCACTCCCACCCTCCGTCCTACTCTATATCACTCTCACCCTCCGTTCTACTCTGTATCACTCTCACCCTCCGCCCTACTCTGTATCACCCTCACCCTCCGTCCGACTCTGTATCACTCTCACCCTGGTTCCTAATCTGTATCTCTCGCACCCTCCGTCCCAAACTGTATCACTCTCACCCTCCTTCCTACTCTGTATCACTCTTTCCCTCCGACCTACTCTGTATCACTCCCACCCTCCATCCTACTCTGTGTCACTCTCACCCTCCGTCCCACACTGTATCACTCTCACCCTCCCTCCTACTCTGTATCACTCTCACCCTCCGTCCCACAATGTATCACTCTTACCCTCCGTCCGACTCTGTATCACTCTCACCCTCCATCCTATTCTGCATCACTCTCACCCTCCGTCCTACTCTGTATCAGTCTCACCCTCCGTCCTACACTGTATCACTCTCACCCTCCATCCTACACTGTATCACTCTCACCCTCCGTCCCACACTGTATCACTCTTACCCTCCGTCCGAATCTGTATCACTCTCACCCTCCATCCTGCACCGTATCACTCTCACCCTCCGTCCTACTCTATATCTCTCTCACCCTCCATCCTACTCTGTATCACTCTCACCCTCCGTCCGACACTGTATCACTCTCAACCTCCGTCCTACACTGTATCACTCTCACCCTCCGTTCTACACTGTATCACTCTCACCCTCCGTCCTACACTGTATCACTCTCACCCTCCGTCCTTCTCGGTATCACTCTCACCCTCCGTCCTACACTGTATCACTCTCACCCTCCGTCCTAC
Source organism: Somniosus microcephalus (assembly GCF_052327205.1). Taxonomy (NCBI): domain Eukaryota; kingdom Metazoa; phylum Chordata; class Chondrichthyes; order Squaliformes; family Somniosidae; genus Somniosus; species Somniosus microcephalus. The sequence continues at coordinate 66,141,571 of NC_141010.1, read as the reverse complement.
TCTGTATCACTCTCACCTTCCATCCCACACTGTATCACTCTCACCCTCCGTCCCACACTGTATCACTCTCACCCTCCGTCCGACTCTGTATCACTCTCACCCTGATTCCTAATCTGTATCTCTCTCACCCTCCGTCCCACACTGTATCACTCTCACCCTCCTTCCTACTCTGTATCACTCTTTCCCTCCGACCTACTCTGTATCACTCTCACCCTCCATCCTACACTGTATCACTCTCACCCTCCGCCCCACACTGTATCACTCTCACCCTCCGTCCTACTCTGTATCACTCTCACTCTCTGTCCTAATCTGTATCACTCTAACACTCCATCCCACACTGTATCAATCTTACCCTCCTTCCAACTCTGTATCACTCTCACCCTCCATCCTACTCTGTATCACTCTCACCCTCCGTCCCACACTGTATCACTCTTACCCTCTGTCTGACTCTGTATCACTCTCACCCTCCGTCCTACTCTGTATCACTCTCACCCTCTGTCCCACAATGTATCACTCTTACCCTCCATCCGACTCTGTATCACTCTCACCCTCCGTCCTATTCTGTATCACTCTCACCCTCCGTCCTACTCTGTATCACTCTCACCCTCCGTCCTGCACTGTATCACTCTCACCCTCAATCCTACACTGTATCACTCTCACCCTCCGTCCCACACTGTATCACTCTTACCCTCCGTCCGAATCTGTATCACTCTCACCCTCCGTCCTACACTGTATCACTCTCACCCTCCGTCCTACTCTATATCACTCTCACCCTCCGTTCTACTCTGTATCACTCTCACCCTCCACCCTACTCTGTATCACCCTCACCCTCCGTCCGACTCTGTATCACTCTCACCCTGGTTCCTAATCTGTATCTCTCGCACCCTCCGTCCCAAACTGTATCACTCTCACCCTCCTTCCTACTCTGTATCACTCTTTCCCTCCGACCTACTCTGTATCACTCTCACCCTCCATCCTACTCTGTGTCACTCTCACCCTCCGTCCCACACTGTATCACTCTCACCCTCCCTCCTTCTCTGTATCACTCTCACCCTCCGTCCCACAATGTATCACTCTTACCCTCCGTCCGATTCTGTATCACTCTCACCCTCCATCCTATTCTGCATCACTCTCACCCTCCGTCCTACTCTGTATCACTCTCACCCTCCGTCCTACACTGTATCACTCTCACCCTCCATCCTACACTGTATCACTCTCACCCTCCGTCCCACACTGTATCACTCTTACCCTCCGTCCGAATCTGTATCACTCTCACCCTCCATCCTGCACCGTATCACTCTCACCCTCCGTCCTACTCTATATCACACTCACCCTCCATCCTACTCTGTATCACTCTCACCCTCCACCCTACTCTGTATCACTCTCACCCTCCGTCCCACACTGTATCACTCTTACCCTCCGTCCGAATCTGTATCACTGTCACCCTCCATCCCGCACCGTATCACTCTCACCCTCCGTCCGACTCTGTATCACTCTCACCCTCCGTCCTACACTGTATCACTCTCACCCTCCGTCCTACACTGTATCACTCTCACCCTCCGTACCACAATGTATCACTCTCACCCTCCGTCCCACATTGTATCACTCTCACCCTCCGTCCTACACTGTATCACTCTCACCCTCCATCCTACACGTTATCACTCTCACCCTCCGTCCCACACCGTATCACTCTCACCCCCCGTCCTACACTATATCACTCTCCCCCTCCATCCTACACTGTATCACTCTCACCCTCCGTCCCACACTGTATCACTCTCACCCTCCGTCCCACACTGTATCACTCTCACCCTCCGTCCTGCACTGTATCACTCTCAACCTCCGTCCTACACTGTATCACTCTCACCCTCCGTCCTACACTGAATCACTCTCACCCTCCGTCCCACACTGTATCACTCTCACCCTCCGTCCCACACTGTATCACTCTCACCCTCCGTCCTACACTGTATCACTCTCACCCACCATACTACTCTGTATCACTCTCACCCTCTGTCCTACACTGTATCACTCTCACCCTCCGTCCTACTCTGTATCACTCTCACCCTCCGCCCAACAGTGTATCACTCTCACCCTCCGTCCTACACTGTATCATTCGATCCCTCCATCCTACACTGTATCACTGTCACCCTCCGTCCCACACTGTATCACTCTCACCCTCCGTCCTACACTGTATCACTCTCACCCTCCGTCCTACACTGTATCACTCTCACCCTCCGTCCTACACTGTATCACTCTCACCCTCCGTCCTACACTGTATCACTCTCACCCTCCGTCCTAATCTCTATCACTCTCACCCTCCATCCTACATTGTATCACTCTCACCCTCCGTCCTACACTGTATCACTCTCATCCTCCATCCCACACTGTATCACTCACACCCTCCGTCCAGCACTGTATCACGCTCACCCTCCGTCCTTCTCGGTATCACTCTCACCCTCCGTCCTACACTGTATCACTCTCACCCTCCGTCCTACACTGTATCACTCTCACCCTCCGTCCTACACTGTATCACTCTCACCCTCCGTCCTACTCTGTATCCCTCTCACCCTCCGTCCTACACTGTATCACTCTCACCCTCTGTCCTACACTGTATCACTCTCATCCTCCATCCCACACTGTATCACTCTCACCCTCCGTCCTGCACTGTATCACGCTCACCCTCCGTCCTTCTCGGTATCACTCTCACCCTCCGTCCTACACTGTATCACTCTCACCCTCCGTCCTACACTGTATCACTCTCACCCTCCGTCCTACTCTGTATCCCTCTCACCCTCCGTCCTACACTGTATCACTCTCACCCTCTGTCCTACACTGTATCACTCTCACCCTCCGTCCCACACTCTATCACTCACACCCTCCATCCCAAACTGTATCACACTCACCCTCCATCCTACACTGTATCACTCACACCCTCCGTCCTGCACTGTATCTCTCTCACCCTCCGTCCTACACTGTATCACTCTCAAACTCCGTCCTACACTGTATCACTCTCACCCTCCGTCCTACACTGTATCACTCTCACCCTCCGTCCTACACTGTATCACACTCACCCTCTGTCCTACACTGTATCACTCTCACCCTCCGTCTCACACTGTATCACTCACACCCTCTGTCCTACTCTGTATCACTCTCACCCTCCGTCCTACACTTTATCACTCTCACCCTCTGTCCTACACTGTATCACTCTCACCCTCCGTCCGACTCTGTATCACTCTCACCCTGATTCCTAATCTGTATCTCTCTCACCCTCCGTCCCACACTGTATCACTCTCACCCTCCTTCCTACTCTGTATCACTCGTTCCCTCCGACCTACTCTGTATCACTCTCACCCTCCATCCTACACTGTATCACTCTCACCCTCCGCCCCACACTGTATCACTCTCACCCTCCGTCCTACTCTGTATCGCTCTCACTCTCTGTCCTAATCTGTATCACTCTCACCCTCCATCCCACACACTATCAATCTTACCCTCCGTCCTACTCTGTATCACTCTCACCCTCCATCCTACTCTGTATCACTCTCACCCTCCGTCCTACTCTGTATCACTCTCACCCTCCGCCCAACACTGTATCACTCTCACCCACCGTACTACTCTGTATCACTCTCACCCTCCGTCCTACACTGTATCACTCTCACCCTCCGTCCTACTCTGTATCACTCTCACCCTCCGCCCAACAGTGTATCACTCTCACCCTCCGTCCTACACTGTATCACTCGCTCCCTCCATCCTACACTGTATCACTGTCGCCCTCCGTCCCACACTGTATCACTCTCACCCTCCGTCTTACACTGTATCACTCTCACCCTCCGTCCTACACTGTATCACTCTCACCCTCCGTCCTACACTGTATCACTCTCACCCTCCGTCCTACACTGTATCACTCTCACCCTCCGTCCTAATCTCTATCACTCTCACCCTCCGTCCGACATTGTATCTCTCTCACCCTCCATCCTACACTGTATCACTCTCACCCTCCATCCCACACTGTATCACTCACACCCTCCGTCCCACACTGTATCACTCTCACCCTCCGTCCTTCACTGTATCACTCTCACCCTCCGTCCTTCTCGGTATCACTCTCACCCTCCGTCCTACACTGTATCACTCTCACCCTCCGTCCTCCGTCCTACACTGTATCACTCTCACCCTCCGTCCTACACTGTATCACTCTCACCCTCCGTCCTACTCTGTATCACTCTCACCCTCCGTCCTACACTGTATCACTCTCACCCTCCGTCCTACACTGTATCACTCTCACCCTCCATCCCACACTGTATCACTCTCACCCTCCATCCCAAACTGTATCACTCTCACCCTCCATCCTACACTGTATCACTCACACCCTCCGTCCTGCACTGTATCTCTCTCACCCTCCGTCCTACACTGTATCACTCTCAACCTCCGTCCTACACTGTATCACTCTCACCCTCCGTCCTACACTGTATCACTCTCACCCTCCGTCCTACACTGTATCACACTCACCCTCTGTCCTACACTGTTTCACTCTCACCCTCCGTCTCACACTGTATCACTCACACCCTCCGTCCTACTCTGTATCACTCTCACCCTCCGTCCTACACTGTATCACTCTCACCCTCCATCCTACACTGTATCACTCTCACCCTCCGTCCGACTCTGTATCACTCTCACCCTGATTCCTAATCTGTATCTCTCTCACCCTCCGTCCCACACTGTATCACTCTCACCCTCCTTCCTACTCTGTATCACTCTTTCCCTCCGACCTACTCTGTATCACTCTCACCCTCCATCCTACACTGTATCACTCTCACCCTCCGCCCCACATTGTATCACTCTCACCCTCCGTCCGACTCTGTATCACTCTCACTCTCTGTCCTAATCTGTATCACTCTCACCCTCCATCCCACACTGTATCAATCTTACCCTCCGTCCTACTCTGTATCACTCTCACCCTCCATCCTACTCTGTATCACTCTCACCCTCCGTCCCACACTGTATCACTCTTACCCTCTGTCCGACTCTGTATCACTCTCACCCTCCGTGCTATTCTGTATCACTCTCACCCTCCACCCAACACTGTATCACTCTCACCCTCCGTCCTACACTGTATCACTCGCTCCCTCCATCCTACACTGTGTCACTCTCACCCTCCGTCCCACACTGTATCACTCTGACCCTCCGTCCTACACTGTATCACTCTCACCCTCCGTCCTACACTGTATCACTCTCACCCTCCGTCCTACACTGTATCACTCTCACCCTCCATTCTACACTGTATCACTCTCACCCTCCATCCTACTCTCTATCACTCTCACCCTCCGTCCGACACTGTATCACTCTCACCCTCCGTCATACACTGTATCACTCTCACCCTCCATCCCACACTGTATCACTCTCACCCTCCGTCCCACACTGTATCACTCTCACCCTCCGTCCTACACTTTATCACTCTCACCCTCCATCCTTCTCGGTATCACTCTCACCCTCCGTCCTACACTGTATCACTCTCACATTCCGTCCTACTCTGTATCACTATCACCCTCCGTCCCACACTGTATCACTCTCACCCTCCGTCCTACACTGTATCACTCTCACCCTCCGTCCTTCTCTGTATCACTCTCACCCTCCGTCCTACACTGTATCACACTTACCCTCCGTCCTACACTGTATCACTCTCACCCTCCATCCCACACTGTATCACTCTCACCCTCCATCCCAAATTGCATCACTCTCACCCTCCATCCTACACTGTATCACTCACTCCCTCCGTCCTACACTGTATCTCTCTCACGCTCCGTCCTACACTGTATCACTCTCACCCTCCGTCCTGCACTGTATCACTCTCACCCTCCATCCTACACTGTATCACTCTCACCCTCCGACCTACACTGTATCCCACTCACCCTCCATCCTGCACCATATCACTCTCACCCTCCGTCCTACTCTATATCACTCTCACCCTCCATTCTACTCTGTATCACTCTCACCCTCCACTCTACTCTGTATCACTCTCACCCTCCGTTCTACACTGTATCACTCTCACCCTCCATCCTACACTGTATCACTCTCACCCTCCGTCCCACACTGTATCACTCTTACCCTCCGTCCGAATCTGTATCACTCTCACCCTCCATCCTGCACCGTATCACTCTCACCCTCCGTCCGACTCTGTATCACTCTCACCCTCCGTCCTACACTGTATCACTCTCACCCTCCGTCCTACACTGTATCACTCTCACCCTCCGTACCACAATGTATCACTCTCACCCTCCGTCCCACATTGTATCACTCTCACCCTCCGTCCTACACTGTATTACTCTCACCCTCCATCCTACACCTTATCACTCTCACCCTCCGTCCCACACTGTATCACTCTCACCCTCCGTCCTACACTATATCACTCTCCCCCTCCATCCTACACTGTATCACTCTCACCCTCCGTCCCACACTGTATCACTCTCACCCTCCGTCCCACACTGTATCACTCTCACCCTCCGTCCTGCACTGTATCACTCTCATCCTCCATCCTACACTGTATCACTCTCACCCTCCGTCCTACACTGTATCACTCTCACCCTCCATCCTACACTGAATCACTCTCACCCTCCGTCCCACACTGTATCACTCTCACCCTCCGTCCCACACTGTATCACTCTCACCCTCCGTCCTACACTGTATCACTCTCACCCACCATACTACTCTGTATCACTCTCACCCTCCGTCCTACACTGTATCACTCTCAACCTCCGTCCTACTCTGTATCACTCTCACACTCCGCCCAACAGTGTATCACTCTCACCCTCCGTCCTACACTGTATCACTCTCACCCTCCGTCCTACACTGTATCACTCTCACCCTCCGTCCTACACTGTATCACTCTCACCCTCCGTCCTACACTGTATCACTCTCACCCTCCATCCCACACTGTATCACTCTCACCCTCCATCCCAAACTGTATCACTCTCACCCTCCATCCTACACTGTATCACTCACACCCTCCGTCCTGCACTGTATCTCTCTCACCCTCCGTCCTACACTGTATCACTCTCAACCTCCGTCCTACACTGTATCACTCTCACCCTCCGTCCTACACTGTATCACTCTCACCCTCCGTCCTACACTGTATCACACTCACCCTCTGTCCTACACTGTTTCACTCTCACCCTCCGTCTCACACTGTATCACTCACACCCTCCGTCCTACTCTGTATCACTCTCACCCTCCGTCCTACACTGTATCACTCTCACCCTCCATCCTACACTGTATCACTCTCACCCTCCGTCCGACTCTGTATCACTCTCACCCTGATTCCTAATCTGTATCTCTCTCACCCTCCGTCCCACACTGTATCACTCTCACCCTCCTTCCTACTCTGTATCACTCTTTCCCTCCGACCTACTCTGTATCACTCTCACCCTCCATCCTACACTGTATCACTCTCACCCTCCGCCCCACATTGTATCACTCTCACCCTCCGTCCGACTCTGTATCACTCTCACTCTCTGTCCTAATCTGTATCACTCTCACCCTCCATCCCACACTGTATCAATCTTACCCTCCGTCCTACTCTGTATCACTCTCACCCTCCATCCTACTCTGTATCACTCTCACCCTCCGTCCCACACTGTATCACTCTTACCCTCTGTCCGACTCTGTATCACTCTCACCCTCCGTGCTATTCTGTATCACTCTCACCCTCCACCCAACACTGTATCACTCTCACCCTCCGTCCTACACTGTATCACTCGCTCCCTCCATCCTACACTGTGTCACTCTCACCCTCCGTCCCACACTGTATCACTCTGACCCTCCGTCCTACACTGTATCACTCTCACCCTCCGTCCTACACTGTATCACTCTCACCCTCCGTCCTACAGTGTATCACTCTCACCCTCCGTTCTACACTGTATCACTCTCACCCTCCATCCTACTCTCTATCACTCTCACCCTCCGTCCGACACTGTATCACTCTCACCCTCCGTCATACACTGTATCACTCTCACCCTCCATCCCACACTGTATCACTCTCACCCTCCGTCCCACACTGTATCACTCTCACCCTCCGTCCTACACTTTATCACTCTCACCCTCCATCCTTCTCGGTATCACTCTCACCCTCCGTCCTACACTGTATCACTCTCACATTCCGTCCTACTCTGTATCACTATCACCCTCCGTCCCACACTGTATCACTCTCACCCTCCGTCCTACACTGTATCACTCTCACCCTCCGTCCTTCTCTGTATCACTCTCACCCTCCGTCCTACACTGTATCACTCTTACCCTCCGTCCTACACTGTATCACTCTCACCCTCCATCCCACACTGTATCACTCTCACCCTCCATCCCAAATTGCATCACTCTCACCCTCCATCCTACACTGTATCACTCACTCCCTCCGTCCTACACTGTATCTCTCTCACGCTCCGTCCTACACTGTATCACTCTCACCCTCCGTCCTGCACTGTATCACTCTCACCCTCCATCCTACACTGTATCACTCTCACCCTCCGACCTACACTGTATCCCACTCACCCTCCATCCTGCACCATATCACTCTCACCCTCCGTCCTACTCTATATCACTCTCACCCTCCATTCTACTCTGTATCACTCTCACCCTCCACCCTACTCTGTATCACTCTCACCCTCCGTTCTACACTGTATCACTCTCACCCTCCATCCTACACTGTATCACTCTCACCCTCCGTCCCACACTGTATCACTCTTACCCTCCGTCCGAATCTGTATCACTCTCACCCTCCATCCTGCACCGTATCACTCTCACCCTCCGTCCGACTCTGTATCACTCTCACCCTCCGTCCTACACTGTATCACTCTCACCCTCCGTCCTACACTGTATCACTCTCACCCTCCGTACCACAATGTATCACTCTCACCCTCCGTCCCACATTGTATCACTCTCACCCTCCGTCCTACACTGTATTACTCTCACCCTCCATCCTACACCTTATCACTCTCACCCTCCGTCCCACACTGTATCACTCTCACCCTCCGTCCTACACTATATCACTCTCCCCCTCCATCCTACACTGTATCACTCTCACCCTCCGTCCCACACTGTATCACTCTCACCCTCCGTCCCACACTGTATCACTCTCACCCTCCGTCCTGCACTGTATCACTCTCATCCTCCATCCTACACTGTATCACTCTCACCCTCCGTCCTACACTGTATCACTCTCACCCTCCATCCTACACTGAATCACTCTCACCCTCCGTCCCACACTGTATCACTCTCACCCTCCGTCCCACACTGTATCACTCTCACCCTCCGTCCTACACTGTATCACTCTCACCCACCATACTACTCTGTATCACTCTCACCCTCCGTCCTACACTGTATCACTCTCAACCTCCGTCCTACTCTGTATCACTCTCACACTCCGCCCAACAGTGTATCACTCTCACCCTCCGTCCTACACTGTATCACTCTCACCCTCCGTCCTACACTGTATCACTCTCACCCTCCGTCCTACACTGTATCACTCTCACCCTCCGTCCTAATCTCTATCACTCTCACCCTCCGTCCTACATTGTATCACTCTCACCCTCCGTCCTACACTGTATCACTCTCACACTCCATCCCACACTTTATCACTCACACCCTCTGTCCCACACTGTATCACTCTCACCCTCCGTCCTACATTGTATCACTCTCACCCTCCGTCCTTCTCGGTATCACTCTCACCCTCCGTCCTACACTGTATCACTCTCACCCTCCATCCTACACTGTATCACTCTCACCCTCCGTCCTACACTGTATCACTCTCACCCTCCGTCCTACTATGTATCACTCTCACCCTCCGTCCTACACTGTATCACTCTCATCCTCTGTCCTACACTGTATCACTCTCACCCTCCGTCCCACAATGTATCACTCACACCCTCATCCCAAACTGTATCACACTCACCCTCCATCCTACATTGTATCACTCACACCCTCCGTCCTACACTGTATCACTCTCACCCTCCATCCTACACTGTATCACTCTCAACCTCCGTCCTACACTGTATCACTCTCACCCTCCGTCCTACTCTGTATCTCTCTCACCCTCCGTCCTACACTGTATCACTCTCAACCTCCGTCCTGCACTGTATCACTCTCACCCTCCGTCCTACACTGTATCACTCTCACCCTCCGTCCTACACTGTATCACACTCACCCTCTGTCCTACACTGTATCACTCTCACCCTCCGTCTCACACTGTATCACTCACACCCTCCGTCCTACTCTGTATCACTCTCACCCTCCGTCCTACACTTTATCACTCTCACACTCCGTCCTACACTGCATCACTCTCACCCTCCGTCCTACGCTGTATCACTCTCACCCACCGTCCGACTCTGTATCACTCTCACCCTTCGTCCTACACTGTATCACTCTCACCCTCCGTCCGACTCTGTATCACTCTCACCCTGATTCCTAATCTGTATCTCTCTCACCCTCCGTCCCACACTGTATCACTCTCACCCTCCTTCCTACTCTGTATCACTCGTTCCCTCCGACCAACTCTGTATCACTCTCACCCTCCATCCTACACTGTATCACTCTCACCCTCCGCCCCACACTTTATCACTCTCACCCTCCGTCCTACTCTGTATCGCTCTCACTCTCTGTCCTAATCTGTATCACTCTCACCCTCCATCCCACACACTATCAATCTTACCGTCCGTCCTACTCTGTATCACTCTCACCCTCCATCCTACTCTGTATCACTCTCACCCTCCGTCCCACACTGTATCACTCTTACCCTCTGTCCGACTCTGTAACACTCTCACCCTCCGTCCTTCTCAGTATCACTCTCACCCTCCATCCCACAATGTATCACTCTTACCCTCCGTCCGACTCTGTATCACTCTCACCCTCCGTGCTATTCTGTATCACTCTCACCCTCCGCCCAACACTGTATCACTCTCACCCTCCGTCCTACACTGTATCACTCGCTCCCTCCGTCCTACACTGTATCACTCTCACCTTCCATCCCACACTGTATCACTCTGACCCTCCGTCCTACACTGTATCACTCTCTCCCTCCGTCCTACACTGTATCACTCTCCCCCTCCGTCCTACACTGTATCACTCTCAGCCTCCGTCCCACACTGTATCACTCTCACCCTCCGTCCCACACTGTATCACTCTCACCCTCCATCCAACACTGTATCACTCCCACCCTCCGTCCTGCACTGTATCACTCTCACCCTCCATCCTACACTGTATCACTCTCACCCTCCGTCCTACACTGTATCACTCTCACCCTCCGTCCTACACTGTATCACTCTCACCCACCATACTACTCTGTATCACTCTCACCCTCCGTCCTACACTGTATCACTCTCAACCTCCGTCCTACTCTGTATCACTCTCACACTCCGCCCAACAGTGTATCACTCTCACCCTCCGTCCTACACTGTATCACTCTCACCCTCCGTCCTACACTGTATCACTCTCACCCTCCGTCCTACACTGTATCACTCTCACCCTCCGTCCTAATCTCTATCACTCTCACCCTCCGTCCTACATTGTATCACTCTCACCCTCCGTCCTACACTGTATCACTCTCACACTCCATCCCACACTTTATCACTCACACCCTCTGTCCCACACTGTATCACTCTCACCCTCCGTCCTACATTGTATCACTCTCACCCTCCGTCCTTCTCGGTATCACTCTCACCCTCCGTCCTACACTGTATCACTCTCACCCTCCATCCTACACTGTATCACTCTCACCCTCCGTCCTACACTGTATCACTCTCACCCTCCGTCCTACTATGTATCACTCTCACCCTCCGTCCTACACTGTATCACTCTCATCCTCTGTCCTACACTGTATCACTCTCACCCTCCGTCCCACAATGTATCACTCACACCCTCATCCCAAACTGTATCACACTCACCCTCCATCCTACACTGTATCACTCACACCCTCCGTCCTACACTGTATCACTCTCACCCTCCATCCTACACTGTATCACTCTCACCCTCCGTCCTACACTGTATCACTCTCACCCTCCGTCCTACTCTGTATCTCTCTCACCCTCCGTCCTACACTGTATCACTCTCAACCTCCGTCCTGCACTGTATCACTCTCACCCTCCGTCCTACACTGTATCACTCTCACCCTCCGTCCTACACTGTATCACACTCACCCTCTGTCCTACACTGTATCACTCTCACCCTCCGTCTCACACTGTATCACTCACACCCTCCGTCCTACTCTGTATCACTCTCACCCTCCGTCCTACACTTTATCACTCTCACACTCCGTCCTACACTGCATCACTCTCACCCTCCGTCCTACGCTGTATCACTCTCACCCACCGTCCGACTCTGTATCACTCTCACCCTTCGTCCTACACTGTATCACTCTCACCCTCCGTCCGACTCTGTATCACTCTCACCCTGATTCCTAATCTGTATCTCTCTCACCCTCCGTCCCACACTGTATCACTCTCACCCTCCTTCCTACTCTGTATCACTCGTTCCCTCCGACCAACTCTGTATCACTCTCACCCTCCATGCTACACTGTATCACTCTCACCCTCCGCCCCACACTTTATCACTCTCACCCTCCGTCCTACTCTGTATCGCTCTCACTCTCTGTCCTAATCTGTATCACTCTCACCCTCCATCCCACACACTATCAATCTTACCGTCCGTCCTACTCTGTATCACTCTCACCCTCCATCCTACTCTGTATCACTCTCACCCTCCGTCCCACACTGTATCACTCTTACCCTCTGTCCGACTCTGTAACACTCTCACCCTCCGTCCTTCTCAGTATCACTCTCACCCTCCATCCCACAATGTATCACTCTTACCCTCCGTCCGACTCTGTATCACTCTCACCCTCCGCCCAACACTGTATCACTCTCACCCTCCGTCCTACACTGTATCACTCGCTCCCTCCGTCCTACACTGTATCACTCTCACCTTCCATCCCACACTGTATCACTCTGACCCTCCGTCCTACACTGTATCACTCTCTCCCTCCGTCCTACACTGTATCACTCTCCCCCTCCGTCCTACACTGTATCACTCTCACCCTCCGTCCCACACTGTATCACTCTCACCCTCCGTCCCACACTGTATCACTCTCACCCTCCATCCAACACTGTATCACTCCCACCCTCCGTCCTGCACTGTATCACTCTCACCCTCCATCCTACACTGTATCACTCTCACCCTCCGTCCTACACTGTATCACTCTCACCCTCCGTCTTACACTGAATCACTCTCACCCTCCGTCCCACACTGTATCACTCTCACCCTCCGTCCCACACTGTATCACTCTCACCCTCCATCCTACACTGTATCACTCTCACCCACCGTACTACTCTGTATCACTCTCACCCTCCGTCCTACACTGTATCACTCTCACCCTCCATCCTACTCTGTATCACTCTCACCCTCCGCCCAACAGTGTATCACTCTCACCCTCCGTCCTAAACTGTATCACTCACTCCCTCCATCCTACACTGTATCACTGTCACCCTCCATCCCACACTGTATCACTCTCACTCTCCGTCCTACACTGTATCACTCTCACCCTCCGTCCTACACTGTATCACTCTCACCCTCCGTCCTACACTGTATCACTCTCACCCTCCGTCCTAATCTCTATCACTCTCACCCTCCGTCCTACATTGTATCACTCTCACCCTCCATCCTACACTGTATCACTCTCACCCTCCATCCCACACTGTATCACTCACACCCTCCGTCCCACACTGTATCACTCTCACCCTCCGTCCTTCACTGTATCACTCTCACCCTCCGTCCTTCTCGGTATCACTCTCACCCTCCGTCCTACACTGTCTCACTCTCACCCTCCGTCCTACAATGTATCACTCTCACCCTCCGTCCTGCACTGTATCACTCTCACCCTCCGCCCTACTCTGTATCACTCTCACACTCCGTCCTACACTGTATCACTCTCACCCACCGTCCTACACTGTATCACTCTCACCCTCCATCCCACACTGTATCACTCTCACCCTCCATCCCAAACTGTATCACTCTCACCCTCCATCCTACACTGTATCACTCACACCCTCCGTCCTGCACTGTATCTCTCTCACCCTCCGTCCTACACTGTATCACTCTCAACCTCCGTCCTACACTGTATCACTCTCACCCTCCGTCCTTCACTGTATCACTCTCACCCTCCGTCCTACACTGTATCACACTCACCCTCTGTCCTACACTGTTTCACTCTCACCCTCCCTCTCACACTGTATCACTCACACCCTCCGTCCTACTCTGTATCACTCTCACCCTTCGTCCTACACTGTATCACTCTCACCCTCCGTCCGACTCTGTATCACTCTCACCCTGATTCCTAATCTGTATCTCTCTCACCCTCCGTCCCACACTGTATCACTCTCACCCTCCTTCCTACTCTGTATCACTCTCACCCTCCGTCCTACTCTGTATCGCTCTCACTCTCTGTCCTAATCTGTATCACTCTCACCCTCCATCCCACACACTATCAATCTTACCGTCCGTCCTACTCTGTATCACTCTCACCCTCCATCCTACTCTGTATCACTCTCACCCTCCGTCCCACACTGTATCACTCTTACCCTCTGTCCGACTCTGTAACACTCTCACCCTCCGTCCTTCTCAGTATCACTCTCACCCTCCATCCCACAATGTATCACTCTTACCCTCCGTCCGACTCTGTATCACTCTCACCCTCCGTGCTATTCTGTATCACTCTCACCCTCCGCCCAACACTGTATCACTCTCACCCTCCGTCCTACACTGTATCACTCGCTCCCTCCGTCCTACACTGTATCACTCTCACCTTCCATCCCACACTGTATCACTCTGACCCTCCGTCCTACACTGTATCACTCTCTCCCTCCATCCTACACTGTATCACTCTCCCCCTCCGTCCTACACTGTATCACTCTCACCCTCCGTCCCACACTGTATCACTCTCACCCTCCGTCCCACACTGTATCACTCTCACCCTCCATCCAACACTGTATCACTCCCACCCTCCATCCTGCACTGTATCACTCTCACCCTCCATCCTACACTGTATCACTCTCACCCTCCGTCCTACACTGTATCACTCTCACCCTCCGTCTTACACTGAATCACTCTCACCCTCCGTCCCACACTGTATCACTCTCACCCTCCGTCCCACACTGTATCACTCTCACCCTCCATCCTACACTGTATCACTCTCACCCACCGTACTACTCTGTATCACTCTCACCCTCCGTCCTACACTGTATCACTCTCACCCTCCATCCTACTCTGTATCACTCTCACCCTCCGCCCAACAGTGTATCACTCTCACCCTCCTTCCTAAGCTGTATCACTCACTCCCTCCATCCTACACTGTATCACTGTCACCCTCCATCCCACACTGTATCACTCTCACCCTCCGTCCTACACTGTATCACTCTCACCCTCCGTCCTACACTGTATCACTCTCACCCTCCGTCCTACACTGTATCACTCTCACCCTCCGTCCTAATCTCTATCACTCTCACCCTCCGTCCTACATTGTATCACTCTCACCCTCCATCCTACACTGTATCACTCTCACCCTCCATCCCACACTGTATCACTCACACCCTCCGTCCCACACTGTATCACTCTCACCCTCCGTCCTTCACTGTATCACTCTCACCCTCTGTCCTTCTCGGTATCACTCTCACCCTCCGTCCTACACTGTCTCACTCTCACCCTCCGTCCTACACTGTATCACTCTCACCCTCCGTCCTGCACTGTATCACTCTCACCCTCCGTCCTACTCTGTATCACTCTCACACTCCGTCCTACACTGTATCACTCTCACCCACCGTCCTACACTGTATCACTCTCACCCTCCATCCCACACTGTATCACTCTCACCCTCCATCCCAAACTGTATCACTCTCACCCTCCATCCTACACTGTATCACTCACACCCTCCGTCCTGCACTGTATCTCTCTCACCCTCCGTCCTACACTGTATCACTCTCAACCTCCGTCCTACACTGTATCACTCTCACCCTCCGTCCTTCACTGTATCACTCTCACCCTCCGTCCTACACTGTATCACACTCACCCTCTGTCCTACACTGTTTCACTCTCACCCTCCCTCTCACACTGTATCACTCACACCCTCCGTCCTACTCTGTATCACTCTCACCCTCCGTCCTACACTGTATCACTCTCACCCTCCGTCCTACACTGTATCACTCTCACCCTCCGTCCGACTCTGTATCACTCTCACCCTGATTCCTAATCTGTATCTCTCTCACCCTCCGTCCCACACTGTATCACTCTCACCCTCCTTCCTACTCTGTATCACTCTTTCCCTCCGACCTACTCTGTATCACTCTCACCCTCCATCCTACACTGTATCACTCTCACCCTCCGCCCCACACTGTATCACTCTCACCCTCCGTCCGAATCTGTATCACTCTCACTCTCTGTCCTAATCTGTATCACTCTCACCCTCCATCCCACACTGTATCAATCTTACCCTCCGTCCTACTCTGTATCACTCTCACCCTCCATCCTACTCTGTATCACTCTCACCCTCCGTCCCACACTGTATCACTCTTACCCTCTGTCCGACTCTGTATCACTCTCACCCTCCGTGCTATTCTGTATCACTCTCACCCTCCGCCCAACACTGTATCATTCTCACCCTCCGTCCTACACTGTATCACTCGCTCCCTCCATCCTACACTGTGTCACTCTCACCCTCCGTCCCACACCGTATCACTCTGACCCTCCGTCCTACACTGTACCACTCTTACCCTCCGTCCTACACTGTATCACTCTCACCCTCCGTCCTACACTGTATCACTCTCACCCTCCGTTCTACACTGTATCACTCTCACCCTCCATCCTACTCTCTGTCACTCTCACCCTCCGTCCCACACTGTATCACTCTGACCCTCCGTCCTACACTGTATCACTCTCACCCTCCGTCCTACACTGTATCACTCTCACCCTCCGTCCTACACTGTATCACTCTCACCCTCCGTCCCACACTGTATCACTCTGACCCTCCGTCCTACACTGTATCACTCTCACCCTCCGTCATACACTATATCACTCTCACCCTCCATCCCACACTGTATCACTCTCACCCGCCGTCCCACACTGTATCACTCTCACCCTCCGTCCTACACTGTATCACTCTCACCCTCCATCCTTCTCGGTATCACTCTCACCCTCCGTCCTACACTGTATCACTCTTACCCTCTGTCCTACACTGTATCACTCTCACCCTCCATCCCACACTGTATCACTCTTACCCTCCGTCCTACACTGTATCACTCTCACCCTCCATCCCACACTGTATCACTCTCACCCTCCATCCCAAATTGCATCACTCTCACCCTCCATCCTACACTGTATCACTCACTCCCTCCGTCCTACACTGTATCTCTCACGCTCCGTCCTACACTGTATCACTCTCACCCTCCGTCCTACACTGTATCACTCTCACCCTCCGTCCTACACTGTATCACTCTCACCCTCCGACCTACACTGTATCACACTCACCCTCCGTCATACACTGTATCACTCTCACCCTCCGTCTCACACTGTATCACTCACACCCTCCGTCCTACTCTGTATCACTCTCACCCTCCGCCCTACTCTGTATCACTCTCACTCTCTGTCCTAATCTGTATCACTCTCACCCTCCATCGCACACTGTATCAATCTTACTCTCCGTCCTACTCTGTATCACTCTCACCCTCCGTCCCACACTGCATCACTCTTACCCTCTGCCCGACTCTGTATCACTCTCACTCTCCATCCGACTCTGTATCACTCTCACCCTCCGTCCTACTCTGTATCACTCTCACCCTCCGTCCCACACTGTATCGCTCTTACCCTCTGTCCGACTCTATATCACTCTCACTCTCCATCCGATTCTGTATCACTCTCACCCTCCGTCCTATTCTGTATCACTCTCACCCTCCGTCCTACTCTGTATCACTCTCACCCTCCGTCCTACACTGTATCACTCTCACCCTCAATTCTACACTGTGTCACTCTCACCCTCCGTCCCACACTGTATCACTCTTACCCTCCGTCCGAATCTGTATCACTCTCACCCTCCGTCCTACACTGTATCACTCTCACCCTCCGTCCTGCTCTATATCACTCTCACCCTCCGTTCTACACTGTATCACTCTCACCCTCCGCCCTACACTGTATCACCCTCACCCTCCGTCCCACACTGTATCACTCTCACCCTCCGTTCTACACTGTATCACTCTCACCCTCCGTCTGACTCTGTATCACTCTCACCCTCCATCCTACACTGTATCACTCTCACCCTCCGTCCTACACTGTATCACTCTCACCCTCCGTCCGACTCTGTATCACTCTCACCCTGGTTCCTAATCTGTATCTCTCGCAACCTCCGTCCCAAACTGTATCACTCTCACCCTCCTTCCTACTCTGTATCACTCTTTCCCTCCGACCTACTCTTTATCACTCTCACCATCCATCCTACACTGTGTCACTCTCACCCTCCGTCCCACACTGTATCACTCTCACCCTCCATCCTACTCTGTATCACTCTCACCCTCCGTCCTACTCTGTATCACTCTCACCCTCCGTCCTACTCTGTATCACTCTCACCCTCTATCCTATTCTGCATCACTCTCACCCTCCGTCCTACTCTGTATCACTCTCACCCTCCGTCCTATACTGTATCACTCTCACCCTCCATCCTACACTGTATCACTCTCACCCTCCGTCCCACACTTTATCACTCTTACCCTCCGTCCGAATCTGTATCACTCTCACCCTCCATCCTACACTGTATCACTCTCACCCTCCGTCCTACTCTATATCACTCTCACCCTCCATCCTACTCTGTATCACTCTCACCCTCCACCCTACTCTGTATCACTCTCACCCTCCGTCCCACACTGTATCACTCTCACCCTCCGTTCTACACTGTATCATTCTCACCCTCCGTCCGACTCTGTATCACTCTCACCCTCCGTCCTACCCTGTATCACTCTCACCCTCCGTCCTACACTGTATCACTCTCACCCTCCGTACCACACTGTTTCACTTTCACCCTCCGACCCACATTGTATCACTCTCAACCTCCGTCCAACACTGTATCACTCTCACCCTCCATCCTACACTTTATCACTCTCACCCTCCGTCCCACACTGTATCACTCTCATCCTCCGTCCTACACTGTATCACTCTCCCCCTCCGTCCTACACTGTATCACTCTCACCCTCCGTCCCACACTGTATCACTCTCACCCTCCGTCCTACACTGTATCACTCTCACCCTCCATCCCACACTGTATCACTCTCACCCACCGTACTACTCTGTATCACTCTCACCCTCCGTCCTACACTGTATCACTCTCACCCTCCGTCCTACTCTGTATCACCCTCACCCTCCGCCCAACAGTGTATCACTCTCACCCTCCGTCCTACACTGTATCACTCGCACCCTCCATACTTCACTGTATCACTGTCACCCTCCGTCCCACACTGTATCACTCTCACCCTCCGTCCCACACTGTATCACTCTCACCCTCCGTCCTACACTGTATCACTCTCACCCACCATACTACTCTGTATCGCTCTCACCCTCCGTCCTACACTGTATCACTCTCACCCTCCGTCCTACTCTGTATCACTCTCACCCTCCGCCCAACAGTGTATCACTCTCACCCTCCGTCCTACACTGTATCACTCGCTCCCTCCATCCTACACTGTATCACTGTCACCCTCCGTCCCACACTGTATCACTCTCACCCTCCGTCCTACACTGTATCACTCTCACCCTCCGTCCTACACTGTATCACTCTCACCCTCCGTCCTACACTGTATCACTCTCACCCTCCGTCCTACACTGTATCACACTCACCCTCCGTCCTACTCTGTATCACTCTCACCCTCCGTCCTACACTGTATCACTCTCACCCTCTGTCCTACACTGTATCACTCTCACCCTCCGTCCCACACTGTATCACTCACACCCTCCATCCCAAACTGTATCACACTCACCCTCCATCCTACACTGTATCACTCACACCCTCCGTCCTGCACTGTATCTCTCTCACCCTCCGTCCTACACTGTATCACTCTCAACCTCCGTCCTACACTGTATAACTCTCACCCTCCGTCCTACACTGTATCACTCTCACCCTCCGTCCTACACTGTATCACACTCACCCTCTGTCCTACACTGTATCACTCTCACCCTCCGTCCCACACTGTATCACTCTTACCCTCCGTCCTACACTGTATCACTCTCACCCTCCGTCCTACACTGTATCACTCTCACCCTCCGTCCTACTCTATATCACTCTCACCCTCCGTTCTACACTGTATCACTCTCACCCTCCGCCCTACACTGTATCACCCTCACCCTCCGTCCCACACTGTATCACTCTCACCCTCCATTCTACACTGTATCACTCTCACCCTCCGTCTGACTCTGTATCACTCTCACCCTCCGTCCTACACTATATCACTCTCACCCTCCGTCCTACACTGTATCACTCTCACCCTCCGTCCAACTCTGTATCACTCTCACCCTGGTTCCTAATCTGTATCTCTCGCAACCTCCGTCCCAAACTGTATCACTCTCACCCTCCTTCCTACTCTGTATCACTCTTTCCCTCCGACCTACACTTTATCACTCTCACCATCCATCCTACACTGTGTCACTCTCACCCTCCGTCCCACACTGTATCACTCTCACCCTCCATCCTACTCTGTATCACTCTCACCCTCCGTCCCACAATGTATCATTCTTAGCCTCCGTCCGACTCTGTATCACTCTCACCCTCCATCCTATTCTGCATCACTCTCACCCTCCGTCCTACTCTGTATCACTCTCACCCTCCGTCCTACACTGTATCACTCTCACCCTCCATCCTACACTGTATCACTCTCACCCTCCGTCCCACACTTTATCACTCTTACCCTCCGTCCGAATCTGTATCACTCTCACCCTCCATCCTACACTGTATCACTCTCACCCTCCGTCCTACTCTATATCACTCTCACCCTCCATCCTACTCTGTATCACTCTCACCCTCCACCCTATTCTGTATCACTCTCACCCTCCGTCCCACACTGTATCACTCTCACCCTCCGTTCTACACTGTATCACTCTCACCCTCCGTCCGACTCTGTATCACTCTCACCCTCCGTCCTACCCTGTATCACTCTCACCCTCCGTCCTACACTGTATCACTCTCACCCTCCGTACCACACTGTTTCACTCTCACCCTTCGTCCCACATTGTATCACTCTCACCCTCCGTCCAACACTGTATCACTCTCACCCTCCATCCTACACTTTATCACTCTCACCCTCCGTCCCACACTGTATCACTCTCATCCTCCATCCTACACTGTATCACTCTCCCCCTCCGTCCTACACTGTATCACTCTCACCCTCCGTCCCACACTGTATCACTCTCACCCTCCGTCCCACACTGTATCACTCTCACCCTCCGTCCTACACTGTATCACTCTCACCCTCCGTCCTACACTGTATCACTCTCACCCTCCGTCCCACACTGTATCACTCTCACCCTCCGTCCTACACTGTATCACTCTCACCCACCGTACTACTCTGTATCACTCTCACCCTCCGTCCTACACTGTATCACTCTCACCCTCCGTCCTACTCTGTATCACCCTCACCCTCCGCCCAACAGTGTATCACTCTCACCCTCCGTCCTACACTGTATCACTCGCACCCTCCATACTTCACTGTATCACTGTCACCCTCCGTCCCACACTGTATCACTCTCACCCTCCGTCCCACACTGTATCACTCTCACCCTCCGTCCTACACTGTATCACTCTCACCCACCATACTACTCTGTATCGCTCTCACCCTCCGTCCTACACTGTATCACTCTCACCCTCCGTCCTACTCTGTATCACTCTCACCCTCCGCCCAACAGTGTATCACTCTCACCCTCCTTCCTACACTGTATCACTCGCTCCCTCCATCCTACACTGTATCACTGTCACCCTCCGTCCCACACTGTAACACTCTCACCCTCCGTCCTACACTGTATCACTCTCACCCTCCGTCCTACACTGTATCACTCTCACCCTCCGTCCTACACTGTATCACTCTCACCCTCCGTCCTACACTGTATCACTCTCACCCTCCGTCCTACTCTGTATCACTCTCACCCTCCGTCCTACACTGTATCACTCTCACCCTCTGTCCTACACTGTATCACTCTCACCCTCCGTCCCACACTGTATCACTCATACCCTCCATCCCAAACTGTATCACACTCACCCTCCATCCTACACTGTATCACTCACACCCTCCGTCCTGCACTGTATCTCTCTCACCCTCCGTCCTACACTGTATCACTCTCAACCTCCGTCCTACACTGTATAACTCTCACCCTCCGTCCTACACTGTATCACTCTCACCCTCCGTCCTACACTGTATCACACTCACCCTCTGTCCTACACTGTATCACTCTCACCCTCCGTCTCACACTGTATCACTCACACCCTCCGTCCTACTCTGTATCACTCTCACCCTCCGTCCTACACTTTATCACTCTCAACCTCTGTCCTACACTGTATCACTCTCACACTCCGTCCTAAACTGCATCACTCTCACCCTCCGTCCTACGCTGTATCACTCTCACCCTCCGTCCGACTCTGTATCACTCTCACCCTTCGTCCTACACTGTATCACTCTCACCCTCCGTCCGACTCTGTATCACTCTCACCCTGATTCCTAATCTGTATCTCTCTCAACCTCCGTCCCACACTGTATCACTCTCACCCTCCTTCCTACTCTGTATCACTCGTTCCCTCCGACCTACTCTGTATCACTCTCACCCTCCATCCTACACTGTATCACTCTCACCCTCCGCCCCACACTGTATCACTCTCACCCTCCGTCCTACTCTGTATCGCTCTCACTCTCTGTCCTAATCTGTATCACTCTCACCCTCCATCCCACACACTATCAATCTTACCCTCCATCCTACTCTGTATCACTCTCACCCTCCATCCTAGTCTGTATCACTCTCACCCTCCGTCCCACACTGTATCACTCTTACCCTCTGTCCGACTCTGTAACACTCTCACCCTCCGTCCTACTCAGTATCACTCTCACCCTCCATCCCACAATGTATAACTCTTACCCTCTGTCCGACTCTGTATCACTCTCACCCTCCGTGCTGTTCTGTATCACTCTCACCCTCCGCCCAACACTGTATCACTCTCACCCTCCGTCCTACACTGTATCACTCGCTCCCTCCGTCCTACACTGTATCACTCTCACCCTCCATCCCACACTGTATCACTCTGACCCTCCGTCCTACACTGTATCACTCTCACCCTCCGTCCTACACTGTATCACTCTCACCCTCCGTCCTACACTGTATCACTCTCCCCCTCCGTCCTACACTGTATCACTCTCACCCTCCGTCCCACACTGTATCACTCTCACCCTCCGTCCCACACTGTATCACTCTCACCCTCCGTCCTACACTGTATCACTCTCACCCTCCGTCCTGCACTGTATCACTCTCACCCTCCATCCTACACTGTATCACTCTTACCCTCCGTCCTACACTGTATCACTCTCACCCTCCGTCCTACACTGAATCACTCTCACCCTCCGTCCCACACTGTATCACTCTCACCCTCCGTCCCACACTGTATCACTCTCACCCTCCGTCCTACACTGTATCACTCTCACCCACCGTACTACTCTGTATCACTCTCACCCTCCGTCCTACACTGTATCGCTCTCACCCTCCGTCCTACTCTGTATCACTCTCACCCTCCGCCCAACAGTGTATCACTCTCACACTCCGTCCTACACTGTATCACTCGCTCCCTCCATCCTACACTGTATCACTGTCACCCTCCGTCCCACACTGTATCACTCTCACCCTCCGTCCTACACTGTATCACTCTCACCCTCCGTCCTACACTGTATCACTCTCACCCTCCGTCCTACACTGTATCACTCTCACCCTCCATCCTTCTCGGTATCACTCTCGCCCTCTGTCCTACACTGTATCACTCTCAACCTCCGTCCTACTCTTTATCACTATCACCCTTCATTCCACACTGTATCACTCTCACCCTCCGTCCTACTCTGTATCACTCTCACTCTCTGTCCTAATCTGTATCACTCTCACCCTCCATCCCACACTGTGTCAATCTCACCCTCCGTCCTACTCTGTATCACTCTCACCCTCCGTCCCACAATGTATCACTCTTACCCTCCGTCCGACTCTGTATCATTCTCACCCTCCGTCCTATTCTGTATCACTCTCACCCTCCGTCCTACTCTGTATCACTCTCACCCTCCGTCCTACACTGTATCACTCACACCCTCCGTCCTACACTGTATCACTCTCACCCTCCGTCCTACTCTATATCACTCTCACCCTCCGTCCTACTCTGTATCACTCTCACCCTCCGCCCTACTCTGTATCACTCTCACCCTCCGTCCCACACTGTATCACTCTCACCCTCCGTTCTACACTGTATCACTCTCACCCTCCGTCCGAATCTGTATCACTCTCACCCTCCGTCCTACACTGTATCACTCTCACCCTCCGTCCTACACTGCATCACTCTCACCCTCCGTCCTATTCTGTATCACTCTCACCCTCCGCCTGACACTGTATCACTCTCACCCTCTGTCCTACACTGTATCACTCGCTCCCTCCATCCTACACTGTATCACTCTCACCCTCCGTCCCACACTGTATCACTCTCACCCTCCGTCCTACACTGTATCATTCTCACCCTCCGTCCTACACTGTATCACTCTCACCCTCCATCACACATTGTATCACTCTCACCCTCCATCCCACACTGTATCACTCTCACCTTCCGTCCTACACTGTATCACTCTCACCCTCCGTCCTACACTTTATCACTCTCACCCTCCGTCCTACACTGTATCACTCTCACCCTCCGTCCTATTCTGTATCACTCTCACCCTCCGCCCGACACTGTATTACTCTCACCCTCTGTCCTACACTGTATCACTCGCTCCCTCCATCCTACACTTTATCACTCTCACCCTCCGTCCCACACTGTATCACTCTCATCCTCCGTCCTACACTGTATCACTCTCCCCCTCCGTCCTACACTGTATCACTCTCACCCTCCGTCCCACACTGTATCACTCTCACCCTCCGTCCTACACTGTATCACTCTCACCCTCCATCCCACACTGTATCACTCTCACCCACCGTACTACTCTGTATCACTCTCACCCTCCGTCCTACACTGTATCACTCTCACCCTCCGTCCTACTCTGTATCACCCTCACCCTCCGCCCAACAGTGTATCACTCTCACCCTCCGTCCTACTCTGTATCACTCTCACCCTCCGCCCAACAGTGTATCACTCTCAACCTCCGTCCTACACTGTATCACTCGCTCCCTCCATCCTACACTGTATCACTGTCACCCTCCGTCCCACACTGTATCACTCTCACCCTCCGTCCTACACTGTATCACTCTCACCCTCCGTCCTACACTGTATCACTCTCACCCTCCGTCCCACACTGTATCACTCATACCCTCCATCCCAAACTGTATCACACTCACCCTCCATCCTACACTGTATCACTCACACCCTCCGTCCTGCACTGTATCTCTCTCACCCTCCGTCCTACACTGTATCACTCTCAACCTCCGTCCTACACTGTATAACTCTCACCCTCCGTCCTACACTGTATCACTCTCACCCTCCGTCCTACACTGTATCACACTCACCCTCTGTCCTACACTGTATCACTCTCACCCTCCGTCTCACACTGTATCACTCACACCCTCCGTCCTACTCTGTATCACTCTCACCCTCCGTCCTACACTTTATCACTCTCAACCTCTGTCCTACACTGTATCACTCTCACACTCCGTCCTAAACTGCATCACTCTCACCCTCCGTCCTACGCTGTATCACTCTCACCCTCCGTCCGACTCTGTATCACTCTCACCCTTCGTCCTACACTGTATCACTCTCACCCTCCGTCCGACTCTGTATCACTCTCACCCTGATTCCTAATCTGTATCTCTCTCAACCTCCGTCCCACACTGTATCACTCTCACCCTCCTTCCTACTCTGTATCACTCGTTCCCTCCGACCTACTCTGTATCACTCTCACCCTCCATCCTACACTGTATCACTCTCACCCTCCGCCCCACACTGTATCACTCTCACCCTCCGTCCTACTCTGTATCGCTCTCACTCTCTGTCCTAATCTGTATCACTCTCACCCTCCATCCCACACACTATCAATCTTACCCTCCATCCTACTCTGTATCACTCTCACCCTCCATCCTAGTCTGTATCACTCTCACCCTCCGTCCCACACTGTATCACTCTTACCCTCTGTCCGACTCTGTAACACTCTCACCCTCCGTCCTACTCAGTATCACTCTCACCCTCCATCCCACAATGTATAACTCTTACCCTCTGTCCGACTCTGTATCACTCTCACCCTCCGTGCTGTTCTGTATCACTCTCACCCTCCGCCCAACACTGTATCACTCTCACCCTCCGTCCTACACTGTATCACTCGCTCCCTCCGTCCTACACTGTATCACTCTCACCCTCCATCCCACACTGTATCACTCTGACCCTCCGTCCTACACTGTATCACTCTCACCCTCCGTCCTACACTGTATCACTCTCACCCTCCGTCTACACTGTATCACTCTCCCCCTCCGTCCTACACTGTATCACTCTCACCCTCCGTCCCACACTGTATCACTCTCACCCTCCGTCCCACACTGTATCACTCTCACCCTCCGTCCTACACTGTATCACTCTCACCCTCCGTCCTGCACTGTATCACTCTCACCCTCCATCCTACACTGTATCACTCTTACCCTCCGTCCTACACTGTATCACTCTCACCCTCCGTCCTACACTGAATCACTCTCACCCTCCGTCCCACACTGTATCACTCTCACCCTCCGTCCCACACTGTATCACTCTCACCCTCCGTCCTACACTGTATCACTCTCACCCACCGTACTACTCTGTATCACTCTCACCCTCCGTCCTACACTGTATCGCTCTCACCCTCCGTCCTACTCTGTATCACTCTCACCCTCCGCCCAACAGTGTATCACTCTCACACTCCGTCCTACACTGTATCACTCGCTCCCTCCATCCTACACTGTATCACTGTCACCCTCCGTCCCACACTGTATCACTCTCACCCTCCGTCCTACACTGTATCACTCTCACCCTCCGTCCTACACTGTATCACTCTCACCCTCCGTCCTACACTGTATCACTCTCACCCTCCATCCTTCTCGGTATCACTCTCGCCCTCTGTCCTACACTGTATCACTCTCAACCTCCGTCCTACTCTTTATCACTATCACCCTTCATTCCACACTGTATCACTCTCACCCTCCGTCCTACTCTGTATCACTCTCACTCTCTGTCCTAATCTGTATCACTCTCACCCTCCATCCCACACTGTGTCAATCTCACCCTCCGTCCTACTCTGTATCACTCTCACCCTCCGTCCCACAATGTATCACTCTTACCCTCCGTCCGACTCTGTATCATTCTCACCCTCCGTCCTATTCTGTATCACTCTCACCCTCCGTCCTACTCTGTATCACTCTCACCCTCCGTCCTACACTGTATCACTCACACCCTCCGTCCTACACTGTATCACTCTCACCCTCCGTCCTACTCTATATCACTCTCACCCTCCGTCCTACTCTGTATCACTCTCACCCTCCGCCCTACTCTGTATCACTCTCACCCTCCGTCCCACACTGTATCACTCTCACCCTCCGTTCTACACTGTATCACTCTCACCCTCCGTCCGAATCTGTATCACTCTCACCCTCCGTCCTACACTGTATCACTCTCACCCTCCGTCCTACACTGCATCACTCTCACCCTCCGTCCTATTCTGTATCACTCTCACCCTCCGCCTGACACTGTATCACTCTCACCCTCTGTCCTACACTGTATCACTCGCTCCCTCCATCCTACACTGTATCACTCTCACCCTCCGTCCCACACTGTATCACTCTCACCCTCCGTCCTACACTGTATCATTCTCACCCTCCGTCCTACACTGTATCACTCTCACCCTCCATCACACATTGTATCACTCTCACCCTCCATCCCACACTGTATCACTCTCACCTTCCGTCCTACACTGTATCACTCTCACCCTCCGTCCTACACTTTATCACTCTCACCCTCCGTCCTACACTGTATCACTCTCACCCTCCGTCCTATTCTGTATCACTCTCACCCTCCGCCCGACACTGTATTACTCTCACCCTCTGTCCTACACTGTATCACTCGCTCCCTCCATCCTACACTTTATCACTCTCACCCTCCGTCCCACACTGTATCACTCTCATCCTCCGTCCTACACTGTATCACTCTCCCCCTCCGTCCTACACTGTATCACTCTCACCCTCCGTCCCACACTGTATCACTCTCACCCTCCGTCCTACACTGTATCACTCTCACCCTCCATCCCACACTGTATCACTCTCACCCACCGTACTACTCTGTATCACTCTCACCCTCCGTCCTACACTGTATCACTCTCACCCTCCGTCCTACTCTGTATCACCCTCACCCTCCGCCCAACAGTGTATCACTCTCACCCTCCGTCCTACTCTGTATCACTCTCACCCTCCGCCCAACAGTGTATCACTCTCAACCTCCGTCCTACACTGTATCACTCGCTCCCTCCATCCTACACTGTATCACTGTCACCCTCCGTCCCACACTGTATCACTCTCACCCTCCGTCCTACACTGTATCACTCTCACCCTCCGTCCTACACTGTATCACTCTCACCCTCCGTCCTACACTGTATCACTCTCACCCTCCGTCCTACACTGTATCACTCTCACCCTCCGTCCTACTCTGTATCACTCTCACCCTCCGGCCTACACTGTATCACTCTCACCCTCTGTCCTACACTGTATCACTCTCACCCTCCGTCCCACACTGTATCACTCACACCCTCCATCCCAAACTGTATCACACTCACCCTCCATCCTACACTGTATCACTCACACCCTCCGTCCTGCACTGTATCTCTCTCACCCTCCGTCCTACACTGTATCACTCTCAACCTCCGTCCTACACTGTATAACTCTCACCCTCCGTCCTACACTGTATCACTCTCACCCTCCGTCCTACACTGTATCACACTCACCCTCTGTCCTACACTGTATCACTCTCACCCTCCGTCCCACACTGTATCACTCTTACCCTCCGACCGAATCTGTATCACTCTCACCCTCCGTCCTACACTGTATCACTCTCACCCTCCGTCCTACTCTATATCACTCTCACCCTCCGTTCTACACTGTATCACTCTCACCCTCCGCCCTACACTGTATCACCCTCACCCTCCGTCCCACACTGTATCACTCTCACCCTCCATTCTACACTGTATCACTCTCACCCTCCGTCTGACTCTGTATCACTCTCACCCTCCGTCCTACACTGTATCACTCTCACCCTCCGTCCTACACTGTATCACTCTCACCCTCCGTCCGACTCTGTATCACTCTCACCCTGGTTCCTAATCTGTATCTCTCGCAACCTCCGTCCCAAACTGTATCACTCTCACCCTCCTTCCTACTCTGTATCACTCTTTCCCTCCGACCTACACTTTATCACTCTCACCATCCATCCTACACTGTGTCACTCTCACCCTCCGTCCCACACTGTATCACTCTCACCCTCCATCCTACTCTGTATCACTCTCACACTCCGTCCCACAATGTATCATTCTTAGCCTCCGTCCGACTCTGTATCACTCTCACCCTCCATCCTATTCTGCATCACTCTCACCCTCCGTCCTACTCTGTATCACTCTCACCCTCCGTCCTACACTGTATCACTCTCACCCTCCATCCTACACTGTATCACTCTCACCCTCCGTCCCACACTTTATCACTCTTACCCTCCGTCCGAATCTGTATCACTCTCACCCTCCATCCTACACTGTATCACTCTCACCCTCCGTCCTACTCTATATCACTCTCACCCTCCATCCTACTCTGTATCACTCTCACCCTCCACCCTATTCTGTATCACTCTCACCCTCCGTCCCACACTGTATCACTCTCACCCTCCGTTCTACACTGTATCACTCTCACCCTCCGTCCGACTCTGTATCACTCTCACCCTCCGTCCTACCCTGTATCACTCTCACCCTCCGTCCTACACTGTATCACTCTCACCCTCCGTACCACACTGTTTCACTCTCACCCTTCGTCCCACATTGTATCACTCTCACCCTCCGTCCAACACTGTATCACTCTCACCCTCCATCCTACACTTTATCACTCTCACCCTCCGTCCCACACTGTATCACTCTCATCCTCCATCCTACACTGTATCACTCTCCCCCTCCGTCCTACACTGTATCACTCTCACCCTCCGTCCCACACTGTATCACTCTCACCCTCCGTCCCACACTGTATCACTCTCACCCTCCGTCCTACACTGTATCACTCTCACCCTCCGTCCTACACTGTATCACTCTCACCCTCCGTCCCACACTGTATCACTCTCACCCTCCGTCCTACACTGTATCACTCTCACCCACCGTACTACTCTGTATCACTCTCACCCTCCGTCCTACACTGTATCACTCTCACCCTCCGTCCTACTCTGTATCACCCTCACCCTCCGCCCAACAGTGTATCACTCTCACCCTCCGTCCTACACTGTATCACTCGCACCCTCCATACTTCACTGTATCACTGTCACCCTCCGTCCCACACTATATCACTCTCACCCTCCGTCCCACACTGTATCACTCTCACCCTCCGTCCTACACTGTATCACTCTCACCCACCATACTACTCTGTATCGCTCTCACCCTCCGTCCTACACTGTATCACTCTCACCCTCCGTCCTACTCTGTATCACTCTCACCCTCCGCCCAACAGTGTATCACTCTCACCCTCCTTCCTACACTGTATCACTCGCTCCCTCCATCCTACACTGTATCACTGTCACCCTCCGTCCCACACTGTAACACTCTCACCCTCCGTCCTACACTGTATCACTCTCACCCTCCGTCCTACACTGTATCACTCTCACCCTCCGTCCTACACTGTATCACTCTCACCCTCCGTCCTACACTGTATCACTCTCACCCTCCGTCCTACTCTGTATCACTCTCACCCTCCGTCCTACACTGTATCACTCTCACCCTCTGTCCTACACTGTATCACTCTCACCCTCCGTCCCACACTGTATCACTCATACCCTCCATCCCAAACTGTATCACACTCACCCTCCATCCTACACTGTATCACTCACACCCTCCGTCCTGCACTGTATCTCTCTCACCCTCCGTCCTACACTGTATCACTCTCAACCTCCGTCCTACACTGTATAACTCTCACCCTCCGTCCTACACTGTATCACTCTCACCCTCCGTCCTACACTGTATCACACTCACCCTCTGTCCTACACTGTATCACTCTCACCCTCCGTCTCACACTGTATCACTCACACCCTCCGTCCTACTCTGTATCACTCTCACCCTCCGTCCTACACTTTATCACTCTCACCCTCTGTCCTACACTGTATCACTCTCACACTCAGTCCTAAACTGCATCACTCTCACCCTCCTTCCTACTCTGTATCTCTCTCAACCTCCGTCCCACACTGTATCACTCTCACCCTCCTTCCTACTCTGTATCACTCGTTCCCTCCGACCTACTCTGTATCACTCTCACCCTCCATCCTACACTGTATCACTCTCACCCTCCGCCCCACACTGTATCACTCTCACCCTCCGTCCTACTCTGTATCGCTCTCACTCTCTGTCCTAATCTGTATCACTCTCACCCTCCATCCCACACACTATCAATCTTTCCCTCCATCCTACTCTGTATCACTCTCACCCTCCATCCTAGTCTGTATCACTCTCACCCTCCGTCCCACACTGTATCACTCTTACCCTCTGTCCGACTCTGTAACACTCTCACCCTCCGTCCTACTCAGTATCACTCTCACCCTCCATCCCACAATGTATAACTCTTACCCTCTGTCCGACTCTGTATCACTCTCACCCTCCGTGCTGTTCTGTATCACTCTCACCCTCCGCCCAACACTGTATCACTCTCACCCTCCGTCCTACACTGTATCACTCGCTCCCTCCGTCCTACACTGTATCACTCTCACCCTCCATCCCACACTGTATCACTCTCACCCTCCGTCCTACACTCTATCACTCTCACCCTCCGTCCTACACTGTATCACTCTCACCCTCCGTCCTACACTGTATCACTCTCCCCCTCCGTCCTACACTGTATCACTCTCACCCTCCGTCCCACACTGTATCACTCTCACCCTCCGTCCCACACAGTATCACTCTCACCCTCCGTCCAACACTGTATCACTCTCACCCTCCGTCCTGCACTGTATCACTCTCACCCTCCATCCTACACTGTATCACTCTTACCCTCCGTCCTACACTGTATCACTCTCACCCTCCATCCTACACTGAATCACTCTCACCCTCCGTCCCACACTGTATCACTCTCACCCTCCGTCCCACACTGTATCACTCTCACCCTCCGTCCTACACTGTATCACTCTCACCCACCGTACTACTCTGTATCACTCTCACCCTCCGTCCTACACTGTATCGCTCTCACCCTCCGTCCTACTCTGTATCACTCTCACCCTCCGCCCAACAGTGTATCACTCTCACACTCCGTCCTACACTGTATCACTCGCTCCCTCCATCCTACACTGTATCACTGTCACCCTCCGTCCCACACTGTATCACTCTCACCCTCCGTCCTACACTGTATCACTCTCACCCTCTGTCCTACACTGTATCACTCTCACCCTCCGTCCTACACTGTATCACTCTCACCCTCCGTCCTACACTGTATCACTCTCACCCTCCATCCTTCTCGGTATCACTCTCGCCCTCTGTCCTACACTGTATCACTCTCAACCTCCGTCCTACTCTTTATCACTATCACCCTTCATTCCACACTGTATCACTCTCACCCTCCGTCCTACTCTGTATCACTCTCACTCTCTGTCCTAATCTGTATCACTCTCACCCTCCATCCCACACTGTGTCAATCTCACCCTCCGTCCTACTCTGTATCACTCTCACCCTCCGTCCCACAATGTATCACTCTTACCCTCCGTCCGACTCTGTATCATTCTCACCCTCCGTCCTATTCTGTATCACTCTCACCCTCCGTCCTACTCTGTATCACTCTCACCCTCCGTCCTACACTGTATCACTCACACCCTCCGTCCTACACTGTATCACTCTCACCCTCCGTCCTACTCTATATCACTCTCACCCTCCGTCCTACTCTGTATCACTCTCACCCTCCGCCCTACTCTGTATCACTCTCACCCTCCGTCCCACACTGTATCACTCTCACCCTCCGTTCTACACTGTATCACTCTCACCCTCCGTCCGAATCTGTATCACTCTCACCCTCCGTCCTACACTGTATCACTCTCACCCTCCGTCCTACACTGCATCACTCTCACCCTCCGTCCTATTCTGTATCACTCTCACCCTCCGCCTGACACTGTATCACTCTCACCCTCTGTCCTACACTGTATCACTCGCTCCCTCCATCCTACACTGTATCACTCTCACCCTCCGTCCCACACTGTATCACTCTCACCCTCCGTCCTACACTGTATCATTCTCACCCTCCGTCCTACACTGTATCACTCTCACCCTCCATCACACATTGTATCACTCTCACCCTCCATCCCACACTGTATCACTCTCACCTTCCGTCCTACACTGTATCACTCTCACCCTCCGTCCTACACTTTATCACTCTCACCCTCCGTCCTACACTGTATCACTCTCACCCTCCGTCCTATTCTGTATCACTCTCACCCTCCGCCCGACACTGTATTACTCTCACCCTCTGTCCTACACTGTATCACTCGCTCCCTCCATCCTACACTGTATCACTCTCACCCTCCGTCCCACACTGTATCACTCTCACCCTCCGTCCTACACTGTATCACTCTCACCCTCCGTCCTGCACTGTATCATTCTCACCCTCCATCACACATTGTATCACTCTCACCCTCCGTCCTACACTGCATCACTCTCACTCTCCGTCCTACATTGTATCACTCTCACCCTCCGTCCTACACTGTATCGCTCTCACCCTCTGTCCCACACTGCATCACTCTCACCCTCCATCCCACACTGTATCACTCTCACCCTCCGTCCTACACTGTATCACTCTCACACTCCGTCCTACCCTGTATCACTCTCACCCTCTGTCCTACACTGTATCACTCTCACCCTCCGTCCGACACTTTATCACTCTCACCCTCAATCCCACACTGTATCACTCTCACCCTCCGTCCTACTCTGTATCACTCTCACCCTCCGTCCTACTCTGTATCACTCTCATCCTCCGTCCTACAATGTATCACTCTCACCCTCCGTCACACACTGTATCACTCTCACCCTCCGTCCTACACTGTAACTGTATCACTCTCACCCTCCGTCCCACACTGTATCACTCTCACCCTCCGTCCTACACTGTATCACTCTCACCCTCCGTCCCACACTGTATCACTCTCACCCTCCGTCCTACACTGTATCTCTCTCACCCTCCGTCCTACACTGTATCACTCTCACCCTCAGTCCTACACTGTATCACTCTCACCCTCCGACCTACTCTTTATCACTCCCACCCTCCGTCCAACACTGTATCACTCTCACCCTTCGTCCTACACTGTATCACTCTCACGCTCCATCCTACACTGTATCACTCTCACCCTCCGTCCTACATTGTATCACTCTCATCCTCTGTCCGACTCTGTATCACTCTCACCCTCCGTCCCACACTGTATCACTCTCACCCTCCGTCCTACACTGTATCACACTCAATTTCCGTCCGACACTGTATCACTCTCACCCTCCGTCCTACACTGTATCACTCTCACCCTCCGTCCTACACTGTATCACTCTCACCCTGCTTCCCACTCTGTATCACTCTCACCCTCCGTCCCACACTATATCACTCTCACTCTCCATCACACTCTGTTTCACTCTCACCCTCCGTACTACGCTGTATCACTCTCACCCTCCCTCCTACACTGTATCACTCTCACCCTCCGTCCTACACTGTATCACTCTCAC
Organism: Somniosus microcephalus; assembly: GCF_052327205.1. Classification (NCBI taxonomy): domain Eukaryota; kingdom Metazoa; phylum Chordata; class Chondrichthyes; order Squaliformes; family Somniosidae; genus Somniosus; species Somniosus microcephalus. Next base: position 66,106,379 of record NC_141010.1, on the reverse strand, counting down.
CCTCCATCCCACATTGTATCACTCTCACCCTCCGTCCTACACTGTATCACTCTCACCCTCCGTCCTACTCTGTATCACTCTCACCCTCCGTCCTACTCTGTATCACTCTCACCCTCCGTCCTACTCTGTATCACTCTCACCCTCCGTCCTACATTGTATCACTCTCAACCTCCGTCCTACTCTGTATCACTCTCACCCTCCATCCGACTCTGTATCACTCTCACCCTCTGTCCTACTCTGTATCACTCTCACCCTCCGTCCCACACTGTATCACACTCACCCTCCGTCCTACACTGTATCACTCTCAATTTCCGTCCGACACTGTATCACTCTCACCCTCCATCCTGCTCTGTATCACTCGCACCCTCCGTCCCACAATGTATCAGTCTCACCCTCCATCCGACACAGTATCACTCTCACCCTCCGTCATACACTGTATCACTCTCACCCTCCATCCCACACTGTAACACTCTCATCCTCCATCCTACACTGCATCACTCTCACCCTCCGTCCTACTCTGTATCACTCTCACCCTCCGTCCTACACTGTATCACTCTCACCCTCCGTCCCGCACTGTATCACTCTCACCCTCCGTCCCGCACTGTATCACTCCCACTCTCCGTCCCGCACTGTATCACTCTCACCCTCCGTCCTACACTGTATCATTCTCACCCTCCATCCTACACTGTATCACTCTCACCCTCCGGCCCACACTGTATCACTCTCACCCTCCATCCTACACTGTATCACTCTCACCCTCCGTCCCACACTGTATCACTCTCACCCTCCGTCCTACACTGTATCACTCTCACCCTCCGTCCTACACTGTATCACTCTCACCCTCCGTCCTACACTGTATCACTCTCACCCTCCGTCCCACACTGTATCACTCTCACCCTCCGTCCTACCCTGTATCACTTTCACCCTCCGTCCTATGCTGTATCACTCTCACGCTCCGTCCCACAATGTATCACTCTCACCCTCCATCCTACACTGTATCACTCTCACATCCGTCCCACACTGTATCACTCTCACCCTCCGTCCTACACTGTATCACTCCCAATTTCCGTCCGACACAGTATCACTCTCAACCTCCGTCCTACACTGTATCACTCTCACCCTCCGTCCTACACTGTATCACTCTCACCCTCCTTCCTACTCTGTATCACTCTCACCCTCCGTCCTATCAGTATCACTCTCACCCTCCGTCCTACTCTGTATCACTCTCACGCTCCGTCCTACAATGTATCACTCTCACCCTCCATCCTACACTGTATCACTCTCACCCTCCGTCCCACTCTGTATCACTCTCACCCTCCATCCTACACTGTATCACTCTCACCCTCCATCCTACATTGTATCACTCTCACCCTCCGTCCCACCCTGTATCACTCTCACCCTCCGTCCTACTCTGTATCACTCTCACCCTCCGTCCTTCTCTGTATCACTCTCACCCTCTGTCCCACACTTTATCAGTCTCACCATCCGTCCTACACTGTATCACTCTCATCCTCCGTCCTTCACTGTATCACTCTCACTCTCCATCACACACTGTATCACTCTCACCCTCCGTACTACACTGTATCACTCTCACCCTCCCTCCTACACTGTATCACTCTCACCCTCCTTCCTACACTGTATCACTCTCACCCTCCATCCCACATTGTATCACTCTCACCCTCCGTCCTACACTGTATCACTCTCACCCTCCGTCCTACTCTGTATCACTCTCACCCTCCGTCCTACTCTGTATCACTCTCACCCTCCGTCCTAATCTGTATCACTCTCACCCTCCGTCCTACATTGTATCACTCTCAACCTCCGTCCTACTCTGTATCACTCTCACCCTCCATCCGACTCTGTATCACTCTCACCCTCTGTCCTACTCTGTATCACTCTCACCCTCCGTCCCACACTGTATCACTCTCACCCTCCGTCCTACACTGTATCACTCTCAATTTCCGTCCGACACTGTATCACTCTCACCCTCCGTCCTGCTCTGTATCACTCGCACCCTCCGTCCCACACTGTATCAGTCTCACCCTCCATCCTACACAGTATCACTCTCACCCTCCGTCATACACTGTATCACTCTCACCCTCCGTCCCACACTGTAACACTCTCATCCTCCATCCTACACTGCATCACTCTCACCCTCCGTCCTACTCTGTATCACTCTCACCCTCCGTCCTACACTGTATCACTCTCACCCTCCGTCCCGCACTGTATCACTCTCACCCTCCGTCCCGCACTGTATCACTCCCACTCTCCGTCCCGCACTGTATCACTCTCACCCTCCGTCCTACACTGTATCATTCTCACCCTCCATCCTACACTGTATCACTCTCACCCTCCGGCCCACACTGTATCACTCTCACCCTCCATCCTACACTGTATCACTCTCACCCTCCATCCCACACTGTATCACTCTCACCCTCCGTCCTACACTGTATTACTCTCACCCTCCGTCCTACACTGTATCACTCTCACCCTCCGTCCTACACTGTATCACTCTCACCCTCCGACCTACTCTGTATCACTCTCACCCTCCGTCCAACACTGTATCAGTCTCACCCTCAGTCATACACTGTATCACTCGCACCCTCCGTCCTACACTGTATCACTCTCACCCTCCGTCCCACACTGTATCACTCTCACCCTCCGTCCTACACTTTATCACTCTCACCTTCCATCCCACACTGTATCACTCTCACCCTCCGTCCCAACTGTATCACTCTCACCCTCCATCCTACATTGTATCACTCTCACCCTCCGTCCCACACTGTATCACTCACACCCTCCGTCCTACTCTGTATCACTCTCACCCTCCCTCCTACACTGTATCACTCTCACCCTCCGTCCCACACTGTATCACTCTCACCCTCCGTCCTACCCTGTATCACTTTCACCCTCCGTCCTATGCTGTATCACTCTCACGCTCCGTCCCACAATGTATCACTCTCACCCTCCATCCTACACTGTATCACTCTCACCCTCCGTCCCACATTGTATCACTCTCACCCTCCGTCCGACTCTGTATCACTCTCACATCCGTCCCACACTGTATCACTCTCACCCTCCGTCCTACACTGTATCACTCCCAATTTCCGTCCGACACAGTATCACTCTCAACCTCCGTCCTACACTGTATCACTCTCACCCTCCGTCCTACACTGTATCACTCTCACCCTCCTTCCTACTCTGTATCACTCTCACCCTCCGTCCTATCAGTATCACTCTCACCCTCCGTCCTACTCTGTATCACTCTCACGCTCCGTCCTACAATGTATCACTCTCACCCTCCATCCTACACTGTATCACTCTCACCCTCCGTCCCACTCTGTATCACTCTCACCCTCCATCCTACACTGTATCACTCTCACCCTCCATCCTACATTGTATCACTCTCACCCTCCGTCCCACCCTGTATCACTCTCACCCTCCGTCCTACTCTGTATCACTCTCACCCTCCGTCCTTCTCTGTATCACTCTCACCCTCTGTCCCACACTTTATCAGTCTCACCATCCGTCCTACACTGTATCACTCTCATCCTCCGTCCTTCACTGTATCACTCTCACTCTCCGTCCCACAATGTATCACTCTCACCCTCCGTCCCACACTATATCACTCTCACTCTCTGTCACACACTGTATCACTCTCACCCTCCGTCCTACACTGTATCACTCTCATCCTCCGTCCTACACTGTATCACTCTATCCCACCATCCCACACTGCATCACTCTCACCCTCCGTCCTACACTGTATCACTCTCGCCCTCCGTCCTACTCTGTATCACTCTCACCCTCCGTCCTACTCTGTATCACTCTCACCCTCCGTCCTACTCTGTATCACTCTCACCCTCTGTCCTACATTGTATCACTCTCAACCTCCGTCCTACCCTGTATCACTCTCACCCTCCGTCCTACAAAGTATCACTCTCACCCTTCGTCCTACACTGTATCACTCTCACCCTCCGTCCCACTCTGTATCACTCTCACCCTCCATCCTACACTGTAACACTCTCACCCTCCGTCCGACTCTGTAAAACTCTCACCCTCAGTCCTACTCTGTATCACTCTCACCCTCCCTCCCACACTGTATCACTCTCACCCTCCGTCCTACTCTGTATCACTCTCACCCTCCGTCCTACATTGTATCACTCTCACCCTCCATCCCACCCTGTATCGCTCTCACCCTCCGTCCTACTCTGTATCACTCTCACCCTCCGTCCTTCTCTGTATCACTCTCACCCTCCGTCCCTCACTGTATCAGTCTCACCCTCCGTCCTACACATTATCACTCTCACCCTCTATCCTACACTGTATCACTCTCACCCTCCGTCCCACCCGTATCACTCTCACCCTCCGTCCTACTCTGTATCACTCTCACCCTCCGTCCTTCTCTGTATCACTCTCACCCTCCGTCCCACACTGTATCAGTCTCACCCTCCGTCCTACACAGTATCACTCTCACCCTCCATCCCACACTGTATCACTCTCACCCTCCATCCCACACTGTATCACTCTCACCCTCCGTCCTACACTGTATCACTCTCACCCTCTGTCCTATACTGTATCACTCTCACCCTCCGTCCTGCACTGTATCACTCTCACCCTCCGTCCTACTCTGTATCACTCTCACCCTCCGTCCTACTCTGTATCACTCTCACCCTCCGTCCCACACTGTATCACACTCACCCTCCGTCCAACACTGTATCACTCACACCCTCCGTCCTACACATTATCACTCTCACCCTCCGTCCTACACTGTATCACTCTCATCCTCCATCCCACACAGTATCGCTCCCACCCGCCGTCCTACTCTGTATCACTCTCATCCTCCGTCCTACAATGTATCACTCTCACCCTCCATCCTACACTGTATCACTCTCACCCTCCGTCCTACTCTGTATCACTCTCACCCTCCGTCCTACACTGTATCACTCTCACCCTCCGTCCTACTCTGTATCACTCTCACCCTCCGTCCCACACTTTATCACTCTCACCCTCCGTCCTATACTCTATCACTCTCACACTCCGTACTACACTGTTTCACTCTCACCCTCCGTCCTACACTGTGTCATGCTCACCCTCCGTCCCACACTGTATCACTCTCACCCTCCGTCCTACACTGTATCACTCTCACCCTCCATCCTAAATGTATCACTCTCACCCTCCGTCCTACTCTGTATCACTCTCACCCTCCATCCTACACTTTATCCCTCTCACCCTCCGTCCTACACTGTATCACTCTCACCCTCCATCCTACATTGTATCTCTCTCACCCTCCGTCCGACTCTGTATTACTCACACCCTCCGTCCCACTCTGTATCACTCTCACCCTCCGTCCCGCAATGTATCACTCTCACCCTCCGTCCTACACTGTAACACACTCACCCTCCATCCTACACTGTATCACTCTCACCCTCCGTCCTACAATGTATCACTCTCACCCTACGTCCTACACTGTATCACTCTCACCCTCCATCCTACGCTGTATCACTCTCACCCTCCATCCCGCACGCTATCACTCTCACCCTCCATCCCGCACTGTATCACTCTCACCCTCCGTCCTACACTGTATCACTCTCACCCTCTATCCTACACTGTATCACTCTCACCCTCCGTCCTACACTGTATCACTCTCAACCTCCGTCCTACACTGTATCACTCTCATCCTCCGTCCCACACTGTATCTCTCTCACCCGATGTCCGACTCTGTATCACGCTCACCCTCCGTCCCACACTGTATCACTCTCACCCTCCGTCCAACACTATATCACTCTCAATTTCCGTCCGACACTGTATCACTCTCACCCTCCGTCCTACACTGTATCACTCTCACCCTCCGTCCTAAACTGTATCACTCTCACCCTCCTTCCCACTCTGTATCACTCTCACCCTCCGTCCCACAATATCGCACTCTCACTCTCCATCACACACTGTGTCACTCTCACCCACCATCCTACACTGTATCACTCTCACCCTCCGTCCTACACTGTAGCACTCTCACCCTCCGTCCTACAATGTATCACTCTCACCCACCGTCAAACACTGTATCACTCTCACCCTCCATCCTACACTGTATCACTCGCACCCTCCATCCTACACTGTATCACTCGCACCCTCCGTCCTACTCTGTATCACTCTCATCCTCCGTCCCACACTGTATCACTCTCACCCTCCCTCCCACACTGAATTACTCTCACCCTCCATCCTACACTCTATCACTCTAACCCTCCGTCCTACACTGTATCACTCTCACCCTCCGTCCTACAATGTATAACTCTCACCCTACGTCCTACACTCTATCACTCTCACCCTCCGTCCTACGCTGTATCACTCTCACCCTCCGTCCCGCTCGTTATCACTCTCACCCTCCATCCCGCACTGTATCAGTCTCACCCTCCGTCCTACTCTGTATCACTCTCACCCTCCTTCCAACACTGTATCATTCTCACCCTCCGTCACACACTGTATCACTCTCACCCTCCGTCCTGCACTGTATCACTCTCACCCTCCGTCCTACTCTGTATCACTCTCACCCTCCGTCCAACACAGTATCACTCTCACACTCTGTCCTACACTGTCTCACTCTCACCCTCCGTCCTACTCTGTATCACTCTCACCCTCCGTCCCACACTGTATCACTCTCACCCTCCGTCCTACACTGTATCACTCTCACCCTCCGTCCTACTCTGTATCACTCTCACCCTCCGTCCCACACTTTATCACTCTCACCCTCCGTCCTACACTGTATCATTCTCACCCTCCGTCCAACATTGTATCACTCACACCCTCCGTCCTACACTGTATCACTCTCACCCTCCATCCTACACTGTATCACTCGCACCCTCCATCCTACACTGTATCACTCGCACCCTCCGTCCTACTCTGTATCACTCTCATCCTCCGTCCCACACTGTATCACTCTCACCCTCCCTCCCACACTGAATTACTCTCACCCTCCATCCTACACTCTATCACTCTAACCCTCCGTCCTACACTGTATCACTCTCACCCTCCATCCTACAATGTATAACTCTCACCCTACGTCCTACACTCTATCACTCTCACCCTCCGTCCTACGCTGTATCACTCTCACCCTCCGTCCCGCTCGTTATCACTCTCACCCTCCATCCCGCACTGTATCAGTCTCACCCTCCGTCCTACTCTGTATCACTCTCACCCTCCTTCCAACACTGTATCATTCTCACCCTCCGTCACACACTGTATCACTCTCACCCTCCGTCCTGCACTGTATCACTCTCACCCTCCGTCCTACTCTGTATCACTCTCACCCTCCATCCAACACAGTATCACTCTCACACTCTGTCCTACACTGTCTCACTCTCACCCTCCGTCCTACTCTGTATCACTCTCACCCTCCGTCCCACACTGTATCACTCTCACCCTCCGTCCTACACTGTATCACTCTCACCCTCCGTCCAACACTGTATCACACTTACACCCCGTCCCACACTGTATCACTCTTACACCCCGTCCTACACTGTATCACTCTTACCCTCCGTCCTACTCTGTATCACTCTCACACTCCGTCATACACTGTATCACTCTCACCCTCCATCCTACACTGTATCACTCTCACCCTCCGTCCTACACTGTATCACTCTCACCCTCCGTCCCACACTGTATCACTCTCACCCTCCGTCCTACACTGTATCTCTCTCACCCTCCGTCCTACACTGTATCACTCTCACCCTCCGTCCAACACTGTATCACTCTCACCCTCCGTCCTACACTGTATCACTCTCACCCTCCGTCCGACATTGTATCACTCTCACCCTCCATCCTACACTTTATCACTCTCACCCTCCGTCCCACACTATATCAATCTCACCCTCCGTCCCAACTGTATCACTCTCACACTCCATCCTACATTTTATCACTCTCACCCTCCATCCTACACTGTATCACTCTCACCCTCTGTCCTACACTGTATCACTCTCATCCTCCGTCCCACACTGTATCACTTTCACCCTCTGTCCTACTCTGTATCCCTCTCACCCTCCGTCCTACTCTGTATCACTCTCGCGCTCCGTCCTACAATGTATCACTCTCACCCTCCGTCCTACACTGTATCACTCTCACCCTCCGTCCCACTCTGTATCACTCTCACCCTCCATCCTACACAGTATCACTCTCACCCTCCGTCCGACTCTGTATCACTCTCACCCTCTGTCCTACTCTGTATCTCTCTCACCCTCCGTCCCACACTGAATCACTCTCACCCTCCGTCCTACTCTGTATCACTCTCACCCTCCATCCTACATTGTATCACTCTCACCCTCCGTCCCACCCTGTATCACTCTCACCCTCCGTCCTACTCTGTATCACTCTCACCCTCCGTCCTTTTCTGTATCACTCTCACCCTCCGTCCCACACTTTATCAGTCTCACCATCCATCCTACACTGTATCACTCTCATCCTCCGTCCTACACTGTATCACTCTCACCCTCCGTCCCACACTGTATCACTCTCACCCTCCGTCCGACAATGTATCACTCTCACCCTCCGTCCTACACTGTATCACTCTCACCCTCCATCCTACACTGTATTACTCTCACCCTCCTTCCCACTCTGTATCACTCTCACCCTCCGTCCCACACTATATCACTCTCACTCTCCGTCACACACTGTATCACTCTCACCCTCCGTCCTACACTGTATCACTCTCACCCTCCGTCCTACACTCTATCACTCTCACACTCCGTACTACACTGTTTCACTCTCACCCTCCGTCCTACACTGTATCACTCTCACCCTCCGTCCCGCACTCTATCACTCTCACCCTCCGTCCTACACTATCACTCTCACCCTCCGTCCTACACTGTATCACGCTCACCCTCCGTCCTACACTGTAACACTCTCACCCTCCATCCTACACTGTATCACTCTCACCCTACGTCCTACACTGTATCACTCTCATCCTCCGTCCTACACTGTATCACTCTCACCCTCTGTCCCACACTGTATCACTCTCACCCTCCGTCCTACACTGTATCACTCTCACCCTCCATCCTACACTGTATCACTCTCACCCTCCGTCCTACTCTGTATCACTCTCACCCTCCATCCTACACTGTATCACTCTCACCCTCCGTCCTACACTGTATCACTCTCACCCTCCATCCTACATTGTATCACTCTCACCCTCCGTCCGAATCTGTATCACTCACACCCTCCGTCCCACACTTTATCACTTTTACACTCCGTCCTACACTGTATCACTCTTACCCTCCGTCCTACTCTGTATCACTCTCACACTCCATCATACACTGTACCACTCTCACCCTCCATCCCACACTGTATCACTCTCACCCTCCATCCTACACTGTATCACTCTCACCCTCCATCCTACACTATATCACTCTCATCCTCCGTCCCAACTGTGTCACTCTCACCCTCCATCCTACATTGTATCACTCTCACCCTCCGTCCTACACTGTATCACTCTCAGCCTCCGTCCTACACTGTATCACTCTCACCCTCCGTCCCACACAGTATCACTCTCACCCTCCGTCCTACCCTGTATCACTCTCACCCTCCGTCCTACACTATATCACTCTCACGCTCCGTCCCACACTGTATCACTCTCACGCTCCATACTACACTATATCACTCTCACCCTCCGTCCCACAAAATATCACTCTCACCCTCCGTCCGACTCTGTATCCGTCTCACCCTCCGTCCCACACTATATCACTCTCACCCTCCGTCCTACACTGTATCACTCTCAATTTCCATCCGACAATGTATCACTCTCACCCTCCGTCCTACACTGTATCACTCTCACCCTCCGTCCTACACTGTATCACTCTCACCCTCCTTCCTACTCTGTATCAATCTCACCCTCCGTCCTACTCTGTATCACTCTCACCCTCCGTCCTACTCTGTATCACTCTCAACCTCCATCCTACAATGTATCACTCTCACCCTCCGTCCTACACTTTATCACTCTCACCCTCCGCCCACACTGTATCACTCTCACCCTCCGTCCCACACTGTATCACTCTCACCCTCCGTCCTACACTGTATCACTCTCACTCTCCGTCCCACACTGTATCACTGTCACCCTCCATCCTATAATGTATCGCTCTCCCTCTCCGTCCTTCATTGTATCACTCTCACCCTCCATCCTACAATGTATCACTCTCACCCTCCGTCCTACATTTTATCACTCTCACCCTCTGTCCTACACTGTATCACTCTCACACTCCATCCTACTCTGTATCACTCTCACCCTCCGTCCCACCCTGTAACACTCTCACCCTCCATCCTATTCTGTATCACTCTCACCCTCCGTCCGACTCTGTATCACTCTCACCCTCCGTCCTACACTGTATCACTCTCACCCTCTGTCCCACACTGTATCACTCTCACTCTCCGTCCTACACTGTATCACTCTCACCCTCCATCCTACACTGTATCACTCTCACCCTCCGTCCTACTCTGTATCACTCTCACCCTCCACCCTACACTGTATCACTCTCACCCTCCGTCCTAGACTGTATCACTCTCACCCTCCATCCCACATTGTATCACTCTCACCCTCCGTCCGACTCTGTATCACTCACACCCTCCGTCCCACACTGTATCACTTTTACACTCCGTCCTACACTGTATCACTCTTACCCTCCGTTCTACTCTGTATCACTCTCACACTCCGTCATACACTGTACCACTCTTACCCTCCATCCCACACTGTATCACTCTCACCCTCCCTTCTACACTGTATCACTCTCACCCTCCATCCTACACTGTATCACTCTCACCCTCCGTCCCACACTGTGTCACTCTCACCCTCCATCCTACACTGTATCTCTCTCACTCTCCGTCCTACACTGTATTACTCTCACCCTCCATCCTACACTGTATCACTGTCACCCTCCGACCTACTCTGTATCACTCTCACTCTCCGTCCAACACTGTATCACTCTCACCCTCCGTCCTACACTGTATCACTCGCACCCTCCGTCCTACACTGTATCACTCTCACCCACCATCCTACACTTTATCACTCTCAACCCCCGTCCTACACTGTATCACTCTCAGCCTCCGTCCTACACTGTATCACTCTCACCCTCCGTCCCACACAGTATCACTCTCACCCTCCGTCCTACCCTGTATCACTCTCACCCTCCATCCTACACTATATCACTCTCGCGCTCCGTCCCACACTGTATCACTCTCACCATCCATACTACACTATATCACTCTCACCCTCCGTCCCACAAAATATCACTCTCACCCTCCATCCGACTCTGTATCAGCCTCACCCTCCATCCCACACTATATCACTCTCACCCTCCGTCCTACACTGTATCACTCTCAATTTCCATCCGACACTGTATCACTCTCACCCTCCGTCCTACACTGTATCACTCTCACCCTCCGTCCTACACTGTATCACTCTCACCCTCCTTCCTACTCTGTATCACTCTCACCCTCCGTCCTACTCTGAATCACTCTCACCCTCCGTCCTACTCTGTATCACTCTCACCCTCCATCCTACAATGTATCACTCTCACCCTCCGTCCTACACTGTATCACTCTCACCCTCCGTCCCACTCTGAATCACTCTCACCCTCCATCCTACACTGTATCACTCTCACCTTCTGTTCTACTCTGTATCACTCTCAGCCTCCGTCCCACACTGTATCACTCTCACCCTCCATCCTACTCTGTATCACTCTCACCCTCCGTCCTACATTGTATCACTCTCAACCTCCGTCCCACCCTGTATCACTCTCACCCTCCGTCCTACTCTGTATCACTCTCACCCTCCGTCCTTCTCTGTATCACTCTCACCCTCCGTCACACACTTTATCAGTCTCACCCTCCGTCCTACACTGTATCACTCTCACCCTCCGTCCTACACTGTATCACTCTCACCCTCCTTCCCACACTGTATCACTCTCACCCTCCGTCCTACATCGTATCACCCTCAATTTCCGTACGACACTGTATCACTCTCACCCCCCGTCGTACACTGTATCACTCTCTCCCTCTGTCCTACACTGTATCACTCTCACCCTCCTTCCCACTCTGTATCACTCTCACCCTCCGTCCCACACTATATTACTCTCACTCTCCATCACACACTGTATCACTCTCATCCTCCGTCCTACACTGTATCACTCTCACCCTCCGTCCCACACTGTATCACTCTCACCCTCCGTCCTACACTGTATCACTCTCACCCTCCGTCCTAAACTGTGTCACTCTCACCCACCACCCTACACTGTATCACTCTCACCCTCCGTCCTACTCTGTATCACTCTCACCCTCCGTCCTACTCTGTATCACTCTCACCCTCCGTCCCACACTGTATCACACTCACCCTCCGTCCAACACTGTATCACTCACACCCTCCGTCCTACACATTATCACTCTCACCCTCCGTCCTACACTGTATCACTCTCATCCTCCATCCCACACAGTATCGCTCCCACCCGCCGTCCTACTCTGTATCACTCTCATCCTCCGTCCTACAATGTATCACTCTCACCCTCCATCCTACACTGTATCACTCTCACCCTCCGTCCTACTCTGTATCACTCTCACCCTCCGTCCTACACTGTATCACTCTCACCCTCCGTCCTACTCTGTATCACTCTCACCCTCCGTCCCACACTTTATCACTCTCACCCTCCGTCCTATACTCTATCACTCTCACACTCCGTACTACACTGTTTCACTCTCACCCTCCGTCCTACACTGTGTCATGCTCACCCTCCGTCCCACACTGTATCACTCTCACCCTCCGTCCTACACTGTATCACTCTCACCCTCCATCCTAAATGTATCACTCTCACCCTCCGTCCTACTCTGTATCACTCTCACCCTCCATCCTACACTTTATCCCTCTCACCCTCCGTCCTACACTGTATCACTCTCACCCTCCATCCTACATTGTATCTCTCTCACCCTCCGTCCGACTCTGTATTACTCACACCCTCCGTCCCACTCTGTATCACTCTCACCCTCCGTCCCGCAATGTATCACTCTCACCCTCCGTCCTACACTGTAACACTCTCACCCTCCATCCTACACTGTATCACTCTCACCCTCCGTCCTACAATGTATCACTCTCACCCTACGTCCTACACTGTATCACTCTCACCCTCCATCCTACGCTGTATCACTCTCACCCTCCATCCCGCACGCTATCACTCTCACCCTCCATCCCGCACTGTATCACTCTCACCCTCCGTCCTACACTGTATCACTCTCACCCTCTATCCTACACTGTATCACTCTCACCCTCCGTCCTACACTGTATCACTCTCAACCTCCGTCCTACACTGTATCACTCTCATCCTCCGTCCCACACTGTATCTCTCTCACCCGATGTCCGACTCTGTATCACGCTCACCCTCCGTCCCACACTGTATCACTCTCACCCTCCGTCCAACACTATATCACTCTCAATTTCCGTCCGACACTGTATCACTCTCACCCTCCGTCCTACACTGTATCACTCTCACCCTCCGTCCTAAACTGTATCACTCTCACCCTCCTTCCCACTCTGTATCACTCTCACCCTCCGTCCCACAATATCGCACTCTCACTCTCCATCACACACTGTGTCACTCTCACCCACCATCCTACACTGTATCACTCTCACCCTCCGTCCTACACTGTAGCACTCTCACCCTCCGTCCTACAATGTATCACTCTCACCCACCGTCAAACACTGTATCACTCTCACCCTCCGTCCTACACTGTATCACTTTCACCCTCCGTTCTACTCTGTATCACTCTCACCCTCCGTCCTACACTATATCACTCTCACACTCCGTCCTACACTGTATCACTCTCACCCTCCGTCCTACTCTGTATCACTCTCACCCTCCGTCCCACACTTTATCACTCTCACCCTCCGTCCTACACTGTATCATTCTCACCCTCCGTCCAACATTGTATCACTCACACCCTCCGTCCTACACTGTATCACTCTCACCCTCCATCCTACACTGTATCACTCGCACCCTCCATCCTACACTGTATCACTCGCACCCTCCGTCCTACTCTGTATCACTCTCATCCTCCGTCCCACACTGTATCACTCTCACCCTCCCTCCCACACTGAATTACTCTCACCCTCCATCCTACACTCTATCACTCTAACCCTCCGTCCTACACTGTATCACTCTCACCCTCCGTCCTACAATGTATAACTCTCACCCTACGTCCTACACTCTATCACTCTCACCCTCCGTCCTACGCTGTATCACTCTCACCCTCCGTCCCGCTCGTTATCACTCTCACCCTCCATCCCGCACTGTATCAGTCTCACCCTCCGTCCTACTCTGTATCACTCTCACCCTCCTTCCAACACTGTATCATTCTCACCCTCCGTCACACACTGTATCACTCTCACCCTCCGTCCTGCACTGTATCACTCTCACCCTCCGTCCTACTCTGTATCACTCTCACCCTCCGTCCAACACAGTATCACTCTCACACTCTGTCCTACACTGTCTCACTCTCACCCTCCGTCCTACTCTGTATCACTCTCACCCTCCGTCCCACACTGTATCACTCTCACCCTCCGTCCTTCACTGTATCACTCTCACCCTCCGTCCAACACTGTATCACACTTACACCCCGTCCCACACTGTATCACTCTTACACCCCGTCCTACACTGTATCACTCTTACCCTCCGTCCTACTCTGTATCACTCTCACACTCCGTCATACACTGTATCACTCTCACCCTCCATCCTACACTGTATCACTCTCACCCTCCGTCCTACACTGTATCACTCCCACCCTCCGTCCCACACTGTATCACTCTCACCCTCCGTCCTACACTGTATCTCTCTCACCCTCCGTCCTACACTGTATCACTCTCACCCTCCGTCCAACACTGTATCACTCTCACCCTCCGTCCTACACTGTATCACTCTCACCCTCCGTCCGACATTGTATCACTCTCACCCTCCATCCTACACTTTATCACTCTCACCCTCCGTCCCACACTATATCAATCTCACCCTCCGTCCCAACTGTATCACTCTCACACTCCATCCTACATTTTATCACTCTCACCCTCCATCCTACACTGTATCACTCTCACCCTCTGTCCTACACTGTATCACTTTCACCCTCCGTCCTACTCTGTATCCCTCTCACCCTCCGTCCTACTCTGTATCAATCTCGCGCTCCGTCCTACAATGTATCACTCTCACCCTCCGTCCTACACTGTATCACTCTCACCCTCCGTCCCACTCTGTATCACTCTCACCCTCCATCCTACACAGTATCACTCTCACCCTCCGTCCGACTCTGTATCACTCTCACCCTCTGTCCTACTCTGTATCTCTCTCACCCTCCGTCCCACACTGAATCACTCTCACCCTCCGTCCTACTCTGTATCACTCTCACCCTCCATCCTACATTGTATCACTCTCACCCTCCGTCCCACCCTGTATCACTCTCACCCTCCGTCCTACTCTGTATCACTCTCACCCTCCGTCCTTTTCTGTATCACTCTCACCCTCCGTCCCACACTTTATCAGTCTCACCATCCATCCTACACTGTATCACTCTCATCCTCCGTCCTACACTGTATCACTCTCACCCTCCGTCCCACACTGTATCACTCTCACCCTCCGTCCGACAATGTATCACTCTCACCCTCCGTCCTACACTGTATCACTCTCACCCTCCATCCTACACTGTATTACTCTCACCCTCCTTCCCACTCTGTATCACTCTCACCCTCCGTCCCACACTATATCACTCTCACTCTCCGTCACACACTGTATCACTCTCACCCTCCGTCCTACACTGTATCACTCTCACCCTCCGTCCTACACTCTATCACTCTCACACTCCGTACTACACTGTTTCACTCTCACCCTCCGTCCTACACTGTATCACTCTCACCCTCCGTCCCGCACTCTATCACTCTCACCCTCCGTCCTACACTATCACTCTCACCCTCCGTCCTACACTGTATCACGCTCACCCTCCGTCCTACACTGTAACACTCTCACCCTCCATCCTACACTGTATCACTCTCACCCTACGTCCTACACTGTATCACTCTCATCCTCCGTCCTACACTGTATCACTCTCACCCTCTGTCCCACACTGTATCTCTCTCACCCTCCGTCCTACACTGTATCACTCTCACCCTCCATCCTACACTGTATCACTCTCACCCTCCGTCCTACTCTGTATCACTCTCACCCTCCATCCTACACTGTATCACTCTCACCCTCCGTCCTACACTGTATCACTCTCACCCTCCATCCTACATTGTATCACTCTCACCCTCCGTCCGACTCTGTATCACTCACACCCTCCGTCCCACACTTTATCACTTTTACACTCCGTACTACACTGTATCACTCTTACCCTCCGTCCTACTCTGTATCACTCTCACACTCCATCATACACTGTACCACTCTCACCCTCCATCCCACACTGTATCACTCTCACCCTCCATCCTACACTGTATCACTCTCACCCTCCATCCTACACTATATCACTCTCATCCTCCGTCCCAACTGTGTCACTCTCACCCTCCATCCTACATTGTATCACTCTCACCCTCCGTCCTACACTGTATCACTCTCAGCCTCCGTCCTACACTGTATCACTCTCACCCTCCGTCCCACACAGTATCACTCTCACCCTCCGTCCTACCCTGTATCACTCTCACCCTCCGTCCTACACTATATCACTCTCACGCTCCGTCCCACACTGTATCACTCTCACCCTCCATACTACACTATATCACTCTCACCCTCCGTCCCACAAAATATCACTCTCACCCTCCGTCCGACTCTGTATCCGTCTCACCCTCCGTCCCACACTATATCACTCTCACCCTCCGTCCTACACTGTATCACTCTCAATTTCCATCCGACAATGTATCACTCTCACCCTCCGTCCTACACTGTATCACTCTCACCCTCCGTCCTACACTGTATCACTCTCACCCTCCTTCCTACTCTGTATCAATCTCACCCTCCGTCCTACTCTGTATCACTCTCACCCTCCGTCCTACTCTGTATCACTCTCAACCTCCATCCTACAATGTATCACTCTCACCCTCCGTCCTACACTTTATCACTCTCACCCTCCGCCCACACTGTATCACTCTCACCCTCCGTCCCACACTGTATCACTCTCACCCTCCGTCCTACACTGTATCACTCTCACTCTCCGTCCCACACTGTATCACTGTCACCCTCCATCCTATAATGTATCGCTCTCCCTCTCCGTCCTTCATTGTATCACTCTCACCCTCCATCCTACAATGTATCACTCTCACCCTCCGTCCTACATTTTATCACTCTCACCCTCTGTCCTACACTGTATCACTCTCACACTCCATCCTACTCTGTATCACTCTCACCCTCCGTCCCACCCTGTAACACTCTCACCCTCCATCCTATTCTGTATCACTCTCACCCTCCGTCCGACTCTGTATCACTCTCACCCTCCGTCCTACACTGTATCACTCTCACCCTCTGTCCCACACTGTATCACTCTCACTCTCCGTCCTACACTGTATCACTCTCACCCTCCATCCTACACTGTATCACTCTCACCCTCCGTCCTACTCTGTATCACTCTCACCCTCCACCCTACACTGTATCACTCTCACCCTCCGTCCTAGACTTTATCACTCTCACCCTCCATCCCACATTGTATCACTCTCACCCTCCGTCCGACTCTGTATCACTCACACCCTCCGTCCCACACTGTATCACTTTTACACTCCGTCCTACACTGTATCACTCTTACCCTCCGTTCTACTCTGTATCACTCTCACACTCCATCATACACTGTACCACTCTTACCCTCCATCCCACACTGTATCACTCTCACCCTCCCTTCTACACTGTATCACTCTCACCCTCCATCCTACACTGTATCACTCTCACCCTCCGTCCCACACTGTATCACTCTCACCCTCCGTCCTACACTGTATCACTCGCACCCTCCGTCCTACACTGTATCACTCTCACCCACCATCCTACACTTTATCACTCTCACCCCACGTCCTACACTGTATCACTCTCAGCCTCCGTCCTACACTGTATCACTCTCACCCTCCGTCCCACACAGTATCACTCTCCCCTCCGTCCTACCCTGTATCACTCTCACCCTCCATCCTACACTATATCACTCTCGCGCTCCGTCCCACACTGTATCACTCTCACCCTCCATACTACACTATATCACTCTCACCCTCCGTCCCACAAAATATCACTCTCACCCTCCATCCGACTCTGTATCAGCCTCACCCTCCATCCCACACTATATCACTCTCACCCTCCGTCCTACACTGTATCACTCTCAATTTCCATCCGACACTGTATCACTCTCACCCTCCGTCCTACACTGTATCACTCTCACCCTCCGTCCTACACTGTATCACTCTCACCCTCCTTCCTACTCTGTATCACTCTCACCCTCCGTCCTACTCTGAATCACTCTCACCCTCCGTCCTACTCTGTATCACTCTCACCCTCCATCCTACAATGTATCACTCTCACCCTCCGTCCTACACTGTATCACTCTCACCCTCCGTCCCACTCTGAATCACTCTCACCCTCCATCCTACACTGTATCACTCTCACCCTCTGTTCTACTCTGTATCACTCTCACCCTCCGTCCCACACTGTATCACTCTCACCCTCCATCCTACTCTGTATCACTCTCACCCTCCGTCCTACATTGTATCACTCTCAACCTCCGTCCCACCCTGTATCACTCTCACCCTCCGTCCTACTCTGTATCACTCTCACCCTCCGTCCTTCTCTGTATCACTCTCACCCTCCGTCACACACTTTATCAGTCTCACCCTCCGTCCTACACTGTATCACTCTCACCCTCCGTCCTACACTGTATCACTCTCACCCTCCGTCCCACACTGTATCACTCTCACCCTCCGTCCTACATCGTATCACCCTCAATTTCCGTACGACACTGTATCACTCTCACCCCCCGTCGTACACTGTATCACTCTCTCCCTCTGTCCTACACTGTATCACTCTCACCCTCCTTCCCACTCTGTATCACTCTCACCCTCCGTCCCACACTATATTACTCTCACTCTCCATCACACACTGTATCACTCTCATCCTCCGTCCTACACTGTATCACTCTCACCCTCCGTCCCACACTGTATCACTCTCACCCTCCGTCCTACACTGTATCACTCTCACCCTCCGTCCTAAACTGTGTCACTCTCACCCACCACCCTACACTGTATCACTCTCACCCTCCGTCCTACACTGTAGCACTCTCACCCTCCGTCCTACAATGTATCACTCTCACCCACCGTCAAACACTGTATCACTCTCACCCTCCGTCCTACACTGTATCACTTTCACCCTCCGTTCTACTCTGTATCACTCTCACCCTCCGTCCTACACTATATCACTCTCACACTCCGTCCTACACTGTATCACTCTCACCCTCCGTCCTACTCTGTATCACTCTCACCCTCCGTCCCACACTGTATCATTCTCACCCTCCGTCCAACATTGTATCACTCACACCCTCCGTCCTACACTGTATCACTCTCACCCTCCATCCTACACTGTATCACTCGCACCATCCATCCTACACTGTATCACTCGCACCCTCCGTCCTACACTGTATCACTCTCATCCTCCGTCCCACACTGTATCACTCTCACCCTCCCTCCCACACTGAATTACTCTCACCCTCCATCCTACACTCTATCACTCTAACCCTCCGTCCTACACTGTATCACTCTCACCCTCCGTCCTACAATGTATAACTCTCACCCTACGTCCTACACTCTATCACTCTCACTCTCCGTCCTACGCTGTATCACTCTCACCCTCCGTCCCGCTCGTTATCACTCTCACCCTCCATCCCGCACTGTATCAGTCTCACCCTCTGTCCTACTCTGTATCACTCTCACCCTCCTTCCAACACTGTATCATTCTCACCCTCCGTCACACACAGTATCACTCTCACCCTCCGTCCTGCACTGTATCACTCTCACCCTCCGTCCTACTCTGTATCACTCTCACCCTCCGTCCAACACAGTATCACTCTCACACTCTGTCCAACACTGTATCACTCTCACCCTCCGTCCTACTCTGTATCACTCTCACCCTCCGTCCCACACTGTATCACTCTCACCCTCCGTCCTACACTGTATCACTCTCACCCTCCGTCCAACACTGTATCACTCTTACACCCCGTCCCACACTGTATCACTCTTACACCCCGTCCTACACTGTATCACTCTTACCCTCCATCCTACTCTGTATCACTCTCACACTCCGTCATACACTGTATCACTCTCACCCTCCATCCTACACTGTATCACTCTCACCCTCCGTCCTACACTGTATCACTCTCACCCTCCGTCCCACACTGTATCACTCTCACCCTCCGTCCTACACTGTATCTCTCTCACCCTCCGTCCTACACTGTATCACTCTCACCCTCCGTCCAACACTGTATCACTCTCACCCTCCGTCCTACACTGTATCACTCTCACCCTCCGTCCGACACTGTATCACTCTCACCCTCCATCCTAAACTTTATCACTCTCACCCTCCGTCCCACACTATATCACTCTCACCCTCCGTCCCAACTGTATCACTCTCACACTCCATCCTACATTTTATCACTCTCACCCTCCATCCTACACTGTATCACTCTCACCCTCTGTCCTACACTGTATCACTCTCACCCTCCGTCCCACACTGTATCACTTTCACCCTCCGTCCTACTCTGTATCCCTCTCACCCTCCGTCCTACTCTGTATCACTCTCACCCTCCGTCCTACTCTGTATCACTCTCGCGCTCCGTCCTACAATGTATCACTCTCACCCTCCGTCCTACACTGTATAACTCTCACCCTCCGTCCCACTCTGTATCACTCTCACCCTCCATCCTACACAGTATCACTCTCACCCTCCGTCCGACTCTGTATCACTCTCACCCTCTGTCCTACTCTGTATCACTCTCACCCTCCGTCCTACACTGTATCACTCTCACCCTCCATCCCACACTGTATCACTCTCACCCTCCGTCCCACACTGTATCACTCTCACCCTCCGTCCCACTCTGAATCACTCTCACCCTCCATCCTACACTGTATCACTCTCACCCTCCGTCCGACTCTGTATCACTCTCACCCTCTGTTCTACTCTGTATCACTCTCACCCTCCGTCCCACACTGTATCACTCTCACCCTCCATCCTACTCTGTATCACTCTCACCCTCCGTCCTACATTGTATCACTCTCAACCTCCGTCCCACCCTGTATCACTCTCACCCTCCGTCCTACTCTGTATCACTCTCACCCTCCGTCCTTCTCTGTATCGCTCTCACCCTCCGTCACACACTTTATCAGTCTCACCCTCAGTCCTACACTGTATCACTCTCACCCTCCGTCCTACACTGTATCACTCTCACCCTCCGTCCCACACTGTATCACTCTCACCCTCCGTCCTACATCGTATCACCCTCAATTTCCGTACGACACTGTATCACTCTCACCCCCCGTCGTACACTGTATCACTCTCTCCCTCTGTCCTACACTGTATCACCCTCACCCTCCTTCCCACTCTGTATCACTCTCACCCTCCGTCCCACACTATATTACTCTCACTCTCCATCACACACTGTATCACTCTCATCCTCCGTCCTACACTGTATCACTCTCACCCTCCGTCCCACACTGTATCACTCTCACCCTCCGTCCTACACTGTATCACTCTCACCCTCCGTCCTAAACTGTGTCACTCTCACCCACCACCCTACACTGTATCACTCTCACCCTCCGTCCTACACTGTAGCACTCTCACCCTCCGTCCTACAATGTATCACTCTCACCCACCGTCAAACACTGTATCACTCTCACCCTCCGTCCTACACTGTATCACTTTCACCCTCCGTTCTACTCTGTATCACTCTCACCCTCCGTCCTACACTATATCACTCTCACACTCCGTCCTACACTGTATCACTCTCACCCTCCGTCCTACTCTGTATCACTCTCACCCTCCGTCCCACACTTTATCACTCTCACCCTCCGTCCTACACTGTATCATTCTCACCCTCCGTCCAACATTGTATCACTCACACCCTCCGTCCTACACTGTATCACTCTCACCCTCCATCCTACACTGTATCACTCGCACCATCCATCCTACACTGTATCACTCGCACCCTCCGTCCTACACTGTATCACTCTCATCCTCCGTCCCACACTGTATCACTCTCACCCTCCCTCCCACACTGAATTACTCTCACCCTCCATCCTACACTCTATCACTCTAACCCTCCGTCCTACACTGTATCACTCTCACCCTCCGTCCTACAATGTATAACTCTCACCCTACGTCCTACACTCTATCACTCTCACTCTCCGTCCTACGCTGTATCACTCTCACCCTCCGTCCCGCTCGTTATCACTCTCACCCTCCATCCCGCACTGTATCAGTCTCACCCTCTGTCCTACTCTGTATCACTCTCACCCTCCTTCCAACACTGTATCATTCTCACCCTCCGTCACACACTGTATCACTCTCACCCTCCGTCCTGCACTGTATCACTCTCACCCTCCGTCCTACTCTGTATCACTCTCACCCTCCGTCCAACACAGTATCACTCTCACACTCTGTCCTACACTGTATCACTCTCACCCTCCGTCCTACTCTGTACCACTCTCACCCTCCGTCCCACACTGTATCACTCTCACCCTCCGTCCTACACTGTATCACTCTCACCCTCCGTCCAACACTGTATCACTCTTACACCCCGTCCCACACTGTATCACTCTTACACCCCGTCCTACACTGTATCACTCTTACCCTCCGTCCTACTCTGTATCACTCTCACACTCCGTCATACACTGTATCACTCTCACCCTCCATCCTACACTGTATCACTCTCACCCTCCGTCCTACACTGTATCACTCTCACCCTCCGTCCCACACTGTATCACTCTCACCCTCCGTCCTACACTGTATCTCTCTCACCCTCCGTCCTACACTGTATCACTCTCACCCTCCGTCCAACACTGTATCACTCTCACCCTCCGTCCTACACTGTATCACTCTCACCCTCCGTCCGACACTGTATCACTCTCACCCTCCATCCTACACTTTATCACTCTCACCCTCCGTCCCACACTATATCACTCTCACCCTCCGTCCCAACTGTATCACTCTCACACTCCATCCTACATTTTATCACTCTCACCCTCCATCCTACACTGTATCACTCTCACCCTCTGTCCTACACTGTATCACTCTCACCCTCCGTCCCACACTGTATCACTTTCACCCTCCGTCCTACTCTGTATCCCTCTCACCATCCGTCCTACTCTGTATCACTCTCACCCTCCGTCCTACTCTGTATCACTCTCGCGCTCCGTCCTACAATGTATCACTCTCACCCTCCGTCCTACACTGTATAACTCTCACCCTCCGTCCCACTCTGTATCACTCTCACCCTCCATCCTACACAGTATCACTCTCACCCTCCGTCCGTCTCTGTATCACTCTCACCCTCTGTCCTACTCTGTATCACTCTCACCCTCCGTCCCACACTGTATCACTCTCACCCTCCGTCCTACTCTGTATCACTCTCACCCTCCATCCTACATTGTATCACTCTCACCCTCCATCCCACCCTGTATCACTCTCACCCTCCGTCCTACTCTGTATCACTCTCACCCTCCGTCCTTTTCTGTATCACTCTCACCCTCCGTCCCACACTTTATCAGTCTCACCATCCATCCTACACTGTATCACTCTCATCCTCCGTCCTAAACTGTATCACTCTCACCCTCCGTCCCACACTGTATCACTCTCACCCTCCGTCCGACACTGTATCACTCTCACCCTCCGTCCTACACTGTATCACTCTCACCCTCCATCCTACACTGTATCACTCTCACCCTCCTTCCCACTCTGTATCACTCTCACCCTCCGTCCCACACTATATCACTCTCACTCTCCGTCACACACTGTATCACTCTCACCCTCCGTCCTACACTGTATCACT
This sequence comes from Somniosus microcephalus, assembly GCF_052327205.1. Lineage (NCBI taxonomy): Eukaryota > Metazoa > Chordata > Chondrichthyes > Squaliformes > Somniosidae > Somniosus > Somniosus microcephalus. The sequence goes on along the minus strand of NC_141010.1, from coordinate 66,082,325 downwards.
CTCACCCTCCGTCCTACACTCTATCACTCTCACACTCCGTACTACAATGTTTCACTCTCACCCTCCGTCCTACACTGTATCACTCTCACCCTCCGTCCCGCACTCTATCACTCTCACCCTCCGTCCTACACTATCACTCTCACCCTCCGTCCTACACTGTATCACGCTCACCCTCCGTCCCACACTGTATCACTCTCACCCTCCGTCCTACACTGTATCACTCTCACCCTCCATCCTACACTGTATCACTTTCACCCTCCGTTCTACTCTGTATCACTCTCACCCTCCGTCCTACACTATATCACTCTCACCCTCCGTCCTACACTGTATCACGCTCACCCTCCGTCCCACACTGTATCACTCTCACCCTCCGTCCTACACTGTATCACTCTCACCCTCCATCCTACACTGTATCACTCTCACCCTCCGTCCTACTCTGTATCACTCTCACCCTCCATCCTACACTGTATCACTCTCACCCTCCGTCCTACACTGTATCACTCTCACCCTCCATCCTACATTGTATCACTCTCACCCTCCGTCCGACTCTGTATCACTCACACCCTCCGTCCCACACTTTATCACTCTTACCCTCCGTCCTACTCTGTATCACTCTCACACTCCGTCATACACTGTACCACTCTCACCCTCCATCCCACACTGTATCACTCTCACCCTCCATCCTACACTGTATCACTCTCACCCTCCATCCTACACTATATCACTCTCATCCTCCGTCCCAACTGTGTCACTCTCACCCTCCATCCTACATTGTATCACTCTCACCCTCCGTCCTACACTGTATCACTCTCAGCCTCCGTCCTACACTGTATCACTCTCACCCTCCGTCCCACACAGTATCACTCTCACCCTCCGTCCTACCCTGTATCACTCTCACCCTCCGTCCTACAATATATCACTCTCACGCTCCGTCCCACACTGTATCACTCTCACCCTCCATACTACACTATATCACTCTCACCCTCCGTCCCACAAAATATCACTCTCACCCTCCGTCCGACTCTGTATCCGTCTCACCCTCCGTCCCACACTATATCACTCTCACCCTCCGTCCTACACTGTATCACTCTCAATTTCCATCCGACAATGTATCACTCTCACCCTCCATCCTACACTGTATCACTCTCACCCTCCGTCCTACACTGTATCACTCTCACCCTCCTTCCTACTCTGTATCAATCTCACCCTCCGTCCTACTCTGTATCACTCTCACCCTCCGTCCTACTCTGCTTCACTCTCAACCTCCATCCTACAATGTATCAGTCTCACCCTCCGTCCTACACTTTATCACTCTCACCCTCCGCCCACACTGTATCACTCTCACCTTCCGTCCCACACTGTATCACTCTCACCCTCCGTCCTACACTGTATCACTCTCACTCTCCGTCCCACACTGTATCACTGTCACCCTCCATCCTATAATGTATCGCTCTCCATCTCCGTCCTTCATTGTATCACTCTCACCCTCCGTCCTACAATGTATCACTCTCACCCTCCGTCCTACATTGTATCACTCTCACCCTCTGTCCTACACTGTATCACTCTCACACTCCATCCTACTCTGTATCACTCTCACCCTCCGTCCCACCCTGTAACACTCTCACCCTCCGTCCTATTCTGTATCACTCTCACCCTCCGTCCGACTCTGTATCACTCTCACCCTCCGTCCTACACTGTATCACTCTCACCCTCTGTCCCACACTGTATCACTCTCACTCTCCGTCCTACACTGTATCACTCTCACCCTCCATCCTACACTGTATCACTCTCACCCTCCGTCCTACTCTGTATCACTCTCACCCTCCACCCTACACTGTATCACTCTCACCCTCCGTCCTACACTGTATCACTCTCACCCTCCATCCCACATTGTATCACTCTCACCCTCCGTCCGACTCTGTATCACTCACACCCTCCGTCCCACACTGTATCACTTTTACACTCCGTCCTACACTGTATCACTCTTACCCTCCGTCCTACTCTGTATCACTCTCACACTCCGTCATACACTGTACCACTCTTACCCTCCTTCCCACACTGTATCACTCTCACCCTCCATTCTACACTGTATCACTCTCACCCTCCATCCTACACTGTATCACTCTCACCCTCCGTCCCACACTGTGTCACTCTCACCCTCCATCCTACACTGTATCTCTCTCACTCTCCGTCCTACACTGTATTACTCTCACCCTCCGTCCTACACTGTATCACTGTCACCCTCCGACCTACTCTGTATCACTCTCACTCTCCGTCCAACACTGTATCACTCTCACCCTCCGTCCTACACTGTATCACTCGCACCCTCCGTCCTACACTGTATCACTCTCACCCACCATCCTACACTTTATCACTCTCACCCCACGTCCTACACTGTATCACTCTCAGCCTCCGTCCTACACTGTATCACTCTCACCCTCCGTCCCACACAGTATCACTCTCACCCTCCGTCCTACCCTGTATCACTCTCACCCTCCATCCTACACTATATCACTCTCGCGCTCCGTCCCACACTGTATCACTCTCACCCTCCATACTACACTATATCACTCTCACCCTCCGTCCCACAAAATATCACTCTCACCCTCCATCCGACTCTGTATCAGCCTCACCCTCCATCCCACACTATATCACTCTCACCCTCCGTCCTACACTGTATCACTCTCAATTTCCATCCGACACTGTATCACTCTCACCCTCCGTCCTACACTGTATCACTCTCACCCTCCGTCCTACACTTTATCACTCTCACCCTCCTTCCTACTCTGTATCACTCTCACCCTCCGTCCTACTCTGAATCACTCTCACCCTCCGTCCTACTCTGTATCACTCTCACCCTCCATCCTACAATGTATCACTCTCACCCTCCGTCCTACACTGTATCACTCTCACCCTCCGTCCCACTCTGAATCACTCTCACCCTCCATCCTACACTGTATCACTCTCACCCACCGTCCGACTCTGTATCACTCTCACCCTCTGTTCTACTCTGTATCACTCTCAACCTCCGTCCCACCCTGTATCACTCTCACCCTCCGTCCTACTCTGTATCACTCTCACCCTCCGTCCTTCTCTGTATCACTCTCACCCTCCGTCACAAACTTTATCAGACTCACCCTCCGTCCTACACTGTATCACTCTCACCCTCCGTCCTACACTGTATCACTCTCACCCTCCGTCCCACACTGTATCACTCTCACCCTCCGTCCTACATCGTATCACCCTCAATTTCCGTACGACACTGTATCACTCTCACCCCCCGTTGTACACTGTATCACTCTCTCCCTCTGTCCGACACTGTATCACTCTCACCCTCCTTCACACTCTGTATCACTCTCACCCTCCGTCCCACACTATATTACTCTCACTCTCCATCACACACTGTATCACTCTCATCCTCCGTCCTACACTGTATCACTCTCACCCTCCGTCCCACACTGTATCACTCTCACCCTCCGTCCTACACGGTATCACTCTCACCCTCCGTCCTACTCTGCATCACTCTCACCCACCGTCCTACACTGTATTACTCTCACCCTCCGTCCTACACTGTATCACTGTCACCCTCCGACCTACTCTGTATCACTCTCACTCTACGTCCAACACTGTATCACTCTAACCCTCCGTCCTACACTGTATCACTCGCACCCTCCGTCCTACACTGTATCACTCTCACCCACCATCCTACACTTTATCACTCTCACCCTCCGTCCTACACTGTATCACTCTCAGCCTCCGTCCTGCACTGTATCACTCTCACCCTCCATCCCACACAATATCACTCTCACCCTCCGTCCTACCCTGTATCACTCTCACCCTCCATCCTACACTATATCACTCTCGCGCTCCGTCCCACACTGTATCACTCTCACCCTCCATACTACACTATATCACTCTCACCCTCCGTCCCACAAAATATCACTCTCACCCTCCATCCGACTCTGTATCAGCCTCACCCTCCGTCCCACACTATATCACTCTCACCCTCCGTCCTACACTGTATCACTCTCAATTTCCATCCGACACTGTATCACTCTCACCCTCCGTCCTACACTGTATCACTCTCACCCTCCGTCCTACACTGTATCACTCTCACCCTCCTTCCTACTCTGTATCACTCTCACCCTCCGTCCTACTCTGAATCACTCTCACCCACCGTCCTACTCTGTATCACTCTCACCCTCCATCCTACAATGTATCACTCTCACCCTCCGTCCTACACTGTATCACTCTCACCCTCCATCCCACTCTGAATCACTCTCACCCTCCATCCTACATTGTATCACTCTCACCCTCCGTCCGACTCTGTATCACTCTCACCCTCTGTTCTACTCTGTATCACTCTCAACCTCCATCCCACACTGTATCACTCTCACCCTCCATCCTACTCTGTATCACTCTCACCCTCCGTCCTACATTGTATCACTCTCAACCTCCGTCCCACCCTGTATCACTCTCACCCTCCGTCCTACTCTGTATCACTCTCACCCTCCGTCCTCTGTATCACTCTCACCCTCCGTCACACACTTTATCAGTCTCACCCTCCGTCCTACACTGTATCACTCTCACCCTCCGTCCTACACTGTATCACTCTCACCCTCCGTCCCACACTGTATCACTCTCACCCTCCGTCCTGCACCGTATCACCCTCAATTTCCGTACGACACTGTATCACTCTCACCCCCCGTCGTACACTGTATGACTCTCTCCCTCTGTCCTACACTGTATCACTCTCACCCTCCTTCCCACTCTGTATCACTCTCATCCTCCATCCTACACTGTATCACTCTCACCCTCCGTCCCACACTGTATCACTCTCACCCTCCATCCTACACTGTATCACTCTCACCCTCCGTCCTACTCTGCATCACTCTCACCCACCGTCCTACTCTGTATCACTCTCACCCTCCGTCCTAATCTGTGTCACTCTCACCCTCTGTCCTACATTGTATCACTCTCAACCTCCGACCTACTCTGTATCACTCTCACCCTCCGTCCTACAATGTATCACTCTCACCCTCCTTCCTACACTGTATCACTCTCACCCTCCGTCCCACTCTCTATCACTCTCACCCTCCTTCCTACACTGTATCACTCTCACCCTCCATCCCACACTGTATCACTCTCACCCTCCATCCCGCACTGTATCACTCGCACCCTCCGTCCTACACTGTATCACTCTCACTCTCCGTCCCACACTGTATCACTCTCACCCTCCATCCTACACTGTATCACTCTCACCCTCCGTCCTACATTGTATCACTATCAACCTCCGTCCTACTCTGTATCACTCTCACCCTCCGTCCTACGATGTATCACTCTCACCCTCCGTCCTACACTGTATCACTCTCACCCTCTGTCCTACACTGTATCACTCTCACCCTCCGTCCTACTCTATATCACTCTCACCCTCCGTCCTACTCTATATCACTCTCACCCTCCATCCTACACTGTATCTCTCTCAACCTCCGTCCCACACTGTATCACTCTCACCCTCCATCCTACACTGTATTTCTCTCACCCTCCATCCTACACTGTATCACTCTCACCCTCCGTCCTACTCTGTATGACTCTCACCCTCCATCCTACACTGTATCACTCTCACCCTCCGTCCAACACTGTATCACTCTCACCCTCCATCCTACATTTTATCACTCTCAACATCCGTCCAAAACTGTATCACTCTCACCCTCCGTCCTATACTTTGTCACTCTCACTCTCCATCCTACACTGAATCACTCTCACCCTCCGTCCTACACTGTATCACTCTCACCCTCCGCCCTGCACTGTATCATTCTCACCCTCCATCCTACACTGTACCACTCTCACCCTCCGTCCTACACTGTATCACTCTCACCCTCCGTCCTACTCTGTATCTCTCTCACTCTCCGTCCCACACTGTATCACTCTCAGCCTCCATACTACACTGTATCACTCTCACCCTCCGTCCTACTCTGTATCACTCTCACCCTCTGTCCCGCACGCTATCACTCTCACCCTCCGTCCCGCACTGTATCACTCTCACCCTCCGTCCTACACTGTATCACTCTCACCCTCCGTCCTACACTGTATCACTCTCAACCTCCGTCCTACACTGTATCACTCACACCCTCCGTCCCACAGTGTATCATTCTCACCCTATGCCCTACTCTGCATCACTCTCACCCTCCGACCTAACATGTATCAGTCTCCCCCTCCATCCCACAAAGTATCACTCTCACCCTCCGTCCCACACTGTATCACTCTCACCTTCCGTCCTACTCTGTATCTCTCTCAACTTCCGTCCTACACTGTATCACTCTCACTCTCCATCCTACTCTGTATCACTCTCACCCTCCGTCCTGCACTTTATCACTCTCACCCTCCGTCCCACACTCTATCACTCTCACCCTCCATCCCACACTGTATCACACTCATCCTCCGTCCTACACTGTATCGCTCTCACCCTCCGTCCTACACTGTATCACTCTCACCCTCCGTCCTACATTGTATCACTCTCACCCTCCGTCCCACATTGTATCAGTCTCACCCTCCGTCCCACATTGTATCACTCTCACCCTTCATCCTACACTGTATCACTCTCACCCTCCGTCCTACACTGTATCACTCTCACCCTCCGTCCGACTCTGTATCACTCTCAACCTCTGTCCTACTCTGTTTCACTCTCACACTCCGTCCCACACAGTATCACTCTCACCCTCCGTCCTACACTGTATCACTCTCACCCACCGTCCTACTCTGTATCACACTCACCCTCCGTCCTACACTGTATCACTCTCACCCTCCATCCCACAAAATATCACTCTCACCCTCCGTCCGACTCTGTATCAGTCTCACCCTCCGTCCCACACTGTATCACTCTCACCCTCCGTCCTACACTGTATCACTCTCACCCTCCATCCTACACTGTTTCACTCTCACCCTCCTTCCTACTCTGTATCACTCGCACCCTCCGTCCTACTCTGTATCACTCTCACCCTCCGTCCTACTCTGTGTCACTCTCACCCTCCATCCTACAATATATCACTCTCACCCTCCGTCCTACACTGTATCACTCTCACCCTCCGTCCCACTCTGTATCACTCTCACCCTCCATCCTACACTGTATCACTCTCACCCTCCGTCCGACTCTGTATCACTCTCACCCTCTGTTCTACTCTGTATCACTGTCACCCTCCGTCCCACACTGTATCACTCTCACCCTCCGTCCTACTCTGTATCACTCTCTCCCTCTGTCCTACACTGTATCACTCTCACCCTCCTTCCCACTCTGTATCACTCTCACCCTCCGTCCCACACTATATCACTCTCACTCTCCATCACACACTGTATCACTCTCATCCTCCGTCCTACACTGTATCACTCTCACCCTCCGTCCCACACTGTATCACTCTCACCCTCCGTCCTACACTGTATCACTCTCACCCTCCGTCCTACTCTGCATCACTCTCACCCACCGTCCTACTCTGTATCACTCTCACCCTCCGTCCTACTCTGTGTCACTCTCACCCTCTGTCCTACATTGTATCACTCTCAACCTCCGTCCTACTCTGTATCACTCTCACCCTCCGTCCTACAATGTATCACTCTCACCCTCCTTCCTACACTGTATCACTCTCACCCTCCGTCCCACTCTGTATCACTCTCACCCTCCTTCCTACACTGTATCACTCTCACCCTCCATCCCACACTGTATCACTCTCACCCTCCATCCCACACTGTATCACTCGCACCCTCCGTCCTACATTGTATCACTCTCACCCTCCGTTGCACACTGTATCACTCTCACCCTCCCTCCCACACTGTATCACTCTCACCCTCCGTCCTACACTGTATCACTCTCACCCTCCGTGCTACACTGTATCACTCTCACTCTCCGTCCCACACTGTATCACTCTCACCCTCCATCCTACACTGTATCACTCTCACCCTCCGTCCTACATTGTATCACTCTCAACCTCCGTCCTACTCTGTATCACTCTCACCCTCCGTCCTACGATGTGTCACTCTCACCCTCCGTCCTACACTGTATCACTCTCACCCTCTGTCCTACATTTTATCACTCTCACCCTCCGTCCTACTCTATATCACTCTCACCCTCCATCCTACACTTAATCACTCTCACCCTCCGTCCCACACTGTATCACTCACACCCTCCGTCCTACACTGTATCACTCTCACCCTCCATCCTACACTGTATCACTCTCACCCTCCCTCCTACTCTGTATGACTCTCACCCTCCATCCTACACTGTATCACTCTCACCCTCCGTCCAACACTTTATCACTCTCACCCTCCATCCTACACTTTATCACTCTCAACCTCCGTCCAAAACTGTATCACTCTCACCCTCCGTCCTACACTTTGTCACTCTCACTCTCCATCCGACACTGAATCACTCTCACCCTCCGTCCTTCACTGTATCACTCTCACCCTCCGCCCTGCACTGTATCATTCTCACCCTCCATCCTACACTGTACCACTCTCACCCCCCGTCCTACACTGTATCACTCTCACCCTCCATCCTACTCTGTATCTCTCTCACTCTCCGTCCCACACTGTATCACTCTCAGCCTCCATACTACACTGTATCACTCTCACCCTCCGTCCTACTCTGTATCACTCTCACCCTCTGTCCCGCACGCTATCACTCTCACCCTCCGTCCCGCACTGTATCACTCTCACCCTCCGTCCTACACTGTATCACTCTCACCCTCCGTCCTACACTGTATCACTCTCACCCTCCGTCCTACACTGTATCACTCTCAACCTCCGTCCTACACTGTATCACTCACACCCTCCGTCCCACAGTGTATCATTCTAACCCTATGTCCTACTCTGCATCACTCTCACCCTCCGACCTAACATGTATCAGTCTCACCCTCCATCCCACAAAGTATCACTCTCACCCTCCGTCCGACACAGTATCACTCTCACCCTCCGTCCCACACTGCATCACTCTCACCTTCCGTCCGACTCTGTATCTCTCTCAACTTCCGTCCTACACTGTATCACTCTCACTCTCCGTCCTACTCTGTATCACTCTCACCCTCCGTCGTACACTGTATCACTCTCATCCTCCGTCCCACACTCTATCACTCTCACCCTCCATCCCACACTGTATCACACTCATCCTCCGTCCTACACTGTATCGCTCTCACCCTCCGTCCTACACTGTATCACTCTCACCCTCCGTCCCACATTGTATCACTCTCACCCTCCGTCCCACATTGTATCAGTCTCACCCTCCGTCCCACATTGTATCACTCTCACCCTCCGTCCTACACTGTATCACTCTCACCCTCCGTCCTACACTGTATCACTCTCACCCTCCGTCCGACTCTGTATCACTCTCAACCTCTGTCCTACTCTGTCTCACTCTCACACTCCGTCCCACACAGTATCACTCTCACCCTCCGTCCTACACTGTATCACTCTCACCCACCGTCCTACTCTGTATCACACTCACCTTCCGTCCAACACTGTATCACTCTCACCCTCCGTCCTACACTGTATCACCCTCACGCTCCGTCCCACACTGTATCACTCTCACCATCCTTCCTACATTGTATCACTCTCACCCTCCGTCCCACAAAATATCACTCTCACCCTCCGTCCGACTCTGTATCAGTCTCACCCTCCGTCCCACAGTGTATCACTCTCACCCTCCGTCCTACATTGTATCACTCTCACCCTCCGTCCTACAATGTATCACTCTCACCCTCCTTCCTACTCTGTATCACTCTCACCCTCCGTCCTACTCTGTATCACTCTCACCCTCCGTCCTACTCTGTGTCACTCTCACCCTCCATCCTACAATATATCACTCTCACCCTCCGTCCTACACTGTATCACTCTCACCCTCCGTCCCACTCTGTATCACTCTCACCCTCCATCCTACACTGTATCACTCTCACCCTCCGTCCGACTCTGTATCACTCTCACCCTCTGTTCTACTCTGTATCACTGTCACCCTCCGTCCCACACTTTATCACTCTCACCCTCCGTCCTACTCTGTATCACTCTCACCCTCCGTCCTACATTGTATCACTCTCAAACTCCGTCCCACCCTGTATCACTCTCACCCTCCGTCCTACTCTGTATCACTCTCACCCTCCGTCCTTCCCTGTATCACACTCACCCTCCGTCCCACAATGTATCAGTCTCATCCTCCGTCCTACACTGTATCACTCTGACCCTGCGTCCTACACTGTATCACTCTCACCCTCCGTCCCACACTGTATCACTCTCACCCTCCGTCCTACATTTTATCACTCTCAATTTCCGTCCGACACTGTATCACTCTCACCCTCCATCGTACACTGTATCACTCTCACCCTCTGTCCTACACTGTATCACTCTCAGCCTCCTTCCCACTCTGTACAACTCTCACCCTCCGTCCCACACTATATCACTCTCACTCTCCGTCACACACTGTATCACTCTCACCCTCCGTCCTACACTGTATCACTCTCACCCTCCGTCCTACACTGTATCACTCTCATCCACCGTCCTACACTGTATCACTCTCACCCTCCGTCCCACACTGTATCACTCTCACCCTCCGTCCTACACTGTATCACTCTCACCCTCCGTCCTAATCTTTATCACTCTCACCCTCCATCCTACTCTGTATCACTCTCACCCTCCGTCCTACTCTGTATCACTCTCACCCTCTGTCCTAGATTGTATCACTCTCAACCTCCATCCTACTCTGTATCACTCTCACCCTCCGTCCTACACTGTACCACTCTCACCCTCCATCCTACACTGTATCACTCTCACCCTCCAGCCTACTCTGTATCTCTCTCACCCTCCGTCCCACACTGTATTACTCTCAGCCTCCATACTACACTGTATCACTCTCACCCTCCGTCCTACTCTGTATCACTCTCACCCTCCGTCCTACTCTGTATCACTCTCACCCTCCATCCTGCAATGTATCACTCTCATCCTCCGTCCTACACTGTATCACTCTCATCCTCCGTCCTACTCTGCATCACTCTCTCCCACCTTCCCACACTGTATCACTCTCACCCTCCGTCCTACACTCTATCACTCTCACACTCCGTCCTACATTGTTTCACTCTCACCCTCCGTCCTACACTGTCTCACTCTCACTTTCCGTCCCGCACTGTATCTCTCTCACCCTCCATTCTACACTGTATCACTCTCACCCTCCGTCCTACACTGTATCACTCTCAGCCTCCGTCCTACACTGTATCATTCTCACCCTCCGTCCAACACTGTATCACTCCCACCCTCCGTCCCGCACGCTATCACTCTCACCCTCCATCCCACAATGTATCACTCTCACCCTCCGTCCAACACTGTATCACTCTCACCCACCGTCCCACACTGTATCACTCTCTCTTTCCGTCCTACTCTGTATCACTCTCACCCTCCGTCCTACAATGTATCACTCTCACTCTCCGTCCTACTCTGTATCACTCTCACCCTCCGTCCTACACTTTATCACTCCTACCCTCCGTCCTACACTGTATCACTCTCACCCTCCATCCTACACTCTATCACTCTCACCCTCCATTCTGCACTGTGTCACTCTCAACCTCCGCCTGCACTGTATCACTCTCACCCTCCGTCCCACACTCTATCACTCTCACCCTCCATCCCACACTGTATCACACTCACCCTCCGTCCTACACTGTATCGCTCTCACCCTCCGTCCAACAATGTATCACTCTGACCATCCGTCCTACACTGTATCACTCTCACCCTCCGTCCTACTCTGTATAACTCTCACCCTCCATCCTACATTGTATCACTCTCACCCTCTGTCCTACATTGTATCACTTTCAACCTCCGTCCTACTCTGTATCACTCTCACCCTCCGTCCAACAATGTATCACTCTCACCCTCCGTCCTACACTGTATCACTCTCACCCTCTGTCCCACACTGTATCACTCTCACCCTCCGTCCTACACTTTATCACTCTCAATTTCCGTCCGACACTGTATCACTCTCACCCTCCGTCGTACACTGTATCACTCTCACCCTCTGTCCTACACTGTATCACTCTCAGCCTCCTTCCCACTCTGTATCACTCTCACCCTCCGTCCCACACTTTTTCACTCTCACTCTCCGTCACACACTGTATCACTCTCACCCTCCGTCCTACACTGTATCACTCTCACCCTCCCTCCTACACTGTATCACTCTCATCCACCGTCCTACACTGTATCACTCTCACCCTCCGTCCCACACTGTATCAATCTCACCCTCCGTCCTACACTGTATCACTCTCACCCTCCGTCCTACTCTTTATCACTCTCACCCTCCGTCCTACTCTGTATCACTCTCACCCTCCGTCCTAATCTGTATCACTCTCACACTCTGTCCTACATTGTATCACTCTCAACCTCCATCCTACTCTTTATCACTCTCACCCTCCGTCCGACACTGTACCACTCTCACCCTCCATCCTACACTGTATCACTCTCACCCTCCATCCTACTCTGTATCTCTCTCACCCTCCGTCCCACACTGTATTACTCTCAGCCTCCATACTACACTGTATCACTCTCACCCTCCGATCTACTCTGTATCACTCTCACCCTCCGTCCTACTCTGTATCACTCTCACCCTCCGTCCTACTCTGTATCACTCTCACACTCTGTCCTACATTGTATCACTCTCAACCTCCATCCTACTCTTTATCACTCTCACCCTCCGTCCGACACTGTACCACTCTCACCCTCCATCCTACACTGTATCACTCTCACCCTCCATCCTACTCTGTATCTCTCTCACCCTCCGTCCCACACTGTATTACTCTCAGCCTCCATACTACACTGTATCACTCTCACCCTCCGATCTACTCTGTATCACTCTCATCCTCCGTCCTACACTGTATCACTCTCATCCTCCGTCCTACTCTGCATCACTCTCTCCCTCCTTCCCACACTGTATCACTCTCACCCTCCGTCCTACACTGTATCACTCTCACCCTCCGTCCTACACTGTATCACTCTCGCCCTCCGTCCGACACTGTATCACTCTCAACCTCCGTCCTACACTGTATCACTCTCACTATCCGTCCCGCACTGTATCTCTCTCACCCTCCATTCTACACTGTATCACTCTCACCCTCCGTCCTACACTGTATCACTCTCACCCTCCGTCCTACACTGTATCACTCTCACCCTCCGTCCTACACTGTGTCACTCCTACCCTCCGTCCTACACTGTATCACTCTCACCCTCCGTCCTACACTGTATCACTCTCACCCTCCGTCCTACACTGTATCACTCCTACCCTCCATCCTACACTGTATCACTCTCACCTTCCGTCCTACTCTGTATCACTCTCACACTCCGTCCTACAATGTATCACTTTCACTCTCCGTCCTACTCTGTATCACTCTCACCCTCCGTCCTACACTGTATCACTCCTACCCTCCGTCCTACATTGTATCACTCTCACCCTCCATCCGAAACTGTATCACTCTCACCCTCCATCCTGCACTGTATCACTCTCACCCTCCGCCTGCACTGTATCACTCTCACCCTCCATCCCACAAAGTATCACTCTCACCCTCCGTCTGACACAGTATCACTCTCACCCTCCGTCCCACACTGTATCACTCTCACCTTCCGTCCTACTCTGTATCTCTCTCAACTTCCGTCCTACACTGTATCACTCTCACCCTCCGTCCTACTCTGTATCACTCTCACCCTCCGTCCTACACTGTATCACTCTCACCCTCCGTCCCACACTCTATCACTCTCACCCTCCATCCCACACTGTATCACACTCATCCTCCGTCCTACACTGTATCGCTCTCACCCACCGTCCTACACTGTATCACTCTCACCCTCCGTCCTACATTGTATCACTCTCACCCTCCGTCCCACATTGTATCAGTCTCACCCTCCGTCCCACATTGTATCACTCTCACCCTCCGTCCTACACTGTATCACTCTCACGCTCCGTCCTACACTGTATCACTCTCACCCTCCGTCCGACTCTGTATCACTCTCTACCTCTGTCCTACTCTGTTTCACTCTCACACTCCGTCCCACACAGTATCACTCTCACCCTCCGTCCTACACTGTATCACTCTCACCCACCGTCCTGCTCTGTATCACACTCACCCTCCATCCTACTCTGTATCTCTCTCACCCTCCGTCCCACACTGTATTACTCTCAGCCTCCGATCTACTCTGTATCACTCTCATCCTCCGTCCTACACTGTATCACTCTCATCCTCCGTCCTACTCAGCGTCACTCTCTCCCTCCTTCCCACACTGTATCACTCTCACCCTCCGTCCTACACTGTATCACTCTCGCCCTCCGTCCTACACTGTATCACTCTCGCCCTCCGTCCTACACTGTATCACTCCTACCCTCCGTCCTACACTGTATCACTCTCACCCTCCGTCCTACACTGTATCACTCTCACCCTCCGTCCTACACTGTATCACTCCTACCCTCCATCCTACACTGTATCACTCTCACCTTCCGTCCTACTCTGTATCACTCTCACACTCCGTCCTACAATGTATCACTTTCACTCTCCGTCCTACTCTGTATCACTCTCACCCTCCGTCCTACACTGTATCACTCCTACCCTCCGTCCTACATTGTATCACTCTCACCCTCCATCCGAAACTGTATCACTCTCACCCTCCATCCTGCACTGTATCACTCTCACCCTCCGCCTGCACTGTATCACTCTCACCCTCCATCCCACAAAGTATCACTCTCACCCTCCGTCTGACACAGTATCACTCTCACCCTCCGTCCCACACTGTATCACTCTCACCTTCCGTCCTACTCTGTATCTCTCTCAACTTCCGTCCTACACTGTATCACTCTCACTCTCCGTCCTACTCTGTATCACTCTCACCCTCCGTCCTACACTGTATCACTCTCACCCTCCGTCCCACACTCTATCACTCTCACCCTCCATCCCACACTGTATCACACTCATCCTCCGTCCTACACTGTATCGCTCTCACCCTCCGTCCTACACTGTATCACTCTCACCCTCCGTCCTACATTGTATCACTCTCACCCTCCGTCCCACATTGTATCAGTCTCACCCTCCGTCCCACATTGTATCACTCTCACCCTCCGTCCTACACTATCACTCTCACGCTCCGTCCTACACTGTATCACTCTCACCCTCCGTCCGACTCTGTATCACTCTCTACCTCTGTCCTACTCTGTTTCACTCTCACACTCCGTCCCACACAGTATCACTCTCACCCTCCGTCCTACACTGTATCACTCTCACCCACCGTCCTGCTCTGTATCACACTCACCCTCCGTCCTACACTGTATCACTCTCACCCTCCGTCCTACACTGTATCACTCTCACGCTCCGTCCCACACTGTATCACTCTCACCATCCATCCTACACTGTATCACTCCCACCCGCCGTCCCACAAAATATCACTCTCACCCTCCGTCCGACTCTGTATCAGTCTCACCCTCCGTCCCACACTGTATCACTCTCACCCTCCGTCCTACTCTGTATCACTCTCACCCTCCGTCCTACTCTGTATCACTCTCACACTCTGTCCTACATTGTATCACTCTCAACCTCCATCCTACTCTTTATCACTCTCACCCTCCGTCCGACACTGTACCACTCTCACCCTCCATCGTACACTGTATCACTCTCACCCTCCATCCTACTCTGTATCTCTCTCACCCTCCGTCCCACACTGTATTACTCTCAGCCTCCATACTACACTGTATCACTCTCACCCTCCGATCTACTCTGTATCACTCTCACCCTCCGTCCTACTCTGTATCACTCTCACCCTCCATCCTGCAATGTATCACTCTCATCCTCCGTCCTACACTGTATCACTCTCATCCTCCGTCCTACTCTGCATCACTCTCTCCCTCCTTCCCACACTGTATCACTCTCACCCTCCGTCCTACACTGTATCACTCTCACCCTCCGTCCTACACTGTATCACTCTCGCCCTCCGTCCGACACTGTATCACTCTCACCCTCCGTCCTACACTGTATCACTCTCACTCTCCGTCCCGCACTGTATCTCTCTCACCCTCCATTCTACACTGTATCACTCTCACCCTCCGTCCTACACTGTATCACTCTCACCCTCCGTCCTACACTGTATCACTCTCACCCTCCATCCCACACTGTATCACACTCATCCTCCGTCCTACACTGTATCGCTCTCACCCTCCGTCCTACACTGTATCACTCTCACCCTCCGTCCTACATTGTATCACTCTCACCCTCCGTCCCACATTGTATCAGTCTCACCCTCCGTCCCACATTGTATCACTCTCACCCTCCGTCCTACACTGTATCACTTTCATGCTCCGTCCTACACTGTATCACTCTCACCCTCCGTCCGACTCTGTATCACTCTCAACCTCTGTCCTACTCTGTTTCACTCTCACACTCCGTCCCACACAGTATCACTCTCACCCTCCGTCCTACACTGTATCACTCTCACCCACCGACCTGCTCTGTATCACACTCACCCTCCGTCCTACACTGTATCACTCTCACCCTCCGTCCTACACTGTATCACTCTCACGCTCCGTCCCACACTGTATCACTCTCACCATCCATCCTACACTGTATCACTCTCACCCTCCGTCCCACAAAATATCACTCTCACCCTCCGTCCGACTCTGTATCAGTCTCACCCTCCGTCCCACACTGTATCACTCTCACCCTCCGTCCTACACTGTATCACTCTCACCCTCCGTCCTACACTGTATCACTCTCACCCTCCTTCCTACTCTGTATCACCCTCACCCTCCGTCCTACTCTGTATCACTCTCACCCTCCGTCCTACTCTGTGTCACTCTCACCCTCCATCCTACAATATATCACTCTCACCCTCCATCCTACACTGTATCACTCTCACCCTCCGTCCCACTCTGTATCACTCTCACCCTCCATCCTACACTGTATCACTCTCACCCTCCGTCCGACTCTGTATCACTCTCACCCTCTGTTCTACTCTGTATCACTGTCACCCTCCGTCCCACAATGTATCACTCTCAAACTCCGTCCCACCCTGTATCACTCTAACCCTCCGTCCTACTCTGTATCACTCTCACCCTCCGTCCTTCCCTGTATCACTCTCACCCTCCGTCCCACAATGTATCAGTCTCATCCTCCGTCCTACACTGTATCACTCTGACCCTGCGTCCTACACTGTATCACTCTCACCCTCCGTCCCACACTGTATCACTCTCACCCTCCATCCTACACTTTATCACTCTCAATTTCCGTCCGACACTGTATCACTCTCACCCTCCGTCGTACACTGTATCACTCTCACCCTCTGTCCTACACTGTATCACTCTCAGGCTCCTTCCCACTCTGTATAACTCTCACCCTCCGTCCCACACTATATCACTCTCACTCTCCGTCACACACTGTATCACTCTCACCCTCCGTCCTACACTGTATCACTCTCACCCTCCGTCCTACACTGTATCACTCTCATCCACCGTCCTACACTGTATCACTCTCACCCTCCGTCCCACACTGTATCACTCTCACCCTCCATCCTACACTTTATCACTCTCAACCTCCGTCCAAAACTGTATCACTCTCACCCTCCGTCCTACACTTTGTCACTCTCACTCTCCATCCTACACTGAATCACTCTCACCCTCCGTCCTACACTGTATCACTCTCACCCTCCGCCCTGCACTGTATCATTCTCACCCTCCATCCTACACTGTACCACTCTCACCCTCCGTCCTACACTGTATCCCTCTCACCCTCCGTCCTACTCTGTATCTCTCTCACTCTCCGTCCCACACTGTATCACTCTCAGCCTCCATACTACACTGTATCACTCTCACCCTCCGTCCTACTCTGTATCACTCTCACCCTCTGTCCCGCACGCTATCACTCTCACCCTCCATCCCGCACTGTATCACTCTCACCCTCCATCCTACACTGTATCACTCTCACCCTCCGTCCTACACTGTATCACTCTCACCCTCCGTCCTACACTGTATCACTCTCAACCTCCGTCCTACATTGTATCACTCACACCCTCCATCCCACAGTGTATCATTCTCACCCTATGTCCTACTCTGCATCACTCTCACCCTCCGAACTAACATGTATCAGTCTCACCCTCCATCCCACAAAGTATCACTCTCACCCTCCGTCCGACACAGTATCACTCTCACCCTCCGTCCCACACTGTATCACTCTCACCTTCTGCCCTACTCTGTATCTCTCTCAACTTCCGTCCTACACTGTATCACTCTCACTCTCCGTCCTACTCTGTATCACTCTCACCCTCCGTCCTACACTGTATCACTCTCACCCTCCGTCCCACACTCTATCACTCTCACCCTCCATCCCACACTGTATCACACTCATCCTCCGTCCTACACTGTATCGCTCTCACCCTCCGTCCTACACTGTATCACTCTCACCCTCCGTCCTACATTGTATCACTCTCACCCTCCGTCCTACTCTGTATGACTCTCACCCTCCATCCTACACTGTATCACTCTCACCCTCCGTCCAACACTGTATCACTCTCACCCTCCATCCTACACTTTATCACTCTCAACCTCCGTCCCACACTCTATCACTCTCACCCTCCATCCCACACTGTATCACACTCATCCTCCGTCCTACACTGTATCGCTCTCACCCTCCGTCCTACTCTGTATGACTCTCACCCTCCGTCCTACACTGTATGACTCTCACCCTCCGCCCTGCACTGTATCATTCTCACCCTCCATCCTACACTGTACCACTCTCACCCTCCGTCCTACACTGTATCACTCTCACCCTCCATCCTACTCTGTATCTCTCTCACTCTCCGTCCCACACTGTATCACTCTCAGCCTCCATACTACACTGTATCACTCTCACCCTCCATCCTACTCTGTATCACTCTCACCCTCTGTCCCACACGCTATCACTCTCACCCTCTGTCCCGCACTGTATCACTCTCACCCTCCGTCCTACACTGTATCACTCTCACCCTCCGTCCTACACTGTATCACTCTCAACCTCCGTCCTACACTGTATCACTCACACCCTCCGTCCCACAGTGTATCATTCTCACCCTTTGTCCTACTCTGCATCACTCTCACCCTCCGACCTAACATGTATCAGTCTCACCCTCCATCCCACAAAGTATCACTCTCACCCTCCGTCCGACACAGTATCACTCTCACCCTCCGTCCCACACTGTATCACTCTCACCTTCCGTCCTACTCTGTATCTCTCTCAACTTCCGTCCTACACTGTATCACTCTCACTCTCAGTCCTACTCTGTATCACTCTCACCCTCCGCCCTACACTGTATCACTCTCACCCTCCGTCCCACACTCTATCACTCTCACCCTCCATCCCACACTGTATCACACTCATCCTCCGTCCTACACTGTATCGCTCTCACCCTCCGTCCTACACTGTATCACTCTCACCCTCCGTCCTACATTGTATCACTCTCACCCTCCGTCCCACATTGTATCAGTCTCACCCTCCGTCCCACATTGTATCACTCTCACCCTCCATCCTAAACTGTATCACTCTCACCCTCCGTCCTACACTGTATCACTCTCACCCTCCGTCCGACTCTGTATCACTCTCAACCTCTGTCCTACTCTGTTTCACTCTCACACTCCTTCCCACACAGTATCACTCTCACCCTCCGTCCTACAGTGTATCACTCTCACCCACCGTCCTACTCTGTATCACACTCACCCTCCGTCCTACACTGTATCACTCTCACCCTCCGTCCTACACTGTATCACTCTCACGCTCCGTCCCACACTGTATCACTCTCACCATCCATCCTACACTCTATCACTCTCACCCTCCGTCCCACAAAATATCACTCTCACCCTCCGTCCGACTCTGTATCAGTCTCACCCTCCGTCCCACAGTGTATCACTCTCAACCTCCGTCCTACACTGTATCACTCTCACCCTCCGTCCTACACTGTATCACTCTCACCCTCCTTCCTACTCTGTATCACTCTCACCCACCGTCCTACTCTGTATCACTCTCACCCTCCGTCCTACTCTGTGTCACTCTCACCCTCCATCCTACAATATATCACTCTCACCCTCCGTCCCACTCTGTATCACTCTCACCCTCCATCTTACACTGTATCACTCTCACCCTACGTCCGACTCTGTATCACTCTCACCCTCTGTTCTACTCTGTATCACTGTCACCCTCCCTCCCACACTGTATCACTCTCACCCTCCGTCCTACTCTGTATCACTCTCACCCTCCGTCCTACATTGTATCACTCTCAAACTCCATCCCACCCTGTAACACTCTCATCCTCCGTCCTACTCTGTATCACTCTCACCCTCCGTCCTTCCCTGTATCACTCTCACCCTCCGTCCCACAATGTATCAGTCTCATCCTCAGTCCTACACTGTATCACTCTGACCCTGCGTCCTACACTGCATCACTCTCACCCTCCGTCCCACACTGTATCACTCTCACCCTCCGTCCTACACTTTATCACTCTTAATTTCCGTCCGACACTGTATCACTCTCACCCTCCGTCGTACACTGTATCACTCTCACCCTCTGTCCTACACTGTATCACTCTCAGCCTCCTTCCCACTCTGTATAACTCTCACCCTCCGTTCCACACTATATCACTCTCACTCTCCGTCACACACTGTATCACTCTCACACTCCGTCCTACACTGTATCACTCTCACCCTCCATCCTACACTGTATCACTCTCATCCACCGTCCTACACTGTATCACTCTCACCCTCCATCCCACACTGTATCACTCTCACCCTCCGTCCTACACTGTATCACTCTCACCCTCCGTCCTAAACTTTATCACTCTCACCCTCCGTCCTACTCTGTATCACTCTCACCCTCCGTCCTACTCTGTATCACTCTCACCCTCTGTCCTAGATTGTATCACTCTCAACCTCCATCCTACTCTGTATCACTCTCACCCTCCGTCCTACACTGTACCACTCTCACCCTCCATCCTACACTGTATCACTCTCACCCTCCATCCTACTCTGTATCTCTCTCACCCTCCGTCCCACACTGTATTACTCTCAGCCTCCATACTACACTGTATCACTCTCACCCTCCGTCCTACTCTGTATCACTCTCACCCTCCGTCCTACTCTGTATCACTCTCACGCTCCATCCTGCAATGTATCACTCTCATCCTCCGTCCTACACTGTATCACTCTCATCCTCCGTCCTACTCTGCATCACTCTCTCCCTCCTTCCCACACTGTATCACTCTCACCCTCCGTCCTGCACTCTATCACTCTCACACTCTGTCCTACATTGTTTCACTCTCACCCTCCGTCCTACACTGTATCACTCTCACTCTCCGTCCCGCACTGTATCTCTCTCACCCTCCATTCTACACTGTATCACTCTCACCCTCCGTCCTACACTGTATCACTCTCACCCTCCGTCCTACACTGTATCACTCTCACCCTCCGTCCAACACTGTATCACTCTCACCCTCCGTCCCGCACGCTATCACTCTCACCCTCCATCCCACAATGTATCACTCTCACCCTCCGTCCGACACTGTATCACTCTCACCCACCGTCCCACACTGTATCACTCTTTCTTTCCGTCCTACTCTGTATCACTCTCACCCTCCGTCCTACAATGTATCACTCTCACTCTCCGTCCTACTCTGTATCACTCTCACCCTCCGTCCTACACTGTATCACTCCTACCCTCCGTCCTACACTGTATCACTCTCACCCTCCATCCTACACTGTATCACTCTCACCCTCCATCCTGCACTGTATCACTCTCAACCTCCGCCTGCACTGTATCACTCTCACCCTCCGTCCCACACTCTATCACTCTCACCCTCCATCCCACACTGTATCACACTCACCCTCCGTCCTACACTGTATCGCTCTCACCCTCCGTCCAACAATGTATCACTCTGACCCTCCGTCCTACACTGTATCACTCTCACCCTCCGTCCTACTCTGTATAACTCTCACCCTCCATCCTACATTGTATCACTCTCACCCTCTGTCCTGCATTGTATCACTTTCAACCTCCGTCCTACTCTGTATCACTCTCACCCTCCGTCCAACAATGTATCACTCTCACCCTCCGTCCTACACTGTATCACTCTCACCCTCTGTCCCACACTGTATCACTCTCACCCTCCGTCCTACACTTTATCACTCTCAATTTCCGTCCGACACTGTATCACTCTCACCCTCCGTTCTACACTGTATCACTCTCACCCTCTGTCCTACACTGTATCACTCTCAGCCTCCTTCCCACTCTGTATCACTCTCACCCTCCGTCCCACACTTTTTCACTCTCACTCTCCGTCACACACTGTATCACTCTCACCCTCCGTCCTACACTGTATCACTCTCACCCTCCGTCCTACACTGTATCACTCTCATCCACCGTCCTACACTGTATCACTCTCACCCTCCGTCCCACACTGTATCACTCTCACCCTCCGTCCTACACTGTATCACTCTCACCCTCCGTCCTACTCTTTATCATTCTCACCCTCCGTCCTACTCTGTATCACTCTCACCCTCCGTCCTACTCTGTATCACTCTCACCCTCTGTCCTACATTGTATCACTCTCAACCTCCATCCTACTCTGTATCACTCTCACCCTCCGTCCGACACTGTACCACTCTCACCCTCCATCCTACACTGTTTCATTCTCACCCTCCATCCTACTCTGTATCTCTCTCACACTCCGTCCTACACTGTATCACTCCTACCCTCCGTCCTACACTGTATCACTCTCACCCTCCGTCCTACACTGTATCACTCTCACCCTCCGTCCTACTCTGTATCACTCTCACCCTCCGTCCTACACTGTATCACTCCTACCCTCCATCCTACACTGTATCACTCTCACCTTCCGTCCTACACTGTATCACTCTCACCCTCCATCCTGCACTGTATCACTCTCACCCTCTGCCTGCACTGTATCACTCTCACCCTCCATCCCACAAAGTATCACTCTCACCTTCCGTCTGACACAGTATCACTCTCACCCTCCGTCCCACACTGTATCACTCTCACCTTCCGTCCGACTCTGTATCTCTCTCAACTTCCGTCCTACACTGTATCACTCTCACTCTCCGTCCTACTCTGTATCACTCTCACCCTCCGTCCTACACTGTATCACTCTCACCCTCCGTCCCACACTCTATCACTCTCACCCTCCATCCCACACTGTATCACACTCATCCTCCGTCCTTCACTGTATCGCTCTCACCCTCCGTCCTACACTGTATCACTCTCACCCTCCGTCCTACATTGTATCACTCTCACCCTCCATCCCACATTGTATCAGTCTCACCCTCCATCCCACATTGTATCACTCTCACCCTCCGTCCTACACTGTATCACTCTCGCCCTCCGTCCTACACTGTATCACTCTCACCCTCCGTCCGACTCTGTATCACTCTCAACCTCTGTCCTACTCTGTTTCACTCTCACACTCCATCCCACACAGTATCACTCTCACCCTCCATCCTACACTGTATCACTCTCACCCACCGTCCTACTCTGTATCACACTCACCCTCCGTCCTACACTGTATCACTCTCACCCTCCGTCCTACACTGTATCACTCTCACGCTCCGTCCCACACTGTATCACTCTCACCATCCATCCTACACTGTATCACTCTCACCCTCCGTCCCACAAAATATCACTCTCTCCCTCCGTCCGACTCTGTATCAGTCTCACCCTCCATCCTACACTGTATCACTCTCACCCTCCTTCCTACTCTGTATCACTCTCACCCTCCGTCCTACTCTGTATCACTCTCACCCTCCGTCCAACTCTGTGTCACTCTCACCCTCCATCCTACAATATATCACTCTCACCCTCCGTCCTACACTGTATCACTCTCACCCTCCGTCCCACTCTGTATCACTCTCACCCTCCATCCTACACTGTATCACTCTCACCCTCCGTCCGACTCTGTATCACTCTCACCCTCTGTTCTACTCTGTATCACTGTCACGCTCCGTCCCACACTGTATCACTCTCACCCTCCGTCCTACTCTGTATCACTCTCACCCTCCGTCCTACATTGTATCACTCACAAACTCCGTCCCACCCTGTATCACTCTCACCCTCCGTCCTACTCTGTATCACTCTCACCCTCCGTCCTTCCCTGTATCACTCTCACCCTCCGTCCCACAATGTATCAATCTCATCCTCCGTCCTACACTGTATCACTCTGACCCTGCGTCCTACACTGTATCACTCTCACCCTCCGTCCCACACTGTATCACTCTCACCCTCCGTCCTACAATTTATCACTCTCAATTTCCGTCCGACACTGTATCACTCTCACCCTCCGTCGTACACTGTATCACTCTCACCCTCTGTCCTACACTGTATCACTCTCAGGCTCCTTCCCACTCTGTATAACTCTCACCCTCCGTCCCACACTATATCACTCTCACTCTCCGTCACACACTGTATCACTCTCACCCTCCGTCCTACACTGTATCACTCTCACCCTCCGTCCTACACTGTATCACTCTCATCCACCGTCCTACACTGTATCACTCTCACCCTCCGTCCCACACTGTATCACTCTCACCCTCCGTCCTACACTGTATCACTCTCACCCTCCGTCCTAATCTTTATCACTCTCACCCTCCGTCCTACTCTGTATCACTCTCACCCTCCGTCCTACTCTGTATCACTCTCACCCTCTGTCCTAGATTGTATCACTCTCAACCTCCATCCTACTCTGTATCACTCTCACCCTCCGTCCTACACTGTACCACTCTCACCCTCCATCCTACACTGTATCACTCTCACCCTCCATCCTACTCTGTATCTCTCTCACCCTCCGTCCCACACTGTATTACTCTCAGCCTCCATACTACACTGTATCACTCTCACCCTCCGTCCTACACTGTATCGCTCTCAACCTCCGTCCAACAATGTATCACTCTGACCCTCCGTCCTACACTGTATCACTCTCACCCTCCGTCCTACTCTGTATAACTCTCACCCTCCATCCTACATTGTATCACTCTCACCCTCTGTCCTGCATTGTATCACTTTCAACCTCCGTCCTACTCTGTATCACTCTCACCCTCCGTCCAACAATGTATCACTCTCACCCTCCGTCCTACACTGTATCACTCTCACCCTCTGTCCCACACTGTATCACTCTCACCCTCCGTCCTACACTTTATCACTCTCAATTTCCGTCCGACACTGTATCACTCTCACCCTCCGTTCTACACTGTATCACTCTCACCCTCTGTCCTACACTGTATCACTCTCAGCCTCCTTACCACTCTGTATCACTCTCACCCTCCGTCCCACACTTTTTCACTCTCACTCTCCGTCACACACTGTATCACTCTCACCCTCCGTCCTACACTGTATCACTCTCACCCTCCGTCCTACACTGTATCACTCTCATCCACCGTCCTACACTGTATCACTCTCACCCTCCGTCCCACACTGTATCACTCTCACCCTCCGTCCTACACTGTATCACTCTCACCCTCCGTCCTACTCTTTATCATTCTCACCCTCCGTCCTACTCTGTATCACTCTCACCCTCCGTCCTACTCTGTATCACTCTCACCCTCTGTCCTACATTGTATCACTGTCAACCTCCATCCTACTCTGTATCACTCTCACCCTCCGTCCGACACTGTACCACTCTCACCCTCCATCCTACACTGTTTCACTCTCACCCTCCATCCTACTCTGTATCTCTCTCACCCTCCGTCCCACACTGTATTACTCTCAGCCTCCATACTACACTGTATCACTCTCACCCTCCGATCTACTCTGTATCACTCTCACCCTCCGTCCTACTCTGTATCACTCTCACCCTCCATCCTGCAAAATATCACTCTCATCCTCCATCCTACACTGTATCACTCTCATCCTCCGTCCTACTCTGCATCACTCTCTCCCTCCTTCCCACACTGTATCACTCTCACCGTCCGTCCTACACTGTATCACTCTCACCCTCCGTCCTACACTGTATCACTCCTACCCTCCGTCCTACACTGTATCACTCTCACCCTCCGTCCTACACTGTATCACTCTCACCCTCCGTCCTACTCTGTATCACTCTCACCCTCCGTCCTACACTGTATCACTCCTACCCTCCATCCTACACTGTATCACTCTCACCTTCCGTCCTACTCTGTATCACTCTCACGCTCCGTCCTACAATGTATCACTTTCACTCTCCGTCCTACTCTGTATCACTCTCACCCTCCGTCCTACACTGTATCACTCCTACCCTCCGTCCTACACTGTATCACTCTCACCCTCCATCCTACACTGTATCACTCTCACCCTCCATCCTGCACTGTATCACTCTCACCCTCTGCCTGCACTGTATCACTCTCACCCTCCATCCCACAAAGTATCACTCTCACCTTCCGTCTGACACAGTATCACTCTCACCCTCCGTCCCACACTGTATCACTCTCACCTTCCGTCCGACTCTGTATCTCTCTCAACTTCCGTCCTACACTGTATCACTCTCACTCTCCGTCCTACTCTGTATCACTCTCACCCTCCGTCCTACACTGTATCACTCTCACCCTCCGTCCCACACTCTATCACTCTCACCCTCCATCCCACACTGTATCACACTCATCCTCCGTCCTTCACTGTATCGCTCTCACCCTCCGTGCTACACTGTATCACTCTCACCCTCCGTCCTACATTGTATCACTCTCACCCTCCATCCCACATTGTATCAGTCTCACCCTCCATCCCACATTGTATCACTCTCACCCTCCGTCCTACACTGTATCACTCTCGCCCTCCGTCCTACACTGTATCACTCTCACCCTCCGTCCGACTCTGTATCACTCTCAACCTCTGTCCTACTCTGTTTCACTCTCACACTCCATCCCACACAGTATCACTCTCACCCTCCATCCTACACTGTATCACTCTCACCCACCGTCCTACTCTGTATCACACTCACCCTCCGTCCTACACTGTATCACTCTCACCCTCCGTCCTACACTGTATCACTCTCACGCTCCGTCCCACACTGTATCACTCTCACCATCCATCCTACACTGTATCACTCTCACCCTCCGTCCCACAAAATATCACTCTCTCCCTCCGTCCGACTCTGTATCAGTCTCACCCTCCATCCTACACTGTATCACTCTCACCCTCCTTCCTACTCTGTATCACTCTCACCCTCCATCCTACTCTGTATCACTCTCACCCTCCGTCCAACTCTGTGTCACTCTCACCCTCCATCCTACAATATATCACTCTCACCCTCCGTCCTACACTGTATCACTCTCACCCTCCGTCCCACTCTGTATCACTCTCAACCTCCATCCTACACTGTATCACTCTCACCCTCCGTCCGACTCTGTATCACTCTCACCCTCTGTTCTACTCTGTATCACTGTCACGCTCCGTCCCACACTGTATCACTCTCACCCTCCGTCCTACTCTGTATCACTCTCACCCTCCGTCCTACATTGTATCACTCACAAACTCCGTCCCACCCTGTATCACTCTCACCCTCCGTCCTACTCTGTATCACTCTCACCCTCCGTCCTTCCCTGTATCACTCTCACCCTCCGTCCCACAATGTATCAATCTCATCCTCCGTCCTACACTGTATCACTCTGACCCTCCGTCCCACACTGTATCACTCTCACCCTCCGTCCCACAATGTATCAATCTCATCCTCCGTCCTACACTGTATCACTCTCACCCTCCGTCCCACACTGTATCACTCTCACCCTCCGTCCTACAATTTATCACTCTCAATTTCCGTCCGACACTGTATCACTCTCACCCTCCGTCGTACACTGTATCACTCTCACCCTCTGTCCTACACTGTATCACTCTCAGGCTCCTTCCCACTCTGTATAACTCTCACCCTCCGTCCCACATTATATCACTCTCACTCTCCGTCACACACTGTATCACTCTCACCCTCCGTCCTACACTGTATCACTCTCACCCTCCGTCCTACACTGTATCACTCTCATCCACCGTCCTACACTGTATCACTCTCACCCTCCGTCCCACACTGTATCACTCTCACCCTCCGTCCTACACTGTATCACTCTCACCCTCCGTCCTAATCTTTATCACTCTCACCCTCCGTCCTACTCTGTATCACTCTCACCCTCCATCCTACTCTGTATCACTCTCACCCTCTGTCCTAGATTGTATCACTCTCAACCTCCATCCTACTCTGTATCACTCTCACCCTCCGTCCTACACTGTACCACTCTCACCCTCCATCCTACACTGTATCACTCTCACCCTCCATCCTACTCTGTATCACTCTCACCCTCCGTCCCACACTGTATTACTCTCAGCCTCCATACTACACTGTATCACTCTCACCCTCCGTCCTACTCTGTATCACTCTCACCCTCCGTCATACTCTGTATCACTCTCACCCTCCATCCTGCAATGTATCACTCTCATCCTCCGTCCTACACTGTATCACTCTCATCCTCCGTCCTACTCTGCATCACTCTCTCCCTCCTTCCCACACTGTATCACTCTCACCATCCGTCCTACACTCTATCACTCTCACACTCCGTCCTACATTGTTTCACTCTCACCCTCCGTCCTACACTGTGTCAATCTCACTCTCCGTCCCGCAATATATCTCTCTCACCCTCCATTCTACACTGTATCACTCTCACCCTCCGTCCTACATTGTATCACTCTCACCCTCCGTCCTACACTGTATCACTCTCACCCTCCGTCCAACACTGTATCACTCTCACCCTCCGTCCCGCACGCTATCACTCTCACCCTCCATCCCACAATGTATCACTCTCACCCTCCGTCCAAAACTGTATCACTCTCACCCACCGTCCCACACTGTATCACTCTCTCTTTCCATCCTACTCTGTATCACTCTCACCCTCCGTCCTACAATGTATCACTCTCACTCTCCATCCTACTCTGTATCACTCTCACCCTCCGTCCTACACTGTATCACTCCTACTCTCCGTCCTACACTGTATCACTCTCACCCTCCATCCTACACTGTATCACTCTCACCATCCATCCTGCACTGTATCACTCTCACCCTCCGCCTGCACTGTATCACTCTCACCCTCCGTCCCATACTCTATCACTCTCACCCTCCATCCCACACTGTATCACACTCACCCTCCGTCCTACACTGTATCGCTCTCACCCTCCGTCCAACAATGTATCACTCTGACCCTCCGTCCTACACTGTATCTCTCTCACCCTCCGTCCTACTCTGTATAACTCTCACCCTCCATCCTACATTGTATCACTCTCACCCTCTGTCCTACATTGTATCACTTTCAACCTCCGTCCTACTCTGTATCACTCTCACCCTCCGTCCAACAATGTATCACTCTCACCCTCCGTCCTACACTGTATCACTCTCACCCTCTGTCCCACACTGTATCACTCTCACCCTCCGTCCTACACTTTATCACTCTCAATTTCCGTCCGACACTGTATCACTCTCACCCTCCGTCGTACACTGTATCACTCTCACCCTCTGTCCTACACTGTATCACTCTCAGCCTCCTTCCCACTCTGTATCACTCTCACCCTCCGTCCCACACTTTTTCACACTCACTCTCCGTCACACACTGTATCACTCTCACCCTCCGTCCTACACTGTATCACTCTCACCCTCCGTCCTACACTGTATCACTCTCATCCACCGTCCTACACTGTATGACTCTCACCCTCCGTCCCACACTGTATCACTCTCACCCTCCGCCCTACACTGTATCACTCTCACCCTCCGCCCTACACTGTATCACTCTCACCCTCCGTCCTACACTTTATCACTCTCACCCTCCGTCCTACTCTGTATCACTCTCAACCTCCATCCTACTCTGTATCACTCTCACCCTCCGTCCGACACTGTACCACTCTCACCCTCCATCCTACACTGTATCACTCTCACCCTCCATCCTACTCTGTATCTCTCTCACCCTCCGTCCCACACTGTATTACTCTCAGCCTCCATACTACACTGTATCACTCTCACCCTCCGATCTACTCTGTATCACTCTCACCCTCCGTCCTACTCTGTATCACTCTCACCCTCCATCCTGCAATGTATCACTCTCATCCTCCGTCCTACACTGTATCACTCTCATCCTCCGTCCTACTCTGCATCACTCTCTCCCTCCTTCCCACACTGTATCACTCTCACCCTCTGTCCTACACTGTATCACTCTCACCCTCCGTCCTACACTGTATCACTCTCGCCCTCCGTCCTACACTGTATCACTCTCACCCTCCGTCCTACACTGTATCACTCTCACTCTCCGTCCCGCACTGTATCTCTCTCACCCTCCATTCTACACTGTATCACTCTCACCCTCCGTACTACACTGTATCACTCTCACCCTCCGTCCTACACTGTATCACTCTCACCCTCCGTCCTACACTGTATCACTCCTACCCTCCGTCCTACACTGTATCACTCTCACCCTCCATCCTGCACTGTATCACTCTCACCCTCCACCTGCACTGTATCACTCTCACCCTCCGTCCTACACTGTATCACTCTCACCCTCCGTCCTACATTGTATCACTCTCACCCTCCATCCTACACTATATCACTCCTACCCTCCATCCTACACTGTATCACTCTCACCTTCCGTCCTACTCTGTATCACTCTCACCCTCCGTCCTACAATGTATCACTCTCACTCTCCGTCCTACTCTGTATCACTCTCACCCTCCGTCCTACACTGTATCACTCCTACCCTCCGTCCTACACTGTATCACTCTCACCCTCCATCCTACACTGTATCACTCTCACCCTCCATCCTGCACTGTATCACTCTCACCCTCCGCCTGCACTGTATCACTCTCACCCTCCGTCCTACACTGTATCAATCTCACCCTCCGTCCCACACTCTATCACTCTCACTCTCCATCCCACACTGTATCACACTCAACCTCCGTCCTTCACTGTATCGCTCTCACCCTCCGTCCTACAATGTATCACTCTCACCCTCCGTCCTACACTGTATCACTCTCACCCTCCGTCGCACACTGTATCTCTCTCACCCTCCGTCCCACACTGTATCACACTCACCCTCCGTCCTACATTGTATCACTCTCACCCTCCGTCCTGCACTGTATCACTCTCACCCTCCGTCCGACTCTGTATCACTCTCACCCTCTCTCCTACTCAGTATCACTCTCACCCTCCGTCCCACACAGTATCACTCTCACCCTCAGTCCTACACTGTATCACTCTCACCCTCCGTCCTACTCTGTGTAACTCTCACCCTCCATCCTACTTTGTATCACTCTCACCCTCTGTCCTACATTGTATCACTCTCAACCTCCGTCCTACTCTGTATCACTCTCACCCTCCGTCCTACAATATATCACTCTCACCCTCCGTCCTACACTGTATCAATCTCACCCTCCGTCCCACTCTGTATCACTCTCACCCTCCATCCTACACTGTATCACTCTCACCCTCCATCTGACTCTGTATCACTCTCACCCTCTGTCCTACTCTGTATCACTCTCACCCTCCGTCCTACATTGTATCACTCTCACCCTCTGTCCCACCCTGTATCACTCTCACCATCCGTCCTACTCTGCATCACTCTCAACCTCCGTCCTTCTCTATATCACTCTCACCCTCCGTCCCACACTGTATCAGTCTCACCCTCCGTCCTACACTGTATCACTCTCACCCTCCGTCCTACACTGTATCACTCTCACCCTCCGTCCCACACTCCATCACTCTCACCCTCCATCCCACACTGTATCACTCTCACCCTCCGTCCTACACTGTATCACTCTCACCCCGTTCCACAGTTTTACATTCTCACCCTATGTCCTACTCTGTATCACTCTCACCCTTCGTCCTACTCTGTATCAGTCTCACACTCCGTCCCACACTGTATCACTCACACCCTCCGCCCGACACTGTATCACTCTCACCCTCCGTCCCACAATGTATCACTCTCACCTTCCGTCGTACTCTGTATCACTCTCACCCTCCATCCTACACTGTATCACTCTCACCCTCCGTCCTACTCTGTATCACTCACACCCTCCGTCCTACACTGTATCATTCTCACCCTCCGTCCTACACTGTATCACTCTCACCCTCCGTCCTACACTGTATCACTCTCACCCTCCATCCTATACTGTATCACTCTCACCCACCGTCCTACACTGTATCACTCTCACCCTCCATACTACACTGTATCACTCTCACCCTCCCTCCCACGCTGTATCACTCTCACCCTCCGTCCTACACTGTATCACTGTCACCCTCCCTCCCAAACTGTATCACTCTCACCCTCCGTCCAACAATGTTTCACTCTCACCCTCCGTCCTACACTGTATCACTCTCACCCTCCGTCCTACAATGTATCACTCTCACCCTCCGTCCTACCCTGTATCACTCTCACCCTCCGTCCTGCAATGTATCACACTCACCCTCCGTCCCACACTGTATCACTCTCACCCTCCGTCCCACAATGTATCACTCTCACCCTCCGTCCCACACTGTATCACTCTCACCCTCCGTCCCACTCTGTATCACTCTCACCCTCCGTCCTACATTGTATCACTCTCACCCCGTTCCACAGTGTATCATTCTCACCCTATGTCCTACTCTGTATCACTCTCACCCTCCGTCCTACTCTGTATCAGTCTCACATGCCATCCCACACTGTATCACTCTCACCCTCCGCCCGACACTGTATCACTCTCACCCTCCGTCCCACACTGTATCACTCTCACCTTCAGTCGTACTCTGTGTCACTCTCACCCTCCATCCTACACTGTATCACTCTCACCCTCCGTCCCGCATGCTATCGCCCTCACCCTCCGTCCTGCACTGTATCACTCTCACCCTCCGTCCTACACTGGATCACTCTCACCCTCCGTCCTACACTGTATCACTCTCACCCTCCGTCCTACACTGTATCACTCTCACCCCGTTCCACAGTTTTACATTCTCACCCTATGTCCTACGCTGTATCACTCTCACCCTCCGTCCTACTCTGTATCAGTCTCACACTCCGTCCCACACTGTATCACTCACACCCTCCGCCCGACACTGTATCACTCTCACCCTCCGTCCCACAATGTATCACTCTCACCTTCCGTCGTACTCTGTATCACTCTCACCCTCCATCCTACACTGTATCACTCTCACCCTCCGTCCTACTCTGTATCACTCACACCCTCCGTCCTACACTGTATCACTCTCACCCTCCGTCCTACACTGTATCACTCTCACCCTCCGTCCTACACTGTATCACTCTCACCCTCCATCCTATACTGTATCACTCTCACCCACCGTCCTACACTGTATCACTCTCACCCTCCATACTACACTGTATCACTCTCACCCTCCCTCCCACGCTGTATCACTCTCACCCTCCGTCCTACACTGTATCACTCTCACCCTCCCTCCCAAACTGTATCACTCTCACCCTCCGTCCAACAATGTTTCACTCTCACCCTCCGTCCTACACTGTATCACTCTCACCCTCCGTCCTACAATGTATCACTCTCACCCTCCGTCCTACCCTGTATCACTCTCACCCTCCGTCCTGCAATGTATCACACTCACCCTCCGTCCCACACTGTATCACTCTCACCCTCCGTCCCACAATGTATCACTCTCACCCTCCGTCCCACACTGTAGCACTCTCACCCTCCGTCCCACTCTGTATCACTCTCACCCTCCGTCCTACTCTGTATCACTCTCAACCTCCGTGCTACTCTGTATCACTCTCACCCTCCGTCCCACACTGTATCACCCTCACCCTCCGTCCCACATTGTATCACTCTCACAATCCGTCCGACTCTGTATCACTCTCACCCTCCGTCCAACTCTGTATCACTCTCACCCTCCGTCCCCCACTGTATCACACTCACTATCCGTGATACACTGTATCACTCTCACTCTCCGTCCTACACTATATCACTCTCACCCTCCTCCTACACTGTATCACTCTCACCCTCCATCCTACACTGTATCACTCTCACCCTCCGTCCTAATCTGTACCACACTCACCCTCCGTCCGACTCTGTATCACTCTCACCCTCCGTCCCACACTTTATCACTCTCACCCTCCGTCCTACGCTGTATCACTCTCACCCTCCGTTCCACAATGTATCACTCTCACCCACCATCCCAAACTGTATCACTCTCACCCTCCATCCTACACTGTATCACTCTCACCCTCCGTCCTACACTTTGTCACTCTCACCCTCCATCCCACACTGTATCACTCTCACACTCCGTCCTACACTGTATCACTCTCACCCTCCGTCCTACACTGTATCACTCTCACCCTCCATCCCACACTGTATCATTCTCACCCTCCGTCCTACACAGTATCACTCTCACCCTCTGTCCTACACTGTGTCACTCTCACCCTCCGTCCCACACTGGAGCACTCTCACACTCCGTCCTACACTGTATCAATCTCACCCTCTGTCCTACACTGCATCACTCTCACCCTCCATCCCACACTGTATCACTCTCACCCTCCGTCCTACACTGTATCACTCTCACCCTCCTTCCTACACAGTATCGCTCTCACCCTCCATCCTACACTGTATCACTCTCACCCTCCGTCCAACACTGTATCACTCTCACTCTCCTTCCTACACTCTTTCACTCTCACCCTCCGACCTACACTATATCACTCTCACCCTCCGTCCTACACTATATCACTCTTACCCTCCGTCCTACTCTGTATCACTCTCACCCTCCGTCCTACATTGTATCACTCTCACCCTCCGTCCTACATTGTATCACTCTCACCCTCCGTCCTACACTGTATCACTCTCACCCTCTGTCCTACAATGTATCACTCTCACCCTCCGTCCTACACTGTATCACTCTCACCCTCCGTCCCACACTGTATCACTCTCACCTTCCGTCGTACTCTGTGTCACTCTCACCCTCCATCCTACACTGTATCACTCTCACCCTCCGTCCTACTCTGTATCACTCACACCCTCCGTCCTACACTGTATCACTCTCACCCTCCGTCCTACACTGTATCACTCTCACCCTCCGTCCTACACTGTATCACTCTCACACTCCATCCTATACTGTATCACTCTCACCCACCGTCCTACACTGTATCACTCTCACCCTCCATACTACACTGTACCACTCTCACCCTCCCTCCCACACTGTATCACTCTCACCCTCCGTCCTACACTGTATCACTCTCACCCTCCCTCCCACACTGTATCACTCTCACCCTCCGTCCAACAATGTTTCACTCTCACCCTCCGTCCTACACTGTATCACTCTCACCCTCCGTCCTACAATGTATCACTCTCACCCTCCGTCCGACACTGTATCACTCTCACCCTCCGTCCTGCCATGTATCACACTCACCCTCCGTCCCACACTGTATCACTCTCACCCTCCGTCCCACAATGTATCACTCTCACCCTCAGTCCTACACTGTATCACTCTCACCCTCCGTCCTACACTGTATCACTCTCATCCTCCGTCCTACACTGTATCTCTCTCACCCTCCGTCCCACACTGTATCACTCTCACCCTTCGTCCCACTCTGTATCACTCTCACCCTCCGTCCTACTCTGTATCACTCTCAACCTCCGTGCTACTTTGTATCACTCTCACCCTCCGTCCCACACTGTATCACCCTCACCCTGGGTCCCACATTGTATCACTCTCACAATCCGTCCCACTCTGTATCACTCTCACCCTCCGTCATACTCTGTATCACTCTCACCCTCCGTCCCCCACTGTATCACACTCACTATCCATGATACACTGTATCACTCTCACCCTCCGTCCTACACTATATCACTCTCACCCTCCGTCCTACAATGTATCACTCTCACCCTCCATCCTACACTGTATCACTCTCACCCTCCGTCCTATTCTGTACCACTCTCGCCCCCCGTGAAACTCTGTATCACTCTCACCCTTCGTCCCACACTTTATCACTCTCACCCTCCGTCCTACGCTGTATCACTCTCACCCTCCGTTCCACAATGTATCACTCTCACCCTCCATCCCAAACTGTATCACTCTCACCCTCCATCCTACACTGTATCACTCTCACCCTCCGTCCTACACTGTGTCACTCTCACCCTCCGTCCCACACTGTATCACTCTCACACTCCGTCCTACACTGTATCACTCTCACCCTCCGTCCTACACTGTATCAATCTCACCCTCTGTCCTAAACTGTATCACTCTCACCCTCCATCCCACACTGTATCACTCTCACCCTCCATCCTACACTGTATCACTCTCACCCTCCGTCCTACACAGTATCACTCTCACCCTCCGTCCTACACTTTATCACTCTCACCCTCCGTCCCACACTGTATCACTCTCACCCTCCTTCCTACACTGTATCACTCTCACCCTCCGACCTACACTATATCACTCTCACACTCCGTCCTACACTGTATCACTCTCACCCTCCGTCCTACTCTGTATCACTCTCACCCTCCGTCCTACATTGTATCACTCTCACCCTCCGTCCTACATTGTATCACTCTCACCCTCCGTCCTACACTGTATCACTCTCACCCTCTGTCCTACACTGTATCACTCTCACCCTCCGTCCTACAATGTATCACTCTCACCCTCCGTCGTACACTGTATCACTCTCACCCTCCGTCCTACACTTTATCACTCTCACCCTCCGTCCTACAATGTATCACTCTCACCCTCCGTCCTACAATGTATCACTCTCACCCACCGTCCCGCACTGTATCACTCTCACCCTCCGTCCTACACTGTATCACTCTCACCCTCCGTCCTACACTGTATCACTCTCACCCTCTGTCCTACACTGTATCACTCTCACCCTCCGTCCCACAGTGTATCATTCTCAACATATGTCCTACTCTGTATCACTCTCATCCTCCGTCCTAACCTGTATCAGTCTCACCCTCCATCCCACAATGTATCACTCTCACCCTCCGTCCGACCCTGTATCACTCTCACCCTCCATCCCACACTGTATCACTCTCACCTTTCGTCCTACACTGTATCACTCTCACCCCCTGCCCCACACTGTATCACTCTCACCCTCCATCCCACACTGTATCACTCTCACCCTCCGTCCTACACTGTATCACTCTCACCCTCCGTCCTACACAGTATCACTCTCACCCTCCGTCCCACACTGTATCACACTCAATCTCCTTCCTACACTGTTTTACTCTCACCCTCCGACCGACACTATATCACTCTCACCCTCCGTCCTACACCATATCACTCTCACCCTCCGTCCTACTCTGTATCACTCTCACCCTCCGTCCTACATTGTATCACTCTCACCCTCCGTCCTACATTATATCACTCTCACCCTCCGTCCTACACTGTATCACTCTCACCCTCTGTCCTACAATGTAGCACTCTCACCCTCCATCCTACACTGTATCACTCTCACCCACCGTCCTACACTGTATCACTCTCACCCTCCGTCCTACACTGTATCACTCTCACCCTCCGTCCTACATTTTATCACTCTCACCCTCCGTCCTACAATGTATCACTCTCACCCTCCGTCCTACATTGTATCACTCTCACCCTCCATCCTACACTGTATCACTCTCACCCTCTGTCCTAAACTGTATCACTCTCACCCTCCGTCCTACACTGTATCACTCTCACCCTCGGTCCTACACTGTATCACTCTCACCCTCCGTCCTACACTTTATCACTCTCACCCTCCGTCCTACAATGTATCACTCTCACCCTCCGTCCCGCACTGTATCACTCTCACCCTCCGTCCTACACTGTTTCACTCTCACCCTCCGTCCTACACTGTATCACTCTCACCCTCCGTCCTACACTGTATCACTCTCACCCTCCGTCCCACAGTGTATCATTCTCAACATATGTCCTACTCTGTATCACTCTCACCCTCCGTCCTAACCTGTATCAGTCTCACCCTCCATCCCACAATGTATCACTCTCAACCTCCGTCCGACCCTGTATCACTCTCACCCTCCGTCCCACACTGTATCACTCTCACCTTCCGCCCTACTCTGTATCACTCTCACCCTCCGTCCTACACTTTATCACTCTCACTCTCCTTCCTACTCTGTATCACTCTCACCCACCGTCCTACACTTTATCACTCCTACCCTCCATCCTACACTGTATCACTCTCACACTCCGTCCTAAACTGTATCACTCTCACCCTCCGTCCCACACTGTATCACTCTCACCCTCCGTCCTACACTGTATCACTCTCACCCTCTGTCCCACACTGTATCACTCTCACCCTCCGTCCTAAACTGTATCACTCTCACCCTCCATCCTACACTGTATCACTCTCACCCTCCATTCTACACTGTATCACTCTCACCCTCCGTCCTACAATGTATCACTCTCACCCTCCGTCCTACATTGTATCACTCTCACCCTCCGTCCTACACTGTATCACTCTCACCCTCTGTCCTAAACTGTATCACTCTCACCCTCCGTCCTACACTGTATCACTCTCACCCTCGGTCCTACACTGTATCACTCTCACCCTCCGTCCTACACTTTATCACTCTCACCCTCCGTCCTACAATGTATCACTCTCACCCTCCGTCCCGCACTGTATCACTCTCACCCTCCGTCCTACACTGTTTCACTCTCACCCTCCGTCCTACACTGTATCACTCTCACCCTCCGTCCTACATTATATCACTCTCACCCTCCGTCCTACACTGTATCACTCTCACCCTCTGTCCTACAATGTAGCACTCTCACCCTCCATCCTACACTGTATCACTCTCACCCACCGTCCTACACTGTATCACTCTCACCCTCCGTCCTACACTGTATCACTCTCACCCTCCGTCCTACATTTTATCACTCTCACCCTCCGTCCTACAATGTATCACTCTCACCCTCCGTCCTACATTGTATCACTCTCACCCTCCATCCTACACTGTATCACTCTCACCCTCTGTCCTAAACTGTATCACTCTCACCCTCCGTCCTACACTGTATCACTCTCACCCTCGGTCCTACACTGTATCACTCTCACCCTCCGTCCTACACTTTATCACTCTCACCCTCCGTCCTACAATGTATCACTCTCACCCTCCGTCCCGCACTGTATCACTCTCACCCTCCGTCCTACACTGTTTCACTCTCACCCTCCGTCCTACACTGTATCACTCTCACCCTCCGTCCTACACTGTATCACTCTCACCCTCCGTCCCACAGTGTATCATTCTCAACATATGTCCTACTCTGTATCACTCTCACCCTCCGTCCTAACCTGTATCAGTCTCACCCTCCATCCCACAATGTATCACTCTCAACCTCCGTCCGACCCTGTATCACTCTCACCCTCCGTCCCACACTGTATCACTCTCACCTTCCGCCCTACTCTGTATCACTCTCACCCTCCGTCCTACACTTTATCACTCTCACTCTCCTTCCTACTCTGTATCACTCTCACCCACCGTCCTACACTTTATCACTCCTACCCTCCATCCTACACTGTATCACTCTCACACTCCGTCCTAAACTGTATCACTCTCACCCTCCGTCCCACACTGTATCACTCTCACCCTCCGTCCTACACTGTATCACTCTCACCCTCTGTCCCACACTGTATCACTCTCACCCTCCGTCCTAAACTGTATCACTCTCACCCTCCATCCTACACTGTATCACTCTCACCCTCCATTCTACACTGTATCACTCTCACCCTCCGTCCTACAATGTATCACTCTCACCCTCCGTCCTACATTGTATCACTCTCACCCTCCGTCCTACACTGTATCACTCTCACCCTCTGTCCTAAACTGTATCACTCTCACCCTCCGTCCTACACTGTATCACTCTCACCCTCGGTCCTACACTGTATCACTCTCACCCTCCGTCCTACACTTTATCACTCTCACCCTCCGTCCTACAATGTATCACTCTCACCCTCCGTCCCGCACTGTATCACTCTCACCCTCCGTCCTACACTGTTTCACTCTCACCCTCCGTCCTACACTGTATCACTCTCACCCTCCGTCCTACACTGTATCACTCTCACCCTCCGTCCCACAGTGTATCATTCTCAACATATGTCCTATTCTGTATCACTCTCACCCTCCGTCCTAACCTGTATCAGTCTCACCCTCCATCCCACAATGTATCACTCTCACCCTCCGTCCGACCCTGTATCACTCTCACCCTCCGTCCCACACTGTATCACTCTCACCTTCCGCCCTACTCTGTATCACTCTCACCCTCCGTCCTACACTTTATCACTCTCACTCTCCTTCCTACTCTGTATCACTCTCACCCTCCGTCCTACACTTTATCACTCCTACCCTCCATCCTACACTGTATCACTCTCACCCTCCGTCCTAAACTGTATCACTCTCACCCTCCGTCCCACACTGTATCACTCTCACCCTCCGTCCTACACTGTATCACTCTCACCCTCTGTCCCACACTGTATCACTCTCACCCTCCGTCCTAAACTGTATCACTCTCACCCTCCATCCTACACTGTATCACTCTCACCCTCCATTCTACACTGTATCACTCTCACCCTCCATCCTACACTGTATCGCTCTCACCCTCCGTCCTACACTTTATCACTCTCACCCTCCCCCCTACACAGTATCACTCTCACCCTCCCTCCTACACTGTGTCACTCTCACCCTCCGTCCCACAATGCATCACTCTCACCCTCTTTCCTACATTGTATCACTCTCACCCTCTGTCCCACACTGTATCACTCTCACCCTCCGTCCTACACTGTATCACTCTCACCCTCCGTCCCACTCTGTATCAATCTCACCCTCCGTCCTACTCTGTATCACTCTCACCCTCCGTCCCACACTGTATCACTCTCACTATCCGTCATACACTGTATCACTCTCACCCTCCGTCCTACACTGTATCACTCTCGCCCTCCATCCTACACTGTATCACTCTCACCCTTGGTCCAACAATGTATCACTCTCACCCTCCATCCCAAACTGTATCACTCTCACCATCCGTCCTACACTGTATCACTCTCAAACTCCGTCCTACAATGTATCACTCCCACCCTCCGTCCCACACTGTATCACTCTCACCCTCCGTCCTACACTGTTTCAATCTCACCCTCCGTCCTACACAGTATCACTCTCACCCTCCTTCCTACACTGTATCACTCTCACCCTCCGACCTACATTGTATCACTCTCACCCTCCATCCTACACTGTTTCACTCTCACCCTCCATCCTACTCTGTATCACCCTCACCCTCCATCCTACACTGTATCACTCTCACCCTCCGTCATACACTGTATCACTCTCACCCTCCGTCGTTCATTGTATCACTCTCACCCTCCGTCCGACTCTGTATCACTCTCACCCTCCATCCCACACTAAATCACTCTCACCCTCTGTCCTACACTGTATCACTCTCACCCTCTGTCCCACACTGTATCACTCTCACCCTCCATCCTACACTGTATCACTCTCACCCTCCGTCCTACACTGTATCACTCTAACCCTCCGTCCTACACTGTATCACACTCACCCTCTGTCCCAAACTGTATCACTCTCACCCTCCGTCCTACTCTGTATCATTCTCACCCTCCGTCCCACACTGTATCACTCTCACCCTCCGTCCTACATTGTATCACTCTCACCCTCCGTCCTACTCTGTATCACTCTCACCCTCCGTCCTACTCTGTATCACGCTCACCCTCCATCCCACACTGAATCACTCTCACCCTCCGTCCAACACTGTATCACTCTCACCATCCGTCCTACACTGTATCACTCTCACCCTCCGTCCTACACTTTATCACTCTCACCCTCCGTCCCACACTGTATCACTCTTACCCTCCGTCCTACACTCTATCACTCTCACCCTCCGTCCTACACTGTATCACTCTCACCCTCCGTCCTGCACTCTATCACTCTCACCCTTCGTCCTACACTATATCAATCTCACCCTCCGTCCAACACTGTATCACTCTCACCCTCCGTCCTACTGTGTATCACTCTCACCCTCCGTCCCACACTGTTTCACTCCCACCCTCTGTCCTACACTGTATCACTCTCACGCTCCGTCCCACACTCTATCACTCTCACCCTCCGTCCCACACTGTATCACTCTCACCCTCCGTCCGACTCTGTATCACTCTCACGCTTCTTCCCACACTGCATCACTCTCACCATCCGTCCCACATTGTAACACTCTCACCCTCCGTCCCACTCTGTATCACTCTCACCCTCCGTCCCACACTGTATCACTCTCACCCTCCGTCCTACACTCTATCACTCTCACCCTCCGTCCTACACTGTATCACTCTCACCCTCCGTCCGACACTGTATCACTCTCACCCTCCGTCCTACACTGCATCACTCTCAACCTCCGTCCTAAATTGTATCACTCTCACCCTCCATCCTACACTGTATCACTCTAACCCTCCGTCCTACACTGTATCACTCTCACCCTCCATCCCACTCTGTATCACTCTCACCCTCCGTCCTACTCTGTAACACTCTCACCCTCCGTCCTACTCTGTATCACTCTCACCCTTCTTCCCACACTGTTTCACTCTCACCATCCGTCCCACATTGTATCACTCTCGCCCTCCATCCTACACTGTATCCCTCTCACCCTCCTTCCCACACTGTATCACTCTCGCCCTCTGTCCCAAACTGTATCACTCTCACCCTCCGTCCTACACTGTATCACTCTCACCCTCCGTCATACACTGTGTAACTCTCAGCCTCCTTCCCACACTGTATCACTCTCGCCCTCCGTCCAACACTGTATCACTCTCACCCTCCGTCCTACACTGTATCACTCTCAAACTCCGTCCTACACTGTATCACTCTCACCGTCCATCCCACACTTTATCACTCTCACCCTCCGTCCTACACTGTATCACTCTCACCCTCCGTCCTACACAGTATCACTCTCACCCTCCGTCCTACACTGTATCATTCTCACCCTCCGTCCCACAATGTATCACTCTCACCCTCCTTCCTACACTGTATCACTCTCACCCACCGTCCTACTCTGTATCACTCTCACCCTCCATCCTACACTGTATCACTCTCACCCTCCGTCCTACACTGTATCACTCTCACCCTCCGTCCTACTGTGTATCACTCTCACCCTCCATCCAACACTGTATCACTCTCACCCTCCGTCCTACACTGTGTAACTCTCAGCCTCCTTCCCACACTGTATCACTCTCGCCCTCCGTCCAACACTGTATCACTCTCACCCTCCGTCCTACACTGTATCACTCTCAAACTCCGTCCTACACTGTATCACTCTCACCCTCCGTCCCACACTTTATCACTCTCACCCTCCGTCCTACACTGTATCACTCTCACCCTCCGTCCTACACAGTATCACTCTCACCCTCCGTCCTACACTGTATCATTCTCACCCTCCGTCCCACACTGTATCACTCTCACCCTCCTTCCTACACTGTATCACTCTCACCCTCCGTCCTACTCTGTATCACTCTCACCCTCCGTCCTACACTGTATCACTCTCACCCTCCGTCCTACACTGTATCACTCTCACCCTCCGTCCTACACTGTATCACTCTCACCCTCCGTCTGACTCTGTATCACTCTCACCCTCCATCCCACACTGAATCACTCTCACCCTACGTCCCACACTGTATCCCTCTCACCCTACATCCTACACTGTATCACTCTCACCCTCCGTCCTA
This sequence comes from Somniosus microcephalus, assembly GCF_052327205.1. Taxonomy (NCBI): domain Eukaryota; kingdom Metazoa; phylum Chordata; class Chondrichthyes; order Squaliformes; family Somniosidae; genus Somniosus; species Somniosus microcephalus. Next base: position 66,038,626 of record NC_141010.1, on the reverse strand, counting down.
CACTGTATCACTCTCACCCTCCGTCCTACTCTGTATCACTCTCACCCTCCATCCCACACTATATCACTCTCACCCTCCGTCCTACACTGTATCACTCTTGCCCTCCATCCTACTCTGTATCACTCTCACCCTCCGTCCTACTCTGTATCACGCTCACCCTCCGTCCCACACTGTATCAATCTCACCCTCCGTCCAACACTGTATCACTCTCACCCTCTGTCCTACACTGTATCACTCTCACCCTCCGTCCGACTCTGTATCACTCTCAGCCTCCATCCCACAGTGAATCACTCTCACCCTCCGTCCCACAATGTATCACTCTCACGCTCCATCCGACACTGTATTACTCTCACCCTCCGTCCTACGCTGTATCACCCTCACCCTCCGTCCCGCATGCTATCGCTCTCACCCTCCGTCCCGCACTGTATCACTCTCACCCTCCGTCCTACACTGTATCAGTCTCTCACTCCATCCCACACTGTATCCCTCTCACCCTCCGCCTGACACTGTATCACTCTCACCCTCCGTCCCACACTTTATCACTCTCACCTTCCGTCGTACTCTGTATCACTCTCACCCTCCATCCTACACTTTATCACTCTCACCCTCCGTCCTACTCTGTATCACTCTCACCCTCCATCCCACACTATATCACTCTCACCCTCCGTCCTACACTGTATCACTCTCGCCCTCCATCCTACTCTGTATCACTCTCACCCTCCGTCCTACTCTGTATCACGCTCACCCTCCGTCCCACACTGTATCAATCTCACCCTCCGTCCAACACTGTATCACTCTCACCCTCCATCCTACTCTGTATCACTCTCACCCTCCGTCCCACACTGTATCACTCTCACCCTCCGTCCCACACTGTATCACTCGCACCCTCCGCCCTACACTGCATCACTCTCAACCTCCGTCCTAAATTGTATCACTCTCACCCTCCATCCTACACTGTATCACTCTCACCCTCTGTCCTACACTGTATCACTCTCACCCTCCATCCTACACTGTATCACTCTCACCCTCCGTCCTACACTGTATCACTCTCACCCTCCGTCCCACAATGTATCACTCTCACCCTCTGTCCTACACTGTATCACTCTCACCCTCAGTCCTACACTGTATCACTCTCACCCTCCATCGGACACTGTATTACTCTCACCCTCCGTCCTCCATTGTATCACACTCACCCTCCGTCCCGCATGCTATCGCTCTCACCCTCTGTCCCGCACTGTATCACTCTCACCCGCCATCCTACACTGTATCACTGTCACCCTCCGTTCTACACTGTATCACTCTCACCCTCCGTCCTACACTGTATCACTATCACCCTCCGTCCTACACTGTATCACTCTCACCCCCGTTCCACAGTGTATCATTCTCACCCTATGTCCTACTCTGTATCACTCTCACCCTCCGTCCTACTCTGTATCAGTCTCACACTCCATCCCACACTGTATCACTCTCACCCTCCGCCTGACACTCTATCACTCTCACCCTCCGTCCCACACTGTATCACTCTCACCTTCCATCGTACGCTGTATCACACTCACCCTCCATCCTACACTGTATCACTCTCACCCTCCGTCCTACACTGTATCACTCTCACCCTCCGTCCCACAATGTATCACTCTCACCCTCTGTCCTACACTGTATCACTCTCACCCTCAGTCCTACACTGTATCACTCTCACCCTCCATCGGACATTGTATTACTCTCACCCTCCGTCCTCCATTGTATCACACTCACCCTCCGTCCCGCATGCTATCGCTCTCACCCTCTGTCCCGCACTGTATCACTCTCACCCGCCATCCTACACTGTATCACTGTCACCCTCCGTTCTACACTGTATCACTCTCACCCTCCGTCCTACACTGTATCACTCTCACCCTCCGTCCTACACTGTATCACTCTCACCCCCGTTCCACAGTGTATCATTCTCACCCTATGTCCTACTCTGTATCACTCTCACCCTCCGTCCTACTCTGTATCAGTCTCACACTCCATCCCACACTGTATCACTCTCACCCTCCGCCTGACACTCTATCACTCTCACCCTCCGTCCCACACTGCATCACTCTCACCTTCCATCGTACGCTGTATCACTCTCACCCTCCATCCTACACTTTATCAATCTCACCCTCCGTCCTAATCTGTATCACTCACACCCTCCGTCCTACTCTGTATCACTCTCACCCTCCGTCCTACACTGTATCACTCTCACCCTCTGTCCTACACTGTATCACTCTCACCCTCCATCCTATACTGTATCACTCTCACCCACCGTCCTACACTGTATCACTCTCACCCTCCATACTACACTGTATCACTCTCACCCTCCGTCCTACACTGTATCACTCTCACTATCCGTGATAAACTGTATCACTCTCACCCTCCGTCCTACAGTGTATCACTCTCACCCTCCGTCCTACACTGTATCACTCTCACCCTCCGTCCGACTCTGTATCACTCTCACCCTCCGTCCCACACGTTATCACTCTCACCCTCCGTCCTACTCTGTATTACTCTCACCATCCGTCCCACAATGTATCACTCTCATCCTCCATCCCAAACTGTATCACTCTCACCCTCCATCCTAAACTGTATCACTCTCACCCTCCGTCCTACACTGTGTCACTCTCACCCTCCATCCCACACTGTATCACTCTCACACTCCGTCCTACACTGTATCACTCTCACCCTCCATCCTACACTGTATCACTCTCACCCTCTGTCCTACACTGTATCACTCTCACCCTCCATCACACACTGTATCACTCTCACCCTCCGTCCTACACTGTATCACTCTCACCCTCCGTCCTACACAGTATCACTCTCACCCTCCGTCCTACACTGTATCACTCTCACCCTCCGTCCCACACTGTATCACTCTCACCCTCCTTCCTACACTGTATCACTCTCACCCTCCGACCTGCACTGTATCACTCTCACCCTCCGTCCTACACTGTATCACTCTCACCCTCCGTCCTACTCTGTATCACTCTCACCCTCCGTCCTACATTGTATCACTCTCACACTCCATCCTACACTGTATCACTCTCACCCTCTGTCCTACACTGTATCACTCTCACCCTCCGTCCGACTCTGTATCACTCTCACCCTCCATCCCACACTGAATCACTCTCACCCTCCGTCCTACACTGTATCACTCTCACCCTCCGTCCCGCATGCTATCGCTCTCACCCTCCGTCCCGCACTGTATCACTCTCACCCTCCGTCCTACACTGTATCAGTCTCTCACTCCATCCCACACTGTATCCCTCTCACCCTCCGCCTGACACTGTATCACTCTCACCCTCCGTCCCACACTTTATCACTCTCACCTTCCGTCGTACTCTGTATCACTCTCACCCTCCATCCTACACTTTATCACTCTCACCCTCCGTCCTACTCTGTATCACTCTCACCCTCCATCCCACACTATATCACTCTCACCCTCCGTCCTACACTGTATCACTCTCGCCCTCCATCCTACTCTGTATCACTCTCACCCTCCGTCCTACTCTGTATCACGCTCACCCTCCGTCCCACACTGTATCAATCTCACCCTCCGTCCAACACTGTATCACTCTCACCCTCCATCCTACTCTGTATCACTCTCACCCTCCGTCCCACACTGTATCACTCTCACCCTCCATCCCACACTGTATCACTCGCACCCTCCGCCCTACACTGCATCACTCTCAACCTCCGTCCTAAATTGTATCACTCTCACCCTCCATCCTACACTGTATCACTCTCACCCTCTGTCCTACACTGTATCACTCTCACCCTCCATCCTACACTGTATCACTCTCACCCTCCGTCCTACACTGTATCACTCTCACCCTCCGTCCCACAATGTATCACTCTCACCCTCTGTCCTACACTGTATCACTCTCACCCTCAGTCCTACACTGTATCACTCTCACCCTCCGTCCTACACTATATCACTCTCACCCTCCATCGGACACTGTATTACTCTCACCCTCCGTCCTCCATTGTATCACACTCGCCCTCCGTCCCGCATGCTATCGCTCTCACCCTCTGTCCCGCACTGTATCACTCTCACCCGCCATCCTACACTGTATCACTCTCACCCTCCGTCCTACACTGTATCACTCTCACCCTCCGTCCTACACTGTATCACTCTCACCCTCCGTCCTACACTGTATCACTCTCACCCCCGTTCCACAGTGTATCATTCTCACCCTATGTCCTACTCTGTATCACTCTCACCCTCCGTCCTACTCTGTATCAGTCTCACACTCCATCCCACACTCTATCACTCTCACCCTCCATCCTACACTGTATCACTCTCACCTTCCATCGTACGCTGTATCACTCTCACCCTCCATCCTACACTTTATCAATCTCACCCTCCGTCCTAATCTGTATCACTCACACCCTCCGTCCTACTCTGTATCACTCTCACCCTCCGTCCTACACTGTATCACTCTCACCCTCTGTCCTACACTGTATCACTCTCACCCTCCATCCTATACTGTATCACTCTCACCCACCGTCCTACACTGTATCACTCTCACCCTCCATACTACACTGTATCACTCTCACCCTCCATCCTACACTGTATCACTCTCACTATCCGTGATACACTGTATCACTCTCACCCTCCGTCCTACAGTGTATCACTCTCACCCTCAGTCCTACACTGTATCACTCTCACCCTCCGTCCTACACTATATCACTCTCACCCTCCATCCGACACTGTATTACTCTCACCCTCCGTCCTCCACTGTATCACACTCACCCTCCGTCCCGCATGCTATCGCTCTCACCCTCCGTCCCGCACTGTATCACTCTCACCCGCCATCCTACACTGTATCACTCTCACCCTCCGTCCTACACTGTATCACTCTCACCCTCCGTCCTACACTGTATCTCTCTCACCCTCCGTCCTACACTGTATCACTCTCACCCCCGTTCCACAGTGTATCATTCTCACCCTATGTCCTACTCTGTATCACTCTCACCCTCCGTCCTACTCTGTATCAGTCTCACACTCCATCCCACACTGTATCACTCTCACCCTCCGCCTGACACTCTATCACTCTCACCCTCCGTCCCACACTGTATCACTCTCACCTTCCGTCGTACGCTGTATCACTCTCACCCTCCATCCTACACTTTATCAATCTCACCCTCCGTCCTACTCTGTATCACTCACACCCTCCGTCCTACTCTGTATCACTCTCACCCTCCGTCCTACACTGTATCACTCTCACCCTCTGTCCTACACTGTATCACTCTCACCCTCCATCCTATGCTGTATCACTCTCACCCACCGTCCTGCACTGTATCACTCTCACCCTCCATACTACACTTTATCACTCTCACCCTCCCTCCCACACTGTATCACTCTCACCCTCCGTCCTACACTGTATCACTCTCACCCTCCCTCCCACACTGTATCACTCTCACCCTCCGTCCTACACTGTATCACTTTCACCCTCCCTCCTACACTGTATCACTCTCACCCTCCGACCTACACTGTATCACTCTCACCCTCCGTCCTACAATGTATCACTCTCACCCTCCGTCCTACAATGCATCACGCTCACCCTCCGTCCCACACTGTATCACTCTCACCCTCCCTCCCACAATGTATCACTCTCACCCTCTGTCCTACACTGTATCACTCTCACCCTCAGTCCTGCACTGTATCACTCTCACCCTCCGTCCTACACTGTATCACTTTCACCCTCCGTCCTACACTGTATCACTCTCACCCTCCGTCCCACATTGTATCACTCTCACCCTCCGTCCCACACTGTATCACTCTCACCCTCCGTCCCACACTGTATCACTCGCACCCTCCGCCATACACTGCATCACTCTCAACCTCCGTCCTAAATTGTATCACTCTCACCCTCCATCCTACACTGTATCACTCTCACCCTCTGTCCTACACTGTATCACTCTCACCCTCCATCCTACACTGTGTCACTCTCACCCTCCGTCCTACACTGTATCACTCTCACCCTCCGTACCACAATGTATCACTCTCACCCTCTGTCCTACACTGTATCACTCTCACCCTCAGTCCTACACTGTATCACTCTCACCCTCCGTCCTACACTATATCACTCTCACCCTCCATCCGACATTGTATTACTCTCACCCTCCGTCCTCCACTGTATCACACTCACCCTCCGTCCCGCATGCTATCGCTCTCACCCTCCGTCCCGCACTGTATCACTCTCACCCGCCATCCTACACTGTATCACTCTCACCCTCCGTCCTACACTGTATCACTCTCACCCTCCGTCCTACACTGTATCACTCTCACCCTCCGTCCTACACTGTATCACTCTCACCCCCGTTCCACAGTGTATCATTCTCACCCTATGTCCTACTCTGCATCACTCTCACCCTCCGTCCTACTCTGTATCAGTCTCACACTCCATCCCACACTGTATCACTCTCACCCTCCGTCCCACACTGTATCACTCGCACCCTCCGCCCTACACTGCATCACTCTCAACCTCCGTCCTAAATTGTATCACTCTCACCCTCCATCCTACACTGTATCACTCTCACCCTCTGTCCTACACTGTATCACTCTCACCCTCCATCCTACACTGTATCACTCTTACCCTCCGTCCTACACTGTATCACTCTCACCCTCCGTCCCACAATGTTTCACTCTCACCCTCTGTCCTACACTGTATCACTCTCACCCTCAGTCCTACACTGTATCACTCTCACCCTCCGTCCTACACTATATCACTCTCACCCTCCATCGGACACTGTATTACTCTCACCCTCCGTCCTCCATTGTATCACACTCACCCTCCGTCCCGCATGCTATCGCTCTCACCCTCTGTCCCGCACTGTATCACTCTCAACCGCCATCCTACACTGTATCACTCTCACCCTCCGTCCTACACTGTATCACTCTCACCCTCCGTCCTACACTGTATCACTCTCACCCTCCGTCCTACACTGTATCACTCTCACCCCCGTTCCACAGTGTATCATTCTCACCCTATGTCCTACTCTGTATCACTCTCACCCTCCGTCCTACTCTGTATCAGTCTCACACTCCATCCCACACTCTATCACTCTCACCCTCCGCCTGACACTCTATCAGTCTCACCCTCCGTCCCACACTGTATCACTCTCACCTTCCATCGTACGCTGTATCACTCTCACCCTCCATCCTACACTTTATCAATCTCACCCTCCGTCCTAATCTGTATCACTCACACCCTCCGTCCTACTCTGTATCACTCTCACCCTCCGTCCTACACTGTATCACTCTCACCCTCTGTCCTACACTGTATCACTCTCACCCTCCATCCTATACTGTATCACTCTCACCCACCGTCCTAAACTGTATCACTCTCACCCTCCATACTACACTGTATCACTCTCACCCTCCATCCTACACTGTATCACTCTCACTATCCGTGATACACTGTATCACTCTCACCCTCCGTCCTACAGTGTATCACTCTCACCCTCAGTCCTACACTGTATCACTCTCACCCTCCGTCCTACACTATATCACTCTCACCCTCCATCCGACACTGCATTACTCTCACCCTCCGTCCTCCACTGTATCACACTCACACTCCGTCCTGCATGCTATCGCTCTCACCCTCCGTCCCGCACTGTATCACTCTCACCCGCCTTCCTACACTGTATCACTCTCACCCTCCGTCCTACACTGTATCACTCTCACCCTCCGTCCTACACTGTATCACTCTCACCCTCCGTCCTACACTGTATCACTCTCACCCCCGTTCCACAGTGTATCATTCTCACCCTATGTCCTACTCTGTATCACTCTCACCCTCCGTCCTACTCTGTATCAGTCTCACACTCCATCCCACACTGTATCACTCTCACCCTCCACCTGACACTCTATCACTCTCACCCTCCGTCCCACACTGTATCACTCTCACCTTCCGTCGTACGCTGTATCACTCTCACCCTCCATCCTACACTTTATCAATCTCACCCTCCGTCCTACTCTGTATCACTCACACCCTCCGTCCTACTCTGTATCACTCTCACCCTCCGTCCTACACTGTATCACTCTCACCCTCTGTCCTACACTGTATCACTCTCACCCTCCATCCTATGCTGTATCACTCTCACCCACCGTCCTGCACTGTATCACTCTCACCCTCCATACTACACTGTATCACTCTCACCCTCCCTCCCACACTGTATCACTCTCACCCTCCGTCCTACACTGTATCAATCTCACCCTCCCTCCCACACTGTATCACTCTCACCCTCCGTCCTACACTGTATCACTCTCACCCTCCCTCCTACACTGTATCACTCTCACCCTCCGACCTACACTGTATCACTCTCACCCTCCGTCCTACAATGTATCACTCTCACCCTCCGTCCTACAATGCATCACGCTCACCCTCCATCCCACACTGTATCACTCTCACCCTCCCTCCCACAATGTATCACTCTCACCCTCTGTCCTACACTGTATCACTCTCACCCTCAGTCCTGCACTGTATCACTCTCACCCTCCGTCCTACACTGTATCACTCTCACCCTCCGTCCTACACTGTATCACTCTCACCCTCCGTCCCACATTGTATCACTCTCACCCTCCGTCCCACACTGTATCACTCTCACCCTCCGTCCCACACTGTATCACTCGCACCCTCCGCCATACACTGCATCACTCTCAACCTCCGTCCTAAATTGTATCACTCTCACCCTCCATCCTACACTGTATCACTCTCACCCTCTGTCCTACACTGTATCACTCTCACCCTCCATCCTACACTGTGTCACTCTCACCCTCCGTCCTACACTGTATCACTCTCACCCTCCGTCCCACAATGTATCACTCTCACCCTCTGTCCTACACTGTATCACTCTCACCCTCAGTCCTACACTGTATCACTCTCACCCTCCGTCCTACACTATATCACTCTCACCCTCCATCCGACACTGTATTACTCTCACCCTCCGTCCTCCACTGTATCACACTCAACCTCCGTCCCGCATGCTATCGCTCTCACCCTCCGTCCCGCACTGTATCACTCTCACCCGCCATCCTACACTGTATCACTCTCACCCTCCGTCCTACACTGTATCACTCTCACCCTCCGTCCTACACTGTATCACTCTCACCCTCCGTCCTACACTGTATCACTCTCACCCCCGTTCCACAGTGTATCATTCTCACCCTATGTCCTACTCTGCATCACTCTCACCCTCCGTCCTACTCTGTATCAGTCTCACACTCCATCCCACACTGTATCACTCTCACCCTCCGCCTGACACTCTATCACTCTCACCCTCCGTCCCACACTGTATCACTCTCACCTTCCATCGTACGCTGTATCACTCTCACCCTCCATCCTACACTTTATCAATCTCACCCTCCGTCCTACTCTGTATCACTCACACCCTCCGTCCTACTCTGTATCACTCTCACCCTCCGTCCTACATTGTATCACTCTCACCCTCTGTCCTACACTGTATCACTCTCACCCTCCATTCTATACTGTATCACTCTCACCCACCGTCCTGCACTGTATCACTCTCACCCTCCATACTACACTGTATCACTCTCACCCACCCTCCCACACTGTATCACTCTCACCCTCCGTCCTACACTGTATCACTCTCACCCTCCGTCCTACACTGTATCACTCTCACCCTCCCTCCTACACTGTATCACTCTCACCCTCCGTCCTACACTGTATCACTCTCACCCTCCGTCCTACGATGTATCACTCTCACCCTCCGTCCTACAATGCATCACGCTCACCCTCCGTCCCACACTGTATCACTCTCACCCTCCGTCCCACAATGTATCACTCTCACCCTCTGTCCTACACTGTATCACTCTCACCCTCAGTCCTGCACTGTATCACTCTCACCCTCCGCCCTGCACTGTATCACTCTCACCCTCTGTCCTACACTGTATCACTCTCACCCTCCGTCCCACACTGTATCACTCTCACCCTCCGTCCCACTCTGTATCACTCTCACCCTCCGTCCTACTCTGTATCACTCTCAACCTCCGTGCTACTCTGTATCACTCTCACTATCCGTGATACACTGTATCACTCTCACCCTCCGTCCTACACTGTATCACTCTCACCCTCCGTCCTACACTGTATCACTCTCACCCTCCGTCCTACACTGTGTCACTCTCACTATCCGTGATACACTGTATCACTCTCACCCTCCGTCCTACACTGTATCACTCTCACCCTCCGTCCTACACTGTATCACTCTCACCCTCCGTCCGACTCTGTATCACTCTCACCCTCCGTCCCACACGTTATCACTCTCACCCTCCGTCCTACTCTGTATTACTCTCACCATCCGTCCCACAATGTATCACTCTCACCCTCCATCCCAAACTGTATCACTCTCACCCTCCATCCTACATTGTATCACTCTCACCCTCCGTCCTACACTGTGTCACTCTCACCCTCCGTCCCACACTGTATCACTCTCACACTCCGTCCTACACTGTATCACTCTCACCCTCTGTCCCACACTGTATCACTCTCACCCTCCGTCCTACACTGTATCACTCTCACCCTCCGTCCTACACAGCATCACTCTCACCCTCCGTCCTACACTGTATCACTCTCACCCTCCGTCCCACACTGTATCACTCTCACCCTCCTTCCTACACTGTATCACTCTCACCCTCCGACCTGCACTGTATCACTCTCACCCTCCGTCCTACACTGTATCACTCTCACCCTCCGTCCTACTCTGTATCACTCTCACCGTCCGTCCTACATTGTATCACTCTCACCCTCCATCCTACACTGTATCACTCTCAACCTCTGTCCTACACTGTATCACTCTCACCCTCCATCCGACTCTGTATCACTCTCACCCTCCATCCCACACTGAATCACTCTCACCCTCCGTCCCACAATGTATCACTCTCACGCTCCATCCGACACTGTATTACTCTCACCCTCCGTCCTACACTGTATCACTCTCACCCTCCGTCCAGCATGCTATCGCTCTCACCCTCCGTCCCGCACTGTATCACTCTCACCCTCCGTCCTACACTGTATCACTCTCACCCTCCGTCCAGCATGCGATCGCTCTCACCCTCCGTCCCGCACTGTATCACTCTCACCCTCCGTCCTACACTGTATCAGTCTGTCACTGCATTCCACACTGTATCCCTCTCAACCTCCGCCTGAAACTGTATCACTCTCACCCTCCGTCCCACACTTTATCACTCTCACCTTCCGTCGTACTCTGTATCACTCTCACCCTCCATCCTACACTTTATCACTCTCACCCTCCGTCCTACTCTGTATCACTCACACCCTCCGTCCTACACTGTATCACTCTCACCCGCCGTCCTACACTGTATCACTCTCACCCTCCGTCCTACACTGTATCACTCTCACCCTCCATCCTATACTGTATCACTCTCACCCTCCCTCCTACACTGTATCACTCTCACCCTCTATCCTACACTGTATCACTCTCACCCTCCGTCCTACACTGTATCACTCTCACCCTCCGTCCTACACTGTATCACTCTCAACCTCCATCCTACACTGTATCACTCTCACCCTCCCTCCTACACTGTATCACTCCCACCCTCCGTCCTACACTGTATCTCTCTCACCCTCCCTCCCACACTGTATCACTCTCACCCTCCGTCCTACAATGTATCACTCTCACCCTCCGTCCTTCAATGTATAACTCTCACCCTCCGTCCCACACTGTATCACTCTCACCCTCCATCCCACAATGTATCACTCTCACCCTCTGTCCTACACTGTATCACTCTCACCCTCAGTCCTACACTGTATCACTCTCACCCTCCGTCCTACACTGTATCTCTCTCACCCTCCGTCCGACACAGTATCACTCTCACCCTCCGTCCCACACTGTATCACTCTCACCCTCCGTCCCACTCTTTATCACTCTCACCCTCCGTCCTACTCTGTATCACTCTCAACCTCCGTGCTACTCTGTTTCACTCTCACCCTCCGTCCCACACTGTATCACCCTCACCCTCCGTCCCACATTGTATCACTCTCACAATCCGTCCCACTCTGTATCACTCTCACCCTCCGCCCTACTCTGTATCACACTCACCCTCCGTCCCCCACTGTATCACTCTCACTATCCGTGATACACTGTATCACTCTCACCCTCCGTCCTACACTGTATCACTCTCACCCTCCGTCCTACACTGTATCACTCTCACCCTCCGTCCTACACTGTATCACTCTCACCCTCCGTCCTACTCTGTACCACTGTCACCCTCCGTCCGACTCTGTATCAATCTCACACTCCGTCCCACACGTTATCACTCTCACCCTCCGTCCGACTCTGTATCACTCTCACCCTCCGTCCCTCAATGTATCACTCTCACCCTCCATCCCAAACTGTATCACTCTCACCCTCCATCCTACACTGTATCACTCTCACCCTCCGTCCGACTCTGTATCACTCTCACCCTTCGTCCCACACTGTATCACTCTCACCCTCCATCCTACACTGTATCACTCTCACCCTCCGTCCTACACTGTATCACTCTCACCCTCCGTCCTACACTGTATCTCACTCACCCTCCATCCCACACTTTATCACTCTCACCCTCCGTCCTACTCTGTATCACTCTCACCCTCCATCCCACACTGTATCAGTCTCACCCTCCGTCCTACACTGTATCACTCTCGCCCTCCATCCTACTCTGTATCACTCTCACCCTCTGTCCTACTCTGTATCACACTCACCCTCCGTCCCACACTGTATCACTCTCACCCTCCGTCCGACACTGTATCACTCTCACCCCCGTTCCACAGTGTATCATTCTCACCCTATGTCCTACTCTGTATCACTCTCACCCTCCGTCCTACTCTGTATCAGTGTCACACTCCATCCCACACTGTATCACTCTCACCCTCCGCCTGACACTCTATCACTCTCACCCTCCGTCCCACACTGTATCACTCTCATCTTCCGTCGTACGCTGTTTCACTCTCACCCTCCATCCTACACTTTATCAATCTCACACTCCGTCCTACTCTGTATCACTCACACCCTCCGTCCTACTCTGTATCACTCTCACCCTCCGTCCGACACTGTATCACTCTCACCCTCTGTCCTACACTGTATCACTCTCACCCTCCATCCTATACTGTATCACTCTCACCCACCGTCCTACACTGTATCACTCTCACCCTCCATACTACACTATCACTCTCACCCTCCCTCCCACACTGTATCACTCTCACACTCCGTCCTACACTGTATCACTCTCACCCTCCCTCCCACACTGTATCACTCTCACCCTCCGTCCTACACTGTATCACTCTCACCCTCCCTCCTACACTGTATCACTCTCACCCTCCGTCCTACACTGTATCACTCTCACCCTCCGTCCTACAATGTATCACTCTCACCCTCCGTCCTACAATGCATCACTCTCACCCTCCGTCCCACACTGTATCACTCTCACCCTCCGTCCCACAATGTATCACTCTCACCCTCTGTCCTACACTGTATCACTCTCACCCTCAGACCTACACTGTATCACTCTCACCCTCCGTCCTACACTGTATCACTCTCACCCTCCGTCGTACACTGTATCACTCTCACCCTCCGTCCCACGCTGTATCACTCTCACCCTCCGTCCCACTCTGTATCACTCTCACCCTCCGTCCTACTCTGTATCACTCTCAACCTCCGTGCTACTCTTAATCACTCTCACCCTCCGTCCCACACTGTATCATCCTCACCCTCCATCCCACATTGTATCACTCTCACAATCCGTCCCACTCTGTATCACTCTCACCCTGCGTCCTACTCTGTATCACTCTCACCCTCCGTCCCCCACTGTATCACTCTCACTATCCGTGATACACTGTATCACTCTCACCCTCCGTCCTACACTGTATCACTCTCACCCTCCGTCCTACAATGTATCACTCACACCCTCCGTCCTACACTGTATCACTCTCACTATCCGTGATACACTGTATCACTCTCACCCTCCGTCCCACACTGTATCACTCTCACCCTCCGTCCTACACTGTATCACTCTCACCCTCCATCCGACTCTATCACTCTCACCCTCCGTCCCACACGTTATCACTCTCACCCTCCGTCCTACTCTGTATTACTCTCACCCTCCGTCCTACACTGTATCACTCTCACCCTCCGTCCCACACTGTATCACTCTCACCCTCCGTCCCACTCTGTATCACTCTCACCCTCCGTCCTACTCTGTATCACTCTCAACCTCCGTGCTACTCTGTATCACTCTCACCCTCCGTCCCACACTGTATCACCCTCACCCTCCGTCCCACATTGTATCACTCTCACAATCCGTCCCACTCTGTATCACTCTCACCCTCCGCCCTACTCTGTATCACTCTCACACTCCGTCCCCCACTGTATCACTCTCACTATCCGTGATACACTGTATCACTCTCACCCTCCATCCTACACTGTATCACTCTCACCCTCCGTCCTACACTGTATCACTCTCACCCTCTCTCCTACACTGTATCACTCTCACCCTCCGTCCTACTCTGTACCACTGTCACCCTCCGTCCGACTCTGTATCACTCTCACCCTCCGTCCCACACGTTATCACTCTCACCCTCCGTCCGACTCTGTATCACTCTCACCCTCCGTCCCACAATGTTTCACTCTCACCCTCCATCCAAAACTGTATCACTCTCACCCTCCATCCTACACTGTATCACTCTCACCCTCCGTCCGACTCTGTATCACTCTCACCCTCCGTCCCACACTGTATCACTCTCACCCTCCATCCTACACTGTATCACTCTCACCCTCCGTCCTACACTGTATTACTCTCACCCTCCGTCCTACACTGTATCTCACTCACCCTCCGTCCCACACTTTATCACTCTCACCCTCCGTCCTACTCTGTATCACTCTCACCCTCCATCCCACACTGTATCACTCTCACCCTCCGTCCTACACATTATCACTCTCGCCCTCCATCCTACTCTGTATCACTCTCACCCTCTGTCCTACTCTGTATCACGCTCACCCTCCGTCCCACACTGTATCACTCTCACCCTCCGTCCAACACTGTATCACTCTCACCCTCCGTCCTACTCTGTATCACTCTCACCCTCCGTCCCACACTGTATCACTCTCACCCTCCGTCCTACACTCTATCACTCTCACCCTCCGTCCGACACTGTATCACTCTCACCCCCGTTCCACAGTGTATCATTCTCACCCTATGTCCTACTCTGTATCACTCTCCCCCTCCGTCCTACTCTGTATCAGTCTCACACTCCATCCCACACTGTATCACTCTCACCCTCCGCCTGACACTCTATCACTCTCACCCTCCGTCCCACACTGTATCACTCTCACCTTCCGTCGTACGCTGTATCACTCTCACCCTCCATCCTACACTTTATCAATCTCACACTCCGTCCTACCCTGTATCACTCACACCCTCCGTCCTACTCTGTATCACTCTCACCCTCCGTCCTATACTGTATCACTCTCACCCTCTGTCCTACACTGAATCACTCTCACCCTCCATCCTATACTGTATCACTCTCACCCACCGTCCTACACTGTATCACTCTCACCCTCCATACTACACTGTATCACTCTCACCCTCCCTCCCACACTGTATCACTCTCACCCTCCGTCCTACATTGTATCACTCTCACCCTCCCTCCCACACTGTATCACTCTCACCCTCCGTCCTACACTGTATCACTCTCACCCTCCGTCCCACACTGTATCACCCTCACCCTCCGTCCCACACTGTATCACTCTCACCTTCCGTCGTACTCTGTATCACTCTCACCCTCCATCCTACACTTTATCACTCTCACCCTCCGTCCTACTCTATATCAATCACACCCTCCGTCCTACACTGCATCACTCTCACCCTCCGTCCCACACTGTATCACTCTCACCCTCCGTCCCACAATGTATCACTCTCACCCTCTGTCCTACACTGTATCACTCTCACCCTCAGACCTACACTGTATCACTCTCACCCTCCGTCCTACACTGTATCACTCTCACCCTCCGTCCTACACTGTATCACTCTCACCCTCCGGCCCACACTGTATCACTCTCACCCTCCGTCCCACTCTGTATCACTCTCACCCTCCGTCCTACTCTGTATCACTCTCAAACTCCGTGCTACTCTGTATCACTCTCACCCTCCGTCCCACACTATATCACCCTCACCCTCCATCCCACATTGTATCACTCTCACAATCCGTCCCACTCTATATCACTCTCACCCTGCGTCCTACTCTGTATCGCTCTCACCCTCCGTCCCCCACTGTATCACTCTCACTATCCGTGATACACTGTATCACTCTCACCCTCCATCCTACACTGTATCACTCTCACCCTCCGTCCTACAATGTATCACTCACACCCTCCGTCCTACACTGTATCACTCTCACTATCCGTGATACACTTTATCACTCTAACCCTCCGTCCTACATTGTATCACTCTCACCCTCCGTCCTACACTGTATCACTCTCACCCTCCGTCCTACACTGTATCACTCTCACCCTCCGTCCTGCACTCTATCACTCTCACCCTCCGTCCTACACTGTATCACTCTCACCCTCCGTCCTACAATGTATCACTCACACCCTCCGTCCTACACTGTATCACTCTCACTATCCGTGATACACTTTATCACTCTCACCCTTCGTCCTACATTGTATCACTCTCACCCTCCGTCCTACACTGTATCACTCTCACCCTCCGTCCGACTCTGTATCACTCTCACCCTCCGTCCCACACGTTATCACTCTCACCCTCCGTCCTACTCTGTATTACTCTCACCCTCCGTCCCACAATGTATCACTCTCACGCTCCATCCGACACTGTATTACTCTCACCCTCCATCCCAAACTGTATCACTCTCACCCTCCATCCTACACTGTATCACTCTCAACCTCCGTCCTACACTGTGTCACTCTCACCCTCCGTCCCACACTGTATCACTCTCACACTCCGTCCTACACTTTATCACTCTCACCCTCCATCCTACACTGTATCACTCTCACCCTCCGTCCAACACAGTATCACTCTCACCCTCCGTCCCACACTGTATCACTCTCACCCTCCTTCCTACACTGTATCACACTCACCCTCCGACCTGCACTGTATCACTCTCACCCTCCGTCCTACACTGTATCACTCTCACCCTCCGTCCTACTCTGTATCACTCTCACCCTCCGTCCTACATTGTATCACTCTCACCCTCCATCCTACACTGTATCACTCTCACCCTCTGTCCTACACTGTATCACTCTCACCCTCCGTCCGACTCTGTATCACTCTCACCCTCCAACCCACACTGAATCACTCTCACCCTCCGTCCCACAATGTATCACTCTCACGCTCCATCCGACACTGTATTACTCTCACCCTCCGTCCTACACTGTATCACTCTCACTCTCTGTCCTACACTGTATCACTCTCACCCTCCGTCCTACACTGTATCTCACTCACCCTCCGTCCCACACTTTATCACTCTCACCCTCCGTCCTACTCTGTATCACTCTCACCCTCCGTCCCACACTGTATCACTCTCACCCTCCGTCCTACACTGTATCACTCTCGCCCTCCGTCCTACTCTGTATCACTCTCACCCTCTGTCCTACTCTGTATCACGCTCACCCTCCATCCCACACTGTATCACTCTCACCCTCCGTCCAACACTGTATAACTCTCACCCTCCGTCCTACTCTGTATCACTCTCACCCTCCGTCCCACACTGCATCACTCTCACCCTCCGTCCTACACTGTATCACTCTCACCCTCCGTCCTACACTGTATCACTCTCACCCTCCGTCCTGCACTCTATCACTCTCACCCTCCGTCCTACACTGTATCACTCTCACCCACCGTCCTACATTGTTTCACTCTCACCCTCTGTCCTACACTGTATCACTCTCACGCTCCGCCCCACACTGTATCACTCTCACCCTCCGTCCTACACTGTATCACTCTCACCCTCCGTCCTACACTGTATCACTCTCACCCTCCGTCCTGCACTCTATCACTCTCACCCTCCGTCCTACACTGTATCACTCTCACCCTCCGTCCTACATTGTTTCACTCTCACCCTCTGTCCTACACTGTATCACTCTCACGCTCTGCCCCACACTGTATCACTCTCACCCTCCATCCCACACTGTATCACTCTCACCCTCCGTCCTACACAGTATCACTCTCACCCTCTGTCCCACACTGTATCACTCGCACCCTCCGTCCTACACTGCATCAATCTCAATCTCCGTCCTAAATTGTATCACTCTCACCCTCCATCCTACACTGTATCACTCTCACCCTCCGTCCTACACTGTATCACTCTCACACTCCATCCTACACTGTATCACTCTCACCCTCCGTCCTACACTGTATCACTCTCACCCTCCGTCCCACAATGTATCACTCTCACCCTCTGTCCTACACTGTATCACTCTCACCCTCAGTCCTACACTGTATCACTCTCACCCTCCGTCCTACACTATATCACTCTCACCCTCCATCCGACACTGTATTACTCTCACCCTCCGTCCCGCATGCTATCGCTCTCACCCTCCGTCCCGCACTGTATCACTCTCAGCCTCCGTCCTACACTGTATCACTCTCACCCTCCGTCCTCCACTGTATCACACTCACCCTCCGTCCCGCATGCTATCGCTCTCAGCCTCCGTCCCGCACTGTATCACTCTCACCCTCCATCCTTCTCTGTATCAGTCTCACACTCCATCCCACACTGTATCACTCTCACCCTCCGCCTGACACTGTATCACTCTCACCCTCCGTCCCACACTGTATCACTCTCACCTTCCGTCGTACTCTGTATCACTCTCACCCTCCATCCTACACTTTATCACTCTCACCCTCCGTCCTACTCTGTATCAATCACACCCTCTGTCCTACATTGTATCACTCTCACCCTCCATCCTATACTGTATTACTCTCACCCACCATCCTACACTGTATCACTCTCACCCTCCATACGACACTGTATCACTCTCACCCTCCCTCCCACACTTTATCACTCTCACCCTCCGTCCTACACTGTATCACTCTCACCCTTCCTCCTACACAGTATCACTCTCACCCTCCGTCCTACACTGTATCACTCTCACCCTCCGTCCCACACTGTATCACCCTCACCCTCCGTCCCACACTGTATCACTCTCACCTTCCGTCGTACTCTGTATCACTCTCACCCTCCATCCTACACTTTATCACTCTCACCCTCCGTCCTACTCTATATCAATCACACCCTCCGTCCTACACTGTATCACTCTCACCCTCCGTCCTACACTGTATCACTCTCACCCTCCATACTACACTGTATCACTCTCACCCTCCCTCCCACACTTTATCACTCTCACCCTCCGTCCTACATTGTATCACTCTCACCCTCCCTCCTACACTGTATCACTCTCACCCTCCGTCCTACACTGTATCACTCTCACCCTCCCTCCTTCACTGTATCACTCTCACCCTCCGTCCTACACTGTATCACTCTCACCCTCCGTCCTACAATGTATCACTCTCACCCTCCGTCCTACACTGTATCACTCTCACCCTCCGTCCCACACTGTATCACTCTCACCCTCCGTCCCACTCTGTATCACTCTCACCCTCCGTCCTACTCTGTATCATACTCAACCTCAGTGCTACTCTGTATCACTCTCACCCTCCGTCCCACACTGTATCACCCTCACCCTCCGTCCCACATTGTATCACTCTCACAATCCGTCCCACTCTGTATCACTCTCACCCTCCGTCCTACTCAGTATCACTCTCACCCTCCGTCCCCCACTGTATCACTCTCACTATCCGTGATGCACTGTATCACTCTCACCCTCCGTCCTACACTTTATCACTCTCACCCTCCATCCTACACTGTATCACTCTCACCCTCCGTCCTACACTGTATTACTGTCACCCTCCGTCCAACTCTGTACCACTCTCACCCTCCGTCCGACTCTGTATCACTCTCACCATCCGTCCCACACGTTATCACTCTCACCCTCCGTCCTACTCTGTATCACTCTCACCCTCCGTCCCACAATGTATCACTCTCACCCTCCATCCCAAACTGTATCACTCTCACCCTCCATCCTACACTGTATCACTCTCACCCTCCGTCCTACACTGTGTCACTCTCACCCTCCATCCCACACTGTATCACTCTCACACTCCGTCATACATTGTATCACTCTCACCCTCCGTCCTACACTGTATCACTCTCACCCTCTGTCCTACACTGTATCGCTCTCACCCTCCATCCCACACTGTATCACTCTCACCCTCCGTCCTACACTGTATCACTCTCACCCTCCGTCCTACACAGTACCACTCTCACCCTCCGTCCTACACTGTATCACTCTCACCCTCCTTCCTACACTGTATCACTCTCACCCTCCGACCTGCAGTGTATCACTCTCACCCTCCATCCTACACTGTATCACTCTCACCCTCCGTCCTACTCTGTATCACTCTCACCCTCCGTCCTACATTGTATCACTCTCAACCTCCATCCTACACTGTATCACTCTCGCCCTCTGTCCTGCACTGTATCACTCTCACCCTCCGTCCGACTCTGTATCACTCTCACCCTCCATCCCACACTGAATCACTCTCACCCTCCTCCCACACTGTATCACTCTCACCCTCCATCCAACACTGTATCACTCTCACCCTCCATCCGACACTGTATTACTCTCACCCTCCGTCCTACACTGCATCTCTCTCACCCTCCGTCCCGCATGCTATCGCTCTCACCCTCCGTCCCACACTGTATCACTCTCACCCTCCGTCCTACACTGTATCACTCTCACCCTCCGTCCTACACTGTATCACTCTCACCCTCCGTCCTACACTGTATCACTCTCACCCTCCGTCCTACACTGTATCACTCTCACCCCCGTTCCACAGTGTATCATTCTCACCCTATGTGCTACTCTGTATCACTCTCACCCTCCGTCCTACTCTGTATCAGTCTCACACTCCATCCCATAGATACATAGATACATAGAAGATAGGAGCAGGAGTAGGCCATTCGGCCCTTCGTGCCTGCTCCGCCATTTAATGAGATCATGGCTGATCCTTTAATTCAGTATCCCGTCCCCGCCTTCTCTCCGTAACCCTTAACCCCTTTTGCCCGTAGAAATATATCTAATTCCCTCTTAAATATATTTAATGAGCTGGCGTACACTGCCCTCTGTGGCAATGAGTTCCACAGGTTCACCACTCTCTGAGTGAAGAAATTCCCCCTCATCTCTGTCCTAAATGGTTTAGCCCTTATCCTTAAATTATGTCCTCTAGTTCTGTTCTCACCCGCCAAGGGAAACATTCCTTCTGCATCCAGTCTGTCTAGACCTGTCAGAATTTTATACACTTCTATGAGGTCCCCTCTCAATCTTCTAAACTCCAGTGTGTACATCCCTAAACTACATAGTCTCTCCTCATAGGTCATTCCCGCCATTCCTGGTATCAGCCTGGTGAATCGCCGCTGCACCCCCTCCATGGCAAGAACATCCTTCCTCAGATGAGGCGACCAAAACTGTACACAGTACTCGAGGTGTGGTCTCACCAGTGCCCTGTACAGCTGCAGCAAGGTATCCCTGTTCCTGTATTCTAACCCTTTTGCTATGAAGGCCAGCATACCGTTTGCCTTCTTGACCGCCTGTTGCACCTGCATGCTCGCCTTCAGTGACTGGTGTACAAGAACACCCAGGTCTCTCTGTACTTCCCCCTCTCCCAATCTATTGCCATTTAAATAATAATTTGCCCTCCCGTTCCTGCACCCAAGGTGGATAACTTCGCACTTGTCCACATTATAGTGCATCTGCCATTTATCCGCCCAATCGCCCAGTCTGTCCAAATCGCTCTGGAGCTTCCTGGTCTCTTCCTCTGAGCCCACCCCACCTCCTAGTTTAGTGTCGTCTGCAAATTTGGAAATGCTGCATCCGACTCCCTGATCCAGGTCATTAATGTAAATTGTGAACAGCTGGGGGCCCAGGACAGATCCCTGTGGTACCCCACTTGTTACTGCCTGCCATTCAGAAAATGAGCCGTTTATTCCAACTCTCTGTTTTCTATCTGACAGCCAGTTCCCTATCCACGCCAAAACTTTCCCCTTTATCCCATGAGCCTCAATTTTCCATGCTAATCTTTTATGTGGGACCTTATCGAAGGCCTTTTGGAAGTCCAGGTACACCACATCTACTGGCTCTCCCCCATCTATTCTACCAGTTACTCCCTCAAAAAATTCCAATAGATTAGTCAAGCACGATTTACCCTTTGTAAATCCATGTTGACTCTGTCCTATCCTGTCCCCATTTGCTAAGTGCTCCGCTATTTCATCCTTAATGATGGACTCCAGCATTTTGCCCACAACTGATGTAAGGCTTACAGGTCTGTAATTACCTGCTTTTTCCCTACCCCCCTTTTTGAATAGTGGGGTAACGTTAGCTACCCTCCAATCCATCGGCACTGTTCCCGAGTCTAATGAATTCTGAAAAATCATCCTTAGTGCATCCGCTATCTCTAGGGCCACCTCCTTCAGTACCCTAGGATGCATGTTATCAGGCCCTGGGGATTTGTCCACCTTCAATCCCTTTAGCTTCCTTAACACCATATCCTTAGAGATATTGATTTGCGTCAGTTCCTCCTTTGCCAATGTCCCTATTTTTCCCGATATCCCAGGGAGGTTTTTTGTGTCTTCCTTCGTAAAGACTGACCCAAAGTATGCATTTAGTTGATCTGCCATTTCCTTATTTCCCATTATATATTCCCCCGTATCTGACTGCAATGGACCAACTTTGGTTTTCACCAGTCTTTTCCTTTTGATATATTTATAAAAGCTTTTGGAGTTAGTTTTTATATTTTCCGCCAGCTTGTTTTCGTAAGCTATTTTGCCCCTCTTGATCATGCCCTTTGCCCTCCTTTGCTCTATCTTAAACTGTTCCCAATCTTCCGCTCTGGCGCTTTTTTTGGCTATTTTATACGCCCTATCTTTGGATTTTATGCTGTCTCTAATTTCCCCTGTTATCCACGGTTGAGTCACCTTTTTAGATTTCCTTTTATGCCAGATTGGTATAAACAATTTTTGCAATTTTGTCATTCTATCTTTAAATGTTTGCCATTGTTTATCTACCTCCAGTCCTCTCAGGAACGTTGTCCAATCAGACCTACTCAGTTCCCGTCTCATGGCATCATAATTCCCCTTGTTTAAATTCAGGACCTTAGTCTCTGAGTCAATTTCTTCGCTCTCCATTTCGAGTGAGAAATCGATCATGTTATGATCGCTCTGACCCAAGGGTCCCCGTACAACAAGATTACTGATTAGTCCCTTCTCATTGCACAGTACCCAGTCCAATATAGCCTGTTCCCGAGTTGGTTCCTCGACATATTGATCCAGATAACCATCCCTTAAACACTCAAGGAATTCCTCCTCCTCATTATTTTTACTGATTAGGCTAGTCCAATCTATATGTAAGTTAAAGTCACCTATGATGACAGCTGTGCTCTTATTGCACGCTTCTCTAATTTCCCTCGTGATGCCCTCCCTAACCTCTATTTTACTATTTGGAGGCCTATATACCACTCCTATTAATGTTTTTCGCCCCTCGCTATTTCTTAGCTCCACCCATATAGATTCTGTATTAACTGAGTTAATATCCTTCCTTTCAATTGCATTTATCCCCTCTTTTACTAGCAATGCTACCCCTCCTCCCTTTCTTTTTTGTCGATCCTTCCTAAATACTGAATACCCCTGTATGTTAAGCTCCCAGCCCTGCTCACCCTGCAACCATGTTTCCGTAATCCCAATTAGATCATAATTATTAACCTCTATTTCCACAGCTAATTCATCTACCTTGTTCCTGATGCTTCTCGCATTAAGGTATAAAACCCTCAGGCTTTTTTTATGCTCACATTTTTTATGAATTAGTTTGGCCCTTTGTTTTTTGTTCCTCACCCTTTTACCATTTATTTCTGTCTGCCTTTCACTTTCCTCTATTTCACTACATAGGTTTCTAGCCCCCTGCCATACTAGTTTAAATGCTCCCGAACTGCTTTATCAAAAATTACCCCGAGAACATCAGTTCCATCTCTGCACAGGTGTAGACCGTCCCTTTTGTATAGGTCACACCTACCACAAAACTGGTTCCAATGCCTCAAAAATTTAAAACCCTCCCTCTTACACCACTGCTCAAGCCACGTATTTAGCCTAACTATCCTGTTCTCTGTACTCTTACTAGCACGTGGCACTGGTAGTAATCCAGAGATTACTACCTTCGAGGTCCTACTTTTTAGCTTGGCTCCTAACTCCCTAAATTCTACTTGTAGGACCTCTTCCCTTTTTTTAGCTACGTCGTTGGTACCAACATGTATCACGACAACTGGCTGTTCCCCCTCCCCCTCCAGAATGTTCTGCACCCGCGCCGAGACATCCTTGACCCTTGCACCAGGGAGGCAACATACCATCCTGGAGTCTCGGTCGCGACCACAGAAACCCCTATCTATTCCCCTTACAATCGAATCCCCTATTACTATAGCCCTGCCACTCTTTTTCCCTCCCTTCTTTGCAACAGAGCCAGTCATGGTGCCATGAGCCTGGCTGCTGGTGCCTTCCCCCGATGCGTCACCCCCCCCGACAACAGTACCTAAGACGGTGAACCTGTTGCTAAGGGAGACAACCCCAGGGGATTTCTGCACTACCTTCCTGCCCTTGCTCTGCCTTTTGGTCACCCATGTACTGTCTACGCTGGCCTTAACCTGCGGTGTGACCAACTCACTAAATGTGCTATCCACACCCCTCTCAGAATCGTGGATGCTCCAAAGTGAGTCCATCTGCAGCTCAAGGGCCGTCATGCGGTCCCACATGAGCTGCAGCTGGACACACTTCCCGCACACATAGTCGTCAGGGACACAGGAAGCGTCCCTGATTTCCCACATGTTACAGGAGGAGCATGACACAGGTCCGAGCTCTACTGCCATGACTTAACCCTTATATTACTTTTTAATTTTCTAGTTTTAGTTTATTTATCGACTTTTGTTTTCCCGAAGCTTACTTAGACCAATGTATACTGTACTCCTCTTATTCCTTTTTAAACTAACCAAATCCCACTAGTTTTGGTTTTACTTTCTAGGAAGGTTTGAGGAAAGTACTTACCAGTTAGTCTTACCTCCCTGGTCTTTCGCTGACTTCCCGGTCTTGTGTCCCCTTGGTCCTACGCCGACTTCCCGCTCCTCCCGGTTCCTGCCCTGCTGAAAAGAAACTGAGACCAAAAAATTTGTGACCTCTCTTTTTAGACAGCTGCTAAAAGACTACTAGGTTAGAGGAGGAGGGTGGGTGGGGTTTCCTACTCTGTAGGAACTCGGGTTTAAGCCACCACCCTCCTTAAATACCTTTCACCTGGATGCTTCCCACCAGGTCCGCTTCTGAAAAAAAGCTCACGAGCTGGACTTCCGCCTCAGCTGTTTTTTTAAATGGCTTTTTAACTCTCTCCTTCCCTGAGATTGGAGATTGGTGAGGCCTACCTGGGCCTCTGGAGCCTCTTGTAGTCGCTCTGCCGCTCAGCTCCGCCTCCACCCGCTGCCGATGCCGCACTGGGGCCTACCTGGGCCTCTGGAGCCTCTTGTAGTCGCTCTGCTGCTCAGCTCCGCCTCCACCCGCTGCCGATGCCGCACTGGGGCCTACCTGGGCCTCTGGAGCCTCTTGTAGTCGCTCTGCCGCTCAGCTCCGCCTCCACCCGCTGCCGATGCCGCACTGGGGCCTACCTGGGCCTCTGGAGCCTCTTGTAGTCGCTCTGCCGCTCAGCTCCGCCTCCACCCGCTGCCGATGCCGCACTGGGGCCTACCTGGGCCTCTGGAGCCTCTTGTAGTCGCTCTGCCGCTCAGCTCCGCCTCCACCCGCTGCCGATGCCGCACTGGGGCCTACCTGGGCCTCTGGAGCCTCTTGTAGTCGCTCTGCCGCTCAGCTCCGCCTCCACCCGCTGCCGATGCCGCACTGGGGCCTACCTGGGCCTCTGGAGCCTCTTGTAGTCGCTCTGCCGCTCAGCTCCGCCTCCACCCGCTGCCGATGCCGCACTGGGGCCTACCTGGGCCTCTGGAGCCTCTTGTAGTCGCTCTGCCGCTCAGCTCCGCCTCCACCCGCTGCCGATGCCGCACTGGGGCCTACCTGGGCCTCTGGAGCCTCTTGTAGTCGCTCTGCCGCTCAGCTCCGCCTCCACCCGCTGCCGATGCCGCACTGGGGCCTACCTGGGCCTCTGGAGCCTCTTGTAGTCGCTCTGCCGCTCAGCTCCGCCTCCACCCGCTGCCGATGCCGCACTGGGGCCTACCTGGGCCTCTGGAGCCTCTTGTAGTCGCTCTGCCGCTCAGCTCCGCCTCCACCCGCTGCCGATGCCGCACTGGGGCCTACCTGGGCCTCTGGAGCCTCTTGTAGTCGCTCTGCCGCTCAGCTCCGCCTCCACCCGCTGCCGATGCCGCACTGGGGCCTACCTGGGCCTCTGGAGCCTCTTGTAGTCGCTCTGCCGCTCAGCTCCGCCTCCACCCGCTGCCGATGCCGCACTGGGGCCTACCTGGGCCTCTGGAGCCTCTTGTAGTCGCTCTGCCGCTCAGCTCCGCCTCCACCCGCTGCCGATGCCGCACTGGGGCCTACCTGGGCCTCTGGAGCCTCTTGTAGTCGCTCTGCCGCTCAGCTCCGCCTCCACCCGCTGCCGATGCCGCACTGGGGCCTACCTGGGCCTCTGGAGCCTCTTGTAGTCGCTCTGCCGCTCAGCTCCGCCTCCACCCGCTGCCGATGCCGCACTGGGGCCTACCTGGGCCTCTGGAGCCTCTTGTAGTCGCTCTGCCGCTCAGCTCCGCCTCCACCCGCTGCCGATGCCGCACTGGGGCCTACCTGGGCCTCTGGAGCCTCTTGTAGTCGCTCTGCCACTCAGCTCCGCCTCCACCCGCTGCCGATGCCGCACTGGGGCCTACCTGGGCCTCTGGAGCCTCTTGTAGTCGCTCTGCCGCTCAGCTCCGCCTCCACCCGCTGCCGATGCCGCACTGGGGCCTACCTGGGCCTCTGGAGCCTCTTGTAGTCGCTCTGCCGCTCAGCTCCGCCTCCACCCGCTGCCGATGCCGCACTGGGGCCTACCTAGGCCTCTGGAGCCTCTTGTAGTCGCTCTGCCGCTCAGCTCCGCCTCCACCCGCTGCCGATGCCGCACTGGGGCCTACCTGGGCCTCTGGAGCCTCTTGTAGTCGCTCTGCCGCTCAGCTCCGCCTCCACCCGCTGCCGATGCCGCACTGGAGCCTACCTGGGCCTCTGGAGCCTCTTGTAGTCGCTCTGCCGCTCAGCTCCGCCTCCACCCGCTGCCGATGCCGCACTGGGGCCTACCTGGGCCTCTGGAGCCTCTTGTAGTCGCTCTGCCGCTCAGCTCCGCCTCCACCCGCTGCCGATGCCGCACTGGGGCCTACCTGGGCCTCTGGAGCCTCTTGTAGTCGCTCTGCCGCTCAGCTCCGCCTCCACCCGCTGCCGATGCCGCACTGGGGCCTACCTGGGCCTCTGGAGCCTCTTGTAGTCGCTCTGCCGCTCAGCTCCGCCTCCACCCGCTGCCGATGCCGCACTGGGGCCTACCTGGGCCTCTGGAGCCTCTTGTAGTCGCTCTGCCGCTCAGCTCCACCTCCACCCGCTGCCGATGCCGCACTGGGGCCTACCTGGGCCTCTGGAGCCTCTTGTAGTCGCTCTGCCGCTCAGCTCCGCCTCCACCCGCTGCCGATGCCGCACTGGGGCCTACCTGGGCCTCTGGAGCCTCTTGTAGTCGCTCTGCCGCTCAGCTCCGCCTCCACCCGCTGCCGATGCCGCACTGGGGCCTACCTGGGCCTCTGGAGCCTCTTGTAGTCGCTCTGCCGCTCAGCTCCGCCTCCACCCGCTGCCGATGCCGCACTGGGGCCTACCTGGGCCTCTGGAGCCTCTTGAAGTCGCTCTGCCGCTCAGCTCCGCCTCCACCCGCTGCCGATGCCGCACTGGGGCCTACCTGGGCCTCTGGAGCCTCTTGTAGTCGCTCTGCCGCTCAGCTCCGCCTCCACCCGCTGCCGATGCCGCACTGTATCACTCTCACTCTCCGCCTGACACTGTATCACTCTCACCCTCCGTCCAACACTGCATCACTCTCACCTTCCGTCGTACTCTGTATCACTCTCACCCTCCATCCTACACTTTATCACTCTCACCCTCCGTCCTACTCTGTATCACTCACACCCTCCGTCCTACACTGTATCACTCTCACGCGCCGTCCTACACTGTATCACTCTCACCCTCCGTCCTACACTATATCACTCTCACCCTCCATCCTAAACTGTATCACTCTCACCCACCGTCCTACACTGTATCACTCTCACCCTCCCTCCTACACTGTATCACTCTCACCCTCCGTCCTACACTGTATCACTCTCACCTTCCTTCCCACACAGTATCACTCTCACCCTCGGTCCTACAATGTTTCACTCTCACCCTCCGTCCTACACTGTATCACTCTCACCCTCCGTCCTACAATGTATCACTCTCACCCTCTGTCCCACACTGTATCACTCTCACCCTCCGTCCCACAATGTATCACTCTCACCCTCTGTCCTACATTGTATCACTCTCACCCTCCGTCCTACACTGTATCACTCTCACCCTCCGTCCCACACTATATCACTCTCACAATCCGTCCCACTCTGTATCACTCTCACCCTCCGTCCTGCTCTGTATCACTCTCAACCTCCGTGCTACTCTGTATCACTCTCACCCTCCGTCCCACACTGTATCATCCTCACCCTCCGTCCCACATTGTATCACTTTCACAATCCGTCCCACTCTGTATCACTCTCACCCTCCGTCCTACTCTGTATCACTCTCACCCTCCGTCCCCCACTGTATCACTCTCACTATCCGTGATACACTGGATCACTCTCACCCTCCGTCCTACACTGTATCACTCTCACCCTCCGTCCTACACTGTATCACTCTCACCCTCCGTCCTACACTGTATCACTCTCACCCTACGTCCTACTCTGTACCACTGTCACCCTCCGTCCAACTCTGTATCACTCTCACCCACCGTCCCACACGTTATCACTCTCACCCTCCGTCCTACTCTGTATCACTCTCACCCTCCGTCCCACAATGTATCACTCTCACCCTCCATCCCAAACTGTATCACTCTCACCCTCCATCCTACACTGTATCACTCTCACACTCCGTCCTACACTGTGTCACTCTCACCCTCCATCCCACACTGTATCACTCTCACACTCCGTCCTACACTGTATCACTCTCACCCTCCGTCCTACACTTTATCACTCTCACCTTCTGTCCTACACTGTATCACTCTCACCCTCCACCCCACATTGTATCACTCTCACCCTCCGTCCTACACTGTATCACTCTCACCCTCCATCCTACACAGTATCACTCTCACCCTCCGTCCTACACTGTATCACTCTCACCCTCCGTCCCACACTGTATCACTCTCACCCTCCTTCCTACACTGTATCACTCTCACCCTCCGTCCTACACTGAATCACTCTCACCCTCCGTCCTACTCTGTATCACTCTCACCCTCCGTCCTACATTGTATCACTCTCACCCTCCATCCTACACTGTATCACTCTCACCAACTGTCCTACACTGTATCACTCTCACCCTCCGTCCGACTCTGTATCACTCTCACCCTCCATCCCACACTGAATCACTCTCACCCTCCGTCCCACACTGTATCACTCTCACCCTCCGCCCAACACTGTATCACTCTCACCCTCCGTCCTACACTGTATCATTCTCACCCTGCGTCCTACACTGTATCACTCTCACCCTCCGTCCCACACTGTATCACTCTCACCCTGCGTCCTACTCTGTATCACTCTCACCCTCCGTCCCACACTGTATCACTCTCACCCTCCGTCCTACACTGTATCACTCTCACCATCCGTCCTACTCTGTATCACGCTCAACCTCCGTCTCACACCGTATCAATCTCACCCTCCGTCCAACAATGTATCACTCTCACCCTCCATCCTACTCTGTATCACTCTCACCCTCCGACCCACACTGTATCACTCTCACCCTTCGTCCTACACTGTATCACTTTCACCCTCCGTCCTACACTGTATCACTCACACCCTCTGTCCCGCACTCTATCACTCTCACCCTCCGTCCTACACTTTATCACTCTCACCCTCCGTCCTACACTGTATTACTCACACCCTCCGTCCTACACTGTATCACTCTCACCCTCTGTCCCGCATGCTATCTCTCTCACCCTCCGTCCCGCACTGTATCACTCTCACCCTCCGTCCTACATTGTATCACTCTCACCCTCCGTCCTACACTGTATCACTCTCACCCTCCGTCCTACACTGTATCACTCTCAACTCCGTCCCACAGTGTATCATTCTTACCCTATGTCCTACACTGTATCACTCTCACCCTTCGTCCTACTCTGTATCAGTCTCACACTCCATCCCACACTGTATCACTCTCACCCTCCGTCCGACACTGTATCACTCTCACCCTCCGTCCCACACTGTGTCACTCTCACCTTCTGTCCTACTCTGTATCACTCTCACCCTCCATCCTACACTGTATCACTCTCACCCTCCGTCCTACTCTGTATCACTCTCACCCTCCGTCCTACACTGTATCACTCTCACCCTGCGTCCTACACTGTATCACTCTCACCCTCCGTCCTACACTGTATCACTCTCACCGTCCGTCCTACACTGTATCACTCTCACCCTCCGTCCCACACAGTATCACTCTCACCCTCCGTCCTGCAATGTTTCATTCTCACCCTCCGTCCTACACTGTATCACTCTCACCCTCCGTCCTACACTGTATCACTCTCACCCTCTGTCCTACAATGTATCACTCTCACCCTCCGTCCCACACTGTATCACTCTCACCCTCTGTCCCACACTGTATCACTCTCACCCTCCGTCCTACACTGTATCACTCTCACCCTCCGTCCCACACTGTATCACTCTCACCCTCCGTCCTGCAATGTTTCATTCTCACCCTCCGTCCTACACTGTATCACTCTCACCCTCCGTCCTACACTGTATCACTCTCACCCTCCGTCCTACACTGTATCACACTCACCCTCCGTCCCACACTATATTACTCTCACCCTCCGTCCAACACTGTATCACTCTCACCCTCCGTCCTACACTGTATCACTCTCACCCTCCTTCACACACTGTTTCACTCTCACCCTCCGTCCTACACTGTATCACTCTCACCATCCATCCCACACTTTATTACTCTCACCCTCCATCCTACACTGTATCACTCTCACCCTCCTTCCTACACTGTATCACTCTCACCCTCCTTCACTCACTGTTTCACTCTCACCCTCCGTCCTACACTGTATCTCTCTCACCATCCATCCCACACTGTATCACTCTCACCCTCCATCCTACACTGTATCACTCTCACCCTCCGCCCTTAACCGTATCACTCTCACCCTCCATCCAACACTGTTTCACTCTCACCCTCCGTCCCACACTGTATCACTCTCACCCTCTATCCTACACTGTATCACTCTCACCCTCCGTCCTACACTGTATCACTCTCACCCTCCGTCCCACAATGTATCACTCTCACCCTCCGTCCTACACTGTATCACTCTCACCCTCCGTCCCACAATGTATCACTCTCACCCTCTGTCCTACACTGTATCACTCTCACCCTCAGTCCTACACTGTATCACTCTCACCCTCCGTCCTACACTGTATCACTCTCACCCTCCGTCCTACACTGTATTACTCGCACCCTCCGTCCTTCAATGTATCACTCTCACCCTCCGTCCAACATTGTATCACTCTCACCCTCCGTCCTACACTGTATCACTCTCACACTCCGTCCTACACTGTATCACTCTCACCCTCCATCCCACACTGTATCACTCTCACCCTCCATCCTACTCAGTATCACTCTCACCCTCCGTCCTACACTATATCACTCTCACACTCCGCCCCATACGATATTACTCTCAACCTCCGTCCAACACTGTATCACTCTCACCCTCCGTCCCAAACTGTATCACTCTCACCCTCCATCCTACACTGTATCACTCTCACCCTCCGTCCTACACTGTATCACTCTCACCCTCCTTCACACACTGTTTCACTCCCACTCTCCGTCCTACACTGTATCACTCTCACCATCCATCCCACACTGTATCACTCTCACCCTCTGTCCTACACTGTATCACTCTCACCCTCAGTCCTACGCTGTATCACACTCACCCTCCGTCCTTCACTGTATCACTCTCACACTCCATCCTACACTGTATCACTCTCATCCTCCGTCCCACACTCTTTCACTCTCACCCTCCATCCTACACTGTATCACTCTCACCCTCCGTCCTACACTGTATCACTCTCACCCTCCGTCCCACAATGTATCACTCTCACTCTCTGTCCTTCACTGTATCACTCTCACCCTCAGTCCTACACTGTATCACTCTCACCCTCCGTCCCACACTGTATCATTCTCACCCTCCGTCCCACTCTGTATCAATCTCACCATCCGTCCTACTCTGTATCACTCTCAACCTCCATGCTACTCTGTATCACTCTCACCATCCGTCCCACACTGTATCACTCGCACCCTCCGTCCCACATTGTATCACTCTCACAATCCGTCCCACTCTGTATCACTCTCACCCTCCGTCCTACTCTGTATCACTCTCACCCTCCGTCCCACACTGTATCACTCTCACTATCCGTGATACACCGCATCACTCTCGCCCTCCGTCCTACATTGTATCACTCTCACCCTCCGTCCTACACTGTATCACTCTCACCCTCCTTCCTACACTGTATCACTCTCACCCTCCGTCCTACTCTGTACCACTCTCACCCTCCGTCCGACTCTGTATCACTCTCTCCTTCCGTCCCACACTTTATCACCCTCACCCTCCATCCTATGCTGTATCACTCTCACCCTCCGTCCCACAATGTATCACTCTCACACTCCATCCTATACTGTATCACTCTCACCCTCTGTCCTACACAGAATCACTGTCACCCTCCGTCATACACTGTATCACTCTCACCCTCCTTCCTACACTGTATCACTCTCACCCTCCGTCCTACACTGTATCACTCCCACACTCCGTCCTACTCTGTATCACTCTCACCCTCCGTCCTACACTGTATCACTCTCACCCTCCGTCCTACATTGTATCACTCTCACCCTCCGTCCGACTCTGTATCACTCTCACCCTCCATCCCACACTGAATCACTCTCACCCTCCGTCCTAAACTATATCATTCTCACCCTGCGTCCTACACTGTATCACTCTCACCCTCCGTCCCACACTGTATCACTCTCACCCTGCATCCTACTCTGTATCACTCTCGCCCTCCGTCCCACACTGTATCACTCTCACCCTCCAT
Organism: Somniosus microcephalus; assembly: GCF_052327205.1. Lineage (NCBI taxonomy): Eukaryota > Metazoa > Chordata > Chondrichthyes > Squaliformes > Somniosidae > Somniosus > Somniosus microcephalus. Next base: position 66,005,166 of record NC_141010.1, on the reverse strand, counting down.
CCTACACTGTATCACGCTCACCCTCCGTCTCACACTGTATCACTCTCACTCTCCGTCCTACACTGTATCACCCTCACCCTCCGTCCTACACTGCAGCACACTCACCCTCCGTCCCACACTGTATCACTCTCACCCTCCGTCCCGCACTCTATCACTCTCACCCTCCGTCCCACACTGTATCACTCTCACCCTCCATCCGACACTGTATTACTCTCACCCTCCGTCCTACACTGTATCACTCTCACCCTCCGTCCCGCATGCTATCGCTCTCACCCTCCGTCCTGCACTGTATCACTCTCACCCTCTGTCCTACACTGTATCACTCTCACCCCGTCCCACAGTGTATCATTCTCACCCTATGTCCTACTCTGTATCACTCTCACCCTCCGTCCTACTCTGTATCAGTCTCACACTCCATCCCACACTGCATCACTCTCACCCTCCGTCCGACACTGTATCACTCTCACCCTCCGTCCCACACTGTATCACTCTCACCTTCCGTCGTACTCTGTATCACTCTCACCCTCCATCCTACACTGTATCACTCTCACCTTCCGTCCTACTCTGTATCACTCACACCCTCCGTCCTACACTGTATCACTCTCACCCTCCGTCCTACACTGTATCACTCTCACCCTCTGTCCTACATTGTATCACTCTCACCCTCCATACTACACTGTATCACTCTCACCCTCCCTCCCACACTGTATCACTCTCACCCTCCGTCCTACACTGTATCACTCTCACCCTCCTTCCTACACTGTACCACTCTCACCCTCCGTCCTACGCTGTATCACTCTCACCCTCCGCCCCACACTATATCACTCTCACCCTCCGTCCTACAATGTTTCACTCTCACCCTCCGTCCTACTCTGTATCACTCTCACCCTCCGTCCTTCAATGTATCACTCTCACCCTCCGTCCTACAATGTATCACTCTCACCCTCCGTCCCACACTGTATCACTCTCACCCTCAGTCCTGCACCGTATCACTCTCACCCTCCGTCCTACACTGTATCACTATCACCCTCCGTCCCACACTGTATCACTCTCACCCTCCGTCCCACTCTGTATCACTCTCAACCATGTGCTACTCTGTATCACTCTCACCCTCCGTCCCACACTGTTTCACCCTCACCCTCCGTCCCACATTGTATCACTCTCACAATCCATCCCACTCTGTATCACTCTCACCCTCCGTTCCACACAGTATCACTCTCACTATCCGTGATACACTGCATCACTCTCACCCTCGGTCCTACACTGTATCACTCTCACCCTCCGTCCTACACTGTATCACTCTCACCCTCCGTCCTACACTGTATCACTCTCACCCTCCGCCCTACTCTGTACCACTCTCACCCTCCGTCCGTCTCTGTATCACTCTCACCCTCCGTCCCACACTTTATCACTCTCACCCTCCGTCCTACGCTGTATCACTCTCACCCTCCGTCCAACACTGTATCACTCTCACCCTCCGTCCTACACTGTATCACTCTCACCCTCCGTCCTACACAGTATCACTCTCACCCTCCGTCCTACACTGTATCACTCTCACCCTCCGTCCTACATTGTATCACTCTCACCCTCCGTCCTACACTGTATCACTCTCACCCTCCGTCCTACACTGTATCACACTCACCCTCCATCCTACACGGTATCACTCTCACCCTCCGTCCTACTCTGTACCACTGTCACCCTCCGTCCTACACTGTATCTCTCCCACCCTCCGTCCTACACTGTATCACTCTCACCCTCCGTCCTACACTGTAGCACACTCACCCTCCGTCCCACACTGTATCACTCGCACCCTCCGTCCCGCACTCTATCACTCTCACCCTCCGTCCCACACTATTTCACTCTCACCCTCCATCCGACACTGTATTACTCTCACCCTCCGTCCTACACTGTATCACTCTCACCCTCCGTCCCGCATGCTATCGCTCTCACCCTCCGTCCCGCACTGTATCACTCTCACCCTCTGTCCGACACTGTATCACTCTCACCCCGTCCCACAGTGTATCATTCTCACCCTATGTCCTACTCTGTATCACTCTCACCCTCCGTCCTACTCTGTATCAGTCTCACACTCCATCCCACACTGCATCACTCTCACCCTCCGTCCGACAGTGTATCACTCTCACCCTCCGTCCCACACTGTATCACTCTCACCTTCCGTCGTACTCTGTATCACTCTCACCCTCCATCCTACACTGTATCACTCTCACCTTCCGTCCTACTCTGTATCACTCACACCCTCCGTCCTACACTGTATCACCCTCACCCTCCGTCCTACACTGTATCACTCTCACCCTCTGTCCTACATTGTATCACTCTCACCCTCCATACTACGTTGTATCACTCTCACCCTCCCTCCCACACTGTATCACTCTCACCCTCCGTCCTACACTCTATCACTCTCACCCTCCTTCCTACACTGTATCACTCTCACCCTCCGTCCTACACTGTATCACTCTCACCCTCCGCCCCACACTATATCACTCTCACCCTCCGTCCTACAATGTTTCACTCTCACCCTCCGTCCTACACTGTATCACTCTCACCCTCCGTCCTACAATGTATCACTCTCACCCTCCGTCCTACAATGTATCACACTCACCCTCCGTCCCACACTGTATCACTCTCACCCTCCGTCCCACAATGTATCACTCTCACCCTCTGTCCTACACTGTATCACTCTCACCCTCAGTCCTACTCTGTATCACTCACACCCTCCGTCCTACACTGTATCACTCTCACCCTCCGTCCTACACTGTATCACTCTCACCCTCTGTCCTACATTGTATCACTCTCACCCTCCATACTACACTGTATCACTCTCACCCTCCCTCCCACACTGTATCACTCTCACCCTCCGTCCTACACTGTATCACTCTCACCCTCCTTCCTACACTGTATCACTCTCACCCTCCGTCCTACGCTGTATCACTCTCACCCTCCGCCCCACACTATATCACTCTCAGCCACCGTCCTACAATGTTTCACTCTCACCCTCCATCCTACACTGTATCACTCTCACCCTCCGTCCCACACTGTATCACTCTCACCCTCCGTCCCACAATGTATCACTCTCACCCTCTGTCCTACACTGTATCACTCTCACCCTCAGTACTACTCTGTATCACTCACACCCTCCGTCCTACACTGTATCACTCTCACCCTCCGTCCTACACTGTATCACTCTCACCCTCTGTCCTACATTGTATCACTCTCACCCTCCATACTACACTGTATCACTCTCACCCTCCCTCCCACACTGTATCACTCTCACCCTCCGTCCTACACTGTATCACTCTCACCCTGCTTCCTACACTGTATCACTCTCACCCTCCGTCCTACGCTGTATCACTCTCACCCTCCGCCCCACACTATATCACTCTCACCCTCCGTCCTACAATGTTTCACTCTCACCCTCCGTCCTACACTGTATCACTCTCACCCTCCGTCCTTCAATGTATCACTCTCACCCTCCGTCCTACAATGTAGCACTCTCACCCTCCGTCCCACACTGTATCACTCTCACCCTCCGTCCCACAATGTATCACTCTCACCCTCTGTCCTACACTGTATCACTCTCACCCTCAGTCCTGCACCGTATCACTCTCACCCTCCGTCCTACACTGTATCACTATCACCCTCCGTCCTACACTGTATCACTCTCACCCTCCGTCCTACACTGTATCACTCTCACCCTCCGCCCTATTCTGTACCACTCTCACCCTCCGTCCGTCTCTGTATCACTCTCACCCTCCGTCCCACACTTTATCACTCTCACCCTCCGTCCTACGCTGTATCACTCTCACCCTCCGTCCAACACTGTATCACTCTCACCCTCCGTCCTACACTGTATCACTCTCACCCTCCGTCCTACACAGTATCACTCTCACCCTCCATCCTACACTGTATCACTCTCACCCTCCGTCCTACATTGTATCACTCTCACCCTCCGTCCTACACTGTATCACTCTCACCCTCCGTCCTACACTGTATCACACTCACCCTCCATCCTACACGGTATCACTCTCACCCTCCGTCCTACTCTGTACCACTGTCACCCTCCGTCCTACACTGTATCACTCCCACCCTCCGTCCTACACTGTATCACTCTCACCCTCCGTCCTACACTGTAGCACACTCACCCTCCGTCCCACACTGTATCACTCTCACCCTCCGTCCCGCACTCTATCACTCTCACCCTCCGTCCCACACTGTATCACTCTCACCCTCCATCCGACACTGTATTACTCTCACCCTCCGTCCTACACTGTATCACTCTCACCCTCCGTCCCGCATGCTATCGCTCTCACCCTCCGTCCCGCACTGTATCACTCTCACCCTCTGTCCTACACTGCATCACTCTCACCCCGTCCCACAGTGTATCATTCTCACCCTATGTCCTAATCTGTATCACTCTCACCCTCCGTCCTACTCTGTATCAGTCTCACACTCCATCCCACACTGCATCACTCTCACCCTCCGTCCGACACTGTATCGCTCTCACACTCCGTCCCACACTGTATCACTCTCACCTTCCGTCGTACTCTGTATCACTCTCACCCTCCATCCTACACTGTATCACTCTCACCTTCCGTCCTACTCTGTATCACTCACACCCTCCGTCCTACACTGTATCACTCTCACCCTCCGTCCTACACTGTATCACTCTCACCCTCTGTCCTACATTGTATCACTCTCACCCTCCATACTACACTGTATCACTCTCACCCTCCCTCCCACACTGTATCACTCTCACCCTCCGTCCTACACTCTATCACTCTCACCCTCCTTCCTACACTGTATCACTCTCACCCTCCGTCCTACACTGTATCACTCTCACCCTCCGCCCCACACTATATCACTCTCACCCTCCGTCCTACAATGTTTCACTCTCACCCTCCGTCCTACACTGTATCACTCTCACCCTCCGTCCTACAATGTATCACTCTCACCCTCCGTCCTACAATGTATCACTCTCACCCTCCGTCCCACACTGTATCACTCTCACCCTCCGTCCCACAATGTATCACTCTCACCCTCTGTCCTACACTGTATCACTCTCACCCTCAGTCCTACTCTGTATCACTCACACCCTCCGTCCTACACTTTATCACTCTCACCCTCCGTCCTACACTGTATCACTCTCACCCTCTGTCCTACATTGTATCACTCTCACCCTCCATACTACACTGTATCACTCTCACCCTCCCTCCCACACTGTATCACTCTCACCCTCCGTCCTACACTGTATCACTCTCACCCTCCTTCCTACACTGTATCACTCTCACCCTCCGTCCTACGCTGTATCACTCTCACCCTCCGCCCCACACTATATCACTCTCACCCTCCGTCCTACAATGTTTCACTCTCACCCTCCGTCCTGCACTGTATCACTCTCACCCTCCGTCCTTCAATGTATCACTCTCACCCTCCGTCCTACAATGTATCACTCTCACCCTCCGTCCCACACTGTATCACTCTCACCCTCCGTCCCACAATGTATCACTCTCACCCTCTGTCCTACACTGTATCACTCTCACCCTCAGTCCTGCACCGTATCACTCTCACCCTCCGTCCTACACTGTATCACTATCACCCTCCGTCCCACACTGTATCACTCTCACCCTCCGTCCCACTCTGTATCACTCTCAACCATGTGCTACTCTGTATCACTCTCACCCTCCGTCCCACACTGTTTCACCCTCACCCACCGTCCCACATTGTATCACTCTCACAATCCATCCCACTCTGTATCACTCTCACCCTCCGTTCCACACAGTATCACTCTCACTATCCGTGATACACTGCATCACTCTCACCCTCGGTCCTACACTGTATCACTCTCACCCTCCGTCCTACACTGTATCACTCTCACCCTCCGTCCTACACTGTATCACACTCACCCTCCGCCCTACTCTGTACCACTCTCACCCTCCGTCCGTCTCTGTATCACTCTCACCCTCCGTCCCACACTTTATCACTCTCACCCTCCGTCCTACGCTGTATCACTCTCACCCTCCGTCCAACACTGTATCACTCTCACCCTCCGTCCTACACTGTATCACTCTCACCCTCCGTCCTACACAGTATCACTCTCACCCTCCATCCTAAACTGTATCACTCTCACCCACCGTCCTACACTGTATCACTCTCACCCTCCCTCCTACACTGTATCACTCTCACCCTCCGTCCTACACTGTATCACTCTCACCTTCCTTCCCACACAGTATCACTCTCACCCTCGGTCCTACAATGTTTCACTCTCACCCTCCGTCCTACACTGTATCACTCTCACCCTCCGTCCTACAATGTATCACTCTCACCCTCTGTCCCACACTGTATCACTCTCACCCTCCGTCCCACAATGTATCACTCTCACCCTCTGTCCTACATTGTATCACTCTCACCCTCCGTCCTACACTGTATCACTCTCACCCTCCGTCCCACACTATATCACTCTCACAATCCGTCCCACTCTGTATCACTCTCACCCTCCGTCCTGCTCTGTATCACTCTCAACCTCCGTGCTACTCTGTATCACTCTCACCCTCCGTCCCACACTGTATCATCCTCACCCTCCGTCCCACATTGTATCACTTTCACAATCCGTCCCACTCTGTATCACTCTCACCCTCCGTCCTACTCTGTATCACTCTCACCCTCCGTCCCCCACTGTATCACTCTCACTATCCGTGATACACTGGATCACTCTCACCCTCCGTCCTACACTGTATCACTCTCACCCTCCGTCCTACACTGTATCACTCTCACCCTCCGTCCTACACTGTATCACTCTCACCCTACGTCCTACTCTGTACCACTGTCACCCTCCGTCCAACTCTGTATCACTCTCACCCACCGTCCCACACGTTATCACTCTCACCCTCCGTCCTACTCTGTATCACTCTCACCCTCCGTCCCACAATGTATCACTCTCACCCTCCATCCCAAACTGTATCACTCTCACCCTCCATCCTACACTGTATCACTCTCACACTCCGTCCTACACTGTGTCACTCTCACCCTCCATCCCACACTGTATCACTCTCACACTCCGTCCTACACTGTATCACTCTCACCCTCCGTCCTACACTTTATCACTCTCACCTTCTGTCCTACACTGTATCACTCTCACCCTCCACCCCACATTGTATCACTCTCACCCTCCGTCCTACACTGTATCACTCTCACCCTCCATCCTACACAGTATCACTCTCACCCTCCGTCCTACACTGTATCACTCTCACCCTCCGTCCCACACTGTATCACTCTCACCCTCCTTCCTACACTGTATCACTCTCACCCTCCGTCCTACACTGAATCACTCTCACCCTCCGTCCTACTCTGTATCACTCTCACCCTCCGTCCTACATTGTATCACTCTCACCCTCCATCCTACACTGTATCACTCTCACCAACTGTCCTACACTGTATCACTCTCACCCTCCGTCCGACTCTGTATCACTCTCACCCTCCATCCCACACTGAATCACTCTCACCCTCCGTCCCACACTGTATCACTCTCACCCTCCGCCCAACACTGTATCACTCTCACCCTCCGTCCTACACTGTATCATTCTCACCCTGCGTCCTACACTGTATCACTCTCACCCTCCGTCCCACACTGTATCACTCTCACCCTGCGTCCTACTCTGTATCACTCTCACCCTCCGTCCCACACTGTATCACTCTCACCCTCCGTCCTACACTGTATCACTCTCACCATCCGTCCTACTCTGTATCACGCTCAACCTCCGTCTCACACCGTATCAATCTCACCCTCCGTCCAACAATGTATCACTCTCACCCTCCATCCTACTCTGTATCACTCTCACCCTCCGACCCACACTGTATCACTCTCACCCTTCGTCCTACACTGTATCACTTTCACCCTCCGTCCTACACTGTATCACTCACACCCTCTGTCCCGCACTCTATCACTCTCACCCTCCGTCCTACACTTTATCACTCTCACCCTCCGTCCTACACTGTATTACTCACACCCTCCGTCCTACACTGTATCACTCTCACCCTCTGTCCCGCATGCTATCTCTCTCACCCTCCGTCCCGCACTGTATCACTCTCACCCTCCGTCCTACATTGTATCACTCTCACCCTCCGTCCTACACTGTATCACTCTCACCCTCCGTCCTACACTGTATCACTCTCAACTCCGTCCCACAGTGTATCATTCTTACCCTATGTCCTACACTGTATCACTCTCACCCTTCGTCCTACTCTGTATCAGTCTCACACTCCATCCCACACTGTATCACTCTCACCCTCCGTCCGACACTGTATCACTCTCACCCTCCGTCCCACACTGTGTCACTCTCACCTTCTGTCCTACTCTGTATCACTCTCACCCTCCATCCTACACTGTATCACTCTCACCCTCCGTCCTACTCTGTATCACTCTCACCCTCCGTCCTACACTGTATCACTCTCACCCTGCGTCCTACACTGTATCACTCTCACCCTCCGTCCTACACTGTATCACTCTCACCGTCCGTCCTACACTGTATCACTCTCACCCTCCGTCCCACACAGTATCACTCTCACCCTCCGTCCTGCAATGTTTCATTCTCACCCTCCGTCCTACACTGTATCACTCTCACCCTCCGTCCTACACTGTATCACTCTCACCCTCTGTCCTACAATGTATCACTCTCACCCTCCGTCCCACACTGTATCACTCTCACCCTCTGTCCCACACTGTATCACTCTCACCCTCCGTCCTACACTGTATCACTCTCACCCTCCGTCCCACACTGTATCACTCTCACCCTCCGTCCTGCAATGTTTCATTCTCACCCTCCGTCCTACACTGTATCACTCTCACCCTCCGTCCTACACTGTATCACTCTCACCCTCCGTCCTACACTGTATCACACTCACCCTCCGTCCCACACTATATTACTCTCACCCTCCGTCCAACACTGTATCACTCTCACCCTCCGTCCTACACTGTATCACTCTCACCCTCCTTCACACACTGTTTCACTCTCACCCTCCGTCCTACACTGTATCACTCTCACCATCCATCCCACACTTTATTACTCTCACCCTCCATCCTACACTGTATCACTCTCACCCTCCTTCCTACACTGTATCACTCTCACCCTCCTTCACTCACTGTTTCACTCTCACCCTCCGTCCTACACTGTATCTCTCTCACCATCCATCCCACACTGTATCACTCTCACCCTCCATCCTACACTGTATCACTCTCACCCTCCGCCCTTAACCGTATCACTCTCACCCTCCATCCAACACTGTTTCACTCTCACCCTCCGTCCCACACTGTATCACTCTCACCCTCTATCCTACACTGTATCACTCTCACCCTCCGTCCTACACTGTATCACTCTCACCCTCCGTCCCACAATGTATCACTCTCACCCTCCGTCCTACACTGTATCACTCTCACCCTCCGTCCCACAATGTATCACTCTCACCCTCTGTCCTACACTGTATCACTCTCACCCTCAGTCCTACACTGTATCACTCTCACCCTCCGTCCTACACTGTATCACTCTCACCCTCCGTCCTACACTGTATTACTCGCACCCTCCGTCCTTCAATGTATCACTCTCACCCTCCGTCCAACATTGTATCACTCTCACCCTCCGTCCTACACTGTATCACTCTCACACTCCGTCCTACACTGTATCACTCTCACCCTCCATCCCACACTGTATCACTCTCACCCTCCATCCTACTCAGTATCACTCTCACCCTCCGTCCTACACTATATCACTCTCACACTCCGCCCCATACGATATTACTCTCAACCTCCGTCCAACACTGTATCACTCTCACCCTCCGTCCCAAACTGTATCACTCTCACCCTCCATCCTACACTGTATCACTCTCACCCTCCGTCCTACACTGTATCACTCTCACCCTCCTTCACACACTGTTTCACTCCCACTCTCCGTCCTACACTGTATCACTCTCACCATCCATCCCACACTGTATCACTCTCACCCTCTGTCCTACACTGTATCACTCTCACCCTCAGTCCTACGCTGTATCACACTCACCCTCCGTCCTTCACTGTATCACTCTCACACTCCATCCTACACTGTATCACTCTCATCCTCCGTCCCACACTCTTTCACTCTCACCCTCCATCCTACACTGTATCACTCTCACCCTCCGTCCTACACTGTATCACTCTCACCCTCCGTCCCACAATGTATCACTCTCACTCTCTGTCCTTCACTGTATCACTCTCACCCTCAGTCCTACACTGTATCACTCTCACCCTCCGTCCCACACTGTATCATTCTCACCCTCCGTCCCACTCTGTATCAATCTCACCATCCGTCCTACTCTGTATCACTCTCAACCTCCATGCTACTCTGTATCACTCTCACCATCCGTCCCACACTGTATCACTCGCACCCTCCGTCCCACATTGTATCACTCTCACAATCCGTCCCACTCTGTATCACTCTCACCCTCCGTCCTACTCTGTATCACTCTCACCCTCCGTCCCACACTGTATCACTCTCACTATCCGTGATACACCGCATCACTCTCGCCCTCCGTCCTACATTGTATCACTCTCACCCTCCGTCCTACACTGTATCACTCTCACCCTCCTTCCTACACTGTATCACTCTCACCCTCCGTCCTACTCTGTACCACTCTCACCCTCCGTCCGACTCTGTATCACTCTCTCCTTCCGTCCCACACTTTATCACCCTCACCCTCCATCCTATGCTGTATCACTCTCACCCTCCGTCCCACAATGTATCACTCTCACACTCCATCCTATACTGTATCACTCTCACCCTCTGTCCTACACAGAATCACTGTCACCCTCCGTCATACACTGTATCACTCTCACCCTCCTTCCTACACTGTATCACTCTCACCCTCCGTCCTACACTGTATCACTCCCACACTCCGTCCTACTCTGTATCACTCTCACCCTCCGTCCTACACTGTATCACTCTCACCCTCCGTCCTACATTGTATCACTCTCACCCTCCGTCCGACTCTGTATCACTCTCACCCTCCATCCCACACTGAATCACTCTCACCCTCCGTCCTAAACTATATCATTCTCACCCTGCGTCCTACACTGTATCACTCTCACCCTCCGTCCCACACTGTATCACTCTCACCCTGCATCCTACTCTGTATCACTCTCGCCCTCCGTCCCACACTGTATCACTCTCACCCTCCATCCTACACTGTATCACGCTCACCCTCCGTCTCACACTGTATCACTCTCACTCTCCGTCCTACACTGTATCACCCTCACCCTCCGTCCTACACTGCAGCACACTCACCCTCCGTCCCACACTGTATCACTCTCACCCTCCGTCCCGCACTCTATCACTCTCACCCTCCGTCCCACACTGTATCACTCTCACCCTCCATCCGACACTGTATTACTCTCACCCTCCGTCCTACACTGTATCACTCTCACCCTCCGTCCCGCATGCTATCGCTCTCACCCTCCGTCCTGCACTGTATCACTCTCACCCTCTGTCCTACACTGTATCACTCTCACCCCGTCCCACAGTGTATCATTCTCACCCTATGTCCTACTCTGTATCACTCTCACCCTCCGTCCTACTCTGTATCAGTCTCACACTCCATCCCACACTGCATCACTCTCACCCTCCGTCCGACACTGTATCACTCTCACCCTCCGTCCCACACTGTATCACTCTCACCTTCCGTCGTACTCTGTATCACTCTCACCCTCCATCCTACACTGTATCACTCTCACCTTCCGTCCTACTCTGTATCACTCACACCCTCCGTCCTACACTGTATCACTCTCACCCTCCGTCCTACACTGTATCACTCTCACCCTCTGTCCTACATTGTATCACTCTCACCCTCCATACTACACTGTATCACTCTCACCCTCCCTCCCACACTGTATCACTCTCACCCTCCGTCCTACACTGTATCACTCTCACCCTCCTTCCTACACTGTACCACTCTCACCCTCCGTCCTACGCTGTATCACTCTCACCCTCCGCCCCACACTATATCACTCTCACCCTCCGTCCTACAATGTTTCACTCTCACCCTCCGTCCTACTCTGTATCACTCTCACCCTCCGTCCTTCAATGTATCACTCTCACCCTCCGTCCTACAATGTATCACTCTCACCCTCCGTCCCACACTGTATCACTCTCACCCTCAGTCCTGCACCGTATCACTCTCACCCTCCGTCCTACACTGTATCACTATCACCCTCCGTCCCACACTGTATCACTCTCACCCTCCGTCCCACTCTGTATCACTCTCAACCATGTGCTACTCTGTATCACTCTCACCCTCCGTCCCACACTGTTTCACCCTCACCCTCCGTCCCACATTGTATCACTCTCACAATCCATCCCACTCTGTATCACTCTCACCCTCCGTTCCACACAGTATCACTCTCACTATCCGTGATACACTGCATCACTCTCACCCTCGGTCCTACACTGTATCACTCTCACCCTCCGTCCTACACTGTATCACTCTCACCCTCCGTCCTACACTGTATCACTCTCACCCTCCGCCCTACTCTGTACCACTCTCACCCTCCGTCCGTCTCTGTATCACTCTCACCCTCCGTCCCACACTTTATCACTCTCACCCTCCGTCCTACGCTGTATCACTCTCACCCTCCGTCCAACACTGTATCACTCTCACCCTCCGTCCTACACTGTATCACTCTCACCCTCCGTCCTACACAGTATCACTCTCACCCTCCGTCCTACACTGTATCACTCTCACCCTCCGTCCTACATTGTATCACTCTCACCCTCCGTCCTACACTGTATCACTCTCACCCTCCGTCCTACACTGTATCACACTCACCCTCCATCCTACACGGTATCACTCTCACCCTCCGTCCTACTCTGTACCACTGTCACCCTCCGTCCTACACTGTATCTCTCCCACCCTCCGTCCTACACTGTATCACTCTCACCCTCCGTCCTACACTGTAGCACACTCACCCTCCGTCCCACACTGTATCACTCGCACCCTCCGTCCCGCACTCTATCACTCTCACCCTCCGTCCCACACTATTTCACTCTCACCCTCCATCCGACACTGTATTACTCTCACCCTCCGTCCTACACTGTATCACTCTCACCCTCCGTCCCGCATGCTATCGCTCTCACCCTCCGTCCCGCACTGTATCACTCTCACCCTCTGTCCGACACTGTATCACTCTCACCCCGTCCCACAGTGTATCATTCTCACCCTATGTCCTACTCTGTATCACTCTCACCCTCCGTCCTACTCTGTATCAGTCTCACACTCCATCCCACACTGCATCACTCTCACCCTCCGTCCGACAGTGTATCACTCTCACCCTCCGTCCCACACTGTATCACTCTCACCTTCCGTCGTACTCTGTATCACTCTCACCCTCCATCCTACACTGTATCACTCTCACCTTCCGTCCTACTCTGTATCACTCACACCCTCCGTCCTACACTGTATCACCCTCACCCTCCGTCCTACACTGTATCACTCTCACCCTCTGTCCTACATTGTATCACTCTCACCCTCCATACTACGTTGTATCACTCTCACCCTCCCTCCCACACTGTATCACTCTCACCCTCCGTCCTACACTCTATCACTCTCACCCTCCTTCCTACACTGTATCACTCTCACCCTCCGTCCTACACTGTATCACTCTCACCCTCCGCCCCACACTATATCACTCTCACCCTCCGTCCTACAATGTTTCACTCTCACCCTCCGTCCTACACTGTATCACTCTCACCCTCCGTCCTACAATGTATCACTCTCACCCTCCGTCCTACAATGTATCACACTCACCCTCCGTCCCACACTGTATCACTCTCACCCTCCGTCCCACAATGTATCACTCTCACCCTCTGTCCTACACTGTATCACTCTCACCCTCAGTCCTACTCTGTATCACTCACACCCTCCGTCCTACACTGTATCACTCTCACCCTCCGTCCTACACTGTATCACTCTCACCCTCTGTCCTACATTGTATCACTCTCACCCTCCATACTACACTGTATCACTCTCACCCTCCCTCCCACACTGTATCACTCTCACCCTCCGTCCTACACTGTATCACTCTCACCCTCCTTCCTACACTGTATCACTCTCACCCTCCGTCCTACGCTGTATCACTCTCACCCTCCGCCCCACACTATATCACTCTCAGCCACCGTCCTACAATGTTTCACTCTCACCCTCCATCCTACACTGTATCACTCTCACCCTCCGTCCCACACTGTATCACTCTCACCCTCCGTCCCACAATGTATCACTCTCACCCTCTGTCCTACACTGTATCACTCTCACCCTCAGTACTACTCTGTATCACTCACACCCTCCGTCCTACACTGTATCACTCTCACCCTCCGTCCTACACTGTATCACTCTCACCCTCTGTCCTACATTGTATCACTCTCACCCTCCATACTACACTGTATCACTCTCACCCTCCCTCCCACACTGTATCACTCTCACCCTCCGTCCTACACTGTATCACTCTCACCCTGCTTCCTACACTGTATCACTCTCACCCTCCGTCCTACGCTGTATCACTCTCACCCTCCGCCCCACACTATATCACTCTCACCCTCCGTCCTACAATGTTTCACTCTCACCCTCCGTCCTACACTGTATCACTCTCACCCTCCGTCCTTCAATGTATCACTCTCACCCTCCGTCCTACAATGTAGCACTCTCACCCTCCGTCCCACACTGTATCACTCTCACCCTCCGTCCCACAATGTATCACTCTCACCCTCTGTCCTACACTGTATCACTCTCACCCTCAGTCCTGCACCGTATCACTCTCACCCTCCGTCCTACACTGTATCACTATCACCCTCCGTCCTACACTGTATCACTCTCACCCTCCGTCCTACACTGTATCACTCTCACCCTCCGCCCTATTCTGTACCACTCTCACCCTCCGTCCGTCTCTGTATCACTCTCACCCTCCGTCCCACACTTTATCACTCTCACCCTCCGTCCTACGCTGTATCACTCTCACCCTCCGTCCAACACTGTATCACTCTCACCCTCCGTCCTACACTGTATCACTCTCACCCTCCGTCCTACACAGTATCACTCTCACCCTCCATCCTACACTGTATCACTCTCACCCTCCGTCCTACATTGTATCACTCTCACCCTCCGTCCTACACTGTATCACTCTCACCCTCCGTCCTACACTGTATCACACTCACCCTCCATCCTACACGGTATCACTCTCACCCTCCGTCCTACTCTGTACCACTGTCACCCTCCGTCCTACACTGTATCACTCCCACCCTCCGTCCTACACTGTATCACTCTCACCCTCCGTCCTACACTGTAGCACACTCACCCTCCGTCCCACACTGTATCACTCTCACCCTCCGTCCCGCACTCTATCACTCTCACCCTCCGTCCCACACTGTATCACTCTCACCCTCCATCCGACACTGTATTACTCTCACCCTCCGTCCTACACTGTATCACTCTCACCCTCCGTCCCGCATGCTATCGCTCTCACCCTCCGTCCCGCACTGTATCACTCTCACCCTCTGTCCTACACTGCATCACTCTCACCCCGTCCCACAGTGTATCATTCTCACCCTATGTCCTAATCTGTATCACTCTCACCCTCCGTCCTACTCTGTATCAGTCTCACACTCCATCCCACACTGCATCACTCTCACCCTCCGTCCGACACTGTATCGCTCTCACACTCCGTCCCACACTGTATCACTCTCACCTTCCGTCGTACTCTGTATCACTCTCACCCTCCATCCTACACTGTATCACTCTCACCTTCCGTCCTACTCTGTATCACTCACACCCTCCGTCCTACACTGTATCACTCTCACCCTCCGTCCTACACTGTATCACTCTCACCCTCTGTCCTACATTGTATCACTCTCACCCTCCATACTACACTGTATCACTCTCACCCTCCCTCCCACACTGTATCACTCTCACCCTCCGTCCTACACTCTATCACTCTCACCCTCCTTCCTACACTGTATCACTCTCACCCTCCGTCCTACACTGTATCACTCTCACCCTCCGCCCCACACTATATCACTCTCACCCTCCGTCCTACAATGTTTCACTCTCACCCTCCGTCCTACACTGTATCACTCTCACCCTCCGTCCTACAATGTATCACTCTCACCCTCCGTCCTACAATGTATCACTCTCACCCTCCGTCCCACACTGTATCACTCTCACCCTCCGTCCCACAATGTATCACTCTCACCCTCTGTCCTACACTGTATCACTCTCACCCTCAGTCCTACTCTGTATCACTCACACCCTCCGTCCTACACTTTATCACTCTCACCCTCCGTCCTACACTGTATCACTCTCACCCTCTGTCCTACATTGTATCACTCTCACCCTCCATACTACACTGTATCACTCTCACCCTCCCTCCCACACTGTATCACTCTCACCCTCCGTCCTACACTGTATCACTCTCACCCTCCTTCCTACACTGTATCACTCTCACCCTCCGTCCTACGCTGTATCACTCTCACCCTCCGCCCCACACTATATCACTCTCACCCTCCGTCCTACAATGTTTCACTCTCACCCTCCGTCCTGCACTGTATCACTCTCACCCTCCGTCCTTCAATGTATCACTCTCACCCTCCGTCCTACAATGTATCACTCTCACCCTCCGTCCCACACTGTATCACTCTCACCCTCCGTCCCACAATGTATCACTCTCACCCTCTGTCCTACACTGTATCACTCTCACCCTCAGTCCTGCACCGTATCACTCTCACCCTCCGTCCTACACTGTATCACTATCACCCTCCGTCCCACACTGTATCACTCTCACCCTCCGTCCCACTCTGTATCACTCTCAACCATGTGCTACTCTGTATCACTCTCACCCTCCGTCCCACACTGTTTCACCCTCACCCACCGTCCCACATTGTATCACTCTCACAATCCATCCCACTCTGTATCACTCTCACCCTCCGTTCCACACAGTATCACTCTCACTATCCGTGATACACTGCATCACTCTCACCCTCGGTCCTACACTGTATCACTCTCACCCTCCGTCCTACACTGTATCACTCTCACCCTCCGTCCTACACTGTATCACACTCACCCTCCGCCCTACTCTGTACCACTCTCACCCTCCGTCCGTCTCTGTATCACTCTCACCCTCCGTCCCACACTTTATCACTCTCACCCTCCGTCCTACGCTGTATCACTCTCACCCTCCGTCCAACACTGTATCACTCTCACCCTCCGTCCTACACTGTATCACTCTCACCCTCCGTCCTACACAGTATCACTCTCACCCTCCGTCCTTCACTGTATCACTCTCACCCTCCGTCCTACATTGTATCACTCTCACCCTCCCTCCTACACTGTATCACTCTCACCCTCCGTCCTACAATGTATCACACTCACCCTCCATCCTACACGGTATCACTCTCACCCTCCGTCCTACTCTGTACAACTGTCACCCTCCGTCCTACACTGTATCACTCTCACCCTCCGTCCTACATTGTATCACTCTCACCCTCCGTCCTACACTGTAGCACACTCACCCTCCGTCCCACACTGTATCACTCTCACCCACCGTCCCGCACTCTATCACTCTCACCCTCCGTCCCACACTGTATCACTCTCACCCTCCATCCGACACTGTATTACTCTCACCCTCCGTCCTACACTGTATCACTCTCACCCTCCGTCCCGCATGCTATCGCTCTCACCCTCCGTCCCGCACTGTATCACTCTCACCCTCTGTCCTACACTGTATCACTCTCACCCCGTCCCATAGTGTATCATTCTCACCCTATGTCCTACTCTGTATCACTCTCACCCTCCGTCCTACTCTGTATCAGTCTCACACTCCATCCCACACTGCATCACTCTCACCCTCCGTCCGACACTTTATCACTCTCACCCTCCGTCCCACACTGTATCACTCTCACCTTCCGTCGTACTCTGTATCACTCTCACCCTCCATCCTACACTGTATCACTCTCACCTTCCGTCCTACTCTGTATCACTCACACCCTCCGTCCTACACTGTATCACTCTCACCCTCCGTCCTACACTGTATCACACTCACCCTCTGTCCTACATTGTATCACTCTCACCCTCCATACTACACTGTATCACTCTCACCCTCCCTCCCACACTGTATCACTCTCACCCTCCGTCCTACACTCTATCACTCTCACCCTCATTCCTACACTGTATCACTCTCACCCTCCGTCCTACACTGTATCACTCTCACCCTCCGCCCCACACTATATCACTCTCACCCTCCGTCCTACAATGTTTCACTCTCACCCTCCGTCCTACACTGTATCACTCTCACCCTCCATCCTACAATGTATCACTCTCACCCTCCGTCCTACAATGTATCACTCTCACCCTCCGTCCCACACTGTATCACTCTCACCCTCCGTCCCACAATGTATCACTCTCACCCTCTGTCCTACACTGTATCACTCTCACCCTCAGTCCTACTCTGTATCACTCACACCCTCCGTCCTACACTGTATCACTCTCACCCTCCGTCCTACACTGTATCACTCTCACCCTCTGTCCTACATTGTATCACTCTCACCCTCCATACTACACTGTATCACTCTCACCCTCCCTCCCACACTGTATCACTCTCACCCTCCGTCCTACACTGTATCACTCTCACCCTCCTTCCTACACTGTATCACTCTCACCCTCCGTCCTACACTGTATCACTCTCACCCTCCGCCCCACACTATATCACTCTCAGCCACCGTCCTACAATGTTTCACTCTCACCCTCCATCCTACACTGTATCACTCTCACCCTCCATCCTTCAATGTATCACTCTCACCCTCCGTCCTACAATGTATCACTCTCACCCTCCTTCCCACACTGTATCACTCTCACCCTCCGTCCCACAATGTATCACTCTCACCCTCTGTCCTACACTGTATCACTCTCACCCTCAGTCCTGCACCGTATCACTCTCACCCTCCGTCCTACACTGTATCACTATCACCCTCCGTCCCACACTGTATCACTCTCACCCTCCGTCCCACTCTGTATCACTCTCAACCATGTGCTACTCTGTATCACTCTCACCCTCCGTCCCACACTGTTTCACCATCACCCTCCGTACCACATTGTATCACTCTCACAATCCATCCCACTCTGTATCACTCTCACCCTCCGTCCCACACAGTATCACTCTCACTATCCGTGATACACTGTATCACTCTCACCCTCGGTCCTACACTGTATCACTCTCACCCTCGGTCCTACACTGTATCACTCTCACCCTCCGTCCTACACTGTATCACTCTCACCCTCCGTCCTACACTGTATCACTCTCACCCTCCGCCCTACTCTGTACCTCTCTCACCCTCCGTCCGTCTCTGTATCACTCTCACCCTCCGTCCCACACTTTATCACTCTCACCCTCCATCCTACGCTGTATCACTCTCACCCTCCATCCAACACTGTATCACTCTCACCCTCCGTCCTACACTGTATCACTCTCACCCTCCGTCCTACACAGTATCACTCTAACCCTCCGTCCTACACTGTATCACTCTCACCCTCCGTCCTACATTGTATCACTCTCACCCTCCCTCCTACACTGTATCACTCTCACCCTCCGTCCTACACTGTAGCACACTCACCCTCCGTCCTACACTGTATCACTCTCACCCTCCGTCCTACACTGTAGCACACTCACCCTCCGTCCCACACTGTATCACTCTCACCCACCGTCCCGCACTCTATCACTCTCACCCTCCGTCCCACACTGTATCACTCTCACCCTCCATCCGACACTGTATTACTCTCACCCTCCGTCCTACACTGTATCACTCTCACCCTCCGTCCCGCATGCTATCGCTCTCACCCTCCGTCCCGCACTGTATCACTCTCACCCTCTGTCCTACACTGTATCACTCTCACCCCGTCCCATAGTGTATCATTCTCACCCTATGTCCTACTCTGTATCACTCTCACCCTCCGTCCTACTCTGTATCAGTCTCACACTCCATCCCACACTGCATCACTCTCACCCTCCGTCCGACACTGTATCACTCTCACCCTCCGTCCCACACTGTATCACTCTCACCTTCCGTCATACTCTGTATCACTCTCACCCTCCATCCTACACTGTATCACTCTCACCTTCTGTCCTACTCTGTATCACTCACACCCTCCGTCCTACACTGTATCACTCTCACCCTCCATCCAACACTGTATCACTCTCACCCTCCGTCCTACACTGTATCACTCTCACCCTCCGTCCCACACTGTTTCACTCTCACCCTCCGTCCTACACTGTATCACTCTCACCCTCCGTCCTACACTGTATCACTCTCACCCTCTGTCCTACATTGTATCACTCTCACCCTCCATACTACACTGTATCACTCTCACCCTCCGTCCTACACTGTATCACTCTCACCCTCCGCCCCACACTATATCACTCTTACCCTCCGTCCTACAATGTTTCACTCTCACCCTCCGTCCTACACTGTATCACTCTCACCCTCCGTCCCACAATGTATCACTCTCACCCTCTGTCCTACACTGTATCACTCTCACCCTCAGTCCTACTCTGTATCACTCACACCCTCCGTCCTACACTGTATCACTCTCACCCTCCGTCCTACACTGTATCACTCTCACCCTCTGTCCTACACTGTATCACTCTCACCCTCAGTCCTACTCTGTATCACTCTCACCCTCCGTCCCGCACTCTATCACTCTCACCCTCCGTCCCACACTGTATCACTCTCACCCT
This sequence comes from Somniosus microcephalus, assembly GCF_052327205.1. Taxonomy (NCBI): domain Eukaryota; kingdom Metazoa; phylum Chordata; class Chondrichthyes; order Squaliformes; family Somniosidae; genus Somniosus; species Somniosus microcephalus. The sequence continues at coordinate 65,984,360 of NC_141010.1, read as the reverse complement.
CCATCCGACACTGTATTACTCTCACCCTCCGTCCTACACTGTATCACTCTCACCCTCCGTCCCGCATGCTATCGCTCTCACCCTCCGTCCCGCACTGTATCACTCTCACCCTCTGTCCTACACTGCATCACTCTCACCCCGTCCCACAGTGTATCATTCTCACCCTATGTCCTAATCTGTATCACTCTCACCCTCCGTCCTACTCTGTATCAGTCTCACACTCCATCCCACACTGCATCACTCTCACCCTCCGTCCGACACTGTATCGCTCTCACACTCCGTCCCACACTGTATCACTCTCACCTTCCGTCGTACTCTGTATCACTCTCACCCTCCATCCTACACTGTATCACTCTCACCTTCCGTCCTACTCTGTATCACTCACACCCTCCGTCCTACACTGTATCACTCTCACCCTCCGTCCTACACTGTATCACTCTCACCCTCTGTCCTACATTGTATCACTCTCACCCTCTGTCCTACATTGTATCACTCTCACCCTCCATACTACACTGTATCACTCTCACCCTCCCTCCCACACTGTATCACTCTCACCCTCCGTCCTACACTGTATCACTCTCACCCTCCTTCCTACACTGTATCACTCTCACCCTCCGTCCTACGCTGTATCACTCTCACCCTCCGCCCCACACTATATCACTCTCACCCTCCGTCCTACAATGTTTCACTCTCACCCTCCGTCCTGCACTGTATCACTCTCACCCTCCGTCCTTCAATGTATCACTCTCACCCTCCGTCCTACAATGTATCACTCTCACCCTCCGTCCCACACTGTATCACTCTCACCCTCCGTCCCACAATGTATCACTCTCACCCTCTGTCCTACACTGTATCACTCTCACCCTCAGTCCTGCACCGTATCACTCTCACCCTCCGTCCTACACTGTATCACTATCACCCTCCGTCCCACACTGTATCACTCTCACCCTCCGTCCCACTCTGTATCACTCTCAACCATGTGCTACTCTGTATCACTCTCACCCTCCGTCCCACACTGTTTCACCCTCACCCACCGTCCCACATTGTATCACTCTCACAATCCATCCCACTCTGTATCACTCTCACCCTCCGTTCCACACAGTATCACTCTCACTATCCGTGATACACTGCATCACTCTCACCCTCGGTCCTACACTGTATCACTCTCACCCTCCGTCCTACACTGTATCACTCTCACCCTCCGTCCTACACTGTATCACACTCACCCTCCGCCCTACTCTGTACCACTCTCACCCTCCGTCCGTCTCTGTATCACTCTCACCCTCCGTCCCACACTTTATCACTCTCACCCTCCGTCCTACGCTGTATCACTCTCACCCTCCGTCCAACACTGTATCACTCTCACCCTCCGTCCTACACTGTATCACTCTCACCCTCCGTCCTACACAGTATCACTCTCACCCTCCGTCCTTCACTGTATCACTCTCACCCTCCGTCCTACATTGTATCACTCTCACCCTCCCTCCTACACTGTATCACTCTCACCCTCCGTCCTACAATGTATCACACTCACCCTCCATCCTACACGGTATCACTCTCACCCTCCGTCCTACTCTGTACAACTGTCACCCTCCGTCCTACACTGTATCACTCTCACCCTCCGTCCTACATTGTATCACTCTCACCCTCCGTCCTACACTGTAGCACACTCACCCTCCGTCCCACACTGTATCACTCTCACCCACCGTCCCGCACTCTATCACTCTCACCCTCCGTCCCACACTGTATCACTCTCACCCTCCATCCGACACTGTATTACTCTCACCCTCCGTCCTACACTGTATCACTCTCACCCTCCGTCCCGCATGCTATCGCTCTCACCCTCCGTCCCGCACTGTATCACTCTCACCCTCTGTCCTACACTGTATCACTCTCACCCCGTCCCATAGTGTATCATTCTCACCCTATGTCCTACTCTGTATCACTCTCACCCTCCGTCCTACTCTGTATCAGTCTCACACTCCATCCCACACTGCATCACTCTCACCCTCCGTCCGACACTTTATCACTCTCACCCTCCGTCCCACACTGTATCACTCTCACCTTCCGTCGTACTCTGTATCACTCTCACCCTCCATCCTACACTGTATCACTCTCACCTTCCGTCCTACTCTGTATCACTCACACCCTCCGTCCTACACTGTATCACTCTCACCCTCCGTCCTACACTGTATCACACTCACCCTCTGTCCTACATTGTATCACTCTCACCCTCCATACTACACTGTATCACTCTCACCCTCCCTCCCACACTGTATCACTCTCACCCTCCGTCCTACACTCTATCACTCTCACCCTCATTCCTACACTGTATCACTCTCACCCTCCGTCCTACACTGTATCACTCTCACCCTCCGCCCCACACTATATCACTCTCACCCTCCGTCCTACAATGTTTCACTCTCACCCTCCGTCCTACACTGTATCACTCTCACCCTCCATCCTACAATGTATCACTCTCACCCTCCGTCCTACAATGTATCACTCTCACCCTCCGTCCCACACTGTATCACTCTCACCCTCCGTCCCACAATGTATCACTCTCACCCTCTGTCCTACACTGTATCACTCTCACCCTCAGTCCTACTCTGTATCACTCACACCCTCCGTCCTACACTGTATCACTCTCACCCTCCGTCCTACACTGTATCACTCTCACCCTCTGTCCTACATTGTATCACTCTCACCCTCCATACTACACTGTATCACTCTCACCCTCCCTCCCACACTGTATCACTCTCACCCTCCGTCCTACACTGTATCACTCTCACCCTCCTTCCTACACTGTATCACTCTCACCCTCCGTCCTACACTGTATCACTCTCACCCTCCGCCCCACACTATATCACTCTCAGCCACCGTCCTACAATGTTTCACTCTCACCCTCCATCCTACACTGTATCACTCTCACCCTCCATCCTTCAATGTATCACTCTCACCCTCCGTCCTACAATGTATCACTCTCACCCTCCTTCCCACACTGTATCACTCTCACCCTCCGTCCCACAATGTATCACTCTCACCCTCTGTCCTACACTGTATCACTCTCACCCTCAGTCCTGCACCGTATCACTCTCACCCTCCGTCCTACACTGTATCACTATCACCCTCCGTCCCACACTGTATCACTCTCACCCTCCGTCCCACTCTGTATCACTCTCAACCATGTGCTACTCTGTATCACTCTCACCCTCCGTCCCACACTGTTTCACCATCACCCTCCGTACCACATTGTATCACTCTCACAATCCATCCCACTCTGTATCACTCTCACCCTCCGTCCCACACAGTATCACTCTCACTATCCGTGATACACTGTATCACTCTCACCCTCGGTCCTACACTGTATCACTCTCACCCTCGGTCCTACACTGTATCACTCTCACCCTCCGTCCTACACTGTATCACTCTCACCCTCCGTCCTACACTGTATCACTCTCACCCTCCGCCCTACTCTGTACCTCTCTCACCCTCCGTCCGTCTCTGTATCACTCTCACCCTCCGTCCCACACTTTATCACTCTCACCCTCCATCCTACGCTGTATCACTCTCACCCTCCATCCAACACTGTATCACTCTCACCCTCCGTCCTACACTGTATCACTCTCACCCTCCGTCCTACACAGTATCACTCTAACCCTCCGTCCTACACTGTATCACTCTCACCCTCCGTCCTACATTGTATCACTCTCACCCTCCCTCCTACACTGTATCACTCTCACCCTCCGTCCTACACTGTAGCACACTCACCCTCCGTCCTACACTGTATCACTCTCACCCTCCGTCCTACACTGTAGCACACTCACCCTCCGTCCCACACTGTATCACTCTCACCCACCGTCCCGCACTCTATCACTCTCACCCTCCGTCCCACACTGTATCACTCTCACCCTCCATCCGACACTGTATTACTCTCACCCTCCGTCCTACACTGTATCACTCTCACCCTCCGTCCCGCATGCTATCGCTCTCACCCTCCGTCCCGCACTGTATCACTCTCACCCTCTGTCCTACACTGTATCACTCTCACCCCGTCCCATAGTGTATCATTCTCACCCTATGTCCTACTCTGTATCACTCTCACCCTCCGTCCTACTCTGTATCAGTCTCACACTCCATCCCACACTGCATCACTCTCACCCTCCGTCCGACACTGTATCACTCTCACCCTCCGTCCCACACTGTATCACTCTCACCTTCCGTCATACTCTGTATCACTCTCACCCTCCATCCTACACTGTATCACTCTCACCTTCTGTCCTACTCTGTATCACTCACACCCTCCGTCCTACACTGTATCACTCTCACCCTCCATCCAACACTGTATCACTCTCACCCTCCGTCCTACACTGTATCACTCTCACCCTCCGTCCCACACTGTTTCACTCTCACCCTCCGTCCTACACTGTATCACTCTCACCCTCCGTCCTACACTGTATCACTCTCACCCTCTGTCCTACATTGTATCACTCTCACCCTCCATACTACACTGTATCACTCTCACCCTCCGTCCTACACTGTATCACTCTCACCCTCCGCCCCACACTATATCACTCTTACCCTCCGTCCTACAATGTTTCACTCTCACCCTCCGTCCTACACTGTATCACTCTCACCCTCCGTCCCACAATGTATCACTCTCACCCTCTGTCCTACACTGTATCACTCTCACCCTCAGTCCTACTCTGTATCACTCACACCCTCCGTCCTACACTGTATCACTCTCACCCTCCGTCCTACACTGTATCACTCTCACCCTCTGTCCTACACTGTATCACTCTCACCCTCAGTCCTACTCTGTATCACTCACACCCTCCGTCCTACACTGTATCACTCTCACCCTCCGTCCTACACTGTATCACTCTCACCCTCTGTCCTACATTGTATCACTCTCACCCTCCATACTACACTGTATCACTCTCACCCTCCCTCCCACACTGTATCACTCTCACCCTCCGTCCTACACTGTATCACTCTCACCCTCCTTCCTACACTGTATCACTCTCACCCTCCGTCCTACGCTGTATCACTCTCACCCTCCGCCCCACACTATATCACTCTCAGCCACCATCTTACAATGTTTCACTCTCACCCTCCATCCTACACTGTATCACTCTCACCCTCCATCCTTCAATGTATCACTCTCACCCTCCGTCCTACAATGTATTACTCTCACCCTCCGTCCCACACTGTATCACTCTCACCCTCCGTCCCACAATGTATCACTCTCACCCTCTGTCCTACACTGTATCACTCTCACCCTCAGTCCTGCACCGTATCACTCTCACCCTCCGTCCTACACTGTATCACGATCACCCTCTGTCCCACACTGTATCACTCTCACCCTCCGTCCCACTCTGTATCACTCTCAACCATGTGCTACTCTGTATCACTCTCACCCTCCGTCCCACACTGTTTCACCATCACCCTCCGTACCACATTGTATCACTCTCACAATCCATCCCACTCTGTATCACTCTCACCCTCCGTCCCACACAGTATCACTCTCACTATCCGTGATACACTGTATCACTCTCACCCTCGGTCCTACACTGTATCACTCTCACCCTCCGTCCTACACTGTATCACTCTCACCCTCCGTCCTACACTGTATCACTCTCACCCTCCGCCCTACTCTGTACCACTCTCACCCTCCGTCCATCTCTATATCACTCTCACCCTCCGTCCCACACTTTATCACTCTCACCCTCCATCCTACGCTGTATCACTCTCACCCTCCGTCCAACACTGTATCACTCTCACCCTCCGTCCTACACTGTATCACTCTCACCCTCCGTCCTACACAGTATCACTCTCACCCTCCGTCCTACACTGTATCACTCTCACCCTCCGTCCTACATTGTATCACTCTCACCCTCCCTCCTACACTGTATCACTCTCACCCTCCGTCCTACAATGTATCACACTCACCCTCCGTCCTACACTGTATCACTCTCACCCTCCGTCCTACACTGTATCACTCTCACCCTCCGCCCCACACTATATCACTCTTACCCTCCGTCCTACAATGTTTCACTCTCACCCTCCGTCCTACACTGTATCACTCTCACCCTCCGTCCTACAATATATCACTCTCACCCTCCGTCCTACAATGTATCACTCTCACCCTCCGTCCCACACTGTATCACTCTCACCCTCCGTCCCACAATGTATCACTCTCACCCTCTGTCCTACACTGTATCACTCTCACCCTCAGTCCTACTCTGTATCACTCACACCCTCCGTCCTACACTGTATCACTCTCACCCTCCGTCCTACACTGTATCACTCTCACCCTCTGTCCTACATTGTATCACTCTCACCCTCATTCCTACACTGTATCACTCTCACCCTCCGTCCTACACTGTTTCACTCTCACCCTCCGCCCCACACTATATCACTCTCACCCTCCGTCCTACAATGTTTCACTCTCACCCTCCGTCCTACACTGTATCACTCTCACCCTCCGTCCTACAATGTATCACTCTCACCCTCCGTCCTACAATGTATCACTCTCACCCTCCGTCCCACACTGTATCACTCTCACCCTCCGTCCCACAATGTATCACTCTCACCCTCTGTCCTACACTGTATCACTCTCACCCTCAGTCCTACTCTGTATCACTCACACCCTCCGTCCTACACTGTATCACTCTCACCCTCCGTCCTACACTGTATCACTCTCACCCTCTGTCCTACATTGTATCACTCTCACCCTCCATACTACACTGTATCACTCTCACCCTCCCTCCCACACTGTATCACTCTCACCCTCCGTCCTACACTGTATCACTCTCACCCTCCTTCCTACACTGTATCACTCTCACCCTCCGTCCTACGCTGTATCACTCTCACCCTCCGCCCCACACTATATCACTCTCAGCCACCATCTTACAATGTTTCACTCTCACCCTCCATCCTACACTGTATCACTCTCACCCTCCATCCTTCAATGTATCACTCTCACCCTCCGTCCTACAATGTATTACTCTCACCCTCCGTCCCACACTGTATCACTCTCACCCTCCGTCCCACAATGTATCACTCTCACCCTCTGTCCTACACTGTATCACTCTCACTCTCAGTCCTGCACCGTATCACTCTCACCCTCCGTCCTACACTGTATCACTATCACCCTCTGTCCCACACTGTATCACTCTCACCCTCCGTCCCACTCTGTATCACTCTCAACCATGTGCTACTCTGTATCACTCTCACCCTCCGTCCCACACTGTTTCACCATCACCCTCCGTACCACATTGTATCACTCTCACAATCCATCCCACTCTGTATCACTCTCACCCTCCGTCCCACACAGTATCACTCTCACTATCCGTGATACACTGTATCACTCTCACCCTCGGTCCTACACTGTATCACTCTCACCCTCCGTCCTACACTGTATCACTCTCACCCTCCGTCCTACACTGTATCACTCTCACCCTCCGCCCTACTCTGTACCACTCTCACCCTCCGTCCGTCTCTATATCACTCTCACCCTCCGTCCCACACTTTATCACTCTCACCCTCCATCCTACGCTGTATCACTCTCACCCTCCGTCCAACATTGTATCACTCTCACCCTCCGTCCTACACTGTATCACTCTCACCCTCCGTCCTACACAGTATCACTCTCACCCTCCGTCCTACACTGTATCACTCTCACCCTCCGTCCTACATTGTATCACTCTCACCCTCCCTCCTACACTGTATCACTCTCACCCTCCGTCCTACAATGTATCACACTCACCCTCCATCCTACACGGTATCACTCTCACCCACCGTCCTACTCTGTACCACTGTCACCCTCCGTCCTACACTGTATCACTCTCACCCTCCGTCCTACACTGTATCACTCTCACCCTCCATCCTACACTGTAGCACACTCACCCTCCGTCCCACACTGTATCACTCTCACCCACCGTCCCGCACTCTATCACTCTCACCCTCCGTCCCACACTGTATCACTCTCACCCTCCATCCGACACTGTATTACTCTCACCCTCCGTCCTACACTGTATCACTCTCACCCTCCGTCCCGCATGCTATCGCTCTCACCCTCCGTCCCGCACTGTATCACTCTCACCCTCTGTCCTACACTGTATCACTCTCACCCCGTCCCATAGTGTATCATTCTCACCCTATGTCCTACTCTGTATCACTCTCACCCTCCGTCCTACTCTGTATCAGTCTCACACTCCATCCCACACTGCATCACTCTCACCCTCCGTCCGACACTGTATCACTCTCACCCTCCGTCCCACACTGTATCACTCTCACCTTCCGTCGTACTCTGTATCACTCTCACCCTCCATCCTACACTGTATCACTCTCACCTTCCGTCCTACTCTGTATCACTCACACCCTCCGTCCTACACTGTATCTCTCTCACCCTCCGTCCTACACTGTATCACTCTCACCCTCTGTCCTACATTGTATCACTCTCACCCTCCTTCCTACACTGTATCACTCTCACCCTCCGTCCTACACTGTATCACTCTCACCCTCCTTCCTACACTGTATCACTCTCACCCTCCGTCCTACACTTTATCACTCTCACCCTCCGCCCCACACTATATCACTCTCACCCTCCGTCCTACACTGTATCACTCTCACCCTCCGTCCTACAATGTATCACTCTCACCCTCCGTCCTACAATGTATCACTCTCACCCTCCGTCCCACACTGTATCACTCTCACCCTCCGTCCCACAATGTATCACTCTCACCCTCTGTCCTACACTGTATCACTCTCACCCTCAGTCCTGCACCGTATCACTCTCACCCTCCGTCCTACACTGTATCACTCTCACCCTCCGTCCCACACTGTATCACTTTCACCCTCCGTCCCACTCTGTATCACTCTCAACCATGTGCTACTCTGTATCTCTCTCACCCTCCGTCCCACACTGTTTCACCCTCACCCTCCGTCCCACATTGTTTCACTCTCACAATCCATCCCACTCTGTATCACTCTCACCCTCCGTCCCACACAGTTTCACTCTCACTATCCGTGATACACTGTATCACTCTCACCCTCGGTCCTACACTGTATCACTCTCACCCTCCGTCCTACACTGTATCACTCTCACCCTCCGTCCTACACTGTATCACTCTCACCCTCCGCCCTACTCTGTACCACTCTCACCCTCCGTCCGTCTCTGTATCACTCTCACCCTCCGTCCCACACTTTATCACTCTCACCCTCCGTCCTACGCTGTGTCACTCTCACCCTCCGTCCCACACTGTATCACTCTCACCCTCCGTCCTACACTGTATCACTCTCACCCTCCGTCCTACACAGTATCACTCTCACCCTCCGTCCTACACTGTATCACTCTCACCCTCCGTCCTACATTGTATCACTCTCACCCTCCGTCCTACACTGTATCACTCTCACCCTCCGTCCTACACTGTATCACACTCACCCTCCATCCTACACGGTATCACTCTCACCCTCCGTCCTACTCTGTACCACTGTCACCCTCCGTCCCACAATGTATCACTCGCACCCTCCATCCCAAACTGTATCACTCTCACCCTCCATCCTACACTGTATCACTCTCACACTCCGTCCTACACTGTGTCACTCTCACCCTCCGTCCCACACTCTATCACTCTCACACTCCGTCCTACACTGTATCACTCTCACCCTCCGTCCTACACTGTATCACTCTCACCTTCTGTCCTACACTGTCTCACTCTCACCCTCCACCCCACACTGTATTACTCTCACCCTCCGTCCTCCACTGTATCACTCTCACCCTCCGTCCTACAGAGTATCACTCTCACCCTCCGTCCTACACTGTATCACTCTCACCCTCCGTCCCGCACTGTATCACTCTCACCCTCCTTCCGACACTGTATCACTCTCACCCTCCGACCTGCACTGTATCACTCTCACCCTCCGTCCTACACTGTATCACTCTCACCCTCCGTCCTACTCTGTATCACTCTCACCCTCCGTCCTACATTGTATCACTCTCACCCTCCATCCTACACTGTATCACTCTCACCCTCCATCCCACACTGACTCACTCTCACCCTCCGTCCCACACTGTATCACTCTCACCCTCCGTCCAACACTGTATCACTCTCACCCTCCGTCCTACACTGTATCATTCTCACCCTGCGTCCTACAATGTATCACTCTCACTCTCCGACCTACAATGTATCACTCTCACCCTCCGTCCCACACTGTATCACTCTCACCCTCAGTCCCACAATGTATCACTCTCACCCTCTGTCCTACACTGTATCACTCTCACCCTCAGTCCAACACCGTATCATTCTCACCCTCCGTCCTACACTGTATCACTCTCACCCTCCATCCCACACTGTATCACTCTCACCCTCTGTCCCACTCTGTATCACTGTCAACCATGTGCTACTCTGTGTCACTCTCACCCTCCGTCCCACAATGTTTCACCCTCGCCCTCCGTCCCACATTGTATCACTTTCACAATCCATCCCACTCTGTATCACTCTCACCCTCCGTCCCACACTGTATCACTCTCACTATCCGTGATACACTGTATCACTCTCACCCTCGGTCCTACACTGTATCACTCTCACCCGCCGTCCTACACTGTATCACTCTCACCATCCGTCCTACACTGTATCACTCTCACCCTCCGCCCTACTCTGTACCACTCTCACCCTCCGTCCGTCTCTGTATCACTCTCACCCTCCGTCCCACACTTTATCACTCTCACCCTCCGTCCTACGCTGTATCACTCTCACTCTCCGTCCCACACTGTATCACTCTCACCCTCCGTCCTATACTGTATCACTCTCACCCTCCGTCCTACACAGTATCACTCTCACCCTCCATCCTACACTGTATCACTCTCACCCTCCGTCATACATTGTTTCACTCTCACCCTCCGTCCTACACTGTATCACTCTCACCCTCCGTCCTACACTGTATCACTCTCACCCTCCGTCCAACTCTGTATCACTCTCACCCTCCGTCCCACACTGGATCACTCTCACACTCTGTCCAACACTGTTTCACTCTCACTCTCCGTCCTACTCTGTATCACTCTCACCCCACACTGTATCACTCTCACCTTCCGTCCTACTCTGTATCACTCTCACCCTCCATCCTACACTTTATCACTCTCACCCTCCGTCCTATTCTGTATCACTCTCACCCTCCGTCCTACACTGTATCACTCTCATCCTCCGTCCGACACTGTATCACTCTCACCCTCCGTCCTACACTGTATCACTCTCACCCTCCATCCTACACTGTATCACTCTCACCATCCCTCCCACACTGTATCACTCTCACTCTCTGTCCTACACTATATCACTCTCACCCTCCATCCCAAACTGTATCACTCTCACCCTCCGCCCTACAAAGTTTCACTCACACCCTCCATCCTACACTGTTTCACTCTCACCCTCCGTCCTACACTGTATCACTCTCACCCTCTGTCCTACAATGTATCACTCTCACCCTCCGTCCCACACTGTATCACTCTCACCCTCCGTCCTACACTGTATCACTCGCACCCTTCGTCCTACAATGTATCACTCTCACCCTCCGTCCAACATTGTATCACTCTCACCCTCCGTCCTACACTGTATCACTCTCACACTCCGTCCTACACTGTATCACTCTCACCCTCCATCCTACACTGTATCACTCTCACCCTCCGTCCGACACTGTATCACTCTCACCCTCCGTCCCACACTGTATCACTCTCACCCTCCATCCTACTCTGTATCACTCTCACCCTCCGTCCTACACTGTATCACTTTCACCCTCCGTCCTACACTGTATCACTCTCACCCTCCGTCCTACACTGTATCACTCTCACCCTCCGTCCTACACTGTATCACTCTCACCCTCCGTCCAACTCTGTATCACTCTCACCCTCCGTCCCACACTGTATCACTCTCACCCTCCGTCCTACACTGTATCACTCTCACCATCCGTCCAACTCTGTATCACGCTCACCCTCCGTCTCACACTGTATCACTCTCACTCTCCGTCCAACAATGTATCACTCTCACCCTCCGTCCTACTCTGTATCACTCTCACCCTCCGTCCCACACTGTATCACTCTCACCCTCCGTCCTACATTCTATCACTCTCACCCTCCGTCCTACACTGTATCACTATCACCCACCGTCCCGTATGCTATCACTCTCACCCTCCGTCCCGCACTGTATCACGCTCACCCTCCGTCATACACTGTATCACTCTCACCCTCCGTCCTACACTGTATCACTCACACCCTCCGTCCTACACTGTATCACTCTCACCCTCCGTCCTACACTGTATCACTCTCAACCGCTTCCCACAGTGTATCATTCTCACCCTATGTCCTACTCTGTATCACTCTCACCCTTCGTCCTACACTGTATCAGTCTCACACTCCATCCCACACTGTATCACTCTCACCCTCCGTCCGACACTGTATCACTCTCACCCTCCGTCCCACACTGTATCACTCTCACCTTCCGTCCTACTCTGTATCAATCTCACCCTCCACCCTACACTGTATCACTCTCACCCTCCATCCTACTCTTTTTCACTCTCACCCTCTGTCCTACATTGTATCACTCTCACCCTCCGTCCTACAATGTATCACTCTCACTCTCCATCCTACACAGTATCACTCTCACCCTCCGTCCTACACTGTATCACTCTCACCATCCCTCCCACACTGTATCACTCTCACCCTCCGTCCCGCACTCTATCCCTCTCACCCTCCGTCCCACACTGTATCACTCTCACCCACCGTCCTACACAGTATCACTCTCACCCTCCGTCCTACACTGTATCACTCTCACCATCCCTCCCACACTGTATCACTCTCACCCTCCGTCCCGCACTCTATCCCTCTCACCCTCCGTCCCACACTGTATCACTCTCACCCTCCGTCCTACACTGTATCACTCTCACCCTCCGTCCTACACTGTATCACTCCCACCCTCCGCCCCACACTGTATCACTCTCACCCTCGGTCCTACAATGTTTCACTCTCACCCTCCATCTTACACTGTATCATTCTCACCCTCCGACCCACACTGTACCACTCTCACTCTCCGTCCCACAATGTATCACTCTCACCCTCTGTCCTACACTCTATCACTCTCACCCTCAGTCCTACACCGTATCACTCTCATCCTCAGTCCTACACTGTATCACTCTCACCCTCCGTCCCACACTTTATCACACTCACCCTCCATCCCACTCTGTATCACTCTCACCCTCCATCCTACTCTGTATCACTCTCAACCATGTGCTACTCTGTATCACTCTCAACCCCCGTCCCACACTGTATCACCCTCACCCTCCGTCCCACATTGTATCACTCTCACAATCCGTCCCACTCTGAATCACTCTCACCCTCCGTCCTATGCTGTATCACTCTCACCCTCCGTCCCACACTGTATCACTCTCACTATCCGTGATACACTGTATCACTCTCAGCCTCCGTCCTACACTGTATCACTCTCACACTCCGTCCGACACTGTATCTCTCTCACCCTCCGTCCTACACTGTATCACTCTCACCCTCCGTCCTACACTGTATCACTCTCTCACCCTCTGTCCTACACTGTATCACTCTCACCCTCCATCCCACACTGTATCACTCTCACCCTCCATCCTAAACTGTATCACTCTCACCCTCCGTCCTACACAGTATCACTCTCACCCTCCGTCCTACACTGTATCACTCTCACCCTCCGTCCTACATTGTATGACTCTCACACTCCGTCCTACACTGTATCACTCTCACCCTCCGTCCTACACTGTATCACTCTCACCCTCCGTCCGACTCTGTATCACTCTCACCCTCCATCCCACACTGAATCACTCTCACCCTCCGTCCCACACTGGATCACTCTCACACTCTGTCCAACACTGTTTCACTCTCACTCTCCGTCCTACTCTGTATCACTCTCACCCCACACTGTATCACTCTCACCTTCCGTTCTACTCTGTATCACTCTCACCCTCCATCCTACACTTTATCACTCTCACCCTCCGTCCTATTCTGTATCACTCTCACCCTCCGTCCTACACTGTATCACTCTCATCCTCCGTCCGACACTGTATCACTCTCACCCTCCGTCCTACACTGTATCACTCTCACCCTCCGTCCTACACTGTATCACTCTCACCATCCCTCCCACACTGTATCACTCTCACTCTCTGTCCTACACTATATCACTCTCACCCTCCATCCCAAATTGTATCACTCTCACCCTCCGCCCTACAAAGTTTCACTCTCACCCTCCATCCTACACTGTATCACTCTCACCCTCCGTCCTACACTGTATCACTCTCACCCTCTGTCCTACAATGTATCACTCTCACCCTCCGTCCCACACTGTATCACTCCCACCCTCCGTCCTACACTGTATCACTCGCACCCTTCGTCCTACAATGTATCACTCTCACCCTCCGTCCAACATTGTATCACTCTCACCCTCCGTCCTACACTGTATCACTCTCACACTCCGTCCTACACTGTATCACTCTCACCCTCCGTCCTACACTGTATCACTCTCACCCTCCGTCCTACACTGTATCACTCTCACCCTCCGTCCCACACTGTATCACTCTCACCCTCCATCCTACTCTGTATCACTCTCACCCCCCGTCCTACACTGTATCACTCACACCCTTCGTCCTACAATGTATCACTCTCACCCTCCGTCCAACATTGTATCACTCTCACCCTCCGTCCTACACTGTATCACTTTCACCCTCCGTCCTACACTGTATCACTCTCACCCTGCGTCCTACACTGTATCACTCTCACCCTCCGTCCCACACTATATCACTCTCGCCCTCCGTCCAACAATGTATCACTCTCACCCTCCGTCCCAAACTGTATCACTCTCACCCTCCGTCCTACTCTGTATCACTCTCACACTCCGTCCTACACTGTATCACTCTCACCCTCCATCCTACACTGTATCACTCTCACCCTCCGTCCTACACTGTATCACTCTCACCCTCCGTCCCACACTGTATCACTCTCACCCTCCATCCTACTCTGTATCACTCTCACCCTCCGTCCTACACTGTATCACTTTCACCCTCCGTCCTACACTGTATCACTCTCACCCTCCGTCCTACACTGTATCACTCTCACCCTCCGTCCTACACTGTATCACTCTCACCCTCCGTCCAACTCTGTATCACTCTCACCCTCCGTCCCACACTGTATCACTCTCACCCTCCGTCCTACACTGTATCACTCTCACCATCCGTCCAACTCTGTATCACGCTCACCCTCCGTCTCACACTGTATCACTCTCACTCTCCGTCCAACAATGTATCACTCTCACCCTCCGTCCTACTCTGTATCACTCTCACCCTCCGTCCCACACTGTATCACTCTCACCCTCCGTCCTACATTCTATCACTCTCACCCTCCGTCCTACACTGTATCACTATCACCCACCGTCCCGTATGCTATCACTCTCACCCTCCGTCCCGCACTGTATCACGCTCACCCTCCGTCATACACTGTATCACTCTCACCCTCCGTCCTACACTGTATCACTCACACCCTCCGTCCTACACTGTATCACTCTCACCCTCCGTCCTACACTGTATCACTCTCAACCGCTTCCCACAGTGTATCATTCTCACCCTATGTCCTACTCTGTATCACTCTCACCCTTCGTCCTACACTGTATCAGTCTCACACTCCATCCCACACTGTATCACTCTCACCCTCCGTCCGACACTGTATCACTCTCACCCTCCGTCCCACACTGTATCACTCTCACCTTCCGTCCTACTCTGTATCAATCTCACCCTCCACCCTACACTGTATCACTCTCACCCTCCATCCTACTCTTTTTCACTCTCACCCTCTGTCCTACATTGTATCACTCTCACCCTCCGTCCTACAATGTATCACTCTCACTCTCCATCCTACACAGTATCACTCTCACCCTCCGTCCTACACTGTATCACTCTCACCATCCCTCCCACACTGTATCACTCTCACCCTCCGTCCCGCACTCTATCCCTCTCACCCTCCGTCCCACACTGTATCACTCTCACCCACCGTCCTACACAGTATCACTCTCACCCTCCGTCCTACACTGTATCACTCTCACCATCCCTCCCACACTGTATCACTCTCACCCTCCGTCCCGCACTCTATCCCTCTCACCCTCCGTCCCACACTGTATCACTCTCACCCTCCGTCCTACACTGTATCACTCTCACCCTCCGTCCTACACTGTATCACTCCCACCCTCCGCCCCACACTGTATCACTCTCACCCTCGGTCCTACAATGTTTCACTCTCACCCTCCATCTTACACTGTATCATTCTCACCCTCCGACCCACACTGTACCACTCTCACTCTCCGTCCCACAATGTATCACTCTCACCCTCTGTCCTACACTCTATCACTCTCACCCTCAGTCCTACACCGTATCACTCTCATCCTCAGTCCTACACTGTATCACTCTCACCCTCCGTCCCACACTTTATCACACTCACCCTCCATCCCACTCTGTATCACTCTCACCCTCCATCCTACTCTGTATCACTCTCAACCATGTGCTACTCTGTATCACTCTCAACCCCCGTCCCACACTGTATCACCCTCACCCTCCGTCCCACATTGTATCACTCTCACAATCCGTCCCACTCTGAATCACTCTCACCCTCCGTCCTATGCTGTATCACTCTCACCCTCCGTCCCACACTGTATCACTCTCACTATCCGTGATACACTGTATCACTCTCAGCCTCCGTCCTACACTGTATCACTCTCACACTCCGTCCGACACTGTATCTCTCTCACCCTCCGTCCTACACTGTATCACTCTCACCCTCCGTCCTACACTGTATCACTCTCTCACCCTCTGTCCTACACTGTATCACTCTCACCCTCCATCCCACACTGTATCACTCTCACCCTCCATCCTAAACTGTATCACTCTCACCCTCCGTCCTACACAGTATCACTCTCACCCTCCGTCCTACACTGTATCACTCTCACCCTCCGTCCTACATTGTATGACTCTCACACTCCGTCCTACACTGTATCACTCTCACCCTCCGTCCTACACTGTATCACTCTCACCCTCCGTCCGACTCTGTATCACTCTCACCCTCCATCCCACACTGAATCACTCTCACCCTCCGTCCCACACTGGATCACTCTCACACTCTGTCCAACACTGTTTCACTCTCACTCTCCGTCCTACTCTGTATCACTCTCACCCCACACTGTATCACTCTCACCTTCCGTTCTACTCTGTATCACTCTCACCCTCCATCCTACACTTTATCACTCTCACCCTCCGTCCTATTCTGTATCACTCTCACCCTCCGTCCTACACTGTATCACTCTCATCCTCCGTCCGACACTGTATCACTCTCACCCTCCGTCCTACACTGTATCACTCTCACCCTCCGTCCTACACTGTATCACTCTCACCATCCCTCCCACACTGTATCACTCTCACTCTCTGTCCTACACTATATCACTCTCACCCTCCATCCCAAATTGTATCACTCTCACCCTCCGCCCTACAAAGTTTCACTCTCACCCTCCATCCTACACTGTATCACTCTCACCCTCCGTCCTACACTGTATCACTCTCACCCTCTGTCCTACAATGTATCACTCTCACCCTCCGTCCCACACTGTATCACTCCCACCCTCCGTCCTACACTGTATCACTCGCACCCTTCGTCCTACAATGTATCACTCTCACCCTCCGTCCAACATTGTATCACTCTCACCCTCCGTCCTACACTGTATCACTCTCACACTCCGTCCTACACTGTATCACTCTCACCCTCCGTCCTACACTGTATCACTCTCACCCTCCGTCCTACACTGTATCACTCTCACCCTCCGTCCCACACTGTATCACTCTCACCCTCCATCCTACTCTGTATCACTCTCACCCCCCGTCCTACACTGTATCACTTTCACCCTCCGTCCTACACTGTATCACTCTCACCCTGCGTCCTACACTGTATCACTCTCACCCTCCGTCCCACACTATATCACTCTCGCCCTCCGTCCAACAATGTATCACTCTCACCCTCCGTCCCAAACTGTATCACTCTCACCCTCCGTCCTACTCTGTATCACTCTCACCCTCCGTCCCACACTGTATCACTCTCACTATCCGTGATACACTGTATCACTCTCACCCTCCGTCCTACACTGTATCACTCTCAACCTCCGTCCTACACTGTATCACTCTCACCTTCCGTCCTACACTGTATCACTCTCACCCTCCGTCCTACTCTGTACCACTCTCACCCTCCGTCCATCTCTGTATCACTCTCACCCTCCGTCCCACAATTTATCACTCTCGCCCTCCGTCCTACGCTGTATCTCTCTCACCCTCCGTCCCACAATGTATCACTCTCACCCTCCATCCCAAACTGTATCACTCTCACCCCCCATCTTACACTGTATCACTCTCACCCTCCGTCCTACACTGTGTCACTCTCACCCTCCGTCCCACACTGTATCACTCTCACACTCCGTCCTACACTGTATCACTCTCACCCTCTGTCCTACATTGTATCACTCTCACCCTCCGTCCCACACTGTATCACTCTCACCCTCCGTCCTACACTGTATCACTCTCACCCTCTGTCCTACACAGTATCTCTCTCACCCTCCGTCCTACACTGTATCACTCTCACCCTCCGTCTTACATTGTATCACTCTCACCCTCCGTCCTACTCTGTATCACTCTCACCCTCCATTCTACACTGTATCACTCTCACCCTCCGTCCGACTCTGTATCACTCTCACCCTCCATCCCACACTGAATCACTCTCACCCTCCGTCCCACACTGTATCACTCTCACCCTCCGTCCAACACTGTTTCACTCTCACCCTCCGTCCTACACTGTATCATTCTCACCCTGTGTCCAACAGTGAATCACTCTCACCCTCCGTCCCACACTCTATCACTCTCACCATCCGTCCTACTCTGTATCACGCTCACCCTCCGTCCCACACTGGATCACTCTCACCCTCTGTCCAACACTGTTTCACTCACACTCTCCGTCCTACTCTGTATCACTCTCACCCCACACTGTATCACTCTCACCTTCCGTCCTACTCTGTATCACTCTCACCCTCCGTCCTACACTGTATCACTCTCTCACCCTCTGTCCTACACTGTATCACTCTCACCCTCCATCCCACACTGTATCACTCTCACCCTCCATCCTAAACTGTATCACTCTCACCCTCCGTCCTACACAGTATCACTCTCACCCTCCGTCCTACACTGTATCACTCTCACCCTCCGTCCTACATTGTATGACTCTCACACTCCGTCCTACACTGTATCACTCTCACCCTCCGTCCTACACTGTATCACTCTCACCCTCCGTCCGACTCTGTATCACTCTCACCCTCCATCCCACACTGAATCACTCTCACCCTCCGTCCCACACTGGATCACTCTCACACTCTGTCCAACACTGTTTCACTCTCACTCTTCGTCCTACTCTGTATCACTCTCACCCCACACTGTATCACTCTCACCTTCCGTTCTACTCTGTATCACTCTCACCCTCCATCCTACACTTTATCACTCTCACCCTCCGTCCTATTCTGTATCACTCTCACCCTCCGTCCTACACTGTATCACTCTCATCCTCCGTCCGACACTGTATCACTCTCAGCCTCCGTCCTACACTGTATCACTCTCACCCTCCGTCCTACACTGTATCACTCTCACCATCCCTCCCACACTGTATCACTCTCACTCTCTGTCCTACACTATATCACTCTCACCCTCCATCCCAAATTGTATCACTCTCACCCTCCGCCCTACAAAGTTTCACTCTCACCCTCCATCCTACACTGTATCACTCTCACCCTCCGTCCTACACTGTATCACTCTCACCCTCTGTCCTACAATGTATCACTCTCACCCTCCGTCCCACACTGTATCACTCCCACCCTCCGTCCTACACTGTATCACTCGCACCCTTCGTCCTACAATGTATCACTCTCACCCTCCGTCCAACATTGTATCACTCTCACCCTCCGTCCTACACTGTATCACTCTCACACTCCGTCCTACACTGTATCACTCTCACCCTCCGTCCTACACTGTATCACTCTCACCCTCCGTCCTACACTGTATCACTCTCACCCTCCGTCCCACACTGTATCACTCTCACCCTCCATCCTACTCTGTATCACTCTCACCCCCCGTCCTACACTGTATCACTTTCACCCTCCGTCCTACACTGTATCACTCTCACCCTGCGTCCTACACTGTATCACTCTCACCCTCCGTCCCACACTATATCACTCTCGCCCTCCGTCCAACAATGTATCACTCTCACCCTCCGTCCCAAACTGTATCACTCTCACCCTCCGTCCTACTCTGTATCACTCTCACCCTCCGTCCCACACTGTATCACTCTCACTATCCGTGATACACTGTATCACTCTCACCCTCCGTCCTACACTGTATCACTCTCAACCTCCGTCCTACACTGTATCACTCTCACCTTCCGTCCTACACTGTATCACTCTCACCCTCCGTCCTACTCTGTACCACTCTCACCCTCCGTCCATCTCTGTATCACTCTCACCCTCCGTCCCACAATTTATCACTCTCGCCCTCCGTCCTACGCTGTATCTCTCTCACCCTCCGTCCCACAATGTATCACTCTCACCCTCCATCCCAAACTGTATCACTCTCACCCCCCATCTTACACTGTATCACTCTCACCCTCCGTCCTACACTGTGTCACTCTCACCCTCCGTCCCACACTGTATCACTCTCACACTCCGTCCTACACTGTATCACTCTCACCCTCTGTCCTACATTGTATCACTCTCACCCTCCGTCCCACACTGTATCACTCTCACCCTCCGTCCTACACTGTATCACTCTCACCCTCTGTCCTACACAGTATCTCTCTCACCCTCCGTCCTACACTGTATCACTCTCACCCTCCGTCTTACATTGTATCACTCTCACCCTCCGTCCTACTCTGTATCACTCTCACCCTCCATTCTACACTGTATCACTCTCACCCTCCGTCCGACTCTGTATCACTCTCACCCTCCATCCCACACTGAATCACTCTCACCCTCCGTCCCACACTGTATCACTCTCACCCTCCGTCCAACACTGTTTCACTCTCACCCTCCGTCCTACACTGTATCATTCTCACCCTGTGTCCAACAGTGAATCACTCTCACCCTCCGTCCCACACTCTATCACTCTCACCATCCGTCCTACTCTGTATCACGCTCACCCTCCGTCCCACACTGGATCACTCTCACCCTCTGTCCAACACTGTTTCACTCACACTCTCCGTCCTACTCTGTATCACTCTCACCCCACACTGTATCACTCTCACCTTCCGTCCTACTCTGTATCACTCTCACCCTCCATCCTACACTGTATCACTCTCACCCTCCGTCCTACTCTGTATCACTCTCACCCTCCGTCCTACACTGTATCACTCTCATCCTCCGTCCTACACTGTATCACTCTCACCCTCCGTCCTACACTGTATCACATTCACCCTCCGTCCTACACTGTATCACTCTCACCATCCCTCCCACACTGTATCACTCTCACTCTCCGTCCTACACTGTATCACTCTCACCCTCCTTCCTACACTGTATAACTCTCACCCTCCGCACCACACTGTATCACTCTCACCCTCCGCCCTACAATGTTTCACTCTCACCCTCCATCCTACACTGTATCACTCTCACCCTCCGTCCTACACTGTATCACTCTCACCCTCCGTCCTACAATGTATCACTCTCACCCTCCGTCCCACACTGTTTCACTCTCACCCTCCGTCCTAAACTGTATCACTCGCACCCTCCGTCCTACAATGTATCACTCTCACCCTCCGTCCAACATTGTATCACTCTCACCCTCCGTCCTACACTGTATCACTCTCACACTCCTTCCTACACTGTATCACTCTCACCCTCCGTCCTACACTGTATCACTCTCACCCTCCGTCCCACATTGTATCACTCTCACCCTTCATCCTACTCTGTATCACTCTCACCCTCCGTCCTACACTGCATCACTTTCACCCTCCATCCTACACTGTATAACTCTCACACTCCGTCCTACACTGTATCACTCTCACCCTCCGTCCAACACTGTATCACTCTCACCCTCCGTCCCAATCTGTATCTCTCTCACCCTCCATCCTACACTGTATCACTCTCACCCTCCGGCCTACACTGTATCACTCTCACCCTCCATCCCACACTGTATCACTCTCACCCTCCGTCCCACAATGTATCACTCTCACCCTCTGTCCTACACTGTATCACTCTCACCCTCAGTCCTACATTGTATCACTCTCACCCTCCGTCCTACACTGTATCACTCTCACCCTCCGTCCCACACTGTATCACTCTCACCCTCCATCCCACTCTGTATCACTCTCACCCTCCGTCCTACTCTGTATCACTGTCAACCATATGCTACTCTGTATCACTCTCACCCTCCGTGCCACACTGTATCACCCTCACCCTCCGTCACACATTGTATCACTCTCACAATTCGTCCCACTCTGTATCACTCTCACCCTCCGTCCCACACTGTTTCACTCTCACTATCCGTGATACACTGTATCACTCTCACCTTCCGTCCTACACTGTATCACTCTCAACCTCCGTCCAACACTGTATCACTCTCACCTTCCATCCTACACTGTATCACTCTCACCCTCCATCCTACTCTGTACCACTCTCACCCTCCGTCCATCTCTGTATCACACTCACCCTCCGTCACACAATTTATCACTCTCGCCCTCCGTCCTACGCTGTATCTCTCTCACCCTCCGTCCCACAATGTATCACTCTCACCCTCCATCCCAAACTGTATCACTCTCACCCCCCATCCTACACTGTATCACTCTCACCCTCCGTCCTACACTGTGTCACTCTCACCCTCCATCCCACACTGTATCACTCTCACACTCTGTCCTACATTGTATCACTCTCACCCTCCGTCCCACACTGTATCACTCTCACCCTCCGTCCTACACTGTATCACTCTCACCCTCCGTCCTACACAGTATCTCTCTCACCCTCCGTCCTACACTGTATCACTCTCACCCTCCGTCCTACATTGTATCCCTCTCACCCTCCGTCCTACTCTGTATCACTCTCACCCTCCATTCTACACTGTATCACTCTCACCCTCCGTCCGAATCTGTATCACTCTCACCCTCCATCCCACACTGAATCACTCTCACCCTCCGTCCCACACTGTATCACTCTCACCCTCCGTCCAACACTGTTTCACTCTCACCCTCC
Organism: Somniosus microcephalus; assembly: GCF_052327205.1. Taxonomy (NCBI): domain Eukaryota; kingdom Metazoa; phylum Chordata; class Chondrichthyes; order Squaliformes; family Somniosidae; genus Somniosus; species Somniosus microcephalus. The sequence continues at coordinate 65,961,033 of NC_141010.1, read as the reverse complement.
GTCCTACACTGTATCATTCTCACCCTGTGTCCTACACTGTATCACTCTCACCCTCCGTCCCACACTGGATCACTCTCACCCTCTGTCCAACACTGTTTCACTCACACTCTCCGTCCTACTCTGTATCACTCTCACCCCACACTGTATCACTCTCACCTTCCGTCCTACTCTGTATCACTCTCACCCTCCATCCTACACTGTATCACTCTCACCCTCCGTCCTACTCTGTATCACTCTCACCCTCCGTCCTACACTGTATCACTCTCATCCTCCGTCCTACACTGTATCACTCTCACCCTCCGTCCTACACTGTATCACTTTCACCCTCCGTCCTACACTGTATCACTCTCACCATCCCTCTCACACTGTATCACTCTCACTCTCCGTCCTACACTGTATCACTCTCACCCTCCTTCCTACACTGTATAACTCTCACCCTCCGCCCCACACTGTATCACTCTCACCCTCCGCCCTACAATGTTTCACTCTCACCCTCCATCCTACACTGTATCACTCTCACCCTCCGTCCTACAATGTATCACTCTCACCCTCCGTCCCACACTGTTTCACTCTCACCCTCCGTCCTAAACTGTATCACTCGCACCCTCCGTCCTACAATGTATCACTCTCACCCTCCGTCCAACATTGTATCACTCTCACCCTCCGTCCTACACTGTATCACTCTCACACTCCGTCCTACACTGTATCACTCTCACCCTCCGTCCTACACTGTATCACTCTCACCCTCCGTCCCACATTGTATCACTCTCACCCTTCATCCTACTCTGTATCACTCTCACCCTCCGTCCTAAACTGTATCACTTTCACCCTCCATCCTACACTGTATCACTCTCACCCTCCATCCTACACTGTATCACTCTCACCCTCCGTCCCACACTATATCACTCTCACCCTCCGTCCAACACTGTATCACTCTCACCCTCCGTCCCAAACTGTATCTCTCTCACCCTCCATCCTACACTGTATCACTCTCACCCTCCGGCCTACACTGTATCACTCTCACCCTCCGTCCCACACTGTATCACTCTCACCCTCCGTCCCACAATGTATCACTCTCACCCTCTGTCCTACACTGTATCACTCTCACCCTCAGTCCTACACTGTATCACTCTCACCCTCCGTCCTACACTGTATCACTCTCACCCTCCGTCCCACACTGTATCACTCTCACCCTCTGTCCCACTCTGTATCACTCTCACCCTCCGTCCTACTCTGTATCACTGTCAACCATATGCTACACTGTATCACTCTCACCCTCCGTGCCACACTGTATCACCCTCACCCTCCGTCACACATTGTATCACTCCCACAATCCGTCCCACTCTGTATCACTCTCACCCTCCGTCCTACTCTGTATCACTCTCACCCTCCGTCCCACACTGTATCACTCTCACAATCCGTGATACACTGTATCACTCTCACCCTCCGTCCTACACTGTAACTCTCTCAACCTCCGTCCTACACTGTATCACTCTCACCTTCCGTCCTACACTGTATCACTCTCACCCTCCGTCCTACTCTGTACCACTCTCACCCTCCGTCCATCTCTGTACCACTCTCACCCTCCGTCCCACAATGTATCACTCTCACCCTCCATCCCAAACTGTATCACTCTCACCCCCCATCCTACACTGTATCACTCTCAACCTCCATCCTACACTGTGTCACTCTCACCCTCCGTCCCACACTGTATCACTCTCACACTCCGTCCTACACTGTATCACTCTCACCCTCTGTCCTACATTGTATCACTCTCACCCTCCGTCCCACACTGTATCACTCTCACCCTCCGTCCTACACTGTATCACTCTCACCCTCCGTCCTACACAGTATCTCTCTCACCCTCCGTCCTACACTGTATCACTCTCACCCTGCGTCCTACATTGTATCACTCTCACCCTCCGTCCGACTCTGTATCACTCTCACCCTCCATCCCACACTGAATCACTCTCACCCTCCGTCCCACACTGTATCACTCTCACCCTCCGTCCAACACTGTTTCATTCTCACCCTCCGACCTACACTGTATCATTCTCACCCTGTGTCCTACACTGTATCACTCTCACCCTCCGTCCCACACTGTATCACTCTCACCATCCGTCCTACTCTGTATCACGCTCACCCTCCTTCTCACACTGTATCACTCTCACCCTCCGTCCAACAATGTATCACTCTCACCCTCCGTCCTACTCTGTATCACTCTCACCCTCCGTCCCAGACTGTATCACTCTCACCCTCCGTCCTACACTTTATCACTCTCACCCTCCGTCCTACACTGTATCACTCTCACCCTCCGTCCTACACGTTATCACTCTCACCCTCCGTCCCGCACTCTTTCACTCTCACCCTCCGTCCCACACTGTATCACTCTCACCCTCCATCCTACACTGTATTGCACACAGCCTCCGTCCTACACATTATCACTCTCACCCTCCGTCCCGCATGCTATCGCTCTCACCCTCCGTACCGCACTGTATCACTCTCACCCTCCGTCATACACTGTATCACTCTCACCCTCCGTCCTACACTGTATCACTCTCACCCTCTGTCCTACATTTTATCACTCTCACCCTCCGTCCCACACTGTATCACTCTCACCCTCCGTCCTACACTGTATCACTCTCACCCTCCGTCCTACACAGTATCTCTCTCACCCTCCGTCCTACACTGTATCACTCTCACACTCCATCCTACATTGTATCACTCTCACCCTCCGTCCTACTCTGTATCACTCTCACCCTCCGTCCTACACTGTATCACTCTCACCCTCCGTCCTACACAGTATCTCTCTCACCCTCCGTCCTACACTGTATCAATCTCACCCTCCGTCCTACACTGTATCACTCTCACCCTCCGTCCGACTCTGTATCACTCTCACCCTCCATCCCACACTGAATCACTCTCACCCTCCGTCCCACACTGTATCACTCTCACCGTCCGTCCAACATTGTTTCACTCTCACCCTCCGTCCTACACTGTATCATTCTCACCCTGTGTCCTACACTGTAACACTCTCACCCTCCGTCCCACACTGTATCACTCTCACCATCCGTCCTACTCTGTATCACGCTCACCCTCCGTCTCACACTGCATCACTCTCACCCTCCGTCCAACAATGTATCACTCTCACCCTCCGTCCTACTCTGTATCACTCTCACGCTCCGTCCCACAATGTATCACTCTCACCCTCCGTCCTACACTTTATCACTCTCACCCTCCGTCCTACACTGTATCACTCTCACCCTCCGTCCTACACTGTATCACTCTCACCCTCCGTCCCGCACTCTATCACTCTCACCCTCCGTCCTACACTTTATCACTCTCACCCTCCGTCCCGCACTCTATCACTCTCACCCTCCGTCCCACACTGTATCACTCTCACCCTCCATCCTACACTGTATTACACACACCCTCCATCCTGCACTGTATCACTCTCACTCTCCGTCCCGCATGCTTTCACTCTCACCCTCCGTCCCGCACTGTATCACTCTCACCCTCCGTCCTACACTGTATCACTCACACCCTCCGTCCTGCACAATATCACTCTCACCCTCCGTCCTACACTGTATCACTCTCACCCCCGTCCCACAGTGTATCATTCTCACCCTATGTCCTACTCTGTATCACTCTCACCCTCCGTCCTACTCTGTATCAGTCTCACACTCCATCCCACACTGTATCACTCTCACCGTCCGTCCGACACTGTATCACTCTCACCCTCCGTCCCACACTGTATCACTCTCACCTTCCGTCCTGCTCTGTATCACTCTCACAGTCAATCCTACACTGTATCACTCTCACCCTCCGTCCTACTTTGTATCACTCTCACCCTCCGTCCTACACTGTATCACTCTCACCCTCCGTCCTACACTGTATCACTCTCACCCTCCGTCCTACACTGTATCACTCTCACTCTCCGTCCTACACTTTATCACTCTCACCATCCCTCCCACACTGTATCACTCTCACTCTCCGTCCTACACTGTATCACTCTCACCCTCCGTCCTACACTTTATCACTCTCACCCTCCGTCCCGCATTCTTTCACTCTCACCCTCCGTCCCACATTGTATCACTCTCACCCTCCATCCTACACTGTATTACACACACCCTCCGTCCTACACTTTATCACTCTCACCCTCCGTCCCGCATGCTATCGCTCTCACCCTCCGTACCGCACTGTATCACTCTCACCCTCCGTCACACACTGTATCACTCTCACCCTCCGTCCTACACTGTATCACTCTCACCCTCTGTCCTACATTGTATCACTCTCACCCTCCGTCCCACACTGTATCACTCTCACCCTCCGTCCTACACTGTATCACTCTCACCCTCCGTCCTACACAGTATCTCTCTCACCCTCCGTCCTACACTGTATCACTCTCACCCTCCATCCTACATTGTATCACTCTCACCCTCCGTCCTACTCTGTATCACTCTCACCCTCCGTCCTACACTGTATCACTCTCACCCTCCATCCTACACAGTATCTCTCTCACCCTCCGTCCTGCACTGCATCACTCTCACCCTCCGTCCTACACTGTATCACTCTCACCCTCCGTCCGACTCTGTATCACTCTCACCCTCCATCCCACACTGAATCACTCTCACCCTCCGTCCCACACTGTATCACTCTCACCCTCCATCCCAAACTGTATCACTCTCACCCCCCATCCTACACTGTATCACTCTCACCCTCCGTCCTACACTGTGTCACTCTCACCCTCCATCCCACACTGTATCACTCTCACACTCCGTCCTACACTGTATCACTCTCACCCTCTGTCCTACATTGTATCACTCTCACCCTCCGTCCCACACTGTATCACTCTCACCCTCCGTCCTACACTGTATCACTCTCACCCTCCGTCCTACACAGTATCTCTCTCACCCTCCGTCCTACACTGTATCACTCTCACCCTCCGTCCTACATTGTATCCCTCTCACCCTCCGTCCTACTCTGTATCACTCTCACCCTCCATTCTACACTGTATCACTCTCACCCTCCGTCCGAATCTGTATCACTCTCACCCTCCATCCCACACTGAATCACTCTCACCCTCCGTCCCACACTGTATCACTCTCACCCTCCGTCCAACACTGTTTCACTCTCACCCTCCGTCCTACACTGTATCATTCTCACCCTCCGTCCCACACTGTATCACTCTCACCCTCTGTCCAACACTGTTTCACTCACACTCTCCGTCCTACTCTGTATCACTCTCACCCCACACTGTATCACTCTCACCTTCCGTCCTACTCTGTATCACTCTCACCCTCCATCCTACACTGTATCACTCTCACCCTCCGTCCTACTCTGTATCACTCTCACCCTCCGTCCTACACTGTATCACTCTCATCCTCCGTCCTACACTGTATCACTCTCACCCTCCGTCCTACACTGTATCACTTTCACCCTCCGTCCTACACTGTATCACTCTCACCATCCCTCTCACACTGTATCACTCTCACTCTCCGTCCTACACTGTATCACTCTCACCCTCCTTCCTACACTGTATAACTCTCACCCTCCGCCCCACACTGTATCACTCTCACCCTCCGCCCTACAATGTTTCACTCTCACCCTCCATCCTACACTGTATCACTCTCACCCTCCGTCCTACAATGTATCACTCTCACCCTCCGTCCTACAATGTATCACTCTCACCCTCCGTCCCACACTGTTTCACTCTCACCCTCCGTCCTAAACTGTATCACTCGCACCCTCCGTCCTACAATGTATCACTCTCACCCTCCGTCCAACATTGTATCACTCTCACCCTCCGTCCTACACTGTATCACTCTCACACTCCGTCCTACACTGTATCACTCTCACCCTCCGTCCTACACTGTATCACTCTCACCCTCCGTCCCACATTGTATCACTCTCACCCTTCATCCTACTCTGTATCACTCTCACCCTCCGTCCTACACTGTATCACTTTCACCCTCCATCCTACACTGTATCACTCTCACCCTCCATCCTACACTGTATCACTCTCACCCTCCGTCCCACACTATATCACTCTCACCCTCCGTCCAACACTGTATCACTCTCACCCTCCGTCCCAAACTGTATCTCTCTCACCCTCCATCTTACACTGTATCACTCTCACCCTCCGGCCTACACTGTATCACTCTCACCCTCCGTCCCACACTGTATCACTCTCACCCTCCGTCCCACAATGTATCACTCTCACCCTCTGTCCTACACTGTATCACTCTCACCCTCAGTCCTACACTGTATCACTCTCACCCTCCGTCCTACACTGTATCACTCTCACCCTCCGTCCCACACTGTATCACTCTCACCCTCTGTCCCACTCTGTATCACTCTCACCCTCCGTCCTACTCTGTATCACTGTCAACCATATGCTACACTGTATCACTCTCACCCTCCGTGCCACACTGTATCACCCTCACCCTCCGTCACACATTGTATCACTCCCACAATCCGTCCCACTCTGTATCACTCTCACCCTCCGTCCTACTCTGTATCACTCTCACCCTCCGTCCCACACTGTATCACTCTCACAATCCGTGATACACTGTATCACTCTCACCCTCCGTCCTACACTGTAACTCTCTCAACCTCCGTCCTACACTGTATCACTCTCACCTTCCGTCCTACACTGTATCACTCTCACCCTCCGTCCTACTCTGTACCACTCTCACCCTCCGTCCATCTCTGTACCACTCTCACCCTCCATCCCACAATTTATCACTCTCGCCCTCCGTCCTACGCTGTATCACTCTCACCCTCCGTCCCACAATGTATCACTCTCACCCTCCATCCCAAACTGTATCACTCTCACCCCCCATCCTACACTGTATCACTCTCAACCTCCATCCTACACTGTGTCACTCTCACCCTCCGTCCCACACTGTATCACTCTCACACTCCGTCCTACACTGTATCACTCTCACCCTCTGTCCTACATTGTATCACTCTCACCCTCCGTCCCACACTGTATCACTCTCACCCTCCGTCCTACACTGTATCACTCTCACCCTCCGTCCTACACAGTATCTCTCTCACCCTCCGTCCTACACTGTATCACTCTCACCCTGCGTCCTACATTGTATCACTCTCACCCTCCGTCCGACTCTGTATCACTCTCACCCTCCATCCCACACTGAATCACTCTCACCCTCCGTCCCACACTGTATCACTCTCACCCTCCGTCCAACACTGTTTCATTCTCACCCTCCGACCTACACTGTATCATTCTCACCCTGTGTCCTACACTGTATCACTCTCACCCTCCGTCCCACACTGTATCACTCTCACCATCCGTCCTACTCTGTATCACGCTCACCCTCCTTCTCACACTGTATCACTCTCACCCTCCGTCCAACAATGTATCACTCTCACCCTCCGTCCTACTCTGTATCACTCTCACCCTCCGTCCCAGACTGTATCACTCTCACCCTCCGTCCTACACTTTATCACTCTCACCCTCCGTCCTACACTGTATCACTCTCACCCTCCGTCCTACACTTTATCACTCTCACCCTCCGTCCCGCACTCTTTCACTCTCACCCTCCGTCCCACACTGTATCACTCTCACCCTCCATCCTACACTGTATTGCACACAGCCTCCGTCCTACACATTATCACTCTCACCCTCCGTCCCGCATGCTATCGCTCTCACCCTCCGTACCGCACTGTATCACTCTCACCCTCCGTCATACACTGTATCACTCTCACCCTCCGTCCTACACTTTATCACTCTCACCCTCTGTCCTACATTTTATCACTCTCACCCTCCGTCCCACACTGTATCACTCTCACCCTCCGTCCTACACTGTATCACTCTCACCCTCCGTCCTACACAGTATCTCTCTCACCCTCCGTCCTACACTGTATCACTCTCACCCTCCATCCTACATTGTATCACTCTCACCCTCCGTCCTACTCTGTATCACTCTCACCCTCCGTCCTACACTGTATCACTCTCACCCTCCGTCCTACACAGTATCTCTCTCACCCTCCGTCCTACACTGTATCAATCTCACCCTCCGTCCTACACTGTATCACTCTCACCCTCCGTCCGACTCTGTATCACTCTCACCCTCCATCCCACACTGAATCACTCTCACCCTCCGTCCCACACTGTATCACTCTCACCGTCCGTCCAACATTGTTTCACTCTCACCCTCCGTCCTACACTGTATCATTCTCACCCTGTGTCCTACACTGTAACACTCTCACCTTCCGTCCCACACTGTATCACTCTCACCATCCGTCCTACTCTGTATCACGCTCACCCTCCGTCTCACACTGCATCACTCTCACCCTCCGTCCAACAATGTATCACTCTCACCCTCCGTCCTACTCTGTATCACTCTCACCCTCCGTCCCACAATGTATCACTCTCACCCTCTGTCCTACACTTTATCACTCTCACCCTCCGTCCTACACTGTATCACTCTCACCCTCCGTCCTACACTGTATCACTCTCACCCTCCGTCCCGCACTCTATCACTCTCACCCTCCGTCCTACACTTTATCACTCTCACCCTCCGTCCCGCACTCTATCACTCTCACCCTCCGTCCCACACTGTATCACTCTCACCCTCCATCCTACACTGTATTACACACACCCTCCATCCTGCACTGTATCACTCTCACCCTCCGTCCCGCATGCTATCACTCTCACCCTCCGTCCCGCACTGTATCACTCTCACCCTCCATCCTACACTGTATCACTCACACCCTCCGTCCTGCACAATATCACTCTCACCCTCCGTCCTACACTGTATCACTCTCACCCCCGTCCCACAGTGTATCATTCTCACCCTATGTCCTACTCTGTATCACTCTCACCCTCCGTCCTACTCTGTATCAGTCTCACACTCCATCCCACACTGTATCACTCTCACCGTCCGTCCGACACTGTATCACTCTCACCCTCCGTCCCACACTGTATCACTCTCACCTTCCGTCCTGCTCTGTATCACTCTCACAGTCAATCCTACACTGTATCACTCTCACCCTCCGTCCTACTTTGTATCACTCTCACCCTCCGTCCTACACTGTATCACTCTCACCCTCCGTCCTACACTGTATCACTCTCACCCTCCGTCCTACACTGTATCACTCTCACTCTCCGTCCTACACTTTATCACTCTCACCATCCCTCCCACACTGTATCACTCTCACTCTCCGTCCTACACTGTATCACTCTCACCCTCCGTCCTACACTTTATCACTCTCACCCTCCGTCCCGCATTCTTTCACTCTCACCCTCCGTCCCACATTGTATCACTCTCACCCTCCATCCTACACTGTATTACACACACCCTCCGTCCTACACTTTATCACTCTCACCCTCCGTCCCGCATGCTATCACTCTCACCCTCCGTACCGCACTGTATCACTCTCACCCTCCGTCATACACTGTATCACTCTCACCCTCCGTCCTACACTGTATCACTCTCACCCTCTGTCCTACATTGTATCACTCTCACCCTCCGTCCTACACTGTATCACTCTCACCCTCCGTCCTACACTGTATCACTCTCACCCTCCGTCCGACTCTATCACTCTCACCCTCCGTCCCACACTGTATCACTCTCACCCTCCGTCCTACACTGTATCACTCTCACCATCCGTCCAACTCTGTATCACGCTCACACTCCGTCCTACACTGTATCACTCTCACCCTCCGTCCTACACTGTATCACTCTCACCCTCCGTCCGACTCTATCACTCTCACCCTCCGTCCTACTCTGTATCACGCTCACCCTCCGTCCCACACTGTATCACTCTCACCCTCCGTCCGACATTCTATCACTCTCACCCTCCGTCCTACACTGTATCACTCTCACCCTCCGTCCTACACTGTATCACTCTCACCCTCCGTCCCGCACTCTATCACTCTCACCCTCCGTCCTACACTTTATCACTCTCACCCTCCGTCCCGCACTCTTTCACTCTCACCCTCCGTCCCACATTGTATCACTCTCACCCTCCATCCTACACTGTATTACACACACCCTCCGTCCTACACTTTATCACTCTCACCCTCCGTCCCGCATGCTATCACTCTCACCCTCCGTACCGCACTGTATCACTCTCACCCTCCGTCATACACTGTATCACTCTCACCCTCCGTCCTACACTGTATCACTCTCACCCTCTGTCCTACATTGTATCACTCTCACCCTCCGTCCTACACTGTATCACTCTCACCCTCCGTCCTACACTGTATCACTCTCACCCTCCGTCCGACTCTATCACTCTCACCCTCCGTCCCACACTGTATCACTCTCACCCTCCGTCCTACACTGTATCACTCTCACCATCCGTCCAACTCTGTATCACGCTCACACTCCGTCCTACACTGTATCACTCTCACCCTCCGTCCTACACTGTATCACTCTCACCCTCCGTCCGACTCTATCACTCTCACCCTCCGTCCTACTCTGTATCACGCTCACCCTCCGTCCCACACTGTATCACTCTCACCCTCCATCCTACACTGTATCACTCTCAACCTCTTCCCACAGTGTATCATTCTCACCCTATGTCCTACTCTGTATCACTCCCACCCTCCGTCCTACACTGTATCACTCTCACCCTCCGTCCGACACTGTATCACTCTCACCCTCCGTCCCACACTGAATCACTCTCACCTTCCGTCCTACTCTGTATCACTCTCACCCTCCATCCTACACTGTATCACTCTCACCCTCCGTCCTACTCTGTATCACTCTCACCCTCCATCCTACATTGTATCACTCTCACCCTCCGTCCTACACTGTATCACTCTCACTCTCCGTCCTACACACTATCACTCTCACCCTCCATCCTACACTGTATCACTCTCACCCACCGTCCTACACAGTATCACTCTCACCCTCCGTCCTACACTGTATCACTCTCACCATCCCTCCCACACTGTATCACTCTCACCCTCCGTCCCGCACTCTATCACTCTCACTCTCCGTCCCACACTGTATCACTCTCACCCTCCGTCCTACACTGTATCACTCTCACCCTCCGTCCTACACTGTATCACTCCCACCCTCCGCCCCACACTGTATCACTCTCACCCTCCGTCCTACAATGTTTCACTCTCACCCTCCATCTTACACTGTATCATTCTCACCCTCCGACCCACACTGTACCACTCTCACTCTCCGTCCCACAATGTATCACTCTCACCCTCTGTCCTACACTCTATCACTCTCACCCTCAGTCCTACACCGTATCACTCTCACCCTCAGTCCTAAACTGTATCACTCTCACCCTCCATCCCACACTGTATCACTCTCACCCTCCGTCCCACACTGTATCACTCTATCCCTCCGTCCTACTCTGTATCACTCTCAACCATGTGCTACTCTGTATCACTCTCACCCTCCGTCCGACATTGTATCACTCTCACAATCCGTCCCACTCTGAATCACTCTCACCCTCCGTCCTACTCTGTATCACTCTCACCCTCCGTCCCACACTGTATCACTCTCACTATCCGTGATACACTGTATCACTCTCAGCCTCCGTCCTACACTGTATCACTCTCACCCTCCGTCCTACACTGTATCACTCTCACCCTCCGTCCTGCTCTGTACCACTCTCACACTCCGTCCGTCTCTGTATCACTCTCACCCTCCGTCCCACACTTTATCACTCTCACCCTCCATCCCACACTGTATCACTCTCACCCTCCATCCTACACTGTATCACTCTCACCCTCCGTCCTACACTGTGTCACTCTCACCCTCCGTCCCACACTGTATCACTCTCACACTCCGTCCGACACTGTATCTCTCTCACCCTCCGTCCTACACTGTATCACTCTCACCCTCCGTCCTACACTGAATCAGTCTCTCACCCTCTGTCCTACACTGTATCACTCTCACCCTCCATCCCACACTGTATCACTCTCACCCTCCGTCCTAAACTGTATCACTCTCACCCTCCGTCCTACACAGTATCACTCTCACCCTCCGTCCTACACTGTATCACTCTCACCCTCCGTCCTACATTGTATGACTCTCACCCTCCGTCCTACACTGTATCACTCTCACCCTCCATCCTACACTGTATCACTCTCACCCTCCGTCCGACGCTGTATCACACTCACCCTCCATCCCACACTGAATCACTCTCACCCTCCGTCCCACACTGGATCACTCTCACCCTCTGTCCAACACTGTTTCACTCTCACTCTCCGTCCTACTCTGTATCACTCTCACCCCACACTGTTTCACTCTCACCTTCCGTCCTACTCTGTATCACTCTCACCCTCCATCCTACACTGTATCACTCTCACCCTCCGTCCTACTCTGTATCACCCTCACCCTCCGTCCTACACTGTATCACTCTCATCCTCCGTCCTACACTGTATCACTCTCACCCTCTGTCCTACACTGTATCACTCTCACCCTCCGTCCTGCACTGTATCACTCTCACCATCCCTCCCACACTGTATCACTCTCACTCTCCGTCCTACACTGTATCACTCTCACCCTCCTTCCTACACTGTATAACTCTCACCCTCCGTCCTACACTGTCTCACTCTCAACCTCCGTCCCACACTGTATCACTCTCACCCTCCGCCCTACAATGTTTCACTCTCACCCTCCATCCTACACTGTATCACTCTCACCCTCCGTCCTACACTGTATCACTCTCACCCGCCGTGCTACAATGTATCACTCTCACCCTCCGTCCCACACTGTATCACTCTCACCCTCCGTCCAACACTGTATCACTCGCTCCCTCTGTCCTACAATGTATCACTCCCACCCTCCGTCCAACATTGTATCACTCTCACCCTCCGTCCTACACTGTATCACTCTCACACTCCGTCCTACACTGTATCACTCTCACCCTCCGTCCTACACTGTATCACTCTCACCCTCCATCCCACACTGTATCACTCTCACCCTCCATCCTACTCTGTATCACTCTCACCCTCCGTCCTACATTGTATCACTTTCACCCTCCGTCCTACACTGTATCACTCTCACCCTCCGTCCTACACTGTATCACTCTCACCCTCTGTCCCACACTATATCACTCTCACCCTCCGTCCAACACTGTATCACTCTCACCCTCCGTCCCAAACGGTATCACTCTCACCCTCCATCCTACACTGTATCACTCTCACCCTCCGTCCTACACTGTATCACTCTCACCCTCCGTCCCACACTGTATCACTCTCACCCTTCGTCCCACAATGTATCACTCTCACCCTCTGTCCTACACTGTATCACTCTCACCCTATGTCCTACACTGTATCACTCTCACCCTCCATCCTACACTGTATCACTCTCACCCTCCGTCCCACACTGTTTCACTCTCAACCTCCGTCCCACTCTGTATCACCCTCACCCTCCGTCCTACTCTGTATCACTGTCAACCATGTGCTACTCTGTATCACTCTCACCATCCGTGCCACACTGTATCACCCTCACCCTCCGTCCCACATTGTAACACTCTCACAATCCGTCCCACTCTGTATCACTCTCACCCTCCGTCCTACTCTGTATCACTCTCACCCTCCGTCCCACACTGTATCACTCTCACTATCTGTGATACACTGTATCACTCTCACCCTCCGTCCTACACTGTATCACTCTCAACCTCCGTCCTACACTGTATCACTCTCACCTTCCGTCCTACACTGTATCACTCTCACCCTCCGTCCTACTCTGTACCACTCTCACCCTCCGTCCATCTCTGTATCACTCTCACCCTCCGTCCAACAATTTATCACTCTCGCCCTCCGTCCTACGCTTTATCACTCTCACCCTCCGTCCCACAATGTATCACTCTCACCCTCCATCCCAAACTGTATCACTCTCACCCCCCATCCTACACTGTATCACTCTCACCCTCCGTCCTACACTGTGTCACTCTCACCCTCCGTCCCACACTGTATCACTCTCACACTCCGTCCGACACTGTATCTCTCTCACCCTCCGTCCTACACTGTATCACTCTCACCCTCCGTCCTACACTGAATCAGTCTCTCACCCTCTGTCCTACACTGTATCACTCTCACCCTCCATCCCACACTGTATCACTCTCACCCTCCGTCCTAAACTGTATCACTCTCACCCTCCGTCCTACACAGTATCACTCTCACCCTCCGTCCTACACTGTATCACTCTCACCCTCCGTCCTACATTGTATGACTCTCACCCTCCGTCCTACACTGTATCACTCTCACCCTCCATCCTACACTGTATCACTCTCACCCTCCGTCCGACTCTGTATCACACTCACCCTCCATCCCACACTGAATCACTCTCACCCTCCATCCCACACTGGATCACTCTCACCCTCTGTCCAACACTGTTTCACTCTCACTCTCCATCCTACTCTGTATCACTCTCACCCCACACTGTTTCACTCTCACCTTCCGTCCTACTCTGTATCACTCTCACCCTCCATCCTACACTGTATCACTCTCACCCTCCGTCCTACTCTGTATCACCCTCACCCTCCGTCCTACACTGTATCACTCTCATCCTCCGTCCTACACTGTATCACTCTCACCCTCTGTCCTACACTGTATCACTCTCACCCTCCGTCCTACACTGTATCACTCTCACCATCCCTCCCACACTGTATCACTCTCACTCTCCGTCCTACACTGTATCACTCTCACCCTCCTTCCTACACTGTATAACTCTCACCCTCCGTCCTACACTGTCTCACTCTCAACCTCCGTCCCACACTGTATCACTCTCACCCTCCGCCCTACAATGTTTCACTCTCACCCTCCATCCTACACTGTATCACTCTCACCCTCCGTCCTACACTGTATCACTCTCACCCGCCGTGCTACAATGTATCACTCTCACCCTCCGTCCCACACTGTATCACTCTCACCCTCCGTCCTACACTGTATCACTCTCACCCTCCGTCCCACACTGTATCACTCTCACCCGCCGTGCTACAATGTATCACTCTCACCCTCCGTCCCACACTGTATCACTCTCACCCTCCGTCCAACATTGTATCACTCTCACCCTCCGTCCTACACTGTATCACTCTCACACTCCGTCCTACACTGTATCACTCTCACCCTCCGTCCTACACTGTATCACTCTCACCCTCCGTCCCACACTGTATCACTCTCACCCTCCATCCTACTCTGTATCACTCTCACCCTCCGTCCTACACTGTATCACTTTCACCCTCCGTCCTACACTGTATCACTCTCACCCTCCGTCCTACACTGTATCACTCTCACCCTCCGTCCCACACTATATCACTCTCACCCTCCGTCCAACACTGTATCACTCTCACCCTCCGTCCCAAACGGTATCACTCTCACCCTCCATCCTACACTGTATCACTCTCACCCTCCGTCCTACACTGTATCACTCTCACCCTCCGTCCCACACTGTTTCACTCTCAACCTCCGTCCCACTCTGTATCACCCTCACCCTCCGTCCTACTCTGTATCACTGTCAACCATGTGCTACTCTGTATCACTCTCACCCTCCGTCCTACATTGTATCACTTCCACCCTCCGTCCTACACTGTATCACTCTCACCCTCCGTCCAACACTGTATCTCTCTCACCCTCCGCCCCACACTGTATCACTCTCACCCTCCGGCCTACACTGTATCACTCTCACCCTCCGTCCCACACTGTATCACTCTCACCCTCCGTCCCACAATGTATCACTCTCACCCTCTGTCCTACACTGTATCACTCTCATCCTCCGCCCTACACTGTATCACTCTCACCCTCCGTCCCACACTGTATCACTCTGACCCTCCGTCCCACTCTGTATCACTCTCACCCTCCGTCCTACTCTGTATCACTGTCAACCATGTGCTACTCTGTATCACTCTCACCCTCCGTGCCACACTGTATCACCCTCACCCTCCGTCCCACATTGTATCACTCTCACAATCCGTCCCACTCTGTATCACTCTCACCCTCCGTCCTACTCTGTATCACTCTCACCCTCCGTCCCACACTGTATCACTCTCACTATCCGTGATACACTGTATCACTCTCACCCTCCGTCCTACACTGTAACTCTCTCAACCTCCGTCCTACACTGTATCACTCTCACCTTCCGTCCTACATTGTATGACTCTCACCCTCCGTCCTACTCTGTACCACTCTCACCCTCCGTCCATCTCTGTATCACTCTCACCCTCCGTCCCACAATTTATCACTCTCGACCTCCGTCCTACGCTGTATCACTCTCACCCTCCATCCTACAATGTATCACTCTCACCCTCCATCCCAAACTGTATCACTCTCACCCCCCATCCTGCACTGTATCACTCTCACCCTCCGTCCTACACTGTGTCACTCTCACCCTCCGTCCCACACTGTATCACTCTCACCCTCCGTCCTACACTGTATCACTCTCACCCTCCGTCCTACACAGTATCTCTCTCACCCTCCGTCCTACACTGTATCACTCTCACCCTCCGTCCTACATTGTATCACTCTCACCCTCCGTCCTACTCTGTATCACTCTCACCCTCCATCCTACACTGTATCACTCTCACCCTCCGTCCGACTCTGTATCACTCTCACCCTCCATCCCACACTGAATCACTCTCACCCTCCGTCCCACACTGTATCACTCTCACCCTCCGTCCAACACTGTTTCACTCTCACCCTCCATCCTACACTGTATCATTCTCACCCTGTGTCCTACACTGTATCACTCTCACCCTCCGTCCCACACTGTATCACTCTCACCATTCGTCCTACTCTGTATCACGCTCACCCTCCGTCCCACACTGGATCACTCTCACCCTCTGTCCAACACTGTTTCACGCACACTCTCCGTCCTACTCTGTATTACTCTCACCCCACACTGTATCACTCTCACCTTCCGTCCTACTCTGTATCACTCTCACCCTCCATCCTACACTGTATCACTCTCACCCTCCGTCCTACTCTGTATCACTCTCACCCTCCGTCCTACACTGTATCACTCTCATCCTCCGTCCTACACTGTATCACTCTCACCCTCCGTCCTACACTGTATCACTCTCACCCTTCATCCTACACTGTATCACTCTCACCATCCCTCCCACACTGTATCACTCTCACTCTCCGTCCTACACTGTATCACTCTCACCCTCCTTCCTACACTGTATAACTCTCACCCTCCGTCCCACACTGTATCACTCTCACCCTCCGCCCGACAATGTTTCACTCTCACCCTCCATCCTACACTGTATCACTCTCACCCTCCGTCCTACACTGTATCACTCTCACCCTCCGTCATACAATGTTTCACTCTCACCCTCCATCCTACACTGTATCACTCTCACCCTCCGTCCTACACTGTATCACTCTCACCCTCCGTCATACAATGTATCACTCTCACCCTCCGTCCCACACTGTATCACTCTCACCCTCCGTCCTACACTGTATCACTCGCACCCTCCGTCCTACAATGTATCACTCTCACCCTCCGTCCAACATTGTATCACTCTCACCCTCCGTCCTACACTGTATCATTCTCACACTCTGTCCTACACTGTATCACTCTCACCCTCCGTCCTACACTGTATCACTCTCGCCCTCCGTCCCACACTGTATCACTCTCACCCTCCATCCTACTCTGTATCACTCTCACCCTCCGTCCTACATTGTATCACTTCCACCCTCCGTCCTACACTGTATCACTCGCACCCTCCGTCCTACAATGTATCACTCTCACCCTCCGTCCAACATTGTATCACTCTCACCCTCCGTCCTACACTGTATCACTCTCACACTCCGTTCTACACTGTATCACTCTCACCCTCCGTCCTACACTGCATCACTCTCACCCTCCGTCCCACACTGTATCACTCTCACCCTCCATCCTACTCTGTATCACTCTCACCCTCCGTCCTACATTGTATCACTTCCACCCTCCGTCCCACACTATATCACTCTCACCCTCCGTCCAACACTGTATCACTCTCACCCTCCGTCCCAAACTGTATCTCTCTCACCCTCCATCCTACACTGTATCACTCTCACCCTCCGGCCTACACTGTATCACTCTCAACCTCCGTCCCACACTGTATCACTCTCACCCTCCGTCCCACAATGTGTCACTCTCACCCTCTGTCCTACACTGTATCACTCTCACCCTCAGTCCTACACTGTATCACTCTCATCCTCCATCCTACACTGTATCACTCTCACCCTCCATCCCGCACTGTATCACTCTCACCCTCCATCCCACTCTGTATCACTCTCACCCTCCGTCCTACTCTGTATCACTGTCAACCATGTGCTACTCTGAATCACTCTCACCCTCCGTGCCACACTGTATCACCCTCACCCTCCGTCCCACATTGTATCACTCTCACAATCCGTCCCACTCTGTATCACTCTCACCCTCCATCCTACTCTGTATCAGTCTCAACCTCCGTCCCACACTGTATCACTCTCACTATCCGTGATACACTGTATCCCTCTCACCCTCCGTCCTACACTGTAACTCTCTCAACCTCCGTCCTACACTGTATCACTCTCACCTTCCGTCCTACACTGTATCACTCTCACCCTCCGTCCTACTCTGTACCACTCTCACCCTCCATCCATCTCTGTATCACTCTCACCCTCCGTCCCACAATTTATCACTCTCGCCCTCCGTCCTAACCTGTATCACTCTCACCCTCCGTCCCACAATGTATCACTCTCACCCTCCATCCCAAAATGTATCACTCTCACCCCCCATCCTACACTGTATCACTCTCACCCTCCATCCTACACTGTGTCACTCTCACCCTCCGTCCCACACTGTATCACTCTCACACTCCGTCCTACACTGTATCACTCTCACCCTCTGTCCTACATTGTATCACTCTCACCCTCCGTCCCACACTGTATCACTCTCACCCTCCGTCCTACACTGTATCACTCTCACCCTCCGTCCTACACAGTATCTCTCTCACCCTCCGTCCTACACTGTATCACTCTCACCCTCCGTCCTACATTGTATCACTCTCACCCTCCGTCCTACTCTGTATCACTCTCACCCTCCATCCCACACTGAATCACTCTCACCCTCCGTCCCACACTGTATCACTCTCACCCTCCGTCCTACACAGTATCTCTCTCGCCCACCGTCCTACACTGTATCACTCTCACCCTCCGTCCTACATTGTATCACTCTCACCCTCCGTCCTACTCTGTATCACTCTCACCCTCCATCCTACACTGTATCACTCTCACCCTCCGTCCGACTCTGTATCACTCTCACCCTCCATCCCACACTGAATCACTCTCACCCTCCGTCCCACACTGTATCACTCTCACCCTCCGTCCAACACTGTTTCACTCTCACCCTCCGTCCTACACTGTACCATTCTCACCCTGTGTCCTACACTGTATCACTCTCACCCTCCGTCCCACACTGTATCACTCTCACCATCCGTCCTACTCTGTATCACGCTCACCCTCCGTCCCACACTGGATCACTCTCACCCTCTGTCCAACACTGTTTCACTCACACTCTCCGTCCTACTCTGTATCACTCTCACCCCACACTGTATCACTCTCACCTTCCGTCCTACTCTGTATCACTCTCACCCTCCATCCTACACTGCATCACTCTCACCCTCCGTCCTACTCTGTATCACTCTCACCCTCCGTCCTACACTGTATCACTCTCATCCTCCGTCCTACACTGTATCACTCTCACCCTCCGTCCTACACTGTATCACTCTCACCCTCCGTCCTACACTGTATCACTCTCACCATCCCTCCCACACTGTATCACTCTCACTCTCCGTCCTACACCGTATCACTCTCACCCTCCTTCCTACACTGTATAACTCTCACCCTCCGTCCCACACTGTATCACTCTCACCCTCCGCCCTACAATGTTTCACTCTCTCCCTCCATCCTACACTGTATCACTCTCACCCTCCGTCCTACACTGTATCACTCTCACCCTCCGTCCTACAATGTATCACTCTCACCCTCCGTCCCACACTGTATCAATCTCACCCTCCGTCCTACACTGTATCACTCGCACCCTCCATCCTACAATGTATCACTCTCACCCTCCGTCCAACATTGTATCACTCTCACCCTCCGTCCTACAGTGTATCACTCTCACACTCCGTCCGACACTGTATCACTCTCACCCTCCGTCCTACACTGTATCACTCTCACCCTCCGTCCTACACTGTATCTCTCTCACCCTCCGTCCCACACTGTATCACTCTCACCCTCCGGCCTACACTGTATCACTCTCACCCTCCGTCCCACACTGTATCACTCTCACCCTCCGTCCCACAATGTATCACTCTCACCCTCTGTCCTACACTGTATCACTCTCACCCTCAGTCCTACACTGTATCACTCTCATCCTCCGTCCTACACTGTATCACTCTCACCCTCCGTCCCACACTGTATCACTCTCACCCTCCGTCCCACTATGTATCACTCTCACCCTCCGTCCTACTCTGTATCACTGTCAACCATGTGCTACTCTATATCACTCTCACCCTCCATGCCACACTGTATCACCCTCACCCTCCGTCCCAAATTGTATCACTCTCACAATCCGTCCCACTCTGTATCACTCTCACCCTCCATCCTACTCTATATCACTCTCACCCTCATCCCACATTGTATCACTCTCACTATCCGTGATACACTGTATCACTCTCACCCTCCGTCCTGCACTGTAACTCTCTCAACCTCCGTCCTACACTGTATCACTCTCACCTTCCGTCCTACACTGTATCACTCTCACCCTCCGTCCTACTCTGTACCACTCTCACCCTCCATCCATCTCTGTATCACTCTCACCCTCCGTCCCACAATTTATCACTCTCGCCCTCCGTCCTACCCTGTATCACTCTCACCCTCCGTCCCACAATGTATCACTCTCACCCTCCATCCCAAAATGTATCACTCTCACCCCCCATCCTACACTGTATCACTCTCACCCTCCGTCCTACACTGTGTCACTCTCACCCTCCGTCCCACACTGTATCACTCTCACACTCCGTCCTACACTGTATCACTCTCACCCTCTGTCCTACATTGTATCACTCTCACCCTCCGTCCCACACTGTATCACTCTCACCCTCCGTCCTACACTGTATCACTCTCACCCTCCGTCCTACACAGTATCTCTCTCACCCTCCGTCCTACACTGTATCACTCTCACCCTCCGTCCTACATTGTATCACTCTCACCCTCCGTCCTACTCTGTATCACTCTCACCCTCCATCCCACACTGAATCACTCTCACCCTCCGTCCCACACTGTATCACTCTCACCCTCCGTCCTACACAGTATCTCTCTCGCCCACCGTCCTACACTGTATCACTCTCACCCTCCGTCCTACATTGTATCACTCTCACCCTCCGTCCTACTCTGTATCACTCTCACCCTCCATCCTACACTGTATCACTCTCACCCTCCGTCCGACTCTGTATCACTCTCACCCTCCATCCCACACTGAATCACTCTCACCCTCCATCCCACACTGTATCACTCTCACCCTCCGTCCAACACTGTTTCACTCTCACCCTCCGTCCTACACTGTACCATTCTCACCCTGTGTCCTACACTGTATCACTCTCACCCTCCGTCCCACACTGTATCACTCTCACCATCCGTCCTACTCTGTATCACGCTCACCCTCCGTCCCACACTGGATCACTCTCACCCTCTGTCCAACACTGTTTCACTCACACTCTCCGTCCTACTCTGTATCACTCTCACCCCACACTGTATCACTCTCACCTTCCGTCCTACTCTGTATCACTCTCACCCTCCATCCTACACTGCATCACTCTCACCCTCCGTCCTACTCTGTATCACTCTCACCCTCCGTCCTACACTGTATCACTCTCATCCTCCGTCCTACACTGTATCACTCTCACCCTCCGTCCTACACTGTATCACTCTCACCCTCCGTCCTACACTGTATCACTCTCACCATCCCTCCCACACTGTATCACTCTCACTCTCCGTCCTACACCGTATCACTCTCACCCTCCTTCCTACACTGTATAACTCTCACCCTCCGTCCCACACTGTATCACTCTCACCCTCCGCCCTACAATGTTTCACTCTCTCCCTCCATCCTACACTGTATCACTCTCACCCTCCGTCCTACACTGTATCACTCTCACCCTCCGTCCTACAATGTATCACTCTCACCCTCCGTCCCACACTGTATCAATCTCACCCTCCGTCCTACACTGTATCACTCGCACCCTCCATCCTACAATGTATCACTCTCACCCTCCGTCCAACATTGTATCACTCTCACCCTCCGTCCTACAGTGTATCACTCTCACACTCCGTCCGACACTGTATCACTCTCACCCTCCGTCCTACACTGTATCACTCTCACCCTCCGTCCTACACTGTATCTCTCTCACCCTCCGTCCCACACTGTATCACTCTCACCCTCCGGCCTACACTGTATCACTCTCACCCTCCGTCCCACACTGTATCACTCTCACCCTCCGTCCCACAATGTATCACTCTCACCCTCTGTCCTACACTGTATCACTCTCACCCTCAGTCCTACACTGTATCACTCTCATCCTCCGTCCTACACTGTATCACTCTCACCCTCCGTCCCACACTGTATCACACTCACCCTCCGTCCCACTATGTATCACTCTCACCCTCCGTCCTACTCTGTATCACTGTCAACCATGTGCTACTCTATATCACTCTCACCCTCCATGCCACACTGTATCACCCTCACCCTCCGTCCCAAATTGTATCACTCTCACAATCCGTCCCACTCTGTATCACTCTCACCCTCCATCCTACTCTATATCACTCTCACCCTCATCCCACATTGTATCACTCTCACTATCCGTGATACACTGTATCACTCTCACCCTCCGTCCTGCACTGTAACTCTCTCAACCTCCGTCCTACATTGTATCACTCTCACCTTCCGTCCTACACTGTATCACTCTCACCCTCCGTCCTACTCTGTACCACTCTCACCCTCCGTCCATCTCTGTATCACTCTCACCCTCCGTCCCACAATTTATCACTCTCGACCTCCGTCCTACGCTGTATCACTCTCACCCTCCATCCCACAATGTATCACTCTCACCCTCCATCCCAAACTGTATCACTCTCACCCCCCATCCTGCACTGTATCACTCTCACCCTCCGTCCTACACTGTGTCACTCTCACCCTCCGACCCACACTGTATCACTCTCACACTCCGTCCTACACTGTATCACTCTCACCCTCTGTCCTACATTGTATCACTCTCACCCTCCGTCCCACACTGTATCACTCTCACCCTCCGTCCTACACTGTATCACTCTCACCCTCCGTCCTACACAGTATCTCTCTCACCCTCCGTCCTACACTGTATCACTCTCACCCTCCGTCCTACATTGTATCACTCTCACCCTCCATCCTACTCTGTATCACTCTCACCCGACATCCTACTCTGTATCACTCTCACCCTCCGTCCGACTCTGTATCACTCTCACCCTCCATCCCACACTGAATCACTCTCACCCTCCGTCCCACACTGTATCACTCTCAACCTCCGTCCAACACTGTTTCACTCTCACCCTCCGTCCTACACTGTATCATTCTCACCCTGTGTCCTACACTGTATCACTCTCACCCTCCGTCCCACACTGTATCACTCTCACCATTCGTCCTACTCTGTATCACGCTCACCCTCCGTCCCACACTGGATCACTCTCACCCTCTGTCCAACACTGTTTCACTCACACTCTCCGTCCTACTCTCTATTACTCTCACCCCACACTGTATCACTCTCACCTTCCGTCCTACTCTGTATCACTCTCACCCTCCGTCCTACTCTGTATCACTCTCACCCTCCGTCCTACACTGTATCACTCTCATCCTCCGTCCTACACTGTATCACTCTCACCCTCCGTCCTACACTGTATCACTCTCACCCTCCGTCCTACACTGTATCACTCTCACCATCCCTCCCACACTGTATCACTCTCACTCTCCGTCCTACACTGTATCACACTCACCCTCCTTCCTACACTGTATAACTCTCACCCTCCGTCCCACACTGTATCACTCTCACCCTCCGCCCTACAATGTTTCACTCTCACCCTCCATCCTACACTGTATCACTCTCACCCTCCGTCCTACACTGTATCACTCTCACCCTCCGTCATACAATGTATCACTCTCACCCTCCGTCCAACATTGTATCACTCTCACCCTCCGTCCTACACTGTATCACTCTCACACTCCGTCCTACAATGTATCACTCTCACCCTCCGTCCTACACTGTATCACTCTCACCCTCCGTCCCACACTGTATCACTCTCACCCTCCATCCTACTCTGTATCACTCTCACCCTCCGTCCTACATTGTATCACTTCCACCCTCCGTCCTACACTGTATCACTCGCACCCTCCGTCCTACAATGTATCACTCTCACCCTCCGTCCAACATTGTATCACTCTCACCCTCCGTCCTACACTGTATCACTCTCACACTCCGTCCTACACTGTATCACTCTCACCCTCCGTCCTACACTGCATCACTCTCACCCTCCGTCCCACACTGTATCACTCTCACCCTCCATCCTACTCTGTATCACTCTCACCCTCCGTCCTACATTGTATCACTTCCACCCTCCGTCCCACATTATATCACTCTCACCCTCCGTCCAACACTGTATCACTCTCACCCTCCGTCCCAAACTGTATCACTCTCACCCTCCGCCCTACAATGTTTCACTCTCTCCCTCCATCCTACACTGTATCACTCTCACCCTCCGTCCTACACTGTATCACTCTCACCCTCCGTCCTACAATGTATCACTCTCACCCTCCGTCCCACACTGTATCAATCTCACCCTCCGTCCTACACTGTATCACTCGCACCCTCCATCCTACAATGTATCACTCTCACCCTCCGTCCAACATTGTATCACTCTCACCCTCCGTCCTACAGTGTATCACTCTCACACTCCGTCCGACACTGTATCACTCTCACCCTCCGTCCTACACTGTATCACTCTCACCCTCCGTCCTACACTGTATCTCTCTCACCCTCCGTCCCACACTGTATCACTCTCACCCTCCGGCCTACACTGTATCACTCTCACCCTCCGTCCCACACTGTATCACTCTCACCCTCCGTCCCACAATGTATCACTCTCACCCTCTGTCCTACACTGTATCACTCTCACCCTCAGTCCTACACTGTATCACTCTCATCCTCCGTCCTACACTGTATCACTCTCACCCTCCGTCCCACACTGTATCACTCTCACCCTCCGTCCCACTATGTATCACTCTCACCCTCCGTCCTACTCTGTATCACTGTCAACCATGTGCTACTCTATATCACTCTCACCCTCCATGCCACACTGTATCACCCTCACCCTCCGTCCCAAATTGTATCACTCTCACAATCCGTCCCACTCTGTATCACTCTCACCCTCCATCCTACTCTATATCACTCTCACCCTCATCCCACATTGTATCACTCTCACTATCCGTGATACACTGTATCACTCTCACCCTCCGTCCTGCACTGTAACTCTCTCAACCTCCGTCCTACACTGTATCACTCTCACCTTCCGTCCTACACTGTATCACTCTCACCCTCCGTCCTACTCTGTACCACTCTCACCCTCCATCCATCTCTGTATCACTCTCACCCTCCGTCCCACAATTTATCACTCTCGCCCTCCGTCCTACCCTGTATCACTCTCACCCTCCGTCCCACAATGTATCACTCTCACCCTCCATCCCAAAATGTATCACTCTCACCCCCCATCCTACACTGTATCACTCTCACCCTCCGTCCTACACTGTGTCACTCTCACCCTCCGTCCCACACTGTATCACTCTCACACTCCGTCCTACACTGTATCACTCTCACCCTCTGTCCTACATTGTATCACTCTCACCCTCCGTCCCACACTGTATCACTCTCACCCTCCGTCCTACACTGTATCACTCTCACCCTCCGTCCTACACAGTATCTCTCTCACACTCCGTCCTACACTGTATCACTCTCACCCTCCGTCCTACATTGTATCACTCTCACCCTCCGTCCTACTCTGTATCACTCTCACCCTCCATCCCACACTGAATCACTCTCACCCTCCGTCCCACACTGTATCACTCTCACCCTCCGTCCTACACAGTATCTCTCTCGCCCACCGTCCTACACTGTATCACTCTCACCCTCCGTCCTACATTGTATCACTCTCACCCTCCGTCCTACTCTGTATCACTCTCACCCTCCATCCTACACTGTATCACTCTCACCCTCCGTCCGACTCTGTATCACTCTCACCCTCCATCCCACACTGAATCACTCTCACCCTCCGTCCCACACTGTATCACTCTCACCCTCCGTCCAACACTGTTTCACTCTCACCCTCCGTCCTACACTGTACCATTCTCACCCTGTGTCCTACACTGTATCACTCTCACCATCCGTCCTACTCTGTATCACGCTCACCCTCCGTCCCACACTGGATCACTCTCACCCTCTGTCCAACACTGTTTCACTCACACTCTCCGTCCTACTCTGTATCACTCTCACCCCACACTGTATCACTCTCACCTTCCGTCCTACTCTGTATCACTCTCACCCTCCATCCTACACTGCATCACTCTCACCCTCCGTCCTACTCTGTATCACTCTCACCCTCCGTCCTACACTGTATCACTCTCATCCTCCGTCCTACACTGTATCACTCTCACCCTCCGTCCTACACTGTATCACTCTCACCCTCCGTCCTACACTGTATCACTCTCACCATCCCTCCCACACTGTATCACTCTCACTCTCCGTCCTACACCGTATCACTCTCACCCTCCTTCCTACACTGTATAACTCTCACCCTCCGTCCCACACTGTATCACTCTCACCCTCCGCCCTACAATGTTTCACTCTCTCCCTCCATCCTACACTGTATCACTCTCACCCTCCGTCCTACACTGTATCACTCTCACCCTCCGTCCTACAATGTATCACTCTCACCCTCCGTCCCACACTGTATCAATCTCACCCTCCGTCCTACACTGTATCACTCGCACCCTCCATCCTACAATGTATCACTCTCACCCTCCGTCCAACATTGTATCACTCTCACCCTCCGTCCTACAGTGTATCACTCTCACACTCCGTCCGACACTGTATCACTCTCACCCTCCGTCCTACACTGTATCACTCTCACCCTCCGTCCTACACTGTATCTCTCTCACCCTCCGTCCCACACTGTATCACTCTCACCCTCCGGCCTACACTGTATCACTCTCACCCTCCGTCCCACACTGTATCACTCTCACCCTCCGTCCCACAATGTATCACTCTCACCCTCTGTCCTACACTGTATCACTCTCACCCTCAGTCCTACACTGTATCACTCTCATCCTCCGTCCTACACTGTATCACTCTCACCCTCCGTCCCACACTGTATCACACTCACCCTCCGTCCCACTATGTATCACTCTCACCCTCCGTCCTACTCTGTATCACTGTCAACCATGTGCTACTCTATATCACTCTCACCCTCCATGCCACACTGTATCACCCTCACCCTCCGTCCCAAATTGTATCACTCTCACAATCCGTCCCACTCTGTATCACTCTCACCCTCCATCCTACTCTATATCACTCTCACCCTCATCCCACATTGTATCACTCTCACTATCCGTGATACACTGTATCACTCTCACCCTCCGTCCTGCACTGTAACTCTCTCAACCTCCGTCCTACATTGTATCACTCTCACCTTCCGTCCTACACTGTATCACTCTCACCCTCCGTCCTACTCTGTACCACTCTCACCCTCCGTCCATCTCTGTATCACTCTCACCCTCCGTCCCACAATTTATCACTCTCGACCTCCGTCCTACGCTGTATCACTCTCACCCTCCATCCCACAATGTATCACTCTCACCCTCCATCCCAAACTGTATCACTCTCACCCCCCATCCTGCACTGTATCACTCTCACCCTCCGTCCTACACTGTGTCACTCTCACCCTCCGACCCACACTGTATCACTCTCACACTCCGTCCTACACTGTATCACTCTCACCCTCTGTCCTACATTGTATCACTCTCACCCTCCGTCCCACACTGTATCACTCTCACCCTCCGTCCTACACTGTATCACTCTCACCCTCCGTCCTACACAGTATCTCTCTCACCCTCCGTCCTACACTGTATCACTCTCACCCTCCGTCCTACATTGTATCACTCTCACCCTCCATCCTACTCTGTATCACTCTCACCCGACATCCTACTCTGTATCACTCTCACCCTCCGTCCGACTCTGTATCACTCTCACCCTCCGTCCTACACTGTATCACTCTCACCCTCCGTCCTACACTGTATCACTCTCACCATCCCTCCCACACTGTATCACTCTCACTCTCCGTCCTACACTGTATCACACTCACCCTCCTTCCTACACTGTATAACTCTCACCCTCCGTCCCACACTGTATCACTCTCACCCTCCGCCCTACAATGTTTCACTCTCACCCTCCATCCTACACTGTATCACTCTCACCCTCCGTCCTACACTGTATCACTCTCACCCTCCGTCATACAATGTATCACTCTCACCCTCCGTCCAACATTGTATCACTCTCACCCTCCGTCCTACACTGTATCACTCTCACACTCCGTCCTACAATGTATCACTCTCACCCTCCGTCCTACACTGTATCACTCTCACCCTCCGTCCCACACTGTATCACTCTCACCCTCCATCCTACTCTGTATCACTCTCACCCTCCGTCCTACATTGTATCACTCTCACCCTCCGTCCCACACTGTATCACTCTCACCATCCGTCCTACTTTGTATCACGCTCACCCTCCGTCTCACACTGTATCACTCTCACCCTCCGTCCAACAATGTATCATTCTCACCCTCCGTCCTACTCTGTATCACTCTCACCCTCCGTCCCACACTGTATCACTCTCACCCTCCGTCCTACACTTTATCACTCTCACCCTCCGTCCTACACAGTATCACTCTCGCCCTCCGTCCTACACTGTATCACTCTCACCCTCCGTCCCGCACTCTATCACTCTCACCCTCCGTCCTACACTTTATCACTCTCACACTCCGTCCCGCACTCTATCACTCTCACCCACCGTCCCACACTGTATCACTCTCACCCTCCATCCTACACTGTATTACACACACCCTCCGTCCTACACTGTATCACTCTCACCCTCCGTCCCGCATGCTATCGCTCTCACCCTCTGTCCCGCACTGTATCACTCTCACCCTCCATCATACACTGTATCACTCTCACCCTCCGACCTACACTGTATCACTCTCACCCTCTGTCCTACATTGTATCACTCTCACCCTCCGTCCCACACTGTATCACTCTCACCCTCCGTCCAACAATGTATCACTCTCACCCTCCGTCCTACTCTGTATCACTCTCACCCTCCGTCCCACACTGTATCACTCTCACCCTCCGTCCTACACTTTATCACTCTCACCCTCCGTCCTACACTATATCACTCTCACCCTCCGTCCC
The DNA here is from genome assembly GCF_052327205.1 of Somniosus microcephalus. Taxonomy (NCBI): domain Eukaryota; kingdom Metazoa; phylum Chordata; class Chondrichthyes; order Squaliformes; family Somniosidae; genus Somniosus; species Somniosus microcephalus. Next base: position 65,931,517 of record NC_141010.1, on the reverse strand, counting down.
GCACTCTACCACTCTCACCCTCCGTCCCACACTGTATCACTCTCACCCTCCATCCTACACTGTATTACACACACCCTCCGTCCTACACTGTATCACTCTCACCCTCCGTCCCGCATGCTATCGGTCTCACCCTCCGTCCCGCATTGTATCACTCTCACCCTCCGTCATACACTGTATCACTCTCACCCTCCGACCTACACTGTATCACTCTCACCCTCTGTCCTACATTGTATCACTCTCACCCTCCGTCCCACACTGTATCACTCTCACCCTCCGCCCTACACTGTATCACTCTCACCCTCCGTCCTACACAGTATCTCTCTCACCCTCCGTCCTACACTGTATCACTCTCACCCTCCGTCCTACATTGTATCACTCTCACCCTCCGTCCTACTCTGTATCACTCTCACCCTCCATCCTACACTGTATCACTCTCACCCTCCGTCCTACACAGTATCTCTCTCACCCTCCATCCTACACTGTATCACTCTCACCCTCCGTCCTACACTGTATCACTCTCACCCTCCGTCAGACTCTGTATCACTCTCACCCTCCATCCCACACTGAATCACTCTCACCCTCCGCCCCACACTGTATCACTCTCACCCTCCGTCCAACACATTTTCACTCTCACCCTCCATCCTACACTGTATCATTCTCACCCTGTTTCCTACACTGTATCACTCTCACCCTCCGTCCCACACTGTATCACTCTCACCATCCGTCCTACTCTGTATCACGCTCACCCTCCGTCTCACACTGTATCACTCTCACCCTCCGTCCAGCAATGTATCACTCTCACCCTCCATCCCACACTGAATCACTCTCACCCTCCGTCCCACACTGTATCACTCTCACCCTCCGTCCAACACTGTTTCACTCTCACCCTCCGTCCTACACTGTATCATTCTCACCCTGTGTCCTACACTGTATCACTCTCACCCTCCGTCCCACACTGTATCACTCTCACCATCCGTCTCACACTTTATCACTCTCACCCTCCGTCCTACACTTTATCACTCTCACCCTCCGTCCTACACTGTATCACTCTCACCCTCCGTCCTACACTGTATCACTCTCACCCTCCGTCCCGCACTCTATCACTCTCACCCTCCGTCCTACACTTTATCACTCTCACCCTCCGTCCCGCACTCTATCACTCTCACCCTCCGTCCCACACTGTATCACTCTCACCCTCCATCCTACACTGTATTACACACACCCTCCGCCCTACACTGTATCACTCTCACCCTCCGTCACGCATGCTATCGCTCTCACCCTCCGTCCCGCACTGTATCACTCTCACCCTCCGTCATACACTGTATCACTCTCACCCTCCGACCTACACTGTATCACTCTCACCCTCTGTCCTACATTGTATCACTCTCACCCTCCGTCCCACACTGTATCACTCTCACCATCCGTCCTACTCTGTATCACGCTCACCCTCCGTCTCACACTGTATCACTCTCACCCTCCGTCCAACAATGTATCACTCTCACCCTCCGTCCTACTCTGTATCACTCTCACCCTCCGTCCCACACTGTATCACTCTCAACCTCCGTCCTACATTTATCACTCTCACCCTCCGTCTTACACTATATCACTCTCACCCTCCGTCATACACTGTATCACTCTCACCCTCCGACCTACACTGTATCACTCTCACCCTCTGTCCTACATTGTATCACTCTCACCCTCCGTCCCACACTGTATCACTCTCACCCTCCGTCCTACACTGTATCACTCTCACCCTCCGTCCTACACAGTATCTCTCTCACCCTCCGTCCTACACTGTATCACTCTCACCCTCCGTCCTACATTGTATCACTCTCACCCTCCGTCCTACTCTGTATCACTCTCACCCTCCGTCCTACACTGTATCACTCTCACCCTCCGTCCTACACAGTATCTCTCTCACCCTCCGTCCTACACTGTATCATTCTCACCCTCCGTCCTACACTGTATCACTCTCACCCTCCGTCCGACTCTGTATCACTCTCACCCTCCATCCCACACTGAATCACTCTCACCCTCCGTCCCACACTGTATCACTCTCACCCTCCGTCCAACACTGTTTCACTCTCACCCTCCGTCCTACACTGTATCATTCTCACCCTGTTTCCTACACTGTATCACTCTCACCCTCCGTCCTACACTGTATCACTCTCACCCTCCGTCCCACACTGTATCACTCTCACCATCCGTCCTACTCTGTATCACGCTCACCCTCCGTCTCACACTGTATCACTCTCACCCTCCGTCCAACAATGTATCACTCTCGCCCTCCGTCCTACACTGTATCACTCTCACCCTCCGTCCTACACTGTGTCACTCTCACCCTCCGTCCCACACTGTATCACTCTCACATTCCGTCCTACACTGTATCACTCTCACCCTCTGTCCTACATTGTATCACTCTCACCCTCCGTCCTACACTGTATCACTCTCACCCTCCGTCCTACACTGTATCACTCTCACCCTCCGTCCTACACAGTATCTCTCTCACCCGCCGTCCTACACTGTATCACTCTCACTATCCGTGATACACTGTATCACTCTCACCCTCCATCCTACACTGTAACTCTCTCAACCTCCGTCCTACACTGTATCACTCTCACCTTCCGTCCTACACTGTATCACTCTCACCCTCCGTCCTACTCTTTACCACTCTCACGCTCCGTCCATCTCTGTATCACTCTCACCCTCCGTCCCACAATTTATCACTCTCGCCCTCCGTCCTACGCTGTATCACTCTCACCCTCCGTCCCACAATGTATCACTCTCACCCTCCATCCCAAACTGTATCACTCTCACCCCCCATCCTACACTGTATCACGCTCACCCTCCATCCTACACTGTGTCACTCTCACCCTCCGTCCCACACTGTATCACTCTCACACTCCGTCCTACACTGTATCACTCTCACCCTCTGTCCTACATTGTATCACTCTCACCCTCCGTCCCACACTGTATCACTCTCACCCTCGGTCCTACACTGTATCACTCTCACAATCCGTCCTACACAGTATCTCTCTCACCCTCCGTCCTACACTGTATCACTCTCACCCTCCATCCTACATTGTATCACTCTCACCCTCCGTCCTACTCTGTATCACTCTCACCCTCCATCCTACACTGTATCACTCTCACCCTCCGTCCGACTCTGTATCACTCTCACCCTCCATCCCACACTGAATCACTCTCACCCTCCGTCCCACACTGTATCACTCTCACCCTCCGTCCAACACTGTTTCACTCTCACCCTCCGTCCTACACTGTATCATTCGCACCCTGTGTCCTACACTGTATCACTCTCACCCTCCGTCCCACACTGTATCACTCTCACCATCCGTCCTACTCTGTATCACGCTCACCCTCCGTCTCACACTGTATCACTCTCACCCTCCGTCCAACAATGTATCATTCTCACCCTCCGTCCCACACTGTATCACTCTCACCCTCCATCCCGCATGCTATCGCTCTCACCCTCCGTCCCGCACTGTATCACTCTCACCCTCCGTCATACACTGTATCACTCTCACCCTCCGACCTACACTGTATCACTCTCACCCTCTGTCCTACATTGTATCACTCTCACCCTCCGTCCCACACTGTATCACTCTCACCCTCCGTCCAACAATGTATCACTCTCACCCTCCGTCCTACACTATATCACTCTCACCCTCCGTCCCGCACTCTATCACTCTCACCCTCCGTCCCACACTGTATCACTCTCACCCTCCATCCTACACTGTATTACACACACCCTCCGTCCTACACTGTATCACTCTCACCCTCCGTCATACACTGTATCACTCTCACCCTCCGACCTACACTGTATCACTCTCACCCTCTGTCCTACATTGTATCACTCTCACCCTCCGTCCCACACTGTATCACTCTCACCCTCCGCCCTACACTGTATCACTCTCACCCTCCGTCCTACACAGTATCTCTCTCACCCTCCGTCCTACACTGTATCACTCTCACCCTCCGTCCTACATTGTATCACTCTCACCCTCCGTCCTACTCTGTATCACTCTCACCCTCCATCCTACACTGTATCACTCTCACCCTCCGTCCTACACAGTATCTCTCTCACCCTCCATCCTACACTGTATCACTCTCACCCTCCGTCCTACACTGTATCACTCTCACCCTCCGTCCGACTCTGTATCACTCTCACCCTCCATCCCACACTGTATCACTCTCACCATCCGTCCTACTCTGTATCACGCTCACCCTCCGTCTCACACTGTATCACTCTCACCCTCCGTCCAGCAATGTATCATTCTCACCCTCCATCCCACACTGAATCACTCTCACCCTCCGTCCCACACTGTATCACTCTCACCCTCCGTCCAACACTGTTTCACTCTCACCCTCCGTCCTACACTGTATCATTCTCACCCTGTGTCCTACACTGTATCACTCTCACCCTCCGTCCCACACTGTATCACTCTCACCATCCGTCCTACTCTGTATCACGCTCACCCTCCGTCTCACACAGTATCACTCTCACCCTCCGTCCAACAATGTATCATTCTCACCCTCCGTCCTACTCTGTATCACTCTCACCCTCCGTCCCACACTGTATCACTCTCACCCTCCGTCCTACACTTTATCACTCTCACCCTCCGTCCTACACTGTATCACTCTCACCCTCCGTCCTACACTGTATCACTCTCACCCTCCGTCCCGCACTCTATCACTCTCACCCTCCGTCCCACACTGTATCACTCTCAACCTCCATCCTACACTGTATTACACACACCCTCCGCCCTACACTGTATCACTCTCACCCTCCGTCACGCATGCTATCGCTCTCACCCTCCGTCCCGCACTGTATCACTCTCACCCTCCGTCATACACTGTATCACTCTCACCCTCCGACCTACACTGTATCACTCTCACCCTCTGTCCTACATTGTATCACTCTCACCCTCCGTCCCACACTGTATCACTCTCACCATCCGTCCTACTCTGTATCACGCTCACCCTCCGTCTCACACTGTATCACTCTCACCCTCCGTCCAACAATGTATCACTCTCACCCTCCGTCCTACTCTGTATCACTCTCACCCTCCGTCCCACACTGTATCACTCTCAACCTCCGTCCTACATTTATCACTCTCACCCTCCGTCCTACACTATATCACTCTCACCCTCTGTCATACACTGTATCACTCTCACCCTCCGACCTACACTGTATCACTCTCACCCTCTGTCCTACATTGTATCACTCTCACCCTCCGTCCCACACTGTATCACTCTCACCCTCCGTCCTACACTGTATCACTCTCACCCTCCGTCCTACACAGTATCTCTCTCACCCTCCGTCCTACACTGTATCACTCTCACCCTCCGTCCTACATTGTATCACTCTCACCCTCCGTCCTACTCTGTATCACTCTCACCCTCCGTCCTACACTGTATCACTCTCACCCTCCGTCCTACACAGTATCTCTCTCACCCTCCGTCCTACACTGTATCATTCTCACCCTCCGTCCTACATTGTATCACTCTCACCCTCCGTCCGACTCTGTATCACTCTCACCCTCCATCCCACACTGAATCACTCTCACCCTCCGTCCCACACTGTATCACTCTCACCCTCCGTCCAACACTGTTTCACTCTCACCCTCCGTCCTACACTGTATCATTCTCACCCTGTTTCCTACACTGTATCACTCTCACCCTCCGTCCTACACTGTATCACTCTCACCCTCCGTCCCACACTGTATCACTCTCACCATCCGTCCTACTCTGTATCACGCTCACCCTCCGTCTCACACTGTATCACTCTCACCCTCCGTCCAACAATGTATCACTCTCGCCCTCCGTCCTACACTGTATCACTCTCACCCTCCGTCCTACACTGTGTCACTCTCACCCTCCGTCCCACACTGTATCACTCTCACACTCCGTCCTACACTGTATCACTCTCACCCTCTGTCCTACATTGTATCACTCTCACCCTCCGTCCTACACTGTATCACTCTCACCCTCCGTCCTACACTGTATCACTCTCACCCTCCGTCCTACACAGTATCTCTCTCACCCTCCGTCCTACACTGTATCACTCTCACTATCCGTGATACACTGTATCACTCTCACCCTCCATCCTACACTGTAACTCTCTCAACCTCCGTCCTGCACTGTATCACTCTCACCTTCCGTCCTACACTGTATCACTCTCACCCTCCGTCCTACTCTGTACCACTCTCACCCTCCGTCCATCTCTGTATCACTCTCACCCTCCGTCCCACAATTTATCACTCTCGCCCTCCGTCCTACGCTGTATCACTCTCACCCTCCGTCCCACAATGTATCACTCTCACCCTCCATCCCAAACTGTATCACTCTCATCCCCCATCCTACACTGTATCACTCTCACCCTCCATCCTACACTGTGTCACTCTCACCCTCCGTCCCACACTGTATCACTCTCACACTCCGTCTTACACTGTATCACTCTCACCCTCTGTCCTACATTGTATCACTCTCACCCTCCGTCCAACACTGTATCACTCTCACCCTCCGTCCTACACTGTATCACTCTCACAATCCGTCCTACACAGTATCTCTCTCACCCTCCGTCCTACACTGTATCACTCTCACCCTCCGTCCTACATTGTATCACTCTCACCCTCCGTCCTACTCTGTATCACTCTCACCCTCCATCCTACACTGTATCACTCTCACCCTCCGTCCGACTCTGTATCACTCTCACCCTCCATCCCACACTGAATCACTCTCACCCTCCGTCCCACACTGTATCACTCTCACCCTCCGTCCAACACTGTTTCACTCTCACCCTCCGTCCTACACTGTATCATTCGCACCCTGTGTCCTACACTGTATCACTCTCACCCTCCGTCCCACACTGTATCACTCTCACCATCCGTCCTACTCTGTATCACGCTCACCCTCCGTCTCACACTGTATCACTCTCACCCTCCGTCCAACAATGTATCATTCTCACCCTCCGTCCTACTCTGTATCACTCTCACCCTCCGTCCCACACTGTATCACTCTCACCCTCCGTCCTACACTTTATCACTCTCACCCTCCGTCCTACACTGTATCACTCTCACCCTCCGTCCTACACTGTATCACTCTCACCCTCCGTCCTGCACTCTATCACTCTCACCCTCCGTCCTACACTTTATCACTCTCACCCTCCGTCCCGCACTCTATCACTCTCACCCACCGTCCCACACTGTATCACTCTCACCCTCCATCCTACACTGTATTACACACACCCTCCATCCTACACTGTATCACTCTCACCCTCCGTCCCGCATGCTATCGCTCTCACCCTCCGTCCCGCACTGTATCACTCTCACCCTCCGTCATACACTGTATCACTCTCACCCTCCGACCTACACTGTATCACTCTCACCCTCTGTCCTACATTGTATCACTCTCACCCTCCGTCCCACACTGTATCACTCTCACCCTCCGTCCAACAATGTATCACTCTCACCCTCCGTCCTACTCTGTATCACTCTCACCCTCCGTCCCACACTGTATCACTCTCACCCTCCGTCCTACACTTTATCACTCTCACCCTCCGTCCTACACTATATCACTCTCACCCTCCGTCCCGCACTCTATCACTCTCACCCTCCGTCCCACACTGTATCACTCTCACCCTCCATCCTACACTGTATTACACACACCCTCCGTCCTACACTGTATCACTCTCACCCTCCGTCCCGCATGCTATCGGTCTCACCCTCCGTCCCGCAATGTATCACTCTCACCCTCCGTCATACACTGTATCACTCTCACCCTCCGACCTACACTGTATCACTCTCACCCTCTGTCCTACATTGTATCACTCTCACCCTCCGTCCCACACTGTATCACTCTCACCCTCCGCCCTACACTGTATCACTCTCACCCTCCGTCCTACAAAGTATCTCTCTCACCCTCCGTCCTACACTGTATCACTCTCACCCTCCGTCCTACATTGTATCACTCTCACCCTCCGTCCTACTCTGTATCACTCTCACCCTCCATCCTACACTGTATCACTCTCACCCTCCGTCCTACACAGTATCTCTCTCACCCTCCATCCTACACTGTATCACTCTCACCCTCCGTCCTACACTGTATCACTCTCACCCTCCGTCCGACTCTGTATCACTCTCACCCTCCATCCCACACTGAATCACTCTCACCCTCCGTCCCACACTGTATCACTCTCACCCTCCGTCCAACACATTTTCACTCTCACCCTCCATCCTACACTGTATCATTCTCACCCTGTTTCCTACACTGTATCACTCTCACCCTCCGTCCCACACTGTATCACTCTCACCATCCGTCCTACTCTGTATCACGCTCACCCTCCGTCTCACACTGTATCACTCTCACCCTCCGTCCAGCAATGTATTACTCTCACCCTCCATCCCACACTGAATCACTCTCACCCTCCGTCCCACACTGTATCACTCTCACCCTCCGTCCAACACTGTTTCACTCTCACCCTCCGTCCTACACTGTATCATTCTCACCCTGTGTCCTACACTGTATCACTCTCACCCTCCGTCCCACACTGTATCACTCTCACCATCCGTCCTGCTCTGTATCACGCTCACCCTCCGTCTCACACTGTATCACTCTCACCCTCCGTCCAACAATGTATCATTCTCACCCTCCGTCCTACTCTGTATCACTCTCACCCTCCGTCCCACACTGTATCACTCTCACCCTCCGTCCTACACTTTATCACTCTCACCCTCCGTCCTACACTGTATCACTCTCACCCTCCGTCCTACACTGTATCACTCTCACCCTCCGTCCCGCACTCTATCACTCTCACCCTCCGTCCTACACTTTATCACTCTCACCCTCCGTCCCGCACTCTATCACTCTCACCCTCCGTCCCACACTGTATCACTCTCACCCTCCATCCTACACTGTATTACACACACCCTCCGTCCTACACTGTATCACTCTCACCCTCCGTCATGCATGCTATCGCTCTCACCCTCCGTCCCGCACTGTATCACTCTCACCCTCCGTCATACACTGTATCACTCTCACCCTCCGACCTACACTGTATCACTCTCACCCTCTGTCCTACATTGTATCACTCTCACCCTCCGTCCCACACTGTATCACTCTCACCATCCGTCCTACTCTGTATCACGCTCACCCCTCCGTCTCACACTGTATCACTCTCACCCTTCGTCCAACAATGTATCACTCTCACCCTCCGTCCTACTCTGTATCACTCTCACCCTCCGTCCCACACTGTATCACTCTCACCCTCCGTCCTACATTTATCACTCTCACCCTCCGTCCTACACTATATCACTCTCACCCTCCGTCATACACTGTATCACTCTCACCCTCCGACCTACACTGTATCACTCTCACCCTCTGTCCTACATTGTATCACTCTCACCCTCCGTCCCACACTGTATCACTCTCACCCTCCGTCCTACACTGTATCACTCTCACCCTCCGTCCTACACAGTATCTCTCTCACCCTCCGTCCTACACTGTATCACTCTCACCCTCCGTCCTACATTGTATCACTCTCACCCTCCGTCCTACTCTGTATCACTCTCACCCTCCGTCCTACACTGTATCACTCTCACCCTCCGTCCTACACAGTATCTCTCTCACCCTCCGTCCTACACTGTATCATTCTCACCCTCCGTCCTACACTGTATCACTCTCACCCTCCGTCCGACTCTGTATCACTCTCACCCTCCATCCCACACTGAATCACTCTCACCCTCCGTCCCACACTGTATCACTCTCACCCTCCGTCCAACACTGTTTCACTCTCACCCTCCGTCCAACACTGTATCATTCTCACCCTGTTTCCTACACTGTATCACTCTCACCCTCCGTCCTACACTGTATCACTCTCACCCTCCGTCCCACACTGTATCACTCTCACCATCCGTCCTACTCTGTATCACGCTCACCCTCCGTCTCACACTGTATCACTCTCACCCTCCGTCCAACAATGTATCACTCTCGCCCTCCGTCCTACTCTGTATCACTCTCACCCCCCATCCTACACTGTATCACTCTCACCCTCCGTCCTACACTGTGTCACTCTCACCCTCCGTCCCACACTGTATCACTCTCACACTCCGTCCTACACTGTATCACTCTCACCCTCTGTCCTACATTGTATCACTCTCACCCTCCGTCCTACACTGTATCACTCTCACCCTCCGTCCTACACTGTATCACTCTCACCCTCCGTCCTACACAGTATCTCTCTCACCCTCCGTCCTACACTGTATCACTCTCACCCTCCGTCCTACATTGTATCACTCTCACCCTCCGTCCTACTCTGTATCACTCTCACCCTCCATCCTACACTGTATCACTCTCACCCTCCGTCCGACTCTGTATCACTCTCACCCTCCATCCCACACTGAATCACTCTCACCCTCCGTCCCACACTGTATCACTCTCACCCTCCGTCCAACACTGTTTCACTCTCACCCTCCGTCCTACACTGTATCATTCTCACCCTGTGTCCTACACTGTATCACTCTCACCCTCCGTCCCACACTGTATCACTCTCACCATCCGTCCTACTCTGTATCACGCTCACCATCCGTCCCAAACTGGATCACTCTCACCCTCTGTCCAACACTGTTTCACTCACACTCTCCGTCCTACTCTGTATCACTCTCACCCCACACTGTATCACTCTCACCTTCCGTCCTACTCTGTATCACTCTCACCCTCCATCCTACACCGTATCACTCTCACCCTCCGTCCTACTCTGTATCACTCTCACCCTCCGTCCTACATTGTATCACTCTCATCCTCCGTCCTACACTGTATCACTCTCACCCTCCGTCCTACACTGTATCACTCTCACCCTCCGTCCTACACTGTATCACTCTCACCATCCCTCCCACAATGTATAACTCTCACTCTCCGTCCTACACTGTATCACTCTCACGCTCCTTCCTACACTGTATAACTCTCACCCTCCGCCCCACACTGTATCACTCTCACCCTCCGCCCTACAATGTTTCACTCTCACCCTCCATCCTACACTGTATCACTCTCACCCTCCGTCCTACAATGTATCACTCTCACCCTCCGTCCCACACTGTATCACTCTCACCCTCCGTCCTACACTGTATCACTCGCACCCTCCGTCCTACAATGTATCACTCTCACCCTCCAACCTACACTGTATCACTCTCACCCTCCGTCCCACACTGTATCACTCTCACCCTCCATCCAACTCTGTATCACTCTCACCCTCCGTCCTACATTGTATCACTTCCACCCTCCGTCCTACACTGTATCACTCTCACCCTCCGTCCTACATTGTATCACTCTCACCCTCCGTCCCACACTATATCACTCTCACCCTCCGTCCAACACTGTATCACTCTCACCCTCCGTCCCAAACTGTATCTCTCTCACCCTCCATCCTACACTGTATCACTCTCACCCTCCGGCCTACACTGTATCACTCTCACCCTCCGTCCCACACTGTATCACTCTCACCCTCCGTCCCACAATGTATCACTCTCACCCTCTGTCCTACACTGTATCACTCTCACCCTCAGTCCTACACTGTATCACTCACAACCTCCGTCCTTCACTGTATCACTCTCACCCTCCGTCCCACACTGTATCACTCTCACCCTCCGTCCCACTCTGTATCACTCTCACCCTCCGTCCTACTCTGTATCACTGTCAACCATGTGCTACTCTGTATCACTCTCACCCTCCGTGCCACACTGTATCACCCTCACCCTCCGTCCCACATTGTATCACTCTCACAATCCGTCCCACTATGTATCACTCTCACCCTCCGTCCTACTCTGTATCACTCTCACCCTCCGTCCCACACTGTATCACTCTCACGATCCGTGATACACTGTATCACTCTCACCCTCCATCCTACACTGTAACTCTCTCAACCTCCGTCCTACACTGTATCACTCTCACCTTCCGTCCTACACTGTATCACTCTCACCCTCCATCCTACTCTGTACCACTCTCACCCTCCGTCCATCTCTGTATCACTCTCACCCTCCGTCCCACAATTTATCACTCTCGCCCTCCGTCCTACCCTGTATCACTCTCACCGTCCGTCCCACAATGTATCACTCTCACCCTCCATCCCAAACTGTATCACTCTCACCCCCCATCCTACACTGTATCACTCTCACCCTCCATCCTACACTGTATCACTCTCACCCTCCGTCCCACACTGTATCACTCTCACACTCCGTCCTACACTGTATCACTCTCACCCTCTGTCCTACATTGTATCACTCTCACCCTCCGTCCCACACTGTATCACTCTCACCCTCCGTCCTACACTGTATCACTCTCACAATCCGTCCTACACAGTATCTCTCTCACCCTCCGTCCTACACTGTATCACTCTCACCCTCCGTCCTACATTGTATCACTCTCACCCTCCGTCCTACTCTGTATCACTCTCACCCTCCATCCTACACTGTATCACTCTCACCCTCCGTCCGACTCTGTATCACTCTCACCCTCCATCCCACACTGAATCACTCTCACCCTCCGTCCCACACTGTATCACGCTCACCCTCCGTCCAACACTGTTTCACTCTCACCCTCCGTCCTACACTGTATCATTCGCACCCTGTGTCCTACACTGTATCACTCTCACCCTCCATCCCACACTGTATCACTCTCACCATCCGTCCTACTCTGTATCACGCTCACCCTCCGTCTCACACTGTATCACTCTCACCCTCCGTCCCACACTGTATCACTCTCACCCTCCGTCCTACACTTTATCACTCTCACCCTCCGTCCTACACTGTATCACTCTCACCCTCCGTCCTACACTGTATCACTCTCACCCTCCGTCCCGCACTCTATCACTCTCACCCTCCGTCCTACACTTTATCACTCTCACCCTCCGTCCCGCACTCTATCACTCTCACCCACCGTCCCACACTGTATCACTCTCACCCTCCATCCTACACTGTATTACACACACCCTCCGTCCTACACTGTATCACTCTCACCCTCCGTCCCGCATGCTATCGCTCTCACCCTCCGTCCTGCACTGTATCACTCTCACCCTCCGTCATACACTGTATCACTCTCACCCTCCGACCTACACTGTATCACTCTCACCCTCTGTCCTACATTGTATCACTCTCACCCTCCGTCCCACACTGTATCACTCTCACCCTCCGTCCAACAATGTATCACTCTCACCCTCCGTCCTACTCTGTATCACTCTCACCCTCCGTCCCACACTGTATCACTCTCACCCTCCGTCCTACACTTTATCACTCTCACCCTCCGTCCTACACTATATCACTCTCACCCTCCGTCCCGCACTCTATCACTCTCACCCTCCGTCCCACACTGTATCACTCTCACCCTCCATCCTACACTGTATTACACACACCCTCCGTCCTACACTGTATCACTCTCACCCTCCGTCCCGCATGCTATCGGTCTCACCCTCCGTCCCGCACTGTATCACTCTCACCCTCCGTCATACACTGTATCACTCTCACCCTCCGACCTACACTGTATCACTCTCACCCTCTGTCCTACATTGTATCACTCTCACCCTCCGTCCCACACTGTATCACTCTCACCCTCCGCCCTACACTGTATCACTCTCACCCTCCGTCCTACACAGTATCTCTCTCACCCTCCGTCCTACACTGTATCACTCTCACCCTCCGTCCTACATTGTATCACTCTCACCCTCCGTCCTACTCTGTATCACTCTCACCCTCCGTCCTACACTGTATCACTCTCACCCTCCGTCCTACACAGTATCTCTCTCACCCTCCGTCCTACACTGTATCACTCTCACCCTCCGTCCTACACTGTATCACTCTCACCCTCCGTCCGACTCTGTATCACTCTCACCCTCCATCCCACACTGAATCACTCTCACCCTCCGTCCCACACTGTATCACTCTCACCATCCGTCCTACTCTGTATCACGCTCACCCTCCGTCTCACACTGTATCACTCTCACCCTCCGTCCAACAATGTATCACTCTCACCCTCCGTCCTACTCTGTATCACTCTCACCCTCCGTCCCACACTGTATCACTCTCACCCTCCATCCTACACTGTATCACTCTCACCCTCCGTCCCACACTCTATCACTCTCACCATCCGTCCTACTCTGTATCACGCTCACCCTCCGTCTCACACTGTATCACTCTCACCCTCCATCCAACAATGTATCACTCTCACCCTCCGTCCTACTCTGTATCACTCTCACCCCCCATCCTACACTGTATCACTCTCACCCTCCGTCCTACACTGTTTCACTCTCACCCTCCGTCCCACACTGTATCACTCTCACACTCCGTCCTACACTGTATCACTCTCACCCTCTGTCCTACATTGTATCACTCTCACCCTCCGTCCCACACTGTAACACTCTCACCCTCCATCCTACACTGTATCACTCTCACTCTCCGTCCTACACAGTATCTCTCTCACCCTCCGTCCTACACTGTATCACTCTCACCCTCCGTCCTACATTGTTTCACTCTCACCCTCCGTCCTACTCTGTAACACTCTCACCCTCCATCCTACACTGTATCACTCTCACCCTCCGTCCGACTCTGTATCACTCTCACCCTCCATCCCACACTGAATCACTCTCACCCTCCGTCCCACACTGTATCACTCTCACCCTCCGTCCAACACTGTTTCACTCTCACCCTCCGTCCTACACTGTATCATTCTCACCCTCTGTCCTACACTGTATCACTCTCACCCTCCGTCCTACTCTGCATCACGCTCACCCTCCGTCCCACACTGGATCACTCTCACCCTCTGCCCAACACTGTTTCACTCACACTCTCCGTCCTACTCTGTATCTCTCTCACCCCACACTGTATCACTCTCACCTTCCGTCCTACTCTGTATCACTCTCACCCTCCATCCTACACTGTATCACTCTCACCCTCCGTCCTACTCTGTATCACTCTCACCCTCCGTCCTACACTGTATCACTCTCATCCTCCATCCTACATTGTATCGCTCTCACCCTCCGTCCTACACTGTATCACTCTCACCCTCCGTCCTACACTGTATCACTCTCACCATCCCTCACACACTGTATCACTTTCACTCTCCGTCCTACTCTGTATCACTCTCACCCTCCTTCCTACACTGTATAACTCTCACCCTCCGCCCCACACTGTATCACTCTCACCCTCCGCCCTTCAATGTTTCACTCTCACCCTCCATCCTACACTGTATCACACTCACCCTCCGTCCTACACTGTACCACTCTCACCCTCCGTCCTACAATGTATCACTCTCACCCTCCGTCCCACAATTTATCACTCTCGCCCTCCGTCCTACGCTGTATCACTCTCACCCTCCGTCCCACAATGTATCACTCTCACCCTCCATCCCAAACTGTATCACTCTCACCCCCCATCCTAATCTGTATCACTCTCACCCTCCGTCCTACACTGTGTCACTCTCACCCTCCGTCCCACACTGTATCACTCTCACACTCCATCCTACACTGTATCACTCTCACCCTCTGTCCTACATTGTATCACTCTCACCCTCCATCCCACACTGTATCACTCTCACCCTCCGTCCTACACTGTATCACTCTCACCCTCCGTCCTACACTGTATCACTCTCACCCTCCATCCTACACTGTATCACTCTCACCCTCCGTCCCGCACTCTATCACTCTCACCCTCCGTCCCACACTGTATCACTCTCACCCTCCATTCTACACTGTATTACACACACCCTCCATCCTACACTGTATCACTCTCACCCTCCGTCCCGCATGCTATCGCTCTCACCCTCCGTCCCGCACTGTATCACTCTCACCCTCCGTCCTACACTGTATCACTCACACCCTCCGTCCTACACAGTATCACTCTCACCCTCCGTCCTACACTGTATCACTCTCACACCCGTCCCACAGTGTATCATTCTCACCCTATGTCCTACTCTGTATCACTCTCACCCTCCGTCCTACAATGTATCACTCTCACTCTCCGTCCTACACTGTATCACTCTCACCATCCCTCCCACACTGTATCACTCTCACTCTCCGTCCTACACTGTATCACTCTCACCGTCCTACACTGTATCACTCTCACCCTCCTTCATACACTGTATAACTCTCACCCTCCGTCCTACACTCTATCACTCTCACCCTCCGTCCCACACTGTATCACTCTCACCCTCCGTCCTACAATGTTTCACTCTCACCCTCCATCCTACACTGTATCACTCTCACCCTCCGTCCTACACTGTATCACTCTCACCCTCCGTCCTACAATGTATCACTCTCACCCTCCGTCCCACACTGTATCACTCTCACCCTCCGTCCTACACTGTATCACTCGCACCCTCCGTCCTACAATGTATCACTCTCACCCTCCGTCCAACATTGTATCATTCTCACCCTCCGTCCTACACTGTATCACTCTCACACTCCGTCCTACACTGTATCACTCTCACCCTCCGTCCTAAACTGTATCACTCTCACCCTCCGTCCCACACTGTATCACTCTCACCCTCCATCCTACTCTGTACCACTCTCACCCTCCGTCCTACACTGTATCACTTTCACCCTCCGTCCTACACTGTATCACTCTCACCCTCCGTCCTACACTGTATCACTCTCACCCTCCGTCCCACACTATATTACTCTCACCCTCCGTCCAACACTGTATCCCTCTCACCCTCTGTCCCAAACTGTATCACTCTCACCCTCCATCCTACACTGTATCACTCTCACCCTCCGTCCTACACTTTATCACTCACCCTCCGTCCCACACTGTATCACTCTCACCCTCCGTCCCACAATGTATCACTCTCACCCTCTGTCCAACACTGTATCACTCTCACCCTCAGTCCTACACTGTATCTCTCTCACCCTCCGTCCTACGCTGTATGACTCTCACCCTCCGTCCCACACTGTATCACTCTCACCCTGCGTCCCACTCTGTATCACTCTCACCCTCCGTCCTACTCTGTATCACTGTCAACCATGTGCTACTCTGTATCACTCTCACCCTCCGTCCCACACTGAATCACCCTCACCCTCCGTCCCACGTTGTATCACTCTCACAATCCGTCCCACTCTGTATCACTCTCACCCTCCGTCCTACTCTGTATCACTCTCACCCTCCGTCCCACACTGTATCACTCTCACTATCCGTGAAACACTGTATCACTCTCACCCTCCGTCCTACACTGTATCACTCTCACCCTCCGTCCTACACTGTATCACTCTCACTCTCCGTCCTACACTGTATCACTCTCACCCTCCGTCCTACTCTGTACCACTCTCACCCTCCGTCCATCTCTGTATCACTCTCACCCTCCGTCCCACACTGTATCACTCTCGCCCTCCGTCCTACGCTGTATCACTCGCACCCTCCGTCCCACAATGTATCACTCTCACCCTCCATCCCAAACTGTGTCACTGTCACCACCCATCCTACACTGTATCACTCTCACCCTCCGTCCCACACTGTATCACTCTCACCCTCCGTCCTACACTGTATCACTCTCACCCTCCATCCTACACAGTATCTCTCTCACCCTCCGTCCTACACTGTCTCACTCTCACCCTCCGTCCTACATTGTATCACTCTCACCCTCCGTCCTACTCTGTATCACTCTCACCCTCCATCCTACACTGTATCACTCTCACCCTCTGTCCGACACTGTATCACTCTCACCCTCCATCCCACACTGAATCACTCTCACCCTCCGTCCCACACTGTATCACTCTCACCCTCCGTCCAACACTGTTTCACTCTCACCCTCCGTCCTACACTGTATCATTCTCACCCTGTGTCCTACACAGTATCACTCTCACCCTCCGTCCCACACTGTATCACTCTCACCCTCCGTCCTACATTGTATCACTCTCACCCTCCGTCCTACTCTGTATCACTCTCAGCATCCGTCCTGCACTGTATCACTCTCACCCTCCGTCCTACACTGTATCACTCTCACCCTCTGTCCGACACTGTATCACTCTCACCCTCCATCCCACACTGAATCACTCTCACCCTCCGTCCCACACTGTATCACTCTCACCCTCCGTCCAACAATGTATCACTCTCACCCTCCGTCCTACTCTGTATCACTCTCACCCTCCGTCCCACACTGTATCACTCTCACCCTCCGTCCTACAGTTTATCACTCTCACCCTCCGTCCCACACTGTATCACTCTCACCTTCCGTCCTACTCTGTATCACTCTCAACCTCCGTCCTACACTGTATCATTCTCACCCTCCGTCCTACACTGTATCACTCTCACCCTCCGTCCTAAACTGTATCACTTTCACCCTCCGTCCTACAATGTATCACTCTCACCCTCCTTCCTACACTGTATCACTCTCACCCTCCATCCTACACTGTATCACTCTCACCCTCCGTCCCACACTGTATCACTCTCACCCTCCGTCCTACAATGTTTCACTCTCACCCTCCGTCCTACACTGTTGCACTCTCACCCTCCGTCCTACACTGTATCACTCTCACCCTCCGTCCTACAATGTATCACTCTCACCCTCCGTCCCACACTGTATCACTCTCACCCTCTGTCCCAAACAGTATCACTCTCACCCTCCGTCCAACAT
This sequence comes from Somniosus microcephalus, assembly GCF_052327205.1. NCBI lineage: Eukaryota > Metazoa > Chordata > Chondrichthyes > Squaliformes > Somniosidae > Somniosus > Somniosus microcephalus. Next base: position 65,912,890 of record NC_141010.1, on the reverse strand, counting down.
TGTATCACTCTCACCCTCTGTCCTACACTGTATCACTCTCACACTCCGTCCTACACTGTATCACTCTCACCCTCCGTCCCACACTGTATCACTCTCACCCTCCATCCTACTCTGTATCACTCTCACCCTCCGTCCTACACTGTCTCACTTTCACCCTCCGTCCCACACTGTATCACTCTCACGCTCCGTCCCACACTATATTACTCTCACCCTCCATCCAACACTGTATCCCTCTCACCCTCCGTCCCACACTGTTTCACTCTCACCCTCCGTCCTACACTGTATCACTCTCACCATCCAGCCCACACTGTTTCACTCTCACCCTTTGTCCTACACTGTATCACTCTCACCCTCAGTCCTACACTGTATCACTCTCACCCTCCGTCCTTCACTGTATCACTCTCACCCTCCATCCTACACTGTATCACTCTCACCCTCCGTGCCACACTGTATCACTCTCACCCTCCGTCCTACACTGCATCACTCACACCCTCCGTCCTACTCTTTATCACTCTCACCCTCCGTCCTACTCTATATCACTCTCACCCTCCGTCCCATACTGTATCACTCTCACCCTCCGTCCTACACTGTATCACTCTCACCCTCCGTCCCGCATTCTATCACTCTCACCCTCCGTCCTACACTTTATCACTCTCACCCTCCGTCCCACACTGTATCACTCTCACACTCCGTCCTACTCTGTATCACTCTCACCCTCCGTCCTACACTGTATCACTCTCACCCTCTGTCCTACATTGTATCACTCTCACCCTCCGTCCCACACTGTATCACTCTCACCCTCCGTCCTACACTGTATCACTCTCACCCTCCGTCCTACACAGTATCTCTCTCACCCTCCGTCCTACAATGTATCACTCTCACCCTCCGTCCTACATTGTATCACTCTCACCCTCCGTCCTACGCTGTATCACTCTCACCCTCCGTCCTACACTGTATCACTCTCACCCTCTGTCCGACACTGTATCACTCTCACCCTCCATCCCACACTGAATCACTCTCACCCTCCGTCCCACACTGAATCACTCTCACCCTCCGTCCACACTGTTTCACTCTCACCCTCCGTCCTACACTGTATCATTCTCACCCTGTGTCCTACACAGTATCACTCTCACCCTCCGTCCCACACTGTATCACTCTCACCCTGCGTCCTACTCTGTTTCACTCTCACCCTCCGTCCCACACTGTTTCACTCTCACCCTCCGTCCTACACTGTATCACTCTCACCCTCCGTCCTACTCTGTATCACTCTCACCTTCCGTCCTACACTGCATCACTCTCACCCTCCGTCCTACACTGTATCACTCTCACCCTCTGTCCGACATTGTATCACACTCACCCTCCATCCCACACTGAATCACTCTCACCCTCCGTCCCACACTGTATCACTCTCACCCTCCGTCCAACAATGTATCACTCTCACCCTCCGTCCTACTCTGTATCACTCTCACCCTCCGTCCCACACTGTATCACTCTCACCCTCCGTCCTACACTTTATCACTCTCACCCTCCATCCTGCACTGTATCACTCTCACCCTCCGTCCCGCACTCTATCACTCTCACCCTCCGTCCTACACTTTATCACTCACACCCTCCGTCACGCACTCTATCACTCTCACCCTCCGTCCCACACTGTATCACTCTCACCCTCCGTCCTACACTTTATCACTCACCCTCCGTCCCACACTGTATCACTCTCACCCTCCGTCCCACAATGTATCACTCTCACCCTCTGTCCAACACTGTATCACTCTCACCCTCAGTCCTACACTGTATCTCTCTCACCCTCCGTCCTACGCTGTATGACTCTCACCCTCCGTCCCACACTGTATCACTCTCACCCTGCGTCCCACTCTGTATCACTCTCACCCTCCGTCCTACTCTGTATCACTGTCAACCATGTGCTACTCTGTATCACTCTCACCCTCCGTCCCACACTGAATCACCCTCACCCTCCGTCCCACGTTGTATCACTCTCACAATCCGTCCCACTCTGTATCACTCTCACCCTCCGTCCTACTCTGTATCACTCTCACCCTCCGTCCCACACTGTATCACTCTCACTATCCGTGAAACACTGTATCACTCTCACCCTCCGTCCTACACTGTATCACTCTCACCCTCCGTCCTACACTGTATCACTCTCACTCTCCGTCCTACACTGTATCACTCTCACCCTCCGTCCTACTCTGTACCACTCTCACCCTCCGTCCATCTCTGTATCACTCTCACCCTCCGTCCCACACTGTATCACTCTCGCCCTCCGTCCTACGCTGTATCACTCGCACCCTCCGTCCCACAATGTATCACTCTCACCCTCCATCCCAAACTGTGTCACTGTCACCACCCATCCTACACTGTATCACTCTCACCCTCCGTCCCACACTGTATCACTCTCACCCTCCGTCCTACACTGTATCACTCTCACCCTCCATCCTACACAGTATCTCTCTCACCCTCCGTCCTACACTGTCTCACTCTCACCCTCCGTCCTACATTGTATCACTCTCACCCTCCGTCCAACTCTGTATCACTCTCACCCTCCATCCTACACTGTATCACTCTCACCCTCTGTCCGACACTGTATCACTCTCACCCTCCATCCCACACTGAATCACTCTCACCCTCCGTCCCACACTGTATCACTCTCACCCTCCGTCCAACACTGTTTCACTCTCACCCTCCGTCCTACACTGTATCATTCTCACCCTGTGTCCTACACAGTATCACTCTCACCCTCCGTCCCACACTGTATCACTCTCACCCTCCGTCCTACATTGTATCACTCTCACCCTCCGTCCTACTCTGTATCACTCTCAGCATCCGTCCTGCACTGTATCACTCTCACCCTCCGTCCTACACTGTATCACTCTCACCCTCTGTCCGACACTGTATCACTCTCACCCTCCATCCCACACTGAATCACTCTCACCCTCCGTCCCACACTGTATCACTCTCACCCTCCGTCCAACAATGTATCACTCTCACCCTCCGTCCTACTCTGTATCACTCTCACCCTCCGTCCCACACTGTATCACTCTCACCCTCCGTCCTACAGTTTATCACTCTCACCCTCCGTCCCACACTGTATCACTCTCACCTTCCGTCCTACTCTGTATCACTCTCAACCTCCGTCCTACACTGTATCATTCTCACCCTCCGTCCTACACTGTATCACTCTCACCCTCCGTCCTAAACTGTATCACTTTCACCCTCCGTCCTACAATGTATCACTCTCACCCTCCTTCCTACACTGTATCACTCTCACCCTCCATCCTACACTGTATCGCTCTCACCCTCCGTCCCACACTGTATCACTCTCACCCACCGTCCTACAATGTTTCACTCTCACCCTCCGTCCTACACTGTTGCACTCTCACCCTCCGTCCTACACTGTATCACTCTCACCCTCCGTCCTACAATGTATCACTCTCACCCTCCGTCCCACACTGTATCACTCTCACCCTCTGTCCCAAACAGTATCACTCTCACCCTCCGTCCAACATTGTATCACTCTCACCCTCTGTCCTACACTGTATCACTCTCACACTCCGTCCTACACTGTATCACTCTCACCCTCCGTCCCACACTGTATCACTCTCACCCTCCATCCTACTCTGTATCACTCTCACCCTCCGTCCTACACTGTCTCACTTTCACCCTCCGTCCCACACTGTATCACTCTCACGCTCCGTCCCACACTATATTACTCTCACCCTCCATCCAACACTGTATCCCTCTCACCCTCCGTCCCACACTGTTTCACTCTCACCCTCCGTCCTACACTGTATCACTCTCACCATCCAGCCCACACTGTTTCACTCTCACCCTTTGTCCTACACTGTATCACTCTCACCCTCAGTCCTACACTGTATCACTCTCACCCTCCGTCCTTCACTGTATCACTCTCACCCTCCATCCTACACTGTATCACTCTCACCCTCCGTGCCACACTGTATCACTCTCACCCTCCGTCCTACACTGCATCACTCACACCCTCCGTCCTACTCTTTATCACTCTCACCCTCCGTCCTACTCTATATCACTCTCACCCTCCGTCCCATACTGTATCACTCTCACCCTCCGTCCTACACTGTATCACTCTCACCCTCCGTCCCGCATTCTATCACTCTCACCCTCCGTCCTACACTTTATCACTCTCACCCTCCGTCCCACACTGTATCACTCTCACACTCCGTCCTACTCTGTATCACTCTCACCCTCCGTCCTACACTGTATCACTCTCACCCTCTGTCCTACATTGTATCACTCTCACCCTCCGTCCCACACTGTATCACTCTCACCCTCCGTCCTACACTGTATCACTCTCACCCTCCGTCCTACACAGTATCTCTCTCACCCTCCGTCCTACAATGTATCACTCTCACCCTCCGTCCTACATTGTATCACTCTCACCCTCCGTCCTACGCTGTATCACTCTCACCCTCCGTCCTACACTGTATCACTCTCACCCTCTGTCCGACACTGTATCACTCTCACCCTCCATCCCACACTGAATCACTCTCACCCTCCGTCCCACACTGAATCACTCTCACCCTCCGTCCACACTGTTTCACTCTCACCCTCCGTCCTACACTGTATCATTCTCACCCTGTGTCCTACACAGTATCACTCTCACCCTCCGTCCCACACTGTATCACTCTCACCCTGCGTCCTACTCTGTTTCACTCTCACCCTCCGTCCCACACTGTTTCACTCTCACCCTCCGTCCTACACTGTATCACTCTCACCCTCCGTCCTACTCTGTATCACTCTCACCTTCCGTCCTACACTGCATCACTCTCACCCTCCGTCCTACACTGTATCACTCTCACCCTCTGTCCGACATTGTATCACACTCACCCTCCATCCCACACTGAATCACTCTCACCCTCCGTCCCACACTGTATCACTCTCACCCTCCGTCCAACAATGTATCACTCTCACCCTCCGTCCTACTCTGTATCACTCTCACCCTCCGTCCCACACTGTATCACTCTCACCCTCCGTCCTACACTTTATCACTCTCACCCTCCATCCTGCACTGTATCACTCTCACCCTCCGTCCCGCACTCTATCACTCTCACCCTCCGTCCTACACTTTATCACTCACACCCTCCGTCACGCACTCTATCACTCTCACCCTCCGTCCCACACTGTATCACTCTCACCCTCCATCCTACACTGTATTACACACACCCTCCGTCCTACACTGTATCACTCTCACCCCCCGTCCTGCATGCTATCGCTCTCACCCTCCGTCCCGCACTGTATCACTCTCACCCTCCGTCATACACTGTATCACTCTCACCCTCCGTCCTACACTGTATCACTCACACCCTCCGTCCTACACAGTATCACTCTCACCCTCCGTCCTAAACTGTATCCCTCTCACCCACGTCCCACAGTGTATCATTCTCAACCTATGTCCTAGTCTGTATCACTCTCACCCTCCGTCCTACTCTGTATCAGTCTCACACTCCATCCCACAGTGTATCACTCTCACCATCCGTCCGACACTGTATCATTCTCACCCTCCGTTCCACACTGTATCACTCTCACCTTCCGTCCTACTCTGTATCACTCTCACCCTCCATCCTACACTGTATCACTCTCACCCTCCGTCCTACTCTGTATCACTCTCAACCTCCGTCCTACACTGTATCACTCTCACCCTCCGTCCTACACTGTATCACTCTCACCCTCCATCCTACACTGTATCACTTTCACCCTCCGTCCTACAATGTACCACTCTCACCCTCCTTCCTACAATGTATCACTCTCACCCTCCATCCTACACTGTATCACTCTCACCCTCCGTCCCACACTGTATCACTCTCACCCTCCGTCCTACAATGTTTCACTCTCACCCTCCGTCCTACACTGTTGCACTCTCAACCACCGTCCTACACTGTATCACTCTCACCCTCCGTCCTACAATGTATCACTCTCACCCTCCGTCCCACACTGTATCACTCTCACCCTCTGTCCCACACTGTATCACTCTCACCCTCCGTCCAACATTGTATCACTCTCACCCTCTGTCCTACACTGTATCACTCTCACACTCCGTCCTACACTGTATCACTCTCACCCTCCGTCCCACACTGTATCACTCTCACCCTCCATCCTACTCTGTATCACTCTCACCCTCCGTTCTACACTGTATCACTTTCACCCTCCGTCCCACACTGTATCACTCTCACCCTCCGTCCCACACTATATTACTCTCACCCTCCGTCCAACACTGTATCACTCTCACCCTCCGTTCAAACTGTATCACTCTCACCCTCCATCCTACACTGTATCACACTCACCCTCCGTCCTACACTGTATCACTCTCACCCTCCGTCCCACACTGTTTCACTCTCACCCTCCGTCCTACACTGTATCACTCTCACCATCCAGCCCACACTGTATCACTCTCACCCTCTGTCCTACACTGTATCACTCTCACCCTCCGTCCTACACTGTATCACTCTCACCCTCCGTCCTTCACTGTATCACTCTCACCCTCCATCCTACACTGTATCACTCTCACCCTCCGTCCCACACTGTATCACTCTCACCCTCCATCCTACACTGTATCACTCACACCCTCCGTCCTACTCTTTATCACTCTCACCCTCCGTCCTACTCTATATCACTCTCACCCTCCGTCCCACACTGTATCACTCTCACCCTCCATCCTGCACTGTATCACTCTCACCCTCCGTCCTACACAGTATCACTCTCACCCTCCGTCCCGCACTCTATCACTCTCACCCTCCGTCCTACACTTTATCACACTCACCCTCCATCCCGCACTCTATCACTCTCACCCTCCGTCCTACACTGTATCACTCTCACCCTCCATCCTACACTGTATTACTCACACCCTCCGTCCTACACTGTATCACTCTCACCATCCATCCCACACTGTATCACTCTCACCCTCTGTCCTACACTGTATCACTCTCACCCTCAGTCCTACACTGTATCACTCTCACCCTCCGTCCTTCACTGTATCACTCTCACCCTCCATCCTACACTGTATCACTCTCACCCTCCGTCCCACACTGTATCACTCTCACCCTCCGTCCCACACTGTATCACTCTCACCCTCCGTCCTGCACTGTATCACTCTCACCCTCCGTCCTACACTGTATCACTCTCACCCTCCGTCCCGCATTCTATCACTCTCACCCTCCGTCCTACACTTTATCACTCTCACCCTCCGTCCCGCACTCCATCACTCTCACCCTCCATCCCATACTGTATCACTCTCACCCTCCATCCTACACTGTATTACTCACACCCTCCGTCCTACACTGTATCACTCACACCCTCCGTCCTACTCTGTATCACTCTCACCATCCGTCCTACTCTGTATCACGCTCACGCTCCGTCTCACACTGTTTCACTCTCACCCTCCATCCAACAATGTATCACTCTCACCCTCCATCCTACTCTGTATCACTCTCACCCTCCGTCCCACACTGTATCACTCTCACCCTCCGTCCTACACTTTATCACTCTCACCCTCCGTCCGACACTGTATCACTCTCACCCTCCGTCCTACACTGTATCACTCTCACCCTCCGTCCCGCACTCTATCACTCTCACCCTCCGTCCTACACTTTATCACTCTCACCCTCCGTCCCGCACTCTATCACTCTCACCCTCCGTCCCACACTGTATCACTCTCACCCTCCATCCTACACTGTATTACACACACCCTCCGTCCTACACTGTATCACTCTCACCCCCCGTCCCGCATGCTATCGCTCTCACCCTCCGTCCCGCACTGTATCACTCTCACCCTCCGTCATACACTGTATCACTCTCACCCTCCGTCCTAGACTGTATCACTCACACCCTCCGTCCTACACAGTATCACTCTCACCCTCCGTCCTACACTGTATCACTCTCACCCCCGTCCCACAGTGTATCATTCTCACCCTATGTCCTACTCTGCATCACTCTCACCCTCCGTCCTACTCTGTATCAGTCTCACACTCCATCCCACACTGTATCACTCTCACCATCCGTCCGACACTGTATCACTCTCACCCTCCGTCCCACACTGTATCACCCTCACCTTCCGTCCTACTCTGTATCACTCTCACCCTCCATCCTACACTGTATCACTCTCACCCTCTGTCCTACTCTGTATCACTCTCATCCTCCGTCCTACACTGTATCACTCTCACCCTCCGTCCTACATTGTATCACTCTCACCCTCCGTCCTACACTGTATCACTCTCACCCTCCGTCCTACAATGTATCACTCTCACCCTCCTTCCTACACTGTAGCACTCTCACCCTCCATCCTACACTGTATCACTCTCACCCTCCGTCCCACACTGTATCACTCTCACCCTCCGTCCTACAATGTTTCACTCTCACCCTCCGTCCTACACTGTATCACTCTCACCCTCCATCCTACAATGTATCACTCTCACCCTCCGTCCCACAATCTATCACTCTCACCCTCTGTCCCACACTGTTGCACTCTCACCCTCCGTCCAACATTGTATCACTCTCACCCTCTGTCCTACACTGTATCACTCTCACACTCCGTCCTACACTGTATCACTCTCACCCTCCGTCCCACACTGTATCACTCTCACCCACCATCCTACTCTGTATCACTCTCACCCTCCGTCCTACACTGTATCACTTTCACCCTCCGTCCCACACTGTATCACTCTCACCCTCCGTCCCACACTATATTACTCTCACCCTCCGTCCAACACTGTATCCCTCTCACCCTCCATCCCAAACTGTATCGCTCTCACCCTCCATCCTACACTGTATCACTCTCACCCTCCGTCCCACACTGTTTCACTCTCACCCTCCGTCCTACACTGTATCACTCTCACCATCCATCCCACACTGTATCACTCTCACCCTCTGTCCTACACTGTATCACTCTCACCCTCAGTCCTACACTGTATCAATCTCACCCTCCGTCCTTCACTGTATCACTCTCACCCTCCATCCTACACTGTATCACTCTCACCCTCCGTCCCACACTGTATCACTCTCACCCTCCGTCCTACACTGTATCACTCACACCCTCTGTCCTACTCTTTATCACTCTCACCCTCCGTCCTACTCTATATCACTCTCACCCTCAGTCCTACACTGTATCACTCTCACCATCCATCCCACACTGTATCACTCTCACCCTCCATCCCACACAGTAACACTCTCACCCTCCGTCCTACACAGTATCACTCTCACCCTCCGTCCTACACTCTATCAATCTCACCCTCCATCCTACACTGTATCACTCTCACCCTCCGTCCGACTCTGTATCACTCTCACCATCCGTCCTACACTGTATCACTCTCACCCTCCGTCCTACTCTGTATCACTCTCACCCTCCGTCCCACACTGTATCACTCTCACCCTCCGTCCTACACTGTATCACTCTCACCCTCCGCCCGACTCTGTATCACTCTCACCCTCCGTCCTGCACTGTATCACTGTCACCCTCCATCCTACACTGTATCACTCTCACCCTCCGTCCTACACTGTAACACTCTCACCCTCCATCCTACTCTGTATCACTCTCACCCTCCGTCCTACACTGTATAATTCTCACCCTCCGTCCTACACTGTATCACTCTCCCCCTCCGTCCTACTCTGTATCATTCTCACCCTCCGTCCTACACTGTATGACACTCACTCTCCGTCCCACACTGTATCACTCTCACCCTCCATCCTACACTGTATCACTCTCCCCCTCCATCCTACTCTGTATCACTCTCACCCTCCGTCCTACACTGTATCACTCTCCCCCTCCGTCCTACTCTGTATCACTCTCACCCTCCGTCCTACACTCTATCATTCACACCTTCCATCCTACACTTTATCACTCTCACCCTCCGTCCTACACTGTATCACTCTCACCCTCCGTCCAACACTGTATGACACTCACTCTCCGTCCCACACTGTATCACTCTCACCCTCCATCCTACACTGTATCACTCTCACTCTCCGTCCTACTCTGTATCACTCTCACTCTCCATCACACACTATATCACTCTCACCCTCCGTCCTACACTGTTTCACTCTCACCCTCCGTCCTACACTGTATCACTCTCACCCTCCGCCCGACTCTGTATCACTCTCACCCTCCGTCCTACACTGTATAATTCTCACCCTCCGTCCTACACTGTATCACTCTCCCCCTCCGTCCTACTCTGTATCACTCTCACCCTCCGTCCTACACTGTATCACTCTCACCCTCCGTCCCACACTGTATCCCTCTCACCCTCCGTCCTACACTGTATCACTCTCACCCTCCGTCCTACACTGTATCACTCTTACCCTCCGTCCTACACTGTATCACTCTCACCCTCCATCCCACACTGTATCACTCTCACCCTCCGTCCTACCCTGTATCACTCTCACCCTCCATCCCACACTGTAACACTCTCACCCTCCGTCCTGCACAGCATCACTCTCACCCTCCATCCTACACTCTATCAATCTCACCCTCCGTCCTACACTGTATCACTCTCACCCTCCGTCCGACTCTGTATCACTCTCACCATCCATCCTACACTGTATCACTCTCACCCTCCGTCCTACTCTGTATCACTCTCACCCTCCGTCCTACACTGTATCACTCTCACCCTCCGTCCTACTCTGTATCACTCTCACCCTCCGTCCTACACTGTATCACTCTCACCATCCGTCCTACTCTGTATCACTCTCACCCTCCGTCCCACACTGTATCACTCTCACCCTCCGTCCTACTCTGTATCACTCTCACCCTCCGTCCTACACTGTATAATTCTCACCCTCCGTCCTACACTGTGTCACTCTCCCCCTCCGTCCTACTCTGTATCACTCTCACCCTCCGTCCTACACTGTATCACTCTCACCCTCCGTCCCACACTGTATCCCTCTCACCCTCCGTCCGACTCTGTATCACTCTCACCCTCCGTCCCACACTGTATCACTCTCACCCTCCGTCCTACACTGTATCACTCTCACCCTCCGTCCGACTCTGTGTCACTCTCACCCTCCGTCCTACACTGTTTCACTCTCACCCTCCGCCCTACTCTGTATCACTCTCACCCTCCGTCCTACACTGTATCACTCTCACCCTCCGTCCTACACTGTATCTGTGGTGTATGTGCCTTGAAGAGCAATTATGGTGTATGTGCCTTTAAGAGCCCCAGGTGTGCATAATGCCGGTAATTGCCACTTGGGCTATATAAGCCTGTGTATTGTGTACATCCTTTAGAAACCCCCCCCAGACTTGCTTCGTAAATACCTATGAACCAACTCCTGTCTTCAGTGTCTTTATCTATACACGGACACGACAGTGGCGATGAAGTGGAAACGGACTTACCTGCAATTCGGCAGCAACTCAAGGACATCGATTCCTTCAGCGTCCAGAAGACTCAAGGAAGTAAGAGAAACTGTGGTTTCACCAGCTGGCCAAGCTGGTGACAGGTACTGCACTAATCTTTTCTGGGCGTCAGGCTGGAGCTCCAGCGGCGGGCTCTGCAGCTGAGACAGGCAGCGAAATCGGAGGCAAGCAATAACGGACTAGGAGGGTGCACTCGAGAGACGGCCGGCACGGCAAGCAGGTCAGCGTTTAGACCTCCATCGGGAACGAGTCTCCAACAGTGAATAAACGGAAACCACAGTAAAACAGCGTTGTTATCGGTAGCAGCGGCGGGGAAGCGCGGGAAGCGCCATATCTTTTCTGAAATGCCTAAATCTGGTCATATTGAGGCTTTTGATGGCGAAATAGAAGATTGCACCACATACGTGGAAAGAGTAGAGGTTTATTGCACTGCAAATGGAATAACAGATGAAAAAAAAGCTTCAGTACTTCTGAACTTAATGGGCGCGAAGACATACGGCCTGTTACGAAATTTAATCACTCCAGCCAAACCAAAGGACAAGACTTTTAAAGAAATTGTTGATAACCTGCAGGAGCATTTAAACCCAACACCGCTGCTGATAGCGGAACGATTCAAGTTCTTCAAGAGAAATCAACACAAGAATGAAAGTACCGCTGATTACCTAACCGAATTAAGAAAGCTATCAATGTACTGCCAATTCGGAGCAGGACTATCGGATTATCTTCGAGACAAATTTGTTTGCGGTCTCTTAAGTGAAGGAACACAAACAAGACTGCTTTCTGAAAAAGATTTAACATTGGACAAAGCTTTCAGTATGGCTGTATCATACGAAGCAGCAGCAAAAGGAGCTGCAGAGATACAACAAGAGACACAGGACTTCGGCACCCATAAAATGACACAGGAGTTCGGAAGATGTTATCGCTGCGGCAGATCCACCCATAACCAGAGGGACTGCTGGTTCAAGAGCAAAGCATGCAGGCAATGTGGTAAGATTGGACACATTGCACGCGTATGCCAATCTGGACAAAATAAATCCACTGACAGAAAACAAAAAATCAATGAAGAAAAGTACAGGAAGGTACAAATGATGACGGACAATAGCTCCGAAGACCAGAATAGCGATAGCGACTCCGGAAACAAGAGACTAAGCTGTCTCATATTACATAATGTACTTGCCAAAGAGGATTACCAAACCATTTGGGTTATCCTCACAATAGCAGGGTCCCCAGTTAAAATGGAGCTAGATACAGGATCAGCTCTAACCGTAATAAATCGACGAGATTACGAGAGGCTATTTTCGCATATACCTCTAAAAGACACATCCATTATCTTAAAAACATATACGGGGCAGAAAGTCTACCCCAAAGGAAAAATAAGGGTGCCTGTGGTATACAACGGCAAAGAAATACAAAAGTTGTATTTATACATTCTACAAGATGGTGGTCCACCGTTGTTGGGACGTGAATGGATAAGGAAGATACGTTTAGACTGGCACTCCATTCAGGCACTGACGGTGACCAGTAAGGAAAAAAACAATGATGACATCATACCTGATCGATTAAAAGACATCTTGGCCAACGCCAAAGAAGTGTTTCAAGAGAAACTAGGAAACTTGAAAGGCATCACCGCCTCAATAAAAGTGGAAGATACAGCAAATCCAAAAAATTTTAAGGCAAGACCGGTGCCATACGCAATACGTCCGGCAGTTGAGGCAGAGCTGAAGAATTTGGAAAAGGCAGGCGTATTATCCAAAATAGATTGGAGCGAATGGGCAACACCCATCGTTCCAGTCATGAAAAAACATTGAAAAATAACTCTGAGGAACAGAAAAAAATTCGCATCTGTGGGGACTTTAAGGTGACTGTAAACCTGGTCCTTCACACGGTACAGTATCCTCTTCCGAGGATAGAAGATATTTTCGCCTCACTATCCGGAGGGAAACGTTTCACAAAAATTGACTTGGCACAGGCATATCTGCAGATGGAGGTTGAGGAGACCTCTAAAAAGTATCTCACAATAAACACACACAAAGGCCTGTACCAGTACAATCGACTGGTTTTTGGAATAGCATCAGCTCCAGCTATCTGGCAAAGAGCTATGGAGCAAGTCCTGCAAGGGATTCTGGGGACTCAATGCTACCTAGACGACATCCTTATAACAGGAGAAAACGACAACGAGCACCTTGCCAATTTGGAGCAGGTGCTCACTAGGCTGAAAGAATGGGGCCTACGAGCAAATCGCCCCAAGTGCGAATTTTTCCAAAATCAGATATCATATTGTGGCCACATAATTAATAAGGAAGGGTTGCATAAGTCACCTGAAAAAATTGAAGCAGTTATAAAAGCCCCAGCACCTGAAAATGTTTCACAATTAAGGTCATTCCTGGGATTAATAAATTACTATCATAAATTTTTACCGAACTTATCAACTATTCTACACCCTCTTAATGATCTTCTACAGACAGGAATGATTTGGAAATGGAACGAAGACTGTAAACGTGCCTTCCATAAATGTAAAGACTTAATCACATCCGAGTAAATTTTGGCTCATTACAACCCATCACTACCAATCAGACTGGCGTGCGATGCATCCCCTTATGGCATAGGAGCAGTATTATCCCATAAATTCCCTGATGGCTCGGAACGGCCGATAGCATTTGCGTCACGCTCATTGAACTCAGCTGAGCGTAACTATGCCCAGATAGACAGGGAAGCACTCAGCCTGGTATGGGGAGTGAAGAAATTCAACCATTACCTACACGGACAAAAATTTACCTTGCTGACTGACCATCAAACCCTCATCTCCATATTCAACCCTAAAAAAGGTGTCCCCATTATGACGGCACAAAGACTACAGAGGTGGTCCCTTTTTCTAGGGGCACACCAATACAACATTGAATACAAGGGGTCAAAACAGCATGGGAATGCTGACGGTTTATCATGCCTACCGTTGCCAACGATAGAAGAGGCACCTACAGTAGACCCAGTAGAGATATTCCACTCTACAATAGTGGAATGTCTACCGGTGACAAATTCTGCCATTGAAAGGGAGACAAGAAATTACCCTACTCTCTCACGGGTCTACGATTTAACAGTGAAGGGATGGCCAGCACATGGCGAACCACTGTTGCCAGCATTCTCGCAAAGAAGAGAACAGCTGTCAGTGTGCCGAGGAACCTTGATGTGTGGATCCAGAGTGGTGATTCCACCCAAACTCCAGGATAAAGTGCTAAAGGAGCTTCACGAGGGGCATCTGGGTGGAGTGAAAATGAAGAACCTAGCTAGGGCGTTTGTATGGTGGCCAGGTATCGATGGAGACATTGAAGACATGACCAAGAGCTGCCTAGGATGCCAGAAGGTCCAAAACACTCCACCACAAGCCCCTGTACATCCATGGGAGTGGCCCTCATCTCCCTGGCAAAGGGTGCACATCGACTTTGCTGGTCCATTTATGGACTCAATGTTCTTAATCGCAGTTGATGCACACTCCAAGTGTCCGGAGGTAATAAAGATGTCCTCCACCACCACGGAAAAAACCATCACAGTATTAAGGACCATATTTGCCAGGAATGGGCTGCCGGAGCAGATATGTTCTGATAATGGACCGCAATTTGTGTCCGAAGAATTCAGAAAGTTCTTAAAGAACAATGGAGTAAAGCATTACACGTCCGCCCCATACCATCCCGCCACCAATTGATTGGCTGAAAGGTTTGTCCAGACCTTCAAGAAGGCCATCAAGGCCATGGGTAATGAAGACATAAAACTTCAGCACAAGGTGGATAACTTCTTATTTGCATACAGGAATGCAATGCATATGGTTACTAACCAAACTCCCGCCATGATGTTCTACAATAGAAACCTAAGATGCCCGCTGGATTTGGTCAAGCCCAACATCCGAAGGGACGTGGAGAACCGGCAGTTTCAGGGCATGAATGAAAGGCCAACTAGGGCCTTCCAGATCGGCCAACCGGTTTTGGCCCGGGACTAACGTACCGAGAAATGGCAGCCTGGAACTATCTGCACACGATAAGGACCACTGATGTATACCGTGGACATCGGAGACAGCATAATAAGGCGCCATGCTGACCAAATCATCAAGTCATCCGAAAAGGGACAACCTACACCACCACTCTATACATCTAATGATGAAGTAGAGATACCCATATCTACCTCCGATCCGGTGACTCTGGAGCCCGAGGAACCCGACACTGGCCTTCAAGCCGAATCAGCCTTGCCAGAAGAACCTACTACACCACCAGAAACTACTACACCCCCGAGGCGTTATCCGGACCGAGTCAGGAAGCCTCCTGAGAGACTAACATAATTAATTAATACAGCAATGTATATTATTTTGCATATAACATGTAATTAATAATTACTTAAAATATGATGTACTAGTTAGCTAGAAGGGGAGGAATTGTGGTGTATGTGCCTTTAAGGGCAATTATGGTGTATGTGCCTTTAAGAGCCCCATGTGTGCGTAATGTCGGTAATTGCCACTTGGGCTATATAAGCCTGTGTATTGTGTATATCCTTTAGAAACCCCCACAGACTTGCCTAGTAAATACCTATGAACCAACTCCTGTCTTCAGTGTCTTTATCTACACACGGACACTACAGTATCACTCTCACCCTCCGTCCTACACTGCATCACTCTCACCCTCCGTCCTACACTGTATCACTCTCACCCTCCGTCCCACACTTTATCACTCTCACCCTCCATCCTACACTGTATCACTCTCACCCTCCGTCCTACACTGTATCACTCTCACCCTCCGTCCCACACTGTATCACTCTCACCCTCCATCCTACACTGTATCACTCTCACCATCCGTCCTACACTGTATCACTCTCACCCTCCGTCCTACTCTGTATCATTCTCACCCTCCGTCCCACACTGTATCACTCTCACCCTCCATCCTACACTGTATCACTCTCACCCTCCGTCCTACACTGTATCACTCTCACCCTCCGTCCCACACTGTATCACTCTCACCCTCCATCCTACACTGTATCACTCTCACCCTCCGTCCTACACTGTATCACTCTCACCCTCCGTCCTACACTGTATCACTCTCACCCTCCGTCCTACACTGTATCACTCTCACCCTCCGTCCTACTCTGTATCACTCTCACCATCCGTCCTACACTGTATCACTCTCACCCTCCGTCCTACACTGTATCACTCTCACCCTCTGTCCTACACTGTATCACTCTCACCCTCCGTCCTACACTGTATCACTCTCACCCTCCGTCCTACACTGTATCACTCTCACCCTCCGTCCTACTCTGTATCACTCTCACCATCCGTCCTACACTGTATCACTCTCACCCTCCGTCCCACACTGTATCACTCTCAGCCTCCGTCTCACACTGTATCACTCTCACCCTCCGTCCTACACTGTATCACTCTCACCCTCCATCCACCATTTTTTATTCCGGATCTCTTGAGAGAAACGGCAACATTCCATTCGCCTTCTAAATTATTTTTTGTACCTGTCGTTGACCAGCACACTGTATTTGTCGAGATGAACTCCCACCTTCACACTGAGGACACCCTCCATCGTATTGTGTGGCACTACCACTGTGCTAAATGGGATAGATTCAGAACATAGATACATAGAAGATAGGAGCAGGAGTAGGCCATTCGGCCCCTCGAGCCTGCTCCGCCATTCAATGAGATCATGGCTGATCATCCAAATTCAGTACTCTGTCCCCGCCTTCTCCCCATATCCCTTGATCCCTTTAACCTCAAGAAATATATCCAACTCTTTTTTGAATATATTTAATAAACTGGCCTCCACCGCCCTCTGTGGATCTAGCAGCTCCAACTGGGCATCCATGAGGCGCTGTGGGCCGTCAGCAATAGCAGAATTGCATTCCACCACAATCTGTAACCTCATGGCCCGGCATATCCCTCACTCTACCATTACCATCAAGCCAGGGGGTAAACCCTGGTTCAATAAGATGTGTAGAAGAGCATGCCAGGAGCAGCACCAGGCGTAACTAAAATGAGGTGCCAACCTGGGGAAGCTGCAACACAGGATTACGTGCATGCTCTAAAAAGCAGAAGCAACATGCTATAGACAGGGCTAAGCGATCCCACAATCAATGGATCAGATCAAAGCTCTGCAGTTCTGACACATCTAATCATGAATGGTGGTGGACAATTAAACAACTAACGGGAGGAGGTGGCTCCATGAATATCCCCATCCTCAGTGATGGCAGGGCCCAGCACGCGAGTGCAAAAGACAAGGCTGAAGTGTTTACAACCATCTTCAGCCAGAAGTGCCGAGTGGATGATCCATATCGGCCTCCTCCTGTGGTCCCCACCATCACAGAAGCCAGTCTTCAGTCAATTTGATTCACTCCACGTGCTTTCAAGAAATGGGTGAGTGCACTGGATACAGCAAAGGCTGTGGGCCCCAACAACATCCCGGCTGTCGTTCTGAAGACTTGTGCTCCAGAACTAGCTGAGCCTCTAGCCAAGCTGTTCCAGTACAGCTACAACACTGGCATCTACTTGATCAACTGGAAATTTGCCCAGGTATGTCCAGTCCACAAAAAGCAAGACAAATCCTATTCGGCCAATTACCGCCCAATCAGTCTACTCACAACCATCAGACAGTGCTATCAAGCGGCATTTACTCACCAATAACCTGCTCACCGATGCTCAGTTTGGGTTCCGCCAGGACCACTCGGCTCCAGACCTCATTATAGCCTTGGTCCAAACATGGACAAAAGAGCTGAATTCCAGAGGTGAGGTGAGAATGACTGCCCTTGACATTAAGGCAGCATTTGACCAAGTGTGGCATCAAGGAGCCCTAGTAAAACTGAAGTCAATGGGAATCAAGGGGAAAACTCTCAGAAGTGGGAATGTTCATTGATGACTGCACAGTGTTCAGTTCCATTCTCAACTCCTCAGATAATGAAGTAGTCTATGTCCACATGCAGCAAGACCTGGATGACATTTAGGCTTGGGCTCATAAATAGCAAGTAACATTTGCGCCACACAAGGGCAAAGTAATGACTATCTCCAACAAGAGAAAGTCTAACCATCTCCCCTTGACATTCAATGGCATTACCATCGCTGAATCCCCCACCTACAACATCCTGGGGGTCATCGTACTGTGACTGCAAGAGCAGGTCAGAGGTTGGGTATTCTGCAGTGAATGTCTCACCTCATGACTCCCCAAAGCCTTTCCATCATCCACAAGGCACAAGTAAGGAGTGTGATGGAATACTCTCCACTTGCCTGGGTGAGTGCAGCTCCAACAACACTCAAGAAGCTCGACACCATCCAGGACAAAGCATCCCAGTTGATTGGCACCACATCCACCATCTTAAACATTCACTCCCTCCACCACCAGTGTACCGTGGCTGCAGTGTGTACCATCTACAAGATGCACTGCAGCAACTTGCCAAGGCTTCTTCGGCAGCACCCCCCAAACCCGCGACCTCTTCCACCTAGAAGGACAAGGGCAGCAGGTGCATGGGAACACCACCACCTCCAAGTTCCCCTCCAAGTCACACACCATCCTGACTTAGAAGTATATCGCCGATCCTTCATCGTCGCTGGGTCAAAAGCCTGGATCTCGCTCCCTAACAGCGCTGTAAAGCACATTCACCACATGGACTGCAGCGGTTCAAGAAGCCGGCTCACCACCACCTTCTCAATTAGCGATGGACAATAAGTTCTGCCCTTGCCAGCGATGCCCACAACCCAGGAACAAATAATTTTTTTAAAGTCCACTTACTTTGTGATGTGGACCATTTATCCATGATTGTTGTTAAAATATCGCTTAAGACGAGGTCCCTGTTTGCATCCCATTGGGATCATCGTGCATGGCCCCTCCTTCACCAGTGCTCTCCAAAGAGCAGATTCATCAGGTGTCACCGTCTGTGTCCAGCTGACTCTTGACCCACTTGTTGCTCACTGGATTCCCTTTGCGACCAGCAGGCTCCACATGGAGTTTTTGTTTTTTACTCTTTTGATTATTTTATTTGTGTAATTTTGTTTTGGTACAAACTAGTTTGGTAGGAAACACCTCCCTGAAATGTTCATGGTGTTATCCCTTTAAGGCGAGGCCCCTGTTGATCCTGGTGGGATTGACCTTTGCCGAATCCCACAGTTCCACTGGCCTAGCTTAAAATAGGACCACTTGTCTTGTACATATTCCTGTTCCAATATACATAACCTTTAATTTGTCACAGTAGAATTCATCTGCCATTCCTAAGACCATGTATTCAATTGGAATAGATTTCTTTGAATGCTACAGATTTTTTTGTTGGGTAAGGGTATCAAGGGATGAGGAGCTAAGGTAGTTAAATAGATTAGCGGCTCATACAAAAGGGAACCCAAAAGTATTTTATAAACACATAAATAGTTAGAGGGTAGTCAAAGGAAGGGTGGAGCTGTTTAGAGTCCAAAAATGAGGCAGAGGGCGTGTCTGAGGCACTAAATGAGGACTTTGCATCTGTCTTCACTGGAGAAGAGGATGCTGCCAATATAGCGGTAAAGGAGGAGGAGGCAGTAGTGATATTGGAGAGGGTAAAATAGATAAAGAGGAAGATTACACAGGATATACGGCACAGAAACAGGCCATTCGGCCCAACCAGTCCATGCCGGCATTTATGCTCCACTCGAGCCTCCTCCTGTCTTTCCTCATCTAAATCTATCAGCATAACCCTCTATTCCCTTCTCCCTCATGTGCTTGTCCAGCCTCCCCTTAATTACATCGATACTATTCGCCTCAACCACTCCCTGTGGCAGCGAGTTCCACATTCTCACCACTCTCTGGGTAAAGAAGTTTCTTCTGAATTCCCTATTGGATTTCTTGGTGACTATCTTACATTGACGGCCTCTAGTTATGCTCTTCCCCACAAGTGGAAACATTCTCTCTGTATCCACTCTATCAAAACCTTTCATCATTTTAAAGACCTCTATCAGGTCACCCCTCAGCCTTCTTTTTTCAAGAGAAAAGAGACCCAGCCTGTTCATCATTTTCTGATATATATACCCTCGCATTTCTGGTATCATCCTTGTAAATCTTCTCTGCACCCTCTCCAGTGCCTCTATATCCTTTTTATAATATGGCGACCAGAACTGTACGCAGTACTCCAAGTGTGGTCTAACCAAGGTTCGATACAGGTTTAGCATAACTTCCCTACTTGTCAATTCTATCCCTCTAGAAATAAACCCTAGTGCTTAGTTTGCTTTTTTATGGCAACTTTTAGTGATTTGTGTATTTGTACTTTGAGATCCCTTTGTTCCTCTACCCCACCAAGACTCGTACCTCCCTATTCTTCCTACCAGAACGTAATACCTCACATTTATTTGTGTTGAACTTCAGTTGCTAATTATATGCCCATTCTGCAAGTTTATTAATGTCCTCCTGTAATTTGTTGTAGGTTGGTGAGCTACAAGCATAATTAGCCATGTGGCAATATGATGTTGTGGCAATAACGGAAATGTGGCTTAAAAACGGTGATGACTGGGCACTTAATATTCAAGGGTGCAAGGTGTTCAGAAAAGATACGGAAGGAAAAAAGGGAGGTTGGGTGGCAGTGCTGATTAAGGAAGACATTGTAGTGTTGGAAAGGGAGGGTGTTCTTGAGGGGACAAGGACAGAATCCATTTGGTTAGCATTGAGGAGCAAAAAGGGTCTGATCATCGCTATTGGGGGTATTCTACAGGCCTCCAAATAATGAGAGGGAGGTAGAGGAGCAAATCTGCAGGGCAATTGCAGAGATATGCAAGAGCTATAGAGTGGTGATATTGGGGAAGTTTAATCACCCAAATATCGATTGGAATAATAAAGGGAAAGGACAGGGAAGAATTTCTGAATTGTGTTCAGGAGGATTTCCTTGACCAGTATGTCCTTGGCCCAACTAGGAAGGAGGAATTGCTGGAACTGATGTTGGGGAATGAGGTGGGCCAGGTCGAACAAGTGTCTGTGGGAGAACACTTGGATATGAGTGATCATCGTATCATAAGATTTAGATTAGCAATGGAGAGGAGCAAGGAACAATCTAGAGTGGAACTTCTAAACTGGAATAGGGCTAACTTCAATGGGATGTGAAAGGATCTAGCCAGGGTAAAATGGAACCAAAGACTGACAGGAAAAACTGTAATGGAACAATGGGTGATCTTTAAGGAGGAGATGTTCCAAGTACAGGCTAGGTACATTCCAACAAGAGGGAAGGGTAAGGGAACCAAAGCAAGGGCTCCTTGGATGACGAGGGAGATAGAGAAGATGATGGAACAAAAAAAGAGGGTGTATGATGCATGTCAGATGAATTCTTCAAGGGAGAACCAGACCAAATACAATAGAGGGGAAGTGAAGATGAAAATAAGATTAGCAAAGAGAGACTATGAGAGTAGAATGGCGGTTAACATAAAGGGAACCCAAAAATATTCTACTGGCATGTAAACAGTAAGCGGGTAGTAAGAGGCGGGGTGGAGCCTATCAGGGCAAGGCTAGAATACTCAATGAGTACTTTGTATCGGTGTTTACTAAGAAGGTGGATGCTGACAAAATATCAGTAGAAGTGGAAAAGGTAGAAGCAATGGAAGGGTGAAAATTGATAGACAGGATTTACTAGAAAGATTGGGTATGCTTAGAGTGGATAAGTCGCCTGGTCCAGATGGCTTGCATCCCAGGTTACGAATGGAATTGGGGGAAGAGATAGTGGAAGGGCTTGTTATAATTTTCCAATCTTCCCTTGATGCGGGGGAGGTGCCTGAGGATTGGAAAATGGCAAATGTGACACCATTGTTCAAATCAGGGTGTAAGGACAATCCTAGCAACTATGGACTGGTCAGATTAACATCAGTGACGGGTAAAGTTTTAGAAACAATAATCAAGGAAAAAATTAACGGGCACTTGGAGAGGTTTAAGCTAATTAAGGAGAGCCAACATGGATTGTAAAAGGCCTCTGACGAAGGTGCCTCGACCTGAAACGTTAACTCTGTTTCTCCCTCCACAGATGCTGCCTGGCCTGCTGAGTATTTCCAACATTTTCTGTTTTTATTTTTAAAAGGCAGATCGTGCTTGACTAATCAAATTGAATTTTTTGATGAAGTAACAGGGAGTATTGATGAAGGGAATGCAATGGATGTTGTCTACATGGATTTTCAGAAGGCGTTTGACAAAGTACCACATAGAAGGCTGGTTAATGAAATTGAGGCTCATGGAATAGGTGGATCAGTGGCAGCTTGGATAAGGAATTGGCTGAAGGACAGAAAACAATGAGTTGTGGTAAATGGCTGTTTTTCAGACTGGAGCATAGTAGACAGTGGTGTTCCCCAAGGGTCAGTGCTGGGGCCACTGCATTTTTTGATATATATAAATGACCTGGATATTGGAATACAGAGTAGAATTTCTAAATTTGCAAATGACACCAAACTTGGGGGTGTGGCAAACAGCCAGGATGATACCAATCGACTGCAACAGGACATAGAAAGGCTAGCAGAATGGGCAGACAAGTGGCAGATGGAATTTAATACAGAGAATTGTGAGGTGATGCATTTTGGCAGAAGGAACAGGGAGAGGCAATATTCACTTAATGGCACAGTTTCAAAGAGTGTGCAGGGACAGAGGGACTTGGGAGTTAATGTGCATAGGTCCCTGAAGGTGGCAGGACATATTGAGAGAGTGGTTAGCAAAGCATATGGGATCGTGGGCTTCATAAATAGAGGTATTGAGTACAAAAGTAGAGAAGTTATGCTGAACCTTTATAAAGCGCTGGTCAGGCCACAACTGGAGTATTGCGTCCTGTTCTGGTCCCCACACTTTAGAAAGGGTGTGAAGGCCCTTGAGAGGGTGCAGAGGAGATTTACCAGAATGGTTCGGGGGATGAGGAATCTTAGATACAAGGGCAGGTTGAAGAAGCTGGATTTGTTTTCATTAGAGCAAAGGAGGTTGCGGGGTGATAGAGGTGTACAAGATTATGACGGGTTTGGATAGGCTAGATGGGGAAAGGCTGTTCCCACTAGTTGATGGTACAAGGATTAGGGGTCACAGTTTTAAGATTTTGGGCAAGAGATACAGGGGGGGATGTGAGGGAAAACTTTTTTACACAGCGAGTGGTGAGGACCTGGAACTCGCTGCCAACAGAAGTGGTGGAAGCGGAGACACTCAATGTTTTCAAGGGGAGACTGGATAGGCACTTGAGGGAAATAAACTTGCAGGGCTACGGGGATAGAGCGGGGGAATGGGACTGACTGGATCGCTCCACAGAGAGCCGGCACGGACTCAATGGGCCGAATGGCCTCCTTCTGTGCCGTTATGACTCTATGACACCTCCTCAGTATTCACTATCCCCCGCAATTTGTTGTCATCTGCAAATTTTGAAATTGTGTTTTTGATTCCAAATTCTAAATTGTTAATATAAATTGTGAACAACGGTGGTCCCAGCATTGATCCTTGTGGAACACCACTACCCACCTTCTGGCACTGTGAATAGCTACCCTTTACCCCTGCTCTCTGCTTTCTGTCTTGAAGCCAGCTAGCTATCCATTCTGCTACTTGTCCCCATGACTCCGAATTCTCTGACCTTGTTCATCAGTCTATTATGGGGTACCTTATTGAAGGCCTTTTGAAAATCTAGATAAATTACATCTACTATATTACCATTATCTACTGTCTCTGTTACCTCTTCAAAAAATTTAATGAGGTTGGTCAAGCAAGTCTTCCCTTTTGAAATCAATGCTGACTGTTCATTATTATATTTTTGGTTTCTAGATTTTTTTAAATTTTCTCCTTTAGCAGGGATTCCATTATTTTTCCTATCACCGATGTTAAGCTGACTGATCTATAATTCCCTGGACATGTTCTATCCCCCTTCTTAAATATAAATATTACATTCGCTATCCATGAGTTCTCTGACACTACAACTTCTTGTAGCAAATGATTAAATATGTGTTGTAATACCTCTGCTATCTCTTCCCTAGATTCTTTGAAAATGTGTGGATGCAATCCTTCCGGACCAGGGGTCTTATCCTCTTTGAGTTTGATTAGTTTATTTAATATATCCCCTCTTTTTATTTTAAGTGCAATTATCTCATTACTAATCTCATTATCCAATGTCATGCCCACCGGTTCTATCTCCTTGGTAAATACTGAAGCAAAATAATTATTTAATATTTCTGCCATCTCTCTGTCATATCCTGTGGTTTTATCCTGACTATCCCTTAATGGCCCTTTTCCCATCCCAACCTTCCTTTTTTTATTGATGTGCCTGTAAACTATTTTACTACTTTGTTTTATGTTCTTTCATAATTTAATTTCATATTTCTCCTTTGCCTCCCTAATTGTTTTTTTGACTTCTCTCCTGATCTTTTTGTATTCTCTCCCCTGCTGTCTGTGTACTTAATGTTTGCCTCTTTCTGTACCCTCAATTGTTCCCTTATGGCTTTATTCATCCATGGAGTCTCATTAGTGTTTAGTTTGTTCTTTCCTTTTAGCAGAATATATTGTTCCTGCACTCTTGAATATCGTTTTAAATGTTTCCCATTGTCGCTCTACATCGTTGTTTGCCAATATTGTTGCCGATTTTATTTTCCCAAGTTCTATTCTCAGCCCCTCAAAATCAGCTTTTCTCCAATCTATTAACCTGGTTTTCATCATACTTATATCCATTTTAATTATCATCTTAAAGCGTACTAACTTAAGGTCACTATTGCCAAGACATTCCCCTACTTTTACTTCTCTTATCTGCTCTGGTTCATTCCCCATAACTAGATTCATTAGCGAATCCTCCCCTGTTGGGCTTTTTACAGATTGGGTTAGAAAGGAGTCCTGTACACATTGTAGGAACTCCATTCCCTTATCCCCTTTACCTACTTCTTCTGTCCAATTAATATCTGTGTAGTTGAAATCCCCATGATTATTATTCTATATTTTTTACTCATTTCCCTAATTTGTCTGCATATTTCTTCCTCTACCTCCCTTCCACTATCAGGTGGTCTGTAGACTATGCCTATTAGTGTGATTGATCCTTTATTATCTTTTATCTCTATCCATATGGATTCTATTACTGAAAAGGTTGGTAGTCCTCAAAGTAGAAAAGTCACCCGGTCTGGATGGGATGCATGCTAGGTTACAGAGGGAATAAGGGTGAAAATTGCAGAGGCTCTGGCCACAATCCTCCTTGGATATGGGAGTGATGCCAGAGGACTGTTAGAAGTCAAACGTTGAAAGGTTGTAGCATTTTGCAGTCTCTGCACAGATGTCACAAGCAGTTTGCTCCTGGGACCAGTGAGTAATTTATCTGTAACTAACCATAATCATACATTTCACACCTTGTCATCCCTAAATGCCAGACTTGAGGCCACAGACATCGAGAAATAAAGCTTTGGGTGATCGATGTTTAGGGAGCCTGGAACTTCATGATAAAGACTGGGTGGAAACTGTTGGAAAGGGCACCAAGATTACATGAAATAATATAGTTAGAAATTATAAAAATAGTGAAATTGTAATGTGAGGTCAAAAGATAGAGCAGAAAGAAGAGAACCAGAAAATGCTGGAAACTCTCAGCATCGAGAAAGTTGAGCTGGATGATTGTACCGTGTGATCTTTTACAGAAAAGCACAGCTTGTAATCTTGGTGTTGGTGGTGAGTATATCTTCATTTAATGTTTAATAAACCTGCAAGTGCTTTGACTACGGCATCCAGATCCTTTATTTCTGGTATATAGACAAGGACCTCTCTGTTTATATTATTACAAAAGCATTCTAACATGTTCATCCTCATCTCTTGTCATATTACAAGAGACACCACTCATGTCTTGTATAAATAATGTGAACAGTGTGGGACCTGTGGAACTCTGCTTGTCATTGGCCCACACACAGATTTTCTATCTGCTATTACCACGTTGGTTTTCAACCCAATTAACTTACTTGCCATGGATTCACTGACCCTTAATTTTCTTTAAAAGTCTCACATGTTGAGCTTTATCAACTGCCTTCTAAGAACAGGTTTGTTCTTGTCAACCAATTTAATTGCCCTCAAAGAATTGCAGTAGTTTTATGATGGAAAACTTTTTGCTTCTAAATTCTTTACGTAAAATTTGATAGAATCCCATAAAATGTCATTGAGCCTTCTTACCACGAGCAGTGTTGAACTGCTCCTGAAAAATCCCAGGTTCCCATCTCACTCCTTTATAAATCTTACACCAACATTCACAATCCTCGACTGCTGGCTGTGCTCTGGAATGCTTAAAAATACTAACCAGAGTCTCACTTGTTTCTTCTCCCAGAATCACCTCTACAAACTCATGTTACACAAGAAGCCTGCTCCAACACCAGGGGTTGGTGAGTACTGGACATTGCTGCACTCCCTGCCTACAGAGTTAGCAGCACAGCATTAGCAGCTTCCCTTCCTCATCTTCCCCAAACTACTGGAAGTTGACATGTGTCACTATACCTGGTTTATTTGAGTAAAGGTGAACTTTAACATCTGAACCCATTGAATTTACAAACTAGTTGTCGCCATCAAAGACCTTAAACAATGTTAGAGACATCAAGTGGGTCTTTAAACACTCAGGAATCTAAGTTAAAGACACATGTTGAACTGGCACTGGGATAGAGACCTTAGTGATGCCCAATAAACACTGCTATCCTTGGCTGAGTGAGAGAGGGAGGAATAGCTGCCGCCGATCAAGATTGTACCAAACGGCTGTCTGATGACACAAACCCATAGTTAGGGCCTGGCTGCTGCTCATCTTCATGCAGTCAGTGCAACCACATCTGTGCAGCTGTTATAAATAAACATCCACAGACTCGGCTCAGTGCACAATTTAAAGCTGCATTGTCAGCAGGAATTCTTTGGCTTGCAATCCATGGATTCAGAACACCAGCATTAACGCTCTTCACGATCTTCCTGGCTGCAATGCTCCATCTCACCCTCAGTAAGCTCCCCGCTGGAGTGGAGCTAATCTACAGAACAAATGGGAAACTGTTCAACTTCCATCGCCTCCAGTCCAGATCCAAGGTCGTCCCATCCTCTGTCATCGAATTACTGTATGCAGACGGTGCTTGCGTCTGCGCACGCTCAGAGGTCGAACTCCAAACCATTGTCAACACCTTCACCAAAGCGTACGAGAGCATGGGCCTTACAATAAGCATCCGTAAGACAAAGGTCCTCTACCAACCTGCCCCCACCACACAGTACTGCCCCCCGATTATCAAAATCCACGATGAGGCCTTGGACAAAGTGGACCACTTTCCATACCTCGGGAGCCTACTTTCAACAAGGGCTGACGTCGATGATGAAGTCCAACACTGCCTTCAGTGTGCCAGTGCAGCCTTCGGTCGCCTGAAGAATAGAGTGTTTGAAGACCAGGACCTCAAACCCAACACCAAGCTCATGGTCTACAGAGCAGTAGTGATTCCCACCCTCCTGAATACTTCAGAGACATGGACCATGTACAGCAGTCACCTCAAAGCACTGGAGAGGCACTACCAATGCTGCTTCCGCAAGATCCTGCAAATCCCCAGGGCCTGATAATCTACATCCTAGGGTACTTAAGGAAGTGGCCCTAGCAAGTAGATGCATTGCTGGTCATCTTCCAAAATTCTATGGAATCTGGAACAGCTCCCATGGATTGGAGGGTAGCTAATGTTACCCCACTATTCAGAAAAGGTGGTAGAGAGAAAACGGGGAATTACCCATCAGGTAAGCCTGACATCGGTAGTGGGGAAAATGCTAGAGTCCATTATAAAAGATGTAATAGCAGAGCACTTGGAAAACAGTGACAGGATCAGACAAAGTCAACATGGATTTACAAAAGGCAAATCGTACTGGACTAATCTACTGGAATTTTTTGAGGATGTAACTGGTAGAATAGATAAGGGAGAACCAGTGGATGTGGTGTATTTGGACTTTCAGAAGGCTTTCGATAAGGTCCCGCATAAGAGATTAGCGTGTAAAGTTAAAGCACATGGGATTGGGGGTAAGATACTGTCTTGGATAGAAAACTGGTAGGCAGACAGGAAGCATAGAGTTGGAATAAACGGCTCTTTTTCCGAGTGGCAGGCAGTGACTAGTGGGTCACTGCAGGGATCGGTGCTAGGACTCCAGCTATTCACAATATATATTAATGATCTAGACGAGGGAACTAGATATAATATCTCCAAGTTTGCAGACTACACAAAGATGGGTGGGCGTGTGTGCTGTGAGGAGAATGCAGGGAAATTCCAGTATGATATGGGCAGGGTGGGTGAGTGGGCAGATGCAGTATAACGTGGATAAATGCGAGGTTATCCACTTTGGTGGCAAAAACAGGAAGACACAGGGTTAATCAGAGAGAGCCAGCACGGGTTTAATCAGAGAGAGTCGGCACGGGGTTAATCAGAGAAAGTCAGCACGGGGTTAATCAGAGAGAATCAGCAGGGGATAAACAGAGAGAGAGTCAGCAATGGGTTAATCAGGGAGAGAGCCAGCACGGGGTTAATCAGAGAGAGAGTCAACAAGGGGTTAATCAGAGAGAGTCAGCACGGGGTTAATCAGAACGAGTTAGCACGGAGTTAATCAGAGAGAGAGTCAACAAGGGGTTAATCAGAGAGAGTCAGCACGGAGTTAATCAGAGAGAGAGTCAACAAGGGGTTAATCAGAGAGAGTCTGCACGGGGTTAATCAGAGAGAGTCAGCAGGGGGTTAATGAGAGAGAGTCAGCACGGAGTTAATCATAGAGAGATTCAACAAGGGGATAATCAGAGAGAGTCAGCACGGGGATAATCAGAGCAAGCGTCAGCACGGGGTTAATCAGAGAGAGTCAGCACGGGTTAATCAGAGAGAGAGTCAGCACGGGGTTAATCAGAGAGAGTCAGCACGGGGTTAATCAGAGAGATTCAGCATTGGGTTAATCAGAGAGAGTCAGCACGGGGTTAATCAGAGAGAATCGTCATGGGGTTAATCAGAGGGAGTCAGCATGGAGTTAATCAGAGAGAGTCAGCAAGGGGTTAATCAGAGAGAGTCAGCACGGGGTTAATCAGAGAGAGTCAGCATGGGGTAAATCAGAGAGTCAGCAAGGGGTTAATCAGAGAAAGAGTCAGCACGGAGTTAATCAGAGAGAATCAGCATGGGGTTAATCAGAGAGTGAGTCAGCAAGGGGTTAATCAGAGAGAGAGTCAGCACGGGGTTAACCAGAGAGAGTCAGCACAGGGTTAATCAGAGAGAGTCTGCACGGGGTTAATCAGAGAGAGTCATCAAGAAGTTAATCCGAGAGTGTCAGCATGGGGTTAATCAGAGAGCGAGAAAGCACGGGGTTAATCAGAGAGTGAGTCAGCACGGGGCTAATCAGAGAGAGTGTCAGCAAGGGGTTAATCAGAGAGAGTGTCAGCAAGGAGTTAATCAGAGAGAGTCAGCACGGTGTTAACCAGGGAACGTCAACACGGGGTTAATCAGAGAGTGTCAGCAAGGGGTTAACCAAAGAGAGTCAGCACGGAGTTAATCAGAGTGATTCAGCACAGGGTTAACCAGAGAGAGTCCACACGGGGTGAATCAGAGAGAGTCAGCACGGGGTTAATCAGAGAGAGAGTCAGCACGGGGTTTATCAGAGAGATCAGCACAGGGTTAATCAGAGCGAGAGTCAGCATGGGGTTAATCAGAGAGCTTCATCACGGCGTTAATCAGAGAGAGTCAGCTCGGGGTTAATCAGAGAGAGAGTCAACAAGGGGTTAGTCAGAGAGAGTCAGCTCGGGGTTAATCAGAAAGAGTCAGCATGGAGTTAATCAGAGAGAAAGTCAACAAGGGGTTAATCAGAGAGGGAGTCAGCACGGAGTTAATCAGAGAGAGAGTCAGCCCAGGATTAGACACAGAGAGAGTCAGTACGGGGTTAATCAGAAAGAGTCAGCAGAGAGTTAATCAGAGAGAGTCAGCAAGGAGTTAATCGGAGAGAGTCAGCACGGGTAACAGAGAAGACAGGAGCAGGAGTAGGCCATTCGGCCCCTCGAGCCTGCTCCGCCATTCAATAAGATCATGGCTGATCATCCAAATTCAGTACCCTGTTCCCGCCTTCTCTCCATATCCCTTGATCCCTTTAGCCTTAAGAAATATATCCAACTCCTTCTTGAATATATTTAATGAATTGGCCTCTACTGCCTTCTTTAGCAGAGAATTCCATAGGTTCACCACTCTCTGGGTGAAGAAATTCCTCCTCATCTTTGTCATAAATGGCTTACCCCTTATCCTTAGACTGTGACCCCTGGTTCTGGACTCCCCGACCATCAGGAACACCCTTCCAGCATCTAGTCTGTCTAGTCCTGTTAGAATTTTATAAGTTTCAATGAGATCCCCTCTCATTCTTCTAAACTCCAGCGAGTACAAGCCCAATCGACCCAATGTCTCATCATACGTCATTCCTGCCATCCCAGGTATCAGCCTGGTGAATCTTCGCTGCACTCCTTCCATGGCAAGAACATCCTTCCTCAGATAAGGTGACCAAAACTGCACACAATACTCAAGATGTGGTCTCACCCTGTACAACTGCAGCAAGACATCCTTGTTCCTGTACTCAAACCCTCTCACTACGAAGGTCAACATACCAATTGCCTCCTTAACCACCTGCAGCACCTGCATGCTTACTTTCAGCGATTGGTGCACAAGGACGCCCAGGTCTCGTTGCACTTCCCCTTTTCCCAATCTATTGCCATTCAGATAATAATCTGTCTTCCTGTTTTTGACACCAAAGTGGATAACCTCGCATTTATCCACATTACATTGCATCTGCCATGCTTCTGCCCAATCACCCAACCTGTCCAAATCATACTGGAGTTTCTCGGCATCCTCCTCACAACACACACACCCTGCCAGTACACTTTACACCTAATCCCAGCATATTACCATCTCGTCCAGCTTCTAATCTCTTTTACTTCTTTTTGGTTCTTTTATTCTTTTGTCCGATCACAGCCCTGCCTTCGATCTAGTTCCTTTTCTCTCCAGTTTTGAAGAAGGGTCAAACCCGAAACGTCAACTCAAATTTCTCTCCACGGATGTTGCCTGACCTGCTGAGTTTTTCCAGCATTTTCTGTTGTTATTTCGGATTTCCAACATCTGCAGTGTTTTGCTATCGTACTAGTGTTTGGTTCACTGCCACACCTCTTCTAGGAATGCCTATCTTGAAGAAGTTCTGCTCTTCTCTGCGACGGGATCTCCGTTTGGCTCTTCAACCTTGTTCATCTTCATTACTTTCAGTTTCCCTTCTCGTGTTTGATCAGGTATCTGCCAAGACTCGGTTTCACAGCCACATCATTTTCCTCAGCAACTGTCTCTGGTTCCGACTTACTCCACGTGGATTCCAACTAAACTTCCACCCTTCGTGCTTCGGATCCACCCAGGATTACAAATATCTCCAAGATATTCATCGTTCCTCGAACTACTGCTCTCGCCGCATCCTGAGATCCACGCTCAACGCCATGCGGCGCCACATGAACACACTCGACTTCTCTCTTCAGCAACACCGGCGCACTCTATCTCAAAGCTGTCCGGGTCCTCAGTTCCACTTCATCCTTCGACTCATCCGACGCTTCAACAAAAAACTTTTCTTCTTCCTTTCCGATGTCAAGGATCGCAAGCTTCATCAACTCTTGGACACCAACGCCCCTCCGGAACCTTCTTCCCCTTCACTTTCCTCTGACCCCCCTTATCCCAATCCCACCCCCTGCCGCGTTTTCACTATCCCCTCTGACCTTCCACTCTCTGACCCTGAACGATCAGTCCTCAGCAAAGGCCTGAGCTTCATCCCCTTACGCCCCCACCTCAATGAATTTCGAGCTCGGCACGATGCTGAGCTCTTTTTCCGCCGCCTTCGTCTCCGTGCCCACTTCTTTGGCCAGGAGTCTTCCCCCCGCACAACTGACCCTTTCTCCCGCTTGCAGAATTCCCATTCTACCTGGACCCCTCCCCCTGGCCTCTTACCCTCTCTAGATCTTTTCATCGCTAACTGCCGACGTGACATCGGCCATCTCCATTTCTCTGCTCCCCTCACTCACTCCAACCTACCTCCCTCTGAACTTGCAGCACTCCATTCTCTTAGATCCAACCCTGACATTGTCATTAAACCCGCTGACAAGGGTGGTGCTGTTGTTGTTTGGCACACTGACCTCTACCTAGTGGAAGCTGAACGCCAACTCTCCGACACCTCCTCCTACCTCCACCTGGACCATGACCCCACTACCGAACATCAAACCACCGTTTCCAAGACTGTCACTGACCTCATCTCCTCTGGAGATCTTCCCCCCGCTGCCACCAACCTCATAGTTCCCCAACCCCGCACAGCCCGCTTCTACCTCCTTCCCAAGATCCACAAACAGGACTGCCCTGGTAGACCCATCGTTTCAGCCTGTTCTTGCCCCACGGAACTTATCTCTTCCTATCTTGACTCTATCTTTTCTCCCCTTGTCCAGTCTCTTCCCACCTACATCCGCGACTCTTCAGATGCCCTCCGCCACTTTAACAGTTTCCAGTTTCCTGGCCCCAACCGCTTCCTTTTCACCATGGACGTACAATCCCTCTACACCTCCATCCCCCACCCAGATGGCCTGAGGGCACTCCGCTTCTTCCTTGAACAGAGGCCCGACCAGTCCCCATCCACCACCACCCTCCTCCGCCTGGCTGAACTTGTTCTCACAATGAACAACTTCTCCTTTAACTCCACTCATTTCCTCCAAATCAAAGGTGTTGCTATGGGTACCCGCATGGGTCCTAGCTATGCCTGCCTTTTCGTGGGCTATGTGGAACAATCTTTGTTCCAGTCCTACTCGGGTCCCCTCCCTCGCCTCTTTTTCCGATACATTGATGACTGTATCAGTGCCGTTTCCTGCTCTCGCCCCGAACTTGACAATTTCATTCACTTTGCCTCCAATTTCCACCCTTCCCTCACCTTCACATGGTCCATCTCTGACTCTTCCCTTCCCTTCCTCGACTTCTCCGTCTCCATCTCTGGGGATAGGTTATCGACCAATATTTACTACAAGCCCACTGACTCCCACAGCTACCTGGACTACACTTCCTCCCACCCCGCTTCCTGTAAGGACTCTATTCCATTCTCCCAGTTTCTCCGCCTCCGCCGTATCTGCTCCGACGATGCCACCTTCCACACCAGTGCTTCAGACATGTCTTCCTTTTTCCGCAACCGAGGATTCCCCTCTACCGTGGTTGACACTGCCCTCGACCGTGTCAGTTCTATCTCCCGCACCTCTGCCCTCACCCCTGCCCCTCCCTCCCAGAACCACGATAGGGTTCCCCTTGTCCTCACCTTTCACCCCACCAGCCTCCACATTCAACGGATCATCCTCCGGCATTTCCGCTACCTCCAAAGTGATCCCACCACCAAACGTATCTTCCCCTCCCCTCCCCTTTCAGCATTCCGCAGGGACCGCTCTCTCTGAGACACCCTCGTCCACTCCTCTATCACCCCAAACAGCCCTTCCCCTTCGCCTGGCACCTTCCCGTGCAAACGGAGGAGATGTAACACCTGCCCCTATACCTCCCCCCTCCCCACTGTCCAGGGCCCCAAACACCCCTTCCAGGTGAAACAGCGATTTACTTGTACTTCTCGCAATCTAGTATACTGTATCCGCTGCTCACGATGCGGTCTCCTCTACATTGGGGAGACCAAACGCAGATTGGGTGACTGCTTTGCGGAACACCTCCGTTCAGTCCATAAGGGTGACCCCGAGCTTCCGGTCGCCTGTCATTTCAATTCACCACTCCATTCCCACTCGGACCTCACCGTCCTTGGCCTCTTGTACTGTTCCACGGAAGCTCAACGTAAACTCGAGGAACAGCACCTCATCTTCCGATTAGGCACTCTGCAGCCTTCCGGTCTCAATATCGAGTTCAACAATTTCAGATCATAACCTCGGCCCCTATTTCATTTTTACTTATATTTTTCCACTCCTTTCCCCCCCCCTTTCCTTTTGTTTCTCTCTCACACCTGGCAGCTATCTTTTGCCCTGCCAGTACACTTTACACCTTATCCCAGCATATTACCATCTCGTCTAGCTTCTAATCTCTTTTACTTCTTTTGGTTCTTTTATTCTTTTGTCCGATCGCAGCCCTGCCTTCGATCTAGTTCCTTTTCTCTCCAGTTTTGAAGAAGGGTCAAACCCGAAACGTCAACTCAAATTTCTCTCCACGGATGTTGCCTGACCTGCTGAGTTTTTCCAGCATTTTCTGTTGTTATTTCGGATTTCCAACATCTGCAGTATTTTGCTATCACACACACCCACCCAGCTTTGTGTCGTCTGCAAACTTGGAGATATTACATCTAGTTCCCTCATCCAGATCATTAATATATATTGTGAATAGCTGGGGTCAATCAGAGAGAGGCAGCATGGAGTTAATCAGAGAGAGAGTCAGCATGGGATTAATCAGAGAGAGAGTCAGCATGGGGCTAATCAGAGAGGGAGTCAACATGGGGTTAATCAGAGAGAGACTCAGCCCGGGATTAGTCACAGAGAGAGTCAGTACGGGGTTAATCAGAGAGCGTCAGCACGGGGTTAATCAGAGAGAGTCAGCACAGGGTTAATCAGAGAGAGAGTCAGCACGGGGTTTATCAGAGAGAGTCAGCAAGGGGTTAATCAGAGAGAGCGTCAGCATGGGGTTTATCAGAGACAGTCAGCACCGGGTTCATCAGAGAGAGAGTCAGCACGGGGTTAATCAGAGAGAGTCAGCAGGGGGTTTATCAGAGAGAGTCAGCACAGGGTTAATCAGAGAGTGACTCAGCACGGGGTTAATCAGAGAGTCAGCACGGGGTTAATCAGAGCGAGAGTCAGCATGGGGTTAATCAGAGAGCTTCATCATGGGGGTAATCAGAGTGAGTGTCAGCACGCGGTTTATCAGAGAGAGTCAGCACGGGGTTAATCAGAGAGAGTCAACAAGGGGTTAATCAGTGAGAGTCAGCAGTGGGTTAATCAGAGGGAGTCAGCACGGGGTTAATCAGAGAGAGAGTCAGCCCAGGATTAGTCACACAGAGAGTCAGTACAGGGTTAATTAGAAAGAGTCAGCAGGGAATTAATCAGAGAGAGAGTCAACAAGGGGTTAATCAGAGAGAGTCAACAGCGGCAGGAACTCGAGCGGCGGCAGTATAAAATGGTTAGCCCGAGCGCGGGTAGGCCTCAGAGCAGCAGCGGCGGGAACTCGCGCGGCGGCAGTATAAAAAGGTAAGCCCAAGGCGCGGGCAGGCGTACTAATCTCCAATCTCAGGGAGGGAGAGAAGTAAAAGTAATCGAGGTGTGACGTCACCACAAAACAGGTAAGTGATTGTTTGGAAGTATTTCTCTCTTTTTTAAAACTTTAACTCTGTGGTTTATAGTTGTTAAATCCGTGAATCTTGATGTATAGTGTCCTTCAACAAATAGACCGAGACTGCAGAGGAACAATCAACAGGTGTTTACTGGATGAGGGTCACCCAAAAAACTAACAGTACAGATCCCTACTCAGGGTTTATATACAGGTGTGGTCACTGCTGGTACTGCAGTATA
Source organism: Somniosus microcephalus (assembly GCF_052327205.1). Taxonomy (NCBI): domain Eukaryota; kingdom Metazoa; phylum Chordata; class Chondrichthyes; order Squaliformes; family Somniosidae; genus Somniosus; species Somniosus microcephalus. The sequence continues at coordinate 65,877,009 of NC_141010.1, read as the reverse complement.
CAGGAGCTGTAAAAAGCAGTTCTCCCCTTAAAGGTCATTGCACTACAATTCCTCCCCTTTTAGATTAACAGTACCATAACATTCATTTAACAGTTAACACGTTTAACATGCAACATTAACTGAAAATAGTCCATTTATAAATTCAGTCTTTGGGGCGGCTTCCTGATCCTTTCTGGATAGTGCCTTTCCTGAGTGTCTTGCTCTTGGTGCGGAGGCAATTCTGGCCCCCCTGTCGTCGGTTGGTTCATCAGCTTCCGATGCCACTGTTTCTGGGGTAGATGCTACCTGTATGTCGGGTTGATCACCAGGTACGCGAGACATGGGGTTGACTCGTTCCTGTGATGCTAGGATCTGGTCGACATGGCGTCTCACAATGTTCTCCCCAACATCCACTGTGTACATTAGTGGCCCCTGCCATGTGCATATCGTTCCTGGTTGCCATTTCTCTGTTCGGCAGTTGCGGGCCAAGACTGGTTGCCCTACATTGAAGCTCCTTGTCGGCTTCTCATTGATGTGCTGGAATTGCTTATTCTCAACATTTCTTCGTACATTTGGTCTGAGCAAATCCAGACGAGATCTCAAACTTCGGTTAAAGAACATCATGGCCGGGGTCTGGTTGGTAATTGCATGTGTCGCATTTATGTCGGCTAACAGGAAGTTGTCCACCTTATGCTGCAGTGGAATGTCGTCATCGCACATGGCCCTTACTGCCTTTTTAAAGGTTTGTACGAACCCCTCAGCCAATCCATTTGTGGCTGGATGATACGGGGCGGATGTGTAATGCCTTACCCCATTCCTTTTCATAAGTTTCCGAAACTCTTCGGACACAAACTGTGGTCCGTTATCAGGGCAAATCTGCTCTGGCAAGCCGTTCCTAGCAAATATGGTCTGTAGGACTGCAATCGTTTTCTCCGTGGTGGTGGAGGACATTTTAATCATCTCAGGCCATTTCAAGTGCGCATCCACGGCTATTAAGAACATTGAGTCCATGAATGTGTGGTGTATGTGCCTTTAAGAGCCCCAGGTGTGCTGTAATGCCGGTAATTGCCACTCAGGCTATATAAGCCTGTATATTGTGTATATCCGTTAGAACCCCCCCCCCCAGACTTTGCTTAGTAAATACCTATGAACCAACTCCTGTCTTCAGTGTCTTTATCAACACACGGACACTACAGTGGCGACGAAGTGGAAACGGACTTACCTGCAATTTGGCAGTACCTCAAGGACATCGATTCCTCGGGTGTCCAGAAGACTCAAGGAAGTGAGAGAAGCTGTGGTTTCACCAGCTGGCCAAGCTGGTGGCAGGTACTGCGCTAATCCTTCCTGGGCGTCAGGCTGGGGCTCCAGCGGCTGGCTCTACAGCTGAGACAGGCAGCGAAATCGGAGGCAAGCAATAACGGACTGGGAGGGAGCACTCGGGAGACGGCCGGCGCGGCAAGCAGGTCAGCATTCAGACCTTCGGCGGGAACGAGTCTCCAACAGTAAATTAAAAAAAAAAGAGAACGGAAACCGCAGTAAACAGCGTTGTTATCGGCAGCAGCGGCAGGAAAGCGCGGGAAGCGCCATATCTTTGCTACAGAAAAGAAAAAAAGCACGGGAAGCGCCATATCTTTTCTGAAATGCCTAAGTCTGGCAATATTGATGCTTTTGATAGCGAAATAGAGGATTGGACCACATATGTGGAAAGAGTAGAGGTATATTGCACTGCAAATGGAATAGAAGATGAAAAAAAAGCTTCAGTACTTCTGAACTTAATGGGCGCAAAGACATACGTGCTGTTATGAAATTTAATCACTCCAGCCAAATCAAAGGACAAGAATTTTAAAGAAATTTGCAGGAGCAATTAAACCCAACACCGCTGCTGATAGCGGAACGATTCAAGTTCTTCAAGAGAAATCAACACAAGAATGAAAGTAACGCTGATTACCTAACCGAATTAAGAAAGCTATCAAAGTACTGCCAATTCGGGGCAGGACTATCAGATTATCTTCGAGACAAATTCGTTTGCGGTGTCTTAAGTGAAGGAACACAAAAAAGACTGCTTTCTGAAAAAGCAAAACATTGGACAAAGCTTTCAGTATGGCTGTATCATATGAAGCAGCAGCAAAAGGAGCTGCAGAGATACAACAAAAGACACAGGACTTCGGCACCCATGAAATGACACAGGGTTTCGAAAGATGTTATCGCTGCAGCAGATCCACCCATAACCAGAGGGACTGCTGGTTCAAGGACAAAGCTTGCAGGCAATGCGGAAAGATTGGACACATTGCATGGGTATGCCGATCTGGACAAAATAAATCCAATGACAGAAAAAAAAAAATCAATAAAGAAAAGTACCGGAAGGTACAAATGATGACGGACAGTAGCTCCGAAGACCAGAAGAGTGATAGCGACTTTGAAAACAAAAGACTAAGCTGTCTCAAATTACATAATGTACTTGCCAAAGTTGATTACCACACCATTTGGGTTACCCTCACAATAGCAGGGTCCCCAGTTAAAATGGAGCTAGATACAGGATCAGCTCAAACCGTAATAAATCGATGGGATTACGAGAGGCTATTTTCGCATATACCTCTAAAAGACACATCCATTATCTTAAAAACATATACGGGGCAGAAAGTATACCCCAAAGGAAAAATAAGGGTGCCTGTTGTATACAACGGCAAAGAAATACAAAAGTTGTATTTATACATTCTACAAGATGGTGGGCCACCGTTGTTGGGACGTGAATGGATCAGGAAGATACGTTTAGACTGGCACTCCATTCAGGCACTGACGGTGACCAGTAAGGAAAAAAACAATGATGACATCATACCTGAACGATTAAAAGACATCTTGGCCAACGCCAAAGAAGTGTTTCAAGAGAAACTAGGAACCTTGAAAGGCATCACCGCTTCAATAAAAGTGGAAGATGCAGCAATTCCCAAATTTTTTAAGGGCAGACCGGTGCCATACGCAATACGTCCAGCAGTCAAGGCAGAGCTGGAGAATTTGGAAAAAGCAGGCGTATTATCCAAAATAGATTGGAGCGAATGGGCAACACCCTTCGTTCCAGTCATGAAAAAAGCATTGAATAAAGATAAATCTGAAGAACAGAGAAAAATTCGCATCTGTGGTGACTTCAAGGTGACTGTAAAGCCGGTCCTTCACACGGTACAGTATTCTCTTCCGAGGATAGAAGATATTTTCGCCTCACTATCCGGAGGGAAACGTTTCACCAAAATTGACTTGGCACAGGCATATCTACAGATGGAGGTTGAGGAGGCCTCTAAAACGTATCTCACGATAAACACACACAAAGGCCTATACCAGTACAATCGACTGGTTTTTGGAGTAGCATCAGCTCCAGCTATCTGGCAAAGAGCTATGGAGCAAGTCCTGCAAGGGATTCCGGGGACTCAATGCTACCTAGACGACATCCTTGTAACAGGAGAAAACGACAACGAGCACCTTGCCAATTTGGAGCAGGTGCTCACTAGGCTGAAAGAACGGGGCCTACGAGCGAATCGCCGAAGTGCGAATTTTTCCAAAATCAGATATCATATTGTGGCCACATAATTAATAATGAAGGGTTGCATAAGTCACCTGAAAAAATTGAAGCAGCTATAACAGCCCCAGCACCTGAAAATGTTTCACAATTAAGGTCATTCCTGGGATTAATAAATTACTATCATAAATTTTTACCGAACTTATCAACTCTTCTAAACCCTCTTAATGAACTTCTACAAAGAGGAGTGATTTGGAAATGGAACGAAGACTGTAAACGTGCCTTCCATAAATGCAAAGACTTAATCACATCCGAAGAATTTTTGGCTCATTACAACCCATCACTGCCAATCAGACTGGCGTGCGATGCATCCCCTTACGGCAGAGGAGCAGTGTTATCCCATAAATTCCCTGATGGCTCAGAACGGCCGATAGCTTTTGTGTCACACTCATTAAACTCAGCTGAGCGTAACTATGCCCAAATCGACAGGGAAGCACTCAGCCTGCTATGGGGAGTGAAGAAATTCAACCATTACCTACACGGACAAAAATTTACCTTGTTGACTGACCATCAGCCCCTCATCTCCATATTCAACCGTAAAAAAGGTGTTCCCATTATGACAGCGCAAAGGCTACAGAGGTGGTCCCTTTTTCTAGGGGCACACCAATACAACATAGAAAACAAAGGGTCAAAACAGCATGGGAATGCTGACGGTTTATCGCGCCTAATGTTGCCAACGGTGGAAGAGGCACCTACAGTAGACCCAGTAGAGATGTTCCACTCTACCACAGTGGAATGTCTACCAGTGACAAATTCTGCCACTGAAAGGGAGACGAGAAATGACCCGACTCTCTCACGGGTCTACGATTTAACAGTGAAGGGATGGCCAGCACATTGCGAGAATGCTGGCAACAGTGGTTCGCCAAGAAGAGAACAGCTGTCAGTGTGCCAAGGAACCTTGATGTGTGGATCCAGAGTGGTGATTCCACACAAACTCCAGGATAAAGTGCTAAAGGAGCTTCACGAGGGGCATCTGGGTGGAGTGAAAATGAAGAACCTAGCTAGGGCATTTGAATGGTGGCCAGGTATCGATGGAGACATCGAAGAAATGAGCAAGAGCTGCCTAGGATGCCAGAAGGTCCAAAACGCTCCACCACAGGCCCCTCTACATCCATGGGAGTGGCCCTCATCTCCCTGGCAAAGGGTGCACATCGCCTTTGCTGGTCCATTTATGGACTCAATGTTCTTAATCGCAGTTGATGCACACTCCAAGTGGCCGGAGGTAATAAAGATGTCCTCCACCACCACAGAAAAAACCATCACAGTATTAAGGACCATATTTGCCAGGAATGGGCTGCCGGAACAGATATGTTCTGATAATGGACCGCAATTTGTGTCCGAAGAATTCAGAAAGTTCTTAAAAAACAATGGGGTTAAGCACTACACGTCCGCCCCATACCATCCCGCCACCAATGGATTGGCTGAAAGGTTTGTCCAGACCTTCAAGAAGGCCATAAAGGCCATGGGTAATGAAGACATAAATCTTCAGCACAAGGTGGATAACTTCTTATTCGCATACAGGAATGCAACACATATGGTTACCAACCAAACTCCCGCCATGATGTTCTTCAATAGAAACCTAAGATGCCGGCTGGATTTGGTCAAGCCCAACATCAGAAGGGACGTGGAGAACCGGCAGTTTCAAGGCATGAATGAAAGGCCAACTAGAACCTTCCAGATAGGTCAACAAGTTTTGGCCCGGGACTACCGTACCGAGAAATGGCAGCCTGGAACTATCTGCACACAACTAGGACCACTGATGTATACCGTGGACATCGGAGAAAGCATAATAAGGCACCATGCTGACCAGATCATAAAGTCATCCGAAAAGGGACAACCTACACCACAACTCTATACATCTAACGATGAAGTAGAGATACCCATATCTACCTCCGATCCGGTGATACTGGAACCCGATGAACCCGACACTGGCCTTCAAGCCGAATCAGCCTTGCCAGAAGAATCTACTACACCACCAGAAACTACTACACCCCCGAAGCGTTATCCGGACCGAGTCAGGAAGCCTCCTGAGAGACTAACTTATAATTAATTAACTACAGCAATGTATATTATTTTGCTTATAACATGTAATTAATAATTACTTAAAATATGATGTACTGGTTAGCTAAAAGGGGAGGAATTGTGGTGTATGTGCCTTTAAGAGCCCCAGGTGTGCTGTAATGCCGGTAATTGCCACTCGGGCTATATAAGCCTGTATATTGTGTATATCCGTTAGAACCCCCCCCCCGCAGACTTTGCTTAGTAAATACCTATGAACCAACTCCTGTCTTCAGTGTCTTTATCAACACACGGACACTGCAGAATGGACCAGCAAAATCAATATGCACCCATTGCCATGGAGAGGAGGGCCACTCCCATGGGTGTAGAGGGGCATGTGGTCGTGCATTTTGGACCTTCTGACATCCTGAGCAGCTCTTTGTCAGGTCCTCGATTTGCTGATCGATCCCCAGCCACCACACATAAGCCCTAGCAAGGCTTTTCATTTTCACCCCTCCCAGATGACCTTCGTGAAGCTCATTGAGCACTCTCTCCCTTAACTTGGGTGGAATTACCACTCGGGATCCATACATCAAGGTCCCCTGACATACTGACAGCTGTTCTCTTCTGGATGAGAATGCTGGCAACAGTGAGTCGCCATGTGTTGGCCATCCCTTCACCGTCAAATCATATACCCGAGACAATGTCGGGTCATTTCGGGTCTCCTTCACTATATCCGTGTTAGTTACTGGCAAGCGTTCAATTATAGTCGAATAAAATATTTTGACAGGGTCCACTGCTGGTGCTTCCTCCGCAGTAGGCAGTGGCAGGCGTGATAGCCCATCAGCGTTTCCATGCTGTTTCGTGCCCTTATACTCTATTTCATATTGGTTCGCCCCTAGAAAAAGGGACCATCTTTGTAGCCGTTGCGCAGACATCACCGGAACATCCTTCTTTGGATTAAAGATGGAGATAAGTGGTTGGTGGTAAGTCAGCAAGGTGAACTTCTGCCCGTGCAGATAGTGATTGAACTTTTTCATTTCCCACACTAGGCTGAAGGCCTCCCTGTCAATCTGGGCATAGTTACGCTCGGCTGAGGTTAGTGATCGAGACGCAAAGGCTACTGGCCTCTCCAAGCCGTCCGGGAATTTGTGCGACAGCACCGCTCCAATACCATAGGGTGATGCATCACACGCCAACCGAATTGGTAGTGCTGGGTTGAAATGAGCCAACACCTCTTTTGATGTGATCAATTCTTTGCACTTCTGGAAAGCTCGTTTACATTCGTCATTCCACTTCCATGGTACCCCCGTTTGCAGTAGGGTGTTCAGTGGGTGTAGTACTGTCGACAAATTCGGCAAGAACTTATGGTAGTAGTTCACCAGCCTGAGGAACGACCTCAGTTGTGACACATTTTCCGGTGCTGGAGCCTTGACTACTGCCTCAATCTTTTCAGGGGACTTATGTAACCCCTCTTCATCAATAACGTGGCCACAATACGAGATATGCTTCTGGAAAAACTCGCCTTTGTGGCGATTAGCTCAGAGCCCATATTCCTTCAATCTAGTGAGCACCTGCTCCAGGTTGGCAAGGTGATCACTGTCATTTTCGCCCGTGACCAGGATGTCGTCCAAATAACACTGGGTCCCTGGAATCGCTTGCAGGACTTGATCCATTGCCCTTTGCCAAGTAGCTGGAGCTGATGCTACCCCGAACACCAGCCAGTTGTATTGGTAGAGACCTTTGTGAGTGTTGATCGTGAGGTACTGCTTCGAGGCTTCTTCTACCTCCATTTGCAGGTACGCAAATGGGCCAGATCAATCTTAGTGAAGCATTTTCCTCCAGATAGCGAGGCGAAAATATCTTCAATCCGCGGAAGCGGATATTGTACCGTGTGAAGGACTGGGTTCACTTTCACCTTAAAGTCCCCACAGATGCGAACCTTCTTTGGTTCCCCAGGCGTATTACTCAATGACCTCTTCATTACAGGAACGATGGGTGTAGCCCACTCGCTCCAGTCCACTTTGGACAGTACTCCTGAACGTTCCAAACCTTCCAGCTCTGCTTCGACAGCTGGGCGGATCGCATAAGGCATCGGTCTGGCCTTAAAAAACTTTGGGCTTGCATTTTCCTCTATTTTGATCGTCGCTGTTATGCCTTTTAGTGTTCCGAGTCCCTCCTGGAACACTTCTTGTGCATCAGTTAGCATTTTTGACAGTCGTCCAGGTGTGACGTCGTCCTCCTTTTTGGCATCTACCGTCAGTGCCTGTATGGAATGCCAATCTAACTGTATCTTCCGGATCCATTCACGTCCTAGTAGTGGTGGTCCTCCATCTGGCAATACAAATAGGTCCATTTTTGGTGTTTCCTTGCCATTGTATATCACGTTCACCCTTATTTTTCCTTTCGGGTAGACTTTATTGCCCCGTGTACGTCTTCAAGACAATCTCTGTATCTCTCAAGGGTATATGTGAGAATAGCCGCTTGTCGTCCCTTCGGTTTATGACTGTTAGGGCTGATCCTGTGTCCAATTCCATTTTCACTTGGACTCCGTCTATCTTGAGCGTGACCCAGATAGTTCGGTGATCCTCCATTTTGATTACATTATGTAGTTTCAGACAACCCAGCTCCTTGTTTCCGGAGTCTGTATCACTTTTCTGTTCGTCTGAACTACTCTCCGTCACCTTATGTACCTTTTTGTACTTCTCCTGTGGAGATTTCTTGCTGCTGGTTTTCTTTCCCGACCTGCAGGCTCTTGCTATGTGTCCTACTTTTCCACACTGTCTGCACACTTGGTCCTTGAACCAACAATCCTTATGGTCGTGTGTTGTTCTGCCGCAGCGATAACACTTCACTGCTCCATATGACATTTCATTTGTGCCATATTCTTGCGGTCTCCATTGTACCTCTGCAGCACCCCGTGCGGCTGCTTCGTGTGATACTGCCATGCTGAAAGCCTTGTCCAGCATAAGATCATTTTCTGATAGAAGCCGTTTCTGGGTTCCTTCACTTTGAAGCCCACACACAAACTTGTCCCTTAAGGTATCTGCTAGTCCCGTTCCAAACTGGAAGTGTATCGATCGCTTGCGCAGTTCCGTTAAATACTCAGCATTACTTTCGTCTTTATGCTGGTTCCTTTTGTGAAACTTAAATCTTTCTGCTATCAGCAGCGATGTGGGGTTTAAGTGGACCTGTAGGATTGCCACTATGCTTTCAATATCCTTTCCACTGGCTTCTCTGGGGTTACTAGGTTTCACAGTAAGCCATACGTTTTTGCACCCATGGAATTCAACAATACCAGTGCTTTCCTGGCATCTGGCACTTCGTTCGCCTTGTGTAGTGTATGTGCCTTTAAGAGCTCCCTGTGTACTGTAATGACGGTAATGGCCACTCGGGCTATATAAGCCTGTATATTGTGCTCTATCAGTTAGTTCACCTCCTGACTTTGTTCAGTAAACACCTGTGAAACCTACTCCTGCCTTCCGTGTCTCTATTAACACACGGATACAACAGTGGCGACGAATTGGAAACGGACTTACCTGCAATTCGGCAGCACCTCAAGGACATCAATTCCTCAGACGTCCAAAGTCGAAGAAAAGCAAGAAAAAAAAACTAAACAAAACTGTGGTTTCACCAGCTAGCCGAGCTGGTGGCAGGTACTGCAATAATCCTTCCTGGGTGGCGGGCTGGGGCTCCATCGGCTGGCTCTGCAGCGGGGCCGAGCAGCGAAGGCGGAGGCAAACAGAAACAGAGGGGGGGAGTGTATTGATTTGTATGTGGGTTCAATGACGAGACATTCATGAAAGAGAATGTCTTTTAATCTAAAGCTTGTTCAACTCAGTTAACAGCATTACAGGAGACACCTTCTTAGAGATCCATCTAAAACGAAACTAAAACTAAACTCTCTCTCTCACATGCCCTCTGTTGGTCAGGCATAAATAATCAAACAGGCAAATATGCTGGTAAGGCATCATAATCAAACAGGCAAATACCATCACTATTTGCTGATATCATTACATCTACCTTTCTTAAAACAAAAGTATTTTACTTTTATCTAACAACATGTTTTCTTTGTATTACTCTGCATTTTAACTGTAACACTTAATGAACTTACATTATCATTATCGTGATCAAGGTTTTTTAACCTTGTTTTGTGTGTTCACATGAAATATGTAAATACCTAGAACTTGTTGAAAGAATAAGATAACATTACTTCCTTCTATAACAATAGTCATTAAACTTGCTCAATGAGTCTCTCAGGAGGCTTCACGTGTCTTGAGGATTTTCTAATTGATTGTCCTTGAATCTGAGTTGTTGCCTCAGATGATGAATTCTCAGCTGTGTGATCAGGTTGTTCAACAGTATTAGTCTTTTGACCTGCTGTGTGATCAGGTTGTTCAACAGTATCAGTCTTTTGACCTGCTGTGGCTGGTCTCATGAGAAGATCCCGACGATTTCTTCGCAGAACAGCACCCTCATCTGTCTGAATGGTGTATGATCTTGGCTGAACTTCATCTCAGGATAGTTCCCTTCTGAGTCCATATGTTTGTTTTGTCTTTGAACCTTACTTGGTCACCAGTGTGGAGTTCAGGTAGGTTTTGTGTTCCTCTGTCATAGTAGTACTTTTGCTTTTCTTTCTGTTGTTCTTTGAACTTCCTCACTTTCTCCCCCTCTTTTGTTTTCAGGAGGTTCTCCGGGATGGGTAGGTTTGACCTTAGCAGACGTCCCATAAGGAGTTGGGCTGGTGACATACCACACTCGAGCGGCGTTGTGCGATATACAAGCATGCTCTGGTAGAAGTCAGTTCCACTGTCTTGTGCCTTGTACATCAGTCTTTTCACTGTCTGGACCGATTTTTCCACTAGTCCATTGGACTGTAGAAAGTGAGGACTTGACGTTGTGTGGACAAAATCCCACTCTTTGGCAAAGTGTCGGAAACTTGCATTGTAAAACTGGGGTCCGTTGTCTGTGAAGACCTCGCTTGCCACGACATGTCTGGAGAATATGGCTTTCATACATGTTATCACAGCATCTGCAGTGGTGGTGTACAGTCTACAAACCTCTGGATACAGGGAGTAATAGTCTGTGACGACAAGATAGTCCTTCCCTTGACATACGAATAGGTCAGCGCCTACCTTCTGGTAAGGTCTGTCTGGTGCTGGGTGTGGCTTTAGTGGTTCTACCGGATTGCTTGCTCGATATTTCAGGCATATTGTGCAGTTTGACACCTCATTTGTCACATCTAGGTTGATTCGTGGCCAGTACATTACCTCTCGTGCTCTTTTCTTACACTTTTCGATTCCCAGATGTCCTCCATGGATCCTTTTTAGCATCTCTTTTCTCAGACTCTTTGGGATAAGTATTTTACTCCCTTTGTAGATGATGTCTTCGACCACTGATAGTTCCGCCCTGCAGTTCCAGTACTCTGCCATGTCAGGTGAGCAGTCTTGCTTCATGTTGGGCCATCCATCCAAGATGCTTTTCCTCAGTCGTCTCATTGTTTCATCTTTGTTTGTCTCAGTCTTTATGAGCTCCATTTTTGCATCTGCTATGGGCAGTGCACTTGTGATCATGTCCACGTAGGCGTTCACTTTTTCATCCATTTTGGTGTTTGCGGGCTCACTTGGGTCAACAGCTCTGGACAACGTGTCTGCTGTATACATCAGCTTACCCGATGTGTACGCAACATTCAGTGTATAGCGTTGCAGCCTGATCATCATTCTTTGTATTCTAAGCAGACAGCTATTTAGTGGCTTTTGGAACAATGCAATCAAGGGCTTATGGTCAGTCTCTACACTGATTGCTTGTCCTGCCACAAACTGGTGAAATCTTTCACAGGCGTATGTGATGCTGAGCAGCTCCTTTTCTATTTGAGCATATCGCGTCTCCGCGTCTGTCATTGAGCGCAATGCATATGCAATAGGTTGCCAGTAGTCATATTTTTGCAGAAGAACGGCACCGAGCCCACTCTGTGATGCATCTGATGATATCTTGATGGGTCTCGCTGGGTCATAAAACCTCAGAACTGGTTCCTCTGTGAGCAGTTTCTTTAGATCGCTCCATGACTTCTCATGCTCATGATTCCATTCCCATTCTATGTTCATTTCAATTAGTCTTCTCAGTGGCGCCATCTTTTCTGAGAGGTTGGATATGAATTTACCCATGTAGTTGACCATTCCATTAAACCTCTGCACGTCCTTTTTGCATTGTGGCTTTGGCATATTCTTGATGGCGGACACCTTTCTAGGATCTGGTCTGATGTCCTTACTGCTAAGGATATCTCCCACGAATGTCAGTTCTGTCACCCCGAGCTGGCATTTCTCTCTATTCAGCTTCAGGTTTGTTTTCCTTGTTGCTTCCAGCACTTTTTTCAGTCTCTCGTCATGCTCAGTTCTCGTGGTTCCCCATACTATGATGTCATCCATTGATGTATCAACTCCCTCCAGGTGCTCATAGATCATATGGATAGTTTTGTGATAAACTTCAGGAGCTGAGGCAATGCCAAATGGTAACCTTAGGAATCTGTATCTGCCAAATGGACTGTTGAACGTGCACAGTCTTGAACTTGCCTTGTCTAGTTTCATCTGCCAAAATCCTGATGATGCATCTAACTTACTGAAATACTTTGCACTTGCAAACTGTGACATGATTTCCTCACGTGTAGGAAGCTTGAAGTGCTCTCTCTTTATTGCTCTGTTTAGATCTCTTGGATCCAGGCAAATTCTGAGCTTTCCATTCTTTTTGTCCACAACGACGAGGGAACTCACCCACTCAGTTGGCTCATCTATCTTCTGAATCACGTTCAGGCTTTCCATCCTGTCCAACTCTGCCTTCAGTTGCTTTTGAAGAGCAAACGGAACTTTTCTGCATGGATGTATGACCGTTGGCATACTTTTATCTATTTTGATCGTGTGTTCTCCTGGAAGTCAGCCTAGACCCTGAAATAGGTCATTGTACTCTTTCATGAGTTCATCATAGACTGTCTCTCCTTCGCTTTCCACAACGAGGACTCTCTTTACCAGGTTCAGTCTCTCACAGGCTTTTAAACCTAGTATGGCTTGCACATCCTTTGGCACCACGATTAATGCTAGCGTGTGCTCTCTGTCCTTGTGTGTCACTTTGACAATGCATTTTCCTTTCACGGGTATATCAGTACCTGAGTATCCTGTCACTTTCACTTTTATTCCATGTATCTTTGGTCTGGGTCTAATTTTCTTAAAATCAGTCTCTGATATCACATTAACTTGTGCTCCAGTATCCAATTTAAATGGAATGTGTATGTCATTCACTTTTAGTGTCAACATCCAGTCTCTTTTTTCTTTTTTGTTTTCAGACACAACATCTACATAGAACTCCTCTATCTCGCTTTCATCTACTGCATGGACCTTGCTTTGTTGCGCTTGGTTCTTGCAGCAATGGGCATAATGGTTGTTTTTGTTGCAACTATTGCATGTTTTACCATATGCTGGACACTTTTTTGGTGGATGCTGTGTACCGCATCGACTACATGACTTTCGATTGCCTCTTTCGTTTTTGTTCGCTGGCCACGCCTCTTTTTTCACATTGGCGCTCTCTTTGTTAAACGGTTTGTGCCCGTTCTTTCTCACTGCTTCCACGTTGCAGCTACTGTCACTGAACAGCTCCTTTGCCTGCGACTTCACAGTCTCTGTAGCTCTACACAGTGCTATGGCTTTTCCCAGGTCTAGATTTTGCTCTCTTAGCAGTCTTTCCCTTAGACCATTATCTGGAATACCACACACCAGTCTGTCTTTTATCAGCGAGTCTGTCAGTCCCCCAAATTCACACGATTTGCTTCTGTTTCTCGGTTCAGTCACATACTGATCAATAGTCTCTCCCGTTTTCTGTACACATGTGAAAAATCTCTGCCTCTCATACATCACATTACGTTTAGGTATGCAGTAGGCCTCAAACTGTTCCATTATTTTATCCAGCTTCATTTTGTCTCCATCAGCAGCGAATGTGAAGTTATTATACACCTCCAGCGCTTCATCACCCACGACATGTAAGAACACTGACGCTTTCATTTTATCACTTTTCTCGTCAGCTCCGATTGCTGCTAAATACAACTCCAAATGTTGTTTGAACCTCCTCCAACTTTCAGCCAAGTTACCTGTCAAATGAAGCTTCGCCGGTGGGTGTAATCCTTCCATTTTTCACTTCGTTAGCTATTCTCCAAAGGTAAGTAACGATGTTCTCTTTTGGCTTGCTAATATGTGGAGAGCTGATTTCGCTGGATAGCTTGCTTGCCACTATCTCGTTGAGTTACTAACTTCAGATTTTTCCTCTTCATCTCTTTCAATCACTTCTGACGTCATGTATTGATTTGTATGTGGGTTCAATGATGAGACATTCATGAAAGAGAATGTCTTTTAATCTAAAGCTTGTTCAACTCAGTTAACAGCATTACAGGAGACACCTTCTTAGAGATCCATCTAAAACGAAACTAAAACTAAACTCTCTCTGCTGGTCAGGCATAAATAATCAAACAGGCAAATATGCTGGTAAGGCATCATAATCAAACAGGCAAATACCATCACTATTTGCTGATATCATTACAGGGAGCACTCAGGAGACGGCCGGCGCTACAAAGCAGGTCAGTGTTCGGACCAAGCAGAGGGGGGGAAAAGTCCCAGAGAGTCCGGAGGGAACGAGTCTCCACCTTTAAATAAAAAAAACGCCGAAAACAGCGTTGTCAGCAGCGGCAGGAAAGCGCGGGAAGCGCCATTTTTTTCTGCAGGGAAGAAAGGAAAGCGCGGGAAGCGCCATTTTTTTTCCAGGATGCCTAAGGCTGGCAATATTGATACTTTCGATAACGATATAGAGGATTGGACCACATATGTGGAAAGAGTGGAGGTATATTGCACAGCAAATGGAATAGAAAATGATAAAAAATGCGTCAGTACTTCTAAATCTAATGGGCGCAAAGACATACGGGCTGTTATGAAACTTAATCACTCCAGCCAAACCAAAGGACAAGAATTTTAAGGAGATTGTTGATACCCTACAGGAGCACTTAAACCCAACACCGCTGCTGATAGTGGAACGATTCAAATTCTTCAAGAGGAATCAGCACAAGAATGAAAGTAACGCTGATTACCTCACCGAATTAAGGAAGCTGTCAAAGCACTGCCAATTCGGGGCAGGACTGGCAGAGTCTCTTCGAGACAAATTCGTCTGTGGTCTCCTAAGTGAAGGAACACAGAAAAGACTGCTTTCTGAGAAAGATTTGATACTGGACAAGACTTTCAGTATGGCTGTATCATACGAAGCAGCCACAAGAGGAGCTGCAGAGATACAGCAAAAGACACAGGACTTCGGCACCCATGAAATTACACAGGGTTTTGAGAGATGATATCGCTGCGGCAGATCCACCCATGACCAGAGGAACTGCTGGTTCAAGGACAAAGCATGCAGGCAATGCGGAAAGATTGGACACATTGCACGTGTGTGCCGATCTGGACAAAAAAAATCCATGGACAGGAAATAAATCAATAAGGAAAAGTAAAGAAAGGTGCAAATGATGACGGACAGTAGCTCCGAAGACCAGAAGAGTGATAGCGACTCCGGAAACAAGAGACTAAGCTGTCTCAAATTACATAATGTAATTGGCAAAGAAGATTACCAGACCATTTGGGTTACCCTCACGATAGCGGGGTCCCCAGTTAAAATGGAGCTAGATACAGGATCAGCTCTGACCGTCATAAATCGACGGGATTACGAGTGGCTATTTCCGCATATACCTTTAAAAGACACTTCCATTATCTTGAAAACATATACGGGGCAGAAAGTATACCCCAAAGGAAAAATAAGGGTGCCTGTTGTATACAATGGCAAGGAAATACAGAAGTTGTATTTATACATTCTGCAAGATGGTGGTCCACCGCTGTTGGGATGTGAATGGATCAGGAAGATACGTTTAGACTGGCACTCCATTCAGGCACTGATGGTGACCAGAAAGAAAAAAAATGATGATGACATCATACCTGATCGATTAAACGACATCTTGGCCAACGCCAAGGAAGTGTTTCAAGAGAAACTAGGAACCTTGAAAGGCATCACCGCCTCAATAAAAGTGGAAGATGCGGCAATTCCCAAGTTTTTTAAGGCAAGGCCGGTGCCACACGCAATTCGTCCAGCAGTCGAGGCAGAGCTGGAGAATTTGGAAAAGGCAGGCGTATTATCCAAGATAGATTGGAGTGAATGGGCAACACCCATCGTCCCAGTCATGAAGAAAACATTGAATAATGATAAATCTGAAGAACAGAGAAAAATTCGCATCTGTGGAGACTTCAAGGTGACTGTAAACCCGGTCCTTCACATGGTACAGTATTCTCTTCCGAGGATAGAAGATATTTTCACCTCACTATCCGGAGGGAAACATTTCACCAAAATTGACTTGGCACAGGCATATCTACAGATGGAGGTTGAAGAGGCCTCTAAAAAGTATCTCACGATAAATACACACAAAGGCCTGTACCAGTACAATCGACTGGTTTTTGGAGTAGCATCAGCTCCAGCTATCTGGCAAAGAGCTATGGAGCAAGTCCTCCAAGGGATTCCGGGGACTCCTTGTAACAGGAGAAAATGACAACGAGCACCTTGCCAATTTGGAGCAGGTGCTCACTAGGCTGAGAGAACGGGGCCTATGAGCAAATCGCCCCGAGTGCGAATTTTTCCAGAAACAAATATCATATTGTGGCCACATAATTAACAAGGAAGGGTTGCATAAGTCACCTGAAAAAATTGAAGCGGTCATAAAAGCCCCAGCACCTGAAAATGTCTCACAATTAAGGTCGTTCCTGGGATTGATAAATTAGTATCATAAATTTTTACCGAACTTATCAACTCTTCTGCACCCTCTATATGAACTGCTACAAACAGGAGTAATTTGGAAATGGAGCGAAGACTGTAAACGTGCCTTCCATAAATGCAAAGACTTAATCACGTCCAAGGGAGTTTTGGCTCATTACAACCCATCACTGCCAATCAGACTGGCGTGCGATGCATCCCCTTACGGCATAGGAGCAGTATTATCGCATAGATTCCCTGATGGCTCGGAGCGGCCGATAGCTTTTGCGTCACGCTCATTGAACTCAGCTGAGCGTAACTATGCCCAGATCGACAGGGAAGCACTCAGGCTGGTATGGGGAGTGAAGAAATTCAACCATTACCTACACGGACAAAAATTTATCTTGTTGACTGACCATCAACCCCTCGTCTCCATATTCAACCCTAAAAAGGGTGTTCCCATTATGACAGCGCAAAGGCTACAGAGGTGGTCCCTTTTTCTAGGGGCACACCAATATGACATAGAATACAAAGGATCAAAACAGCATGGGAATGCTGACGGTTTATCGCGCCTACCGTTGCCAACGGTAGAAGAGGCACCTACCGTAGACCCAGAGGAGATGTTCCACTCTACCATAATGGAATGTCTACCAGTAACAAATTCTGCCATTGAAAAGGAAACGAGAAATTACCTGACTCTCTCACGAGCCTATGATTTAACAGTGAAGGGATGGCCAGCACATGGCGAACCACTGTTGCCAGCAATCTCGCAAAGAAGAGAACAGCTGTCAGTGTGCAGAGGAACCTTGATGTGTGGATCCAGAGTGGTGATTCCACCCAAACTCCAGAATAAAGTGCTAAAGGAGCTTCACGAGGGGCATCTGGGTGGAGTGAAAATGAAGAACCTAGCCAGAGCGTTTGTATGGTGGCCAGGTATTGATGGAGACATCGAAGAAATGACCAAGAGCTGCCTAGGATGCCAGAAGGTTCAAAACGCTCCACCACAAGCCCCTCTACATCCATGGGAGTGGTGCTCATCTCCATGGCAAAGGGTACACATCGACTTTGCTGGTCCATTTATGGACTCAATGTTCTTAATCGCAGTTGATGCACACTCCAAGTGTCCGGAGGTAATAAAGATGTCCTCCACCACCACGGAAAAAACCATCACAGTATTAAGGACCATATTTGCCAGGAATGGGCTGCCTGAACAGATCTGTTCTGATAATGGACCGCAATTTGTGTCCGAAGAATTCAGGAAGTTCTTAAAAAACAATGGGGTTAAGCACTACACGTCCGCCCCATACCATCCCGCCACCAATGGATTGGCTGAAAGGTTTGTCCAGACCTTCAATAAGGCCATAATGGCCATGGGTAATGAAGACATAAAACTTCAGCATAAGGTAGATAACTTCTTGTTTGCATACAGGAATGCAACACATATGGTTACAAACCAAACTCCCGCCATGATGTTCTTCAATAGAAGCCTAAGATGCCGGCTGGATTTGATCAAGCCAAACATCAGAAGGGACGTGGAGAACTGGCAATTTCAAGGCATGAATGAAAGGCCAACTAGAACCTTCCAGATAGGTCAACAAGTTTTGGCCCGGGACTACCGTACCGAGAAATGGCAGCCTGGAACTATTTGCACACGACTGGGACTGCTGATATATACCGTAGACATTGGAGAAAGCATAATAAGGTGCCATGCTGACCAGATCATAGAGTCATCCAAAAAGGGACAACCTACACCACAACTCTATACGCCTAATGATGAAGTAGAAATACCCATAGTATCTACCTCCGATCCGGTGATACTGGAACCAGATGAACCCAACACTGGCATTCAAGCCGAATCAGCCTTGCCAAAAGAACCTACAACACCACCAGAAACTACCACACCACCGAGGCGTTATCCGGACCGAGTCAGGATGCCTCCAGAGAGACTGACTTATAATTGATTAACTGCAGCAATGTGTAGATTATTGTTCTAGTAACATGTAATTAATGATTACTTAAAATATTATGTACTGGTTGGCTAAAAGGGGAGGAATTGTAGTGTATGTGCCTTTAAGAGCCCCCTGTGTACTGTAATGCCGGTAATGGCCACTCGGGCTATATAAGCCTGTATATTGTGTTGTATCAGTTAGTTCACCTCCAGACTTTGTTCAGTAAACACGTGTGAAACCTACTCCTGCCTTCTGTGTCTCTATTAACACATGGATACAACACCTTGCAGTACACTTCTATGCGTTCTACCTATGTCACCCAATCGGTCGCGCCTACCATTGCCGATGGTGGAAGAAGAACTGGCAGTGGATCCAGTGGAGTTATTCTACTCGACTATAGTCGAATGTCTCCCGGTGGCGAATGCAAACATAGAAAAGGAAACACGAAATGACCCGACACTCTCCTGGGTCTATGATTTAACGGTGAAGGGATGGCCAGCACATGGCGAACCACTGCTGCCAGCATTCTCGCCGAGAAGAGAACAGCTGTCAGTGTGCAGAGGAACCTTGATGTGTGGATCCAGAGTAGTAATTCCATCCAAATTGAAGGATAGAGTGCTCAATGAGCTTCATGAGGGTCATCTGGGAGGGGTAAAAATGAAGAACTTAGCCAGAGCGTTTGTGTGGTGGCCGGGAATCGATAGAGAAATCAAAGAGATGACCAAGAGCTGTACAGGATGCCAGAAGGTCCAAAACGCCCACCACAAGCCCCTCTACATCCATGGGAGTGGCCCTCATCTCCATGGCAAAGGGTGCATGTTGATTTTGCTGGTCCCTTTAAGGACTCGATGTTTTTAATTGCGGTGGATGCACATTCAAAGTGGCCAGAGGTAATAAAAATGTCCTCAACCACCACAGAAAAAACTATCACAGTCTTATGAGCCATATTCGACAGGAATGGGCTGCCTGAACAGATTTGCTCTGACAATGGACCACAGTTTGTGTCTGAAGAGTTCCGGAGGTTCTTAAAGAACAATGGTGTTAAGCATTACACATCCGCCCCATATCATCCAGCCACTAATGGATTGGCCGAGAGGTTTGTTCAAACATTCAAGAATGCTATCAAGGCAATGTGTAATGAAGATATACCCCTACAACACAAGGTGGATAACTTCATATTTGCCTACCGGAATGCGACACATGCGGTTACCAACCAAACTCCAGCCATGATGTTCTTCAATCGAAGACTACAATGCCGTTTGGATTTGGTTAAGCCAAACATCAGAAGAGATGTGGAGAACAGGCAGTTTCAGAATATGAATGAAAGGCCGACCAGGAGTTTTAAGATAGGTCAACCAGTTTTGGCCCGGGACTACCGCACAGAGAAATGGCAGCCAGGAATGATCTGTACTCGGCAAGGACCTCTAATGTATACCGTGGACGTTGGAGAAAGCATTGTAAGACGCCATGCTGACCAGATTCTAGAGTCACTGGAAAACATCAACTCCACACCACGATCTGATACACCTGGCGATGAAACCGAAGTATCAATGGCATCTACCGCAGAATCGGTGACATTGGAAGCAGATGAACCAAACATCGACATTGATCCCGACACAGCACAACACAACACAACACAGCACAACACAACACAGCACAGCACAACACAACACAAAAAAACACAGCACAACACAGCACAACACAGCACAACACAAAACAGCACAACATAACACAACACAGCACAGCACAAAACAACACAGCACAACACAACACAAAACAACACAGCATAACACAACACAACAGAATAAAACACAGCACAACACAGCGCAGCACAGTACAACACAAGACAGCACAACACAACACAACACAGCACAACACAGCACAGCGCAACACAAAACAGCACCGCACAACACAGCACAACACAACACAGCACAGCACAACACAACACAATACAACTCAGCACAAAACAGCACAACACAGCACAACAGCTCAGCACAACACAACACAGCACAACACAACACAACACAACACAGCACAACACAACACAGCGCAAAAAAGCACAACACAACACAAGACAAGGCAACACAACACAACACAGCACAACACAACACAGCACAACACAGCACATCAGCTCAGCACAACACAACACAACACAGCAAAACACAACCCAACACAACACAGTGCAACACAGCACAACACAACACAACACAACACAAGACAACACAACAAAACACAGCACAACACAACACAGCGCAACACAGCACAACACAACACAAGACAACACAACACAAGACAACACAGCACAGCACAGCACAACACAACAGCACAATACAGCACAATACAACACAACACAGCACAACACAGCACAGCACAACACAGCACAGCACAGCACAACACAACACAGCACAGCACAACACAGCACAGCACAGCACAACACAACACAGCACAGCACAACACAGCACAACACAACATAGCGCAACAGAACACAACAGCTCAGCACAAAACAACACAGCACAACACAACACAACACAGCGCAACACAGCACAACACAACACAACATAAGACAACACAACACAACACAGCACAACACAATACAGCGCAACACAGCACAACACAACACAAGACAACACAACACAAGAGAGCACAACACAGCACAACACAACACAGCGCAACACAGCACAACACAACACAAGACAACACAACAGAAGACAACACAGCACAACACAGCACAACAGAACAGCACAACACAACACAACACAGCACAACACAGCACAACACAGCACAACACAACACAGCACAGCACAGCAAAATACAGCACAAAACAACATTACACAACACAGCATAGCACAACACAACACAAAACAACAGAACACAGCACAACACAACACAGCACAACACAGCACAACACAACAGAACACAACACAGCAGAGCACAACACAGCATAACACAACACAACACAGCACAACACAACACAACAAAACACAGCACAACACAGCACAGCACAACTCAGCACAGCACAGCATAACACAGCAGAATACAACACAACACAACACAACACAGCATAACGCAGCACAGTACAACACAGCACAGCACAACACAACACAACACAGCACAGCGCAACACTACACAGCACCGCAAAACACAGCACAACACAACACAGCACAGCACAGCACAACCCAACACAGCACCACACAACACAGCACAAATCAACACAGCACAACACAACACAGCACAAATCAACACAGCACAACACAACACAACACATCACAGCACAACAGGACACAACAGCACAACACAACACAACACAGCACAGCAAAACACAGCACAGCACAACACAGCACAACACAGCGCAAAACAGCACAACACAACACAAGACAAGGCAACACAACACAACACAGCACAACACAACACAGCACATCAGCTCAGCACAACACAACACAACACAGCACAACACAACACAGCGCAACACAGCACAACACAACACAACACAAAGCAACACTGCGCAACACAGCACAACATAACACAACACAACACAAGACAACACAACAAAACACAGCACAACACAACATAGCGCAACACAGCACAACACAACACAACACAAGACAACACAACACAGCACAACACAGCACAACACAACAGCACAACACAACACAACACAGCACAACACAACACTACACAACACAGCATAGCACAACACAACACAACACAACAGAACACAGCACAACACAACACAGCACAACACAGCACAACACAACAGAAGACAACACAGCAGAGCACAACACAACACAACACAACACAACAAAACACAGCACAACACAGCACAGCACAACTCAGCACAGCATAACACAGCACAGTACAACACAGCACAGCACAACACAACACAACACAGCACAGTGCAACACTACACAGCACCGCAAAACACAGCACAACACAACACAGCACAGCACAGCACAACCCAACACAGCACAACACAACACAGCACAAATCAACACAGCACAACACAACACAACACAGCACAGCACAACAGGACACAACAGCACAACACAACACAACACAGCACAGCACAACACAGCACAGCACAACACAGCGCAACACAGCACAAAACAGCACAACACAACACAAGACAAGGCAACACAACACAACACAGCACAAAACAACACAGCACATCAGCTCAGCACAACACAACACAACACAGCACAACACAGCACAGCGCAACACAGCACAACACAACACAAGACAAGACAAGACAACACAACGCAACACAGCGCAACACAGCACAACACAACACAAGACAACACAACACAACACAACACAGCTTAGCACAGCACAATACAACAGCACAATACAGCACAACACAAAACAACACAACACAAGACAACACAACACAACACAACACAGCACAGCACAGCACAATACAACAGCACAATACAGCACAACACAACACAACACAGCACAAGACAGCACAGTACAACACAGCACAGCACAGCACAACACAACACAGCACAGCACAGCAAAATGCAGCACAACACAACAGAACACAGCACAGCACAGCACAACACAAAACAGCACAACACAACACAGCAAAGCACAACACAGGACAACACAACAAAACACAGCACAACACAGCACAGCACAACACAACACAGCACAGCACAACACAGGACAACACAACAAAACACAGCACAACACAGCTCAGCACAACACAGCACAACACAACACAACACAACACAGCACAGCACAACAGGACACTACAGCACAAAACAACACAACACAGCACAGCACAGCACAACACAGCACAACACAGCACAGCACAAAAAAGCACAACACAGCACAACACAACTCAACACAACACAGCACAAAACAACACAGCACAGCACAACAGCACAAAACAACACAACACAACACAGCACAACACAGCACAGCACAACACAGCATAGCACAGCACAACACAACAAAGCATAGCACAGCACAACACAGCACAACACAGCACAGCACAACACAACACAGCACAGCACAGCAAAATACAGCACAACACAACACAACACAACACAGCATAGCACAACACAACACAACACAACAGAACACAGCACAACACAACACAGCACAACACAGCACAACACAACAGAACACAACACAGCAGAGCACAACACAGCACAACACAACACAACACAGCACAACACAACACAACAAAACACAGCACAACACAGCACAGCAAAACTCAGCACAGCACAGCATAACACAGCAGAATACAACACAACACAACACAACACAGCATAACACAGCACAGTACAACACAGCACAGCACAACACAACACAACACAGCACAGCGCAACACTACACAGCACCGCAAAACACAGCACAACACAACACAGCACAGCACAGCACAACCCAACACAGCACAACACAACACAGCACAAATCAACACAGCACAACACAACACAACACAGCACAGCACAACAGGATACAACAGCACAACACAACACAACACAGCACAGCACAACACAGCACAGCACAACACAGCACAACTCAACGCAAAACAGCACAACACAACACAAGACAAGGCAACACAACACAACAAAGCACAACACAACACAGCACATCAGCTCAGCACAACACAACACAACACAGCACAACACAACACAGCGCAACACAGCACAACACAACACAAGACAACACAACACAACACAACACAACACAGCACAACACAACAGAAGACAACACAGCAGAGCACAACACAGCACAACACAACATAACACAGCAGAACACAACACAACAAAACACAGCACAACACAGCACAGCACAACTCAGCACAGCACAACATAACACAGCAGAATACAACACAACACAACACAGCATAACACAGCACAGTACAACACAGCACAGCACAACACAACACAACACAGCACAGCGCAACACTACACAGCACCGCAAAACACAGCACAACACAACACAGCACAGCACAGCACAACCCAACACATCACAAAACAACACAGCACAAATCAACACAGCACAACACAACACAGCACAGCACAACAGGACACAACAGCACAACACAACACAGCACAGCACAGCACAACCCAACACAGCACAACACAACACAGCACAAATCAACACAGCACAACACAACACAACACAGCACAGCACAACAGGACACAACAGCACAACACAACACAACAAAGCACAACACAGGACAACACAACAAAACACAGCACAACACAGCACAGCACAACACAACACAGCACAGCACAACACAGGACAACACAACAAAACACAGCACAACACAGCTCAGCACAACACAGCACAACACAACACAACACAACACAGCACAGCACAACAGGACACTACAGCACAAAACAACACAACACAGCACAGCACAGCACAACACAGCACAACACAGCACAGCACAAAAAAGCACAACACAGCACAACACAACTCAACACAACACAGCACAAAACAACACAGCACAGCACAACAGCACAAAACAACACAACACAACACAGCACAACACAGCACAGCACACCACAGCATAGCACAGCACAACACAACAAAGCATAGCACAGCACAACACAGCACAACACAGCACAGCACAACACAACACAGCACAGCACAGCAAAATACAGCACAACACAACACAACACAACACAGCATAGCACAACACAACACAACACAACAGAACACAGCACAACACAACACAGCACAACACAGCACAACACAACAGAACACAACACAGCAGAGCACAACACAGCACAACACAACACAACACAACACAACACAACAAAACACAGCACAACACAGCACAGCAAAACTCAGCACAGCACAGCATAACACAGCAGAATACAACACAACACAACACAACACAGCATAACACAGCACAGTACAACACAGCACAGCACAACACAACACAACACAGCACAGCGCAACACTACACAGCACCGCAAAACACAGCACAACACAACACAGCACAGCACAGCACAACCCAACACAGCACAACACAACACAGCACAAATCAACACAGCACAACACAACACAACACAGCACAGCACAACAGGATACAACAGCACAACACAACACAACACAGCACAGCACAACACAGCACAGCACAACACAGCACAACTCAAAGCAAAACAGCACAACACAACACAAGAAAAGGCAACACAACACAACAAAGCACAACACAACACAGCACATCAGCTCAGCACAACACAACACATCACAGCACAACACAACACAGCGCAACACAGCACAACACAACACAAGACAACACAACACAACACAACACAACACAACACAGCACAACACAACAGAAGACAACACAGCAGAGCACAACACAGCACAACACAACATAACACAGCAGAACACAACACAACAAAACACAGCACAACACAGCACAGCACAACTCAGCACAGCACAACATAACACAGCAGAATACAACACAACACAACACAGCATAACACAGCACAGTACAACACAGCACAGCACAACACAACACAACACAGCACAGCGCAACACTACACAGCACCGCAAAACACAGCACAACACAACACAGCACAGCACAGCACAACCCAACACATCACAAAACAACACAGCACAAATCAACACAGCACAACACAACACAGCACAGCACAACAGGACACAACAGCACAACACAACACAGCACAGCACAGCACAACCCAACACAGCACAACACAACACAGCACAAATCAACACAGCACAACACAACACAACACAGCACAGCACAACAGGACACAACAGCACAACACAACACAACACAGCACAGCACAACACAGCACAGCACAACACAACGCAACACAGCGCAAAACAGCACAACACAACACAAGACAAGGCAACACAACACAACACAGCACAAAACAACACAGCACATCAGCTCAGCACAACACAACACAACACAGAACAACACAGCACAGCGCAACACAGCACAACACAACACAAGACAAGATAACACAACACAACGCAACACAGCGCAACACAGCACAACGTAACACAACACAACACAAGACAACACAACAAAACATAGCACAACACAACACAGCGCAACACAGCACAACACAACACAAGACAACACAACACAAGACCACACAACACAGCACAGCACAGCACAATACAACAGCACAATACAGCACAACACAACACAAGACAGCACAAGACAGCACAGCACAACACAGCACAGCACAACACAACACAGCACAGCACAGCAAAATACAGCACAACACAACAGAACACAGCACAGCACAGCACAACACAAAACAGCACAACACAACACAGCACAGCACAACACAGGACAACACAACAAAACACAGCACAACACAGCTCAGCACAACACAGCACAACACAACACAACACAGCACAGCACAACAGGACACTACAGCACAAAACAACACAACACAGCACAGCACAGCACAACACAACACAGCACAGCACAAACAAGCACAACACAGCACAACACAACTCAACACAACACAGCACAAAACAACACAGCACAGCACAACAGCACAAAACAACACAACACAACACAACACAACACAGCACAGCACAACACAGCATAGCACAGCACAACACAACACAGCATAGCACAGCACAACACAGCACAACACAACACAACACAGTGCAACACAACACAACGCAACACAGCACAACACAACACAAGACAACACAAGACAACACAACACAGCACAACACAGCACAACACAGCACAGCACAACACAGCATAGCACAGCACAACACAACACAGCATAGCACAGCACAACACAACAAAACACAGCACAACACAGCACAGCACAACTCAGCACAGCACAGCATAACACAGCAGAATACAACACAACACAACACAACACAGCATAACACAGCACAGTACAACACAGCACAGCACAACACAACACAACACAGCACAGCGCAACACTACACAGCACTGCAAAACACAGCACAACACAACACAGCACAGCACAGCACAACCCAACACAGCACAACACAACACAGCACAAATCAACAAAGCACAACACAACACAACACAGCACAGCACAACAGGACACAACAGCAGAACACAGCACAGCACAACACAGCACAGCACAACACAGCACAACACAGCGCAAAACAGCACAACACAACACAAGACAAGGCTACACAACACAACACAGCACAACACAACACAGCACATCAGCTCAGCACAACACAACACAACACAGCACAACACAACACAGCGCAACACAGCACAACACAACACAAGACAACACAACACAACACAATGCAACACAGCGCAACACAGCACAACATAACACAACACAACACAAGACAACACAACAAAACACAGCACAACACAACATAGCGCAACACAGCACAACACTGCACAAGA
This sequence comes from Somniosus microcephalus, assembly GCF_052327205.1. Classification (NCBI taxonomy): domain Eukaryota; kingdom Metazoa; phylum Chordata; class Chondrichthyes; order Squaliformes; family Somniosidae; genus Somniosus; species Somniosus microcephalus. The sequence continues at coordinate 65,849,339 of NC_141010.1, read as the reverse complement.
CAACACAACACAAGACAACACAACACAGCACAACACAGCACAACACAACAGCACAACACAACACAACACAGCACAACACAACACTACACAACACAGCATAGCACAACACAACACAACACAACAGAACACAGCACAACACAACACAGCACAACACAGCACAACACATCAGAAGACAACACAGCAGAGCACAACACAGCACAGCACAACTCAGCACAGCACAACATAACACAGCAGAATACAACACAACATAACACAACACAGCATAACACAGCACAGTACAACACAGCACAGCACAACACAACACAACACAGCACAGCGCAACACTACACAGCACCGCAAAACACAGCACAACACAACACAGCACAGCACAGCACAACCCAACACAGCACAACACAACACAGCACAAATCAACACAGCACAACACAACACAACACAGCACAGCACAACAGGACACAACAGCACAACACAACACAGCACAGCACAGCACAACCCAACACAGCACAACACAACACAGCACAGTGCAACACAGCACAAAACAGCACAACACAACACAAGACAAGGCAACACAACACAGCACAAAACAACACAGCACATCAGCTCAGCACAACAAAACACAACACAGCACAACACAACACAAGACAAGACAACACAACACAACGCAACACAGCGCAACACAGCACAACATAACACAACACAACACAAGACAACACAACAAAACACAGCACAACACAACACAGCGCAACACAGCACAACACAACACAAGACAACACAACACAAGACAACACAACACAGCACAGCACAGCACAATACAACAGCACAATACAGCACAACACAACACAACACAGCACAAGACAGCACAGCACAACACAGCAGAGCACAGCACAACACAACACAGCACAGCACAGCAAAATACAGCACAACACAACAGAACACAGCACAGCACAGCACAACACAAAACAGCACAACACAACACAGCATAGCACAACACAGGACAACACAACAAAACACAGCACAACACAGCTCAGCACAACACAGCACAACACAACACAACACAGCACAGCACAACAGGACACTACAGCACAAAACAACATAACACAGCACAGCACAGCACAACACAGCACAGCACAACACAGCACAGCACAAAAAAGCACAACACAGCACAACACAACTCAACACAACACAGCACAAAACAACACAGCACAGCACAACAGCACAAAACAACACAACACAACACAGCACAACACAGCACAGCACAACACAGCATAGCACAGCACAACACAACACAGCATAGCACAGCACAACACAGCACAACACAGCACAACACAACACAAGGCAACACAAGAGAACACAGCACAACACAGCACAACACAGCACAGCACAACACAGCATAGCACAGCACAACACAACACAGCATAGCACAGCACAAAACAGCACAACACAACACAACACAGCGCAACACAACACAGCGCAACAACACAACACAAGACAATACAAGACAACACAACACAGCACAACACAGCACAACACAGCACAACACAACACAACACAACACAGCACAACACAGCACAACAGCTCAGCACAAAACAACACAGCACAACACAACACAACACAGCGCAACACATCATAAAACAACACAACACAACACAACACAAGACAGCACAACACAAGACAACACAACACAGCACAACACAACACAGCGCAACACAGCACAACACAACACAAGACAACACATCACAGCACAGCGCAACAGGACACAACAGCACAACACAACACAACACAGCACAGCACAGCACAACACAGCACAGCACAACACAGCGCAACACAGCGCAAAACAGCACAAGACAGCACAAGACAAGGCAACACAACACAACACAGCACAACACAACACAGCACATCAGCTCAGCACAACACAACACAACACAGCACAACACAACACAGCGCAACACAGCACAACACAACACAAGACAACACAATACAACACAACACAGCACAACACAGCACAACCCAACACAACACAAGATAACACAACAAAACACAGCACAACACAACACAGCACAACACAACACAACACAACACAAGACAACACAACACAGCACAGCACAGCACAACACAACAGCACAATACAGCACAAAACAACACAACACAGCACAACACAGCACAGCACAACACAGCACAGCACAACACAACACAGCACAACACAACACAACACAGCACAACACAACACAGCGCAACACAACACAAGAAAACACAATACAACACAACACAGCGCAACACAGGACAACACAACACAACACAACACAAGACAACACAACAAAACACAGCACAACCCAACACAGCACAACACAAAACAACACAGCTCAACACAGCACAATACAACACAACACAACACAGCATAACACAGCACAGCACAACACAGCACAACAGAACACAACACAGCACAGCGCAACACTACACAGCACGGCAAAACACAGCACAACACAACACAGAACAGCACAGCACAACCCAACACAGTACAACACAACACAGCACAACTCAACACAGCACAACACAACAAAACACAGCACAGCGCAACAGGACACAACAGCACAACACAACACAACACAGCACAGCACAGCACAACACAGCGCAACACAGCGCAAAACAGCACAAGACAGCTCAAGACAAGGCAACACAACACAACACAGCACAACACAACACAGCACATCAGCTCAGCACAACACAACACAACACAGCACAACACAACACAGCGCAACACAGCACAACACAACACAACACAACACAACACAACACAACAAAACACAGCACAACACAACACAGCACAACACAACACAACACAACACAAGACAACACAACACAGCACAGCACAGCACAACACAACAGCACAATACAGCACAACACAACACAACACAGCACAGCACAACACAGCACAGCACAACACAACACAGCACAGCACAGCAAAATACAGCACAACACAACACTACACAACACAGCACAGCACAGCACAACACAAAACAGCACAACACAACACAGCACAACACAGCACAGCAGTACACAGGACAACACAACAAAACACAGCACAAAACAGCTCAGCACAGCAAAGCACAACACAGCAGAACACAACACAACACAACGCAACACAGCACAGCACAACACATCACAGTACAACACAACACAGCACAGCACAGCACAACACCGCAGAACACAACACAACACAACACAGCACAGCACAGTACAACACAACACAGCACAGCACAGCACAGCACAACACAGCACAACACAACACAAAACAGCACAGCGCAACACAACACAGCACCACAAAACACATCACAACACAACACTGCACAGCACAGCACAACCCAACACAGCACAACACAACACAACACAACTCAGCACATCACAACACAACACTGCACAGCACAGCACAACACAACACAGCACAACACAACACAACACAGCACAGCACAGCAAAACACAGCACAGCACAACACAATACAACACATCACAGCATAGCACAACACAGCACAACACAAAACAACACAGCACAGCACAACAGCACGAACCAACATAACACAACACAGCACAGCACAACACAGCATAGCACAGCATAACACAACACAACACAGCACAACACAATACAACACAGCACAGCACAGCCCATCACAACACAACACAGCACAAAGTAACACAGCACAACACAGCACAGCACAAAACAACATAGCACAGCACAACACAGCACAACACAACACAGCACAACACAACACAGCACAACACAACACAACACAGCACAACACAACACAGCACAGCACAGCACAGCACAACACAGCACAACACAGCACAGCACAGCACAACACAGCACAACACAGCACAACACAGCACAGCACAACACAGCACAGCACAACACAACACAACACAACATAACACAACACAACACAGCGTAACACAACACAACACAACACAGCACAACACAACAAAGCACAACACAGCACAACACAACACAGCACAAAACAACACAGCACAGCACAACACAACAAACACAGCACAACACAAAACAGCAGAACACAACACAACACAGCACAGCTCAACACAACACAGCACAACACAACACAACACAGCACAACACAACACACCACAGCACAGCAAAACACAGCACAACACAGCACAGCACAACAAAGCACAACACAACACAGCACAACAGAGCACAACACAGCACAGCACAACACAGCACAACACAACACAGCACAGCACAACACAACACAACACAACATAACACAACACAACACAGCGTAACACAACACAACACAACACAACACAACACAGCACAACACAACAAAGCACAACACAGCACAACACAACACAGCACAAAACAACACAGCACAGCACAACACAACACAGCACAAAACAACACAGCACAGCACAACACAACAAACACAGCACAACACAAAACAGCAGAACACAACACAACACAACACAACACAGCACAACACAACACACCACAGCACAGCAAAACACAGCACAACACAGCACAGCACAACAAAGCACAACACAACACAGCACAACAGAGCACAACACAGCACAGCACAACACAGCACAACACAACACAGCACAACACAGCACAGCACAGCACAACACAGCACAACACAACAGAGCACAAAACAACACAACACAGCACAACACAGCACAGCACAGCACAAAACAACACAGCACAAAACAGCACAGCACAACACAGCACAGCACAACAGAACACAACACAACATAACACAACACAACACAACACAGCATAACACAACACAGCATAACACAACACCGCACAACACAACACAGCACAACAAAGCACAGCACAACACAACACAACACAGCACAGCATAACACAGCACAACACAACACAACACAGCAAAACACAACACAGCACAACACAGCACAGCACAACACAACACAACACAGCACAGCATAAAACAACACAAAACAACACAACAAAACACAGCACAACACAAAACAGCAGAACACAACACAACACAGCATAACACAGCATAGCACAACACAACACAACACAGCACATTACAACACAACACAACACAGCACATTACAACACAACACATCACAGCACAGCACAGCACAACACAGCACAACACAGCACAACACATCTCAACACAGGACAACACAACACAACACAGCACAACACAACACAACACAGCACAACACAACACAGCACAGCAGAACACAGAACAGCACAACACAAAACAGCACAGCACAACATAGCACAGCACAGCACAACACAGCACAACACAACATAACATAACATAACACAACACAACACAACACAACACAGCACAACACAACACAACACAGCACAACACAACACAGCACAACACAACACAGCACAGCACAACACAGCACAGCACAGCACAGCACAACACAACACAGCATAGCACAACACAGCACAACACAGCACACCACAGCACAACACAGCACAACACAACACAACACAGCACAGCACAACACAGCACAGCACAACACAACACAGCACAACACAATGCAACACAATACAGCACAGCACAACACAACACAGCAGAACACAGCACAGCACAACACAACACAGCACAGCACAACACAGCACAACACAACAAAGCACAACAGAACACAGCACAACACAGCACAGCACAACACAGCAGAACACAACACAGCACAGCACAGCACAACACAGCACAGCACAACACAGCACAACACAGCACAACATAGCACAACACAGCACAACACAGCACAGCACAACACAACACAGCACAGCAAAACACAACACAATACAACACAGAACAACACAGCAGAGCACAACACAGCACAACACAACACAACACAGCACAACACAACACAGAACAGCACAACACAATACAACACAGCACAGCACAGCACAACACAGCATAACACAAAACAACACAGCACAGCACAACAGCACAAACCAACATAACACAACACAGCACAGCACAACACAGCATAGCACAGCACAACACAACACAACACAACACAGCATAGCACAGCGCAACACAGCACAACACAACACAACACAGCGCAACACAGCACAACACAACACAAGACAACGCAAGACAACACAAGACAAAACAACACAGCACAACACAGCACAACACAACACAACACACCACAGCACAACAGCTCAGCACAACATAACACAGCACAACACAACACAACACAACACAACACAACAAAGCGCAACACAGCACAACACAACACAGCATAACACAACACAAGACAACACAACACAGCGCAACACAGCAAAACACAACAAAAGACAACAAAACACAACACAGCAGAACACAGCACAGCACAACACAACAACACAACACAACACAGCACAACACAGCACAGCACAACACAGCACAGCACAACACAGCACAGCACAGTAAAATACAGCACAACACAACACAACACAGCACAGCACAACACAACACAGCACAGCACAACACAAAACAGCACAACACAACACAGCACAACACAGCACAACACAGCACAGCACAACACAACACAGCACAGCGCAACACAACACAGCACAACACAACACAACACAGGACAACACAGCACAGCACAACACAACACAGCACAGCACAACACAGCACAGCACAGTAAAATACAGCACAACACAACACAACACAGCACAGCACAACACAACACAGCACAGCACAACACAAAACAGCACAACACAACACAGCACAACACAGCACAACACAGCACAGCACAACACAACACAGCACAGCGCAACACAACACAGCACAACACAACACAACACAGGACAACACAGCACAGCACAACACAACACAGCACAGCACAACACAGCACAACACAACACAACACAGCACAACACAGCACAAAACAGCACAACACAACACAGCACAGCACAGCACAGGACAACACAACACAGCACAGCACAACACAGCACAACACAACACAACACAGCACAACACAACACAACACAGCACAACACAGCACAACACAGCACAACACAACACAGCACAACACAGCACAGCACAACACAACACAGCACAGCACAACACAGCACAGCACAACACAACACAGCACAACACAACACAACACAGCACAACACAGCACAACACAACACAGTACAACACAGCACAGCACAACACAACACAGCACAGCACATCACAGCAGAACACAATACAACACAGCACAACACAACACAGCACAGCACAACACAGCACTGCACAGTACAACACAGCACAACGCAACACAGCACAACACAACACAACACAGCACAGCACAACACAACACAGCACAACACAGCACAACACAGTACAACACAGCACAGCACAACACAGCACAACACTACACAGCACAACACAACACAGCACAACACAGCACAGCACAACACAACACAGCACAACACAGCACAGCACAGCACAACACAGCACAACACAACACAGCACAACACAACACAGCACAACACAGCACAACACAACACAACACAGCACAGCACAACAAAGCACAGCACAGCACAACACAGCACAGCACAACACAGCACAATACAACACAACACAGCACAACACAGCACAACACAGCACAACACAGCACAGCACAACACAACACAGCACAGCACAACACAACACAACACAACACAGCACAACACAGCAGAACACAACACAACACAACACAGCACAACATAGCACAACACAACACAGCACAACACAACACAACACAGCACAGCACAGCAAAACACAGCACAGCACAACACAATACAACACATCACAGCACAGCACAACACAGCACAACACAAAACAACACAGCACAGCACAACAGCACGAACCAACATAACACAACACAGCACAGCACAACACAGCATAGCACATCACAACACAACACAACACAGCACAACACAATACAACACAGCACAGCACAGCCCATCACAACACAACACAGCACAAAGGAACACAGCACAACACAACACAGCACAACACAACACAGCACAGCACAACACAGCACAACACAACACAGCACAACACAACACAGCACAACACAACACAACACAGCACAACACAACACAGCACAGCATAGCACAGCACAACACAGCACAACACAATACAGCACAGCACAACACAGCACAACACAGCACAACACAGCACAGCACAACACAGCACAGCACAACACAACACAACACAACATAACACAACACAACACAGCGTAACACAACACAACACAACACAACACAGCACAACACAACAAAGCACAACACAGCACAACACAACACAGCTCAAAACAACACAGCACAGCACAACACAACAAACACAGCACAACACAAAACAGCAGAACACAACACAACACAGCACAGCTCAACACAACACAGCACAACACAACACAACACAACACAGCACAACACAACACACCACAGCACAGCAAAACACAGCACAACACAGCACAGCACAACAAAGCACAACACAACACAGCACAACAGAGCACAACACAGCACAGCACAACACAACACAGCACAACACAGCACAGCACAGCACAACACAGCACAACACAACAGAGCACAAAACAACACAACACAGCACAACACAGCACAGCACAGCACAAAACAACACAGCACAAAACAGCACAGCACAACACAGCACAGCACAACACAACACAACACAACATAACACAACACAACACAACACAGCATAACACAACACAGCATAACACAAAACAGCACAACACAACACAGCACAACAAAGCACAGCACAACACAATACAACACAGCACAGCATAACACAACACAACACAACACAACACAGCAAAACTCAACACAGCACAACACAGCACAGCACAACACAACACAACACAGCACAGCATAAAACAACACAAAACAACACAACAAAACACAGCACAACACAAAACAGCAGAACACAACACAACACTGCACAACACAACACAACACAGCACAGCACAACACAACACAACACAGCACATTACAACACAACACAACACAGCACATTACAACACAACACATCACAGCACAGCACAGCACAACACAGCACAACACAGCACAACACAGCACATCTCAACACAGGACAACACAACACAACACAGCACAACACAACACAACACAGCACAACACAACACAGCACAGCACAACACAGCACAGCACAACACAAAACAGCACAGCACAACATAGCACAGCACAGCACAATACAGCACAACACAACATAACATAACATAACACAACACAACACAACACAACACAGCACAACACAACACAACACAGCACAACACAACACAGCACAGCACAACACAGCACAGCACAGCACAGCACAGCACAACACAACACAGCTCAAAACAACACAGCACAGCACAACACAACAAACACAGCACAACACAAAACAGCAGAACACAACACAACACAGCACAGCTCAACACAACACAGCACAACACAACACAACACAGCACAACACAACACACCACAGCACAGCAAAACACAGCACAACACAGCACAGCACAACAAAGCACAACAGAACACAGCACAACAGAGCACAACACAGCACAACACAACACAGCTCAAAACAACACAGCACAGCACAACACAACAAACACAGCACAACACAAAACAGCAGAACACAACACAACACAGCACAGCTCAACACAACACAGCACAACACAACACAACACAGCACAACACAACACACCACAGCACAGCAAAACACAGCACAACACAGCACAGCACAACAAAGCACAACACAACACAGCACAACAGAGCACAACACAGCACAGCACAACACAACACAGCACAACACAGCACAGCACAGCACAACACAGCACAACACAACAGAGCACAAAACAACACAACACAGCACAGCACAGCACAAAACAACACAGCACAAAACAGCACAGCACAACACAGCACAGCACAACACAACACAACACAACATAACACAACACAACACAACACAGCATAACACAACACAGCATAACACAACACAGCACAACACAACACAGCACAACAAAGCACAGCACAACACAATACAACACAGCACAGCATAACACAACACAACACAACACAACACAGCAAAACACAACACAGCACAACACAGCACAGCACAACACAACACAACACAGCACAGCATAAAACAACACAAAACAACACAACAAAACACAGCACAACACAAAACAGCAGAACACAACACAACACTGCACAACACAACACAACACAGCACAGCACAACACAACACAACACAGCACATTACAACACAACACAACACAGCACATTACAACACAACACATCACAGCACAGCACAGCACAACACAGCACAACACAGCACATCTCAACACAGGACAACACAACACAACACAGCACAACACAACACAACACAGCACAACACAACACAGCACAGCACAACACAGCACAGCACAACACAAAACAGCACAGCACAACATAGCACAGCACAGCACAATACAGCACAACACAACATAACACAACACAACACAACACAACACAGCACAACACAACACAACACAGCACAACACAACACAGCACAGCACAACACAGCACAGCACAGCACAGCACAGCACAACACAACACAGCATAGCACAACACAGCACAACACAGCACACCACAGCACAACACAGCACAACACAACACAACACAGCACAGCACAACACAGCACAGCACAACACAACACAGCACAACACAATACAACACAACACAACACAGCACAACACAGCACAGCACAACACAACACAACACAGCACAGCACAACACAGCACAACACAACACAACGCAGCACAACACAGCACAACACAACACAACACAGCACAACAGAGCACAGCACAACACAGCACAACACAACACAGCACAACACAGCACAACACAACACAGCACAGCACAGCACAGCACTGCACAGCACAACACAGCACAACACAACACAGCACAACACAGCACAACACAACACAGCACAGCACAGCACTGCACAGCACAACACAGCACAACACAACACAGCACAACACAGCACAACACAACACAACACAGCACAACACAACACAGCACAGCACAGTACAGCACAAATCAACACAGCACAACGCAGCACAACACAACACAGCACAACACAACACAGCACAACACAGCACAGCACAGCACAACACAGCACAACACAGCACAGCACAACACAACACAGCACAGCACAACACAGCACAACACAACACAGCACAAAACAACACAGCACAACACAGCACAGCACAACACATCACAGCACAACACAACACAACACAGCACAACACAACACAGCACAGCACAGCACAACACAGCACAGCACAACACAACACAACACAGCACAACACAACACAACACAGCATAGCAGAGCGCAACACAGCACAACACAACACAACACAACACAGCGCAACACAGCACAACACAACAAAAGCCAACACAAGACAACACAAGACAACACAACACAGCACAACACAGCACAGCACAACACAACACAACATAACACAACACAACACAGCATAACACAGCACAACACAACACAGCACAATACAACACAGCGCAACACAGCACAACACAACACAGCACAATACAGCACAACACAGCACAACACAGCACAAGACAACACAACACAAGACAACACAGCACAACACAGCACAGCACAACACAACAGCACAACACAACACAACACAGCACAACACAGCACAGCACAACAAAGCACAGCACAACACAACACAGCACAGCACAGCAAAATACAGCACAACACAACACAACACAGCACAGCAAAACACAACACAGCACAGCACAACACAAAACAGCACAACACAACACAGCACAACACAGCACAACACAGCACAGCACAACCCAGCACTGCACAGCACAACACAGCACAATACAATACAGCACAACACAGCACAACACAGCACAGCACAACACAACACAGCACAAAAGAGCACAGCACAGCATAACACAGCACAACACAACACAGCACAACACAACACAGCACAACACAGCACAACACAAAACAACACAGCACAGCACAACACAGCACAGCACAGCACAACACAGCACAGCACAACATAGCACAACACAACACAACACAGCACAACACAGCACAACACAGCACAACACAGCACAGCACAACACAACACAGCACAGCACAACACAACACAACACAACACAGCAGAACACAACACAACACAACACAGCACAGCACAGCAAAACACAGAACAGCACAACACAATACAACACATCACAGCATAGCACAACACAGCACAACACAAAACAACACAGCACAGCACAACAGCACGAACCAACATAACACAACACAGCACAGCACAACACAGCATTGCACAGCATAACACAACACATCACAGCATAGCACAACACAGCACAACAGAACACAGCACAACGCAACACAGCACAACACAGCACAACACAACACAACACAGCACAGCACAACACAGCACAGCACAGCACAACACAGCACAGCACAACACAGCACAACACAACACAACACAGCACAACACAGCACAACACAGCACAACACAGCACAGCACAACACAACACAGCACAGCACAACACAACACAACACAACACAGCACAACACAGCAGAACACAACACAACACAACACAACACAGCACAACATAGCAAAGCACAACACAGCACAACACAACACAACACAGCACAGCACAGCAAAACACAGCACAGCACAACACAATACAACACATCACAGCATAGCACAACACAGCACAACACAAAACAACACAGCACAGCACAACAGCACGAACCAACATAACACAACACAGCACAGCACAACACAGCATATCACAGCATAACACAACACAACACAGCACAACACAATACAACACAGCACAGCACAGCCCATCACAACACAACAAAGCACAAAGTAACACAGCACAACACAGCACAGCACAACACAACACAGCACAGCACAACACAGCACAACACAACACAGCACAACACAACACAGCGCAACACAACACAACACAGCACAACACAACACAGCACAGCACAGCACAACACAGCACAACACAACACAGCACAGCACAACACAGCACAAGACAGCACAACACAGCACAGCACAACACAGCACAGCACAACACAACACAACACAACATAACACAACACAACACAGCGTAACACAACACAACACAACACAACACAGCACAACACAACAAAGCACAACACAGCACAGCACAACACAGCACAAAACAACACAGCACAGCACAACACAACAAACACAGCACAACACAAAACAGCAGAACACAACACAACACAGCACAGCTCAACACAACACAGCACAACACAACACAACACAGCACAACACAACACACCACAGCACAGCAAAACACAGCACAACACAGCACAGCACAACAAAGCACAACACAACACAGCACAACGGAGCACAACACAGCACAGCACAACACAGCACAACACAACACAGCACAACACAGCACAGCACAGCACAACACAGCACAACACAACAGAGCACAAAACAACACAACACATCACAACACAGCACAGCACAGCACAAAACAACACAGAACAAAACAGCACAGCACAATACAGCACAGCACAACACAACACAACACAACATAACACAACACAACACAACACAGCATAACACAACACAGCATAACACAACACAGCACAACACAACACAGCACAACAAAGCACAGCACAACACAACACAACACAGCACAGCATAACACAACACAACACAACACAACACAGCAAAACACAACACAGCACAACACAGCACAGCACAACACAACACAACACAGCACAGCATAAAACAACACAAAACAACACAACAAAACACAGCACAACACAAAACAGCAGAACACAACACAACACAGCACAACACAACACAACACAGCACAGCACAACACAACACAACACAGCACATTACAACACAACACAACACAGCACATTACAACACAACACATCACAGCACAGCACAGCACAACACAGCAAAACACAGCACAACACAGCACATCTCAACACAGGACAACACAACACAACACAGCACAACACAACACAACACAGCACAACACAACACAGCACAGCACAACACAGCACAGCACAACACAAAAGAGCACAGCACAACATAGCACAGCACAGCAGAACACAGCACAACACAACATTACATAACATAACACAACACAACACAACACAGCAAAACACAACACAACACAGCACAACACAACACAGCACAACACAACACAGCACAGTACAACACAGCACAGCACAGCACAGCACAACACAACACAGCATAGCACAACACAGCACAAAACAGCATACCACAGCACAACACAGCACAACACAACACAACACAGCACAGCACAACACAGCACAGCACAACACAACACAGCACAACACAATACAACACAACACAACACAGCACAACACAGCACAGCACAGCACAACACAACACATCACAGCACAACACAGCACAACACAACACAACGCAGCACAACTCAGCACAACACAACACAACACAGCACAACACAGCACAGCACAACACAACACAGCACAGCACAACACATCACAACATAACACAACACAGCACAGCACAACACAGCACAGCACAGCACAGCACTGCACAGCACAACACAGCAGAACACAACACAGCACAACACAGCACAACACAACACAGCACAGCACAGCACAGCACTGCACAGCACAACACAGCACAACACAACACAGCACAACACAGCACAACACAACACAACACAGCACAACACAACACAGCACAGCACAGCACAGCACAAATCAACACAGCACAACGCAGCACAACACAACACAGCACAACACAACACAGCACAACACAGCACAGCACAGCACAACACAGCACAACACAGCACAGCACAACACAACACAGCACAGCACAACACAGCACAACACAACACAGCACAACACAACACAGCACAACACAGCACAGCACAACACATCACAGCACAACACAACACAACACAGCACAACACAACACAGCACAGCACAGCACAACATAGCACAGCACAACACAACACAACACAGCACAACACAACACAACACAGCATAGCAGAGCGCAACAAAGCACAACACAACACAACACAACACAGCGCAACACAGCACAACACAACACAAGACAACACAAGACAACACAAGACAACACAACACAGCATAACACAGCACAACACAACACAGCACAATACAACACAGCGCAACACAGCACAACACAACACAGCACAATACAGCACAACACAGCACAACACAGCACAAGACAACACAACACAAGACAACACAGCACAACACAGCACAGCACAACACAACAGCACAACACAACACAACACAGCACAACACAGCACAGCACAACAAAGCACAGCACAACACAACACAGCACAGCACAGCAAAATACAGCACAACACAACACAACACAGCACAGCAAAACACAACACAGCACAGCACAACACAAAACAGCACAACACAACACAGCACAACACAGCACAACACAGCACTGCACAGCACAACACAGCACAATACAACACAGCACAACACAGCACAACACAACACAACACAACACAGCACAACACAACACAGCACAACACAGCACAGCACAGCACAACACAACACAGCACAACACAACACAGCACAACACAGCACAGCACAACACAACACAGCAGAACACAGCACAGCACAACACAACACAGCACAGCACAACACAGCACAACACAACACAGCACAACACAACACAGCACAAAACAGCACAGCACAACACAACACAACACAGCAGAACACAACACAGCACAGCACAGCACAACACAGCACAGCACAGCACAGCACAACACAACACAACATAGCACAACGCAGCACAACACAGCACAGCACAACACAACACAACACAGCACAGCACAACACAACACAACACAACACAACACAACACAGAACAACATAGCACAACACAACACAGCACAACACAACACAACACAGCACAGCACAGCACAACACAGCACAGCACAACACAATACAACACAGCACAGCACAGCACAACACAGCAGAACACAAAACAACACAGCACAGCACAACAGCACAAACCAACATAACACAACACAGCACAGCACAACACAGCATAGCACAGCACAACACAACACAACACAACACAGCATAGCACAGCGCAACACAGCACAACACAACACAGCGCAACACAGCACAACACAACACAAGACAACGCAAGACAACACAAGACAACACAACACAGCACAACACAGCACAACACAACACAACACACCACAGCACAACAGCTCAGCACAACATAACACAGCACAACACAACACAACACAACACAACACAACAAAGCGCAACACAGCACAACACAACACAGCATAACACAACACAAGACAACACAACACAGCGCAACACAGTACAACACAACACAAGACAACACAAGACAACACAGCAGAACACAGCACAGCACAACACAACAGCACAACACAACACAACACAGCACAACACAGCACAGCACAACACAGCACAGCACAACACATCACAGCACAGCACAGCAAAATACAGCACAACACAACACAACACAGCACAGCACAACACAACACAGCACAGCACAACACAAAACAGCACAACACAACACAGCACAACACAGCACAACACAGCACAGCACAACACAACACAGCACAGCGCAACACAACACAGCACAACACAACACAACACAGCACAACAAAGCACAGCACAGCACAACACAACACAGCACAGCACAACACAGCACAACACAACACAACACAGCACAACACAGCACAGCACAACACAACACAGCATAACACAGCACAACACAACACAACACAGCACAACACAACACAGCACAGCACAACACAGCACTGCACAGTACAACACAGCACAACACAACACAGCACAACACAACACAACACAACACAGCACAACAAAACACAGCACAACACAGCACAACACAATACAACACAGCACAGCACAACACAGCACAACATTACACAGCACAACACAACACAGCACAACACAGCACAGCACAACACAACACAGCACAACACAGCACAGCACAGCACAACACAGCACAACACAAGACAGCACAACTCAGCACAGCACAACACAACAGCACAACACAACACAACACAGCACAACACAGCACAACACAACACAGCACAGCACAACACAACACAGCACAGCACAGCAAAATACAGCACAACACAACACAACACAGCACAGCACAACACAACACAGCACATCACAACACAAAACAGCACAGCACAACACAACACAGCACAGCACAACACAACACAGCACAGCACAAAACAGCACAACACAGCACAGCACAACACAACACAGCACAGCACAACACAGCACAACACAACACAGCACAACACAACACAGCACAACACAGCACAGCACAACACATCACAGCACAACACAACACAACACAGCACAGCACAGCACAACATAGCACAGCACAACACAACACAACACAGCACAACACAACACAACACAGCATAGCAGAGCGCAACAAAGCACAACACAACACAACACAACACAGCGCAACACAGCACAACACAACACAAGACAACACAAGACAACACAAGACAACACAACACAGCATAACACAGCACAACACAACACAGCACAATACAACACAGCGCAACACAGCACAACACAACACAGCACAATACAGCACAACACAGCACAACACAGCACAAGACAACACAACACAAGACAACACAGCACAACACAGCACAGCACAACACAACAGCACAACACAACACAACACAGCACAACACAGCACAGCACAACAAAGCACAGCACAACACAACACAGCACAGCACAGCAAAATACAGCACAACACAACACAACACAGCACAGCAAAACACAACACAGCACAGCACAACACAAAACAGCACAACACAACACAGCACAACACAGCACAACACAGCACTGCACAGCACAACACAGCACAATACAATACAGCACAACACAGCACAACACAACACAACACAACACAACACAGCACAACACAACACAGCACAACACAGCACAGCACAACACAACACAGCACAGCACAGCACAACACAACACAGCACAACACAACACAGCACAACACAGCACAGCACAACACAACACAGCAGAACACAGCACAGCACAACACAACACAGCACAGCACAACACAGCACAACACAACACAGCACAACACAACACAGCACAAAACAGCACAGCACAACACAACACAACACAGCAGAACACAACACAGCACAGCACAGCACAACACAGCACAGCACAGCACAGCACAACACAACACAACATAGCACAACGCAGCACAACACAGCACAGCACAACACAACACAACACAGCACAGCACAACACAACACAACACAACACAACACAACACAGAACAACATAGCACAACACAACACAGCACAACACAACACAACACAGCACAGCACAGCACAACACAGCACAGCACAACACAATACAACACAGCACAGCACAGCACAACACAGCAGAACACAAAACAACACAGCACAGCACAACAGCACAAACCAACATAACACAACACAGCACAGCACAACACAGCATAGCACAGCACAACACAACACAACACAACACAGCATAGCACAGCGCAACACAGCACAACACAACACAGCGCAACACAGCACAACACAACACAAGACAACGCAAGACAACACAAGACAACACAACACAGCACAACACAGCACAACACAACACAACACACCACAGCACAACAGCTCAGCACAACATAACACAGCACAACACAACACAACACAACACAACACAACAAAGCGCAACACAGCACAACACAACACAGCATAACACAACACAAGACAACACAACACAGCGCAACACAGTACAACACAACACAAGACAACACAAGACAACACAGCAGAACACAGCACAGCACAACACAACAGCACAACACAACACAACACAGCACAACACAGCACAGCACAACACAGCACAGCACAACACATCACAGCACAGCACAGCAAAATACAGCACAACACAACACAACACAGCACAGCACAACACAACACAGCACAGCACAACACAAAACAGCACAACACAACACAGCACAACACAGCACAACACAGCACAGCACAACACAACACAGCACAGCGCAACACAACACAGCACAACACAACACAACACAGCACAACAAAGCACAGCACAGCACAACACAACACAGCACAGCACAACACAGCACAACACAACACAACACAGCACAACACAGCACAGCACAACACAACACAGCATAACACAGCACAACACAACACAACACAGCACAACACAACACAGCACAGCACAACACAGCACTGCACAGTACAACACAGCACAACACAACACAGCACAACACAACACAACACAACACAGCACAACAAAACACAGCACAACACAGCACAACACAATACAACACAGCACAGCACAACACAGCACAACATTACACAGCACAACACAACACAGCACAACACAGCACAGCACAACACAACAAATCACAACACAGCACAGCACAGCACAACACAGCACAACACAAGACAGCACAACTCAGCACAGCACAACACAACAGCACAACACAACACAACACAGCACAACACAGCACAACACAACACAGCACAGCACAACACAACACAGCACAGCACAGCAAAATACAGCACAACACAACACAACACAGCACAGCACAACACAACACAGCACATCACAACACAAAACAGCACAGCACAACACAGCACAACACAGCACAACACAGCACAGCGCAACACAAAACAGCACAACACAACACAACACAACACAGCACAACACAGCACAGCACAGCACAACACAACACAGCACAGCACAACACAGCACAACACAACACAACACAGCACAACACAACACAACACAGCACAGCACAGGACAACACAACACAGCACAGCACAACACAGCACAAAACAACACAACACAGCACAACACAACACAACACAGCACAACACAGCACAACACAGCACAACACAACACAGCACAACACAGCACAGCACAACACAACACAGCACAGCACAACACAGCACAACACAACACAACACAGCACAACACAACACAGCACAGCACAACACAGCACTGCACAGTACAACACAGCACAACACAACACAGCACAACACAACACAACACAACACAGCACAACACAACACAGCACAACACAGCACAACACAATACAACACAGCACAGCACAACACAGCACAACACTACACAGCACAACACAACACAGCACAACACAGCACAGTACAACACAACACAGCACAACACAGCACAGCACAGCACAACACAGCACAACATAACACAGCACAACACAACACAGCACAACACAGCATAGCACAACACAACACAACACAGCACAACACAACACAGCACAGCACAGCACAACACAGCACAGCACAACACAGCACAACACAACACAACACAACACAGCACAACACAGCACAACACAGCACAACACAGCACAGCACAGCACAATACAACACAGCATAGCACAACACAGCACAACACAGCACACCACAGCACAACACAGCACAACACAACACAACACAGCACAGCACAACACAGCACAGCACAACACAACACAGCACAACACAATAAAACACAACACAACACAGCACAGCACAGCACAACACAACACAGCACAGCACAACACAGCACAACACAACACAACGCAACACAACACAGCACAACACAACACAACACAGCACAACACAGCACAGCACAACACAACACAGCACAGCACAACACATCACAACATAACACAACACAGCACAGCACAACACAGCACAGCACAGCACAGCACTGCACAGCACAACACAGCACAACACAACACAGCGCAACACAGCACAACACAACACAGCACAGCACAGCACTGCACAGCACAACACAGCACAACACAACACAGCACAACACAGCACAACACTACACAACACAGCACAACACAACACAGCACAGCACAGCACAGAACAAATCAACACAGCACAACACAGCACAACACAACACAGCACAACACAACACAGCACAACACAGCACAGCACAGCACAACACAGCACAACACAGCACAGCACAACACAACACAACACAGCACAACACAGCACAACACAACACAGCACAACACAACACAGCACAAAACAGCACAGCACAACACATCACAGCACAACACAACACAACACAGCACAACACAACACAGCACAGCACAGCACAACACAGCACAGCACATCACAGCACAAAACAACACAACACAGCACAACACAACACAACACAGCATAGCAGAGCGCAACACAGCACAACACAACACAACACAGCGCAACACAGCACAACACACCACAGCACAACAGCTCAGCACAACATAACACAGCACAACACAACACAACACAACACAGCACAACACAGCACAACACAACACAGCACAATACAACACAAGACAACACAACACAGCACAACACAGCACAACACAACACAAGACAACACAACACAACACAACACAGCACAACACAGCACAACACAGCACAACACAGCACAAGACAACACAACACAAGACAACACAGCACAACACAGCACAGCACAACACAACAGCACAACAGAACACAACACAGCACAACACAGCACAGCACAACAAAGCACAGCACAACACAACACAGCACAGTACAGCAAAATACAGCACAACACATCACAACACAGCACAGCAAAACAAAACACAGCACAGCACAACACAAAACAGCACAGCACAACACAGCACAACACAGCACAGCACAACCCAGCACTGCACAGCACAACACAGCACAATACAACACAGCACAACACAACACAACACAACACAACACAACACAACACAGCACAACACAACACAGCACAACACAGCAAAGCACAACATAACACAGCACTGCACAGCACAACACAACACAGCACAACACAACACAGCACAACACAGCACAACACAACACAGCAGAACACAGCACAGCACAACACAACACAGCACAGCACAACACAGCACAACACAACACAGCACAACACAACACAGCACAACACAGCACAGCACAACACAACACAACACAGCAGAACACAACACAGCAAAGCACAGCACAACACAGCACAGCACAACACAGCACAACACAACACAACATAGCACAACACAGCACAACACAGCACAGCACAACACAACACAACACAGCACAGCACAACACAACACAACACAACACAACACAGAACAACATAGCACAACACAACACAGCACAACACAATACAACACAGCACAGCACAGCACAACACAGCACAGCAAAACACAATACAACACAGCACAGCACAGCCCACACAGCAGAACACAAAACAACACAGCACAGCACAACAGCACAAACCAACATAACACAACACAGCACAGCACAACACAGCATAGCACAGCACAACACAACACAACACAACACAGCATAGCACAGCGCAACACAGCACAACACAGCACAACACAACACAGCGCAACACAGCACAACACAACACAAGACAACGCAAGACAACACAAGACAACACAACACAGCACAACACAGCACAACACAACACAACACACCACAGCACAACAGCTCAGCACAACATAACACAGCACAACACAACACAACACAATACAACACAACAAAGCGCAACACAGCACAACACAACACAGCATAACACAACAGAAGACAACACAACACAGCGCAACACAGCACAACACAACACAAGACAACACAACACAACACAGCACAACACAGCACAGCACAACACAGCACAGCACAACACAACACAGCACAGCACAGAAAAATACAGCACAACACAACACAACACAGCACAGCACAACACAAAACAGCATAACACAACACAGCACAACACAGCACAACACAGCACAGCACAACACAACACAGCACAGCACAACACAACACAAAACAACACAGCACAAAACAGCACAGCACAGCACAACACAACACAGCACAGCACAACACAGCACAACACAACACAACACAGCACAACACAACACAGCACAGCACAGCACAGGACAACACAACACAGCACAGCACAAGACAGCACAACACAACACAACACAGCACAACACAACACAAGACAACACAGCACAACACAGCACAACACAACACAGCACAACACAGCACAGCACAACACAACACAGCACAGCACAACACAGCACAACACAACACAACACAGCACAACACAACACAGCACAACACAACACAGCACTGCACAGTACAACACAGCACAACACAACACAGCACAACACAACACAACACAACACAGCACAACAAAACACAGCACAACACAGCACAACACAATACAACACAGCACAGCACAACACAGCACAACACTACACAGCACAACACAACACAGCACTACACAGCACAGCACAACACAACACAGCACAGCACAGCACAGCACAACACAGCACAACAAAACACAGCACAACACAGCACAGCACAACACAACAGCACAACACAACACAACACAGCACAACACAGCACAGCACAACACAGCACAGCACAACACAACACAGCACAGCACAGCAAAATACAGCACAACACAACACAACACAGCACAGCACAACACAACACAGCACAGCACAACACAAAACAGCACAACACAACACAGCACAACACAGCACAGCACAACACAACACAGCACAGCGCAACACAACAGAGCACAACACAACACAACACAGCACAACACAGCACAGCACAGCACAACACAACACAGCACAGCACAACACAGCACAACACAACACAACACAGCACAACACAGCACAGCACAACACAGCACAGCACAGCACAGGACAACACAACAAAGCACAGCACAACACAGCACAACACAACACAACACAGCACAACACAACACAACACAGCACAACACAGCACAACACAGCACAACACAACACAGCACAACACAGCACAGCACAACACAACACAGCACAGCACAACACAGCACAACACAACACAACACAGCACAACACAACACAGCACAGCACAACACAGCACTGCACAGTACAACACAGCACAACACAACACAGCACAACACAACACAACACAACACAGCACAACACAACACAGCACAACACAGCACAACACAATACAACACAGCACAGCACAACACAGCACAACACTACACAGCACAACACAACACAGCACAACACAGCACAGCACAACACAACACAGCACAACACAGCACAGCACAGCACAACACAGCACAACACAACACAGCACAACACAACACAGCACAACACAGCACAACACAACACAACACAGCACAACACAACACAGCAAAGCACAGCACAACACAGCACAGCACAACACAGCACAACACAACACAACACAACACAGCACAACACAGCACAACACAGCACAACACAGCACAGCACAACACAACACAGCACAGCACAACACAACACAACACAACACAACACAGCACAACACAGCAGAGCACAACACAGCACAACACAACACAACACAGCACAACATAGCACAACACAACACAGCACAACAGAACACAACACAGCACAGCACAGCAAAACACAGCACAGCACAACACAATACAACACATCACAGCACAGCACAACACAGCACAACACAAAACAACACAGCACAGCACAACAGCACGAACCAACATAACACAACACAGCACAGCACAACACAGCATAGCACAGCACAACACAACACAACACAGCACAACACAATACAACACAGCACAGCACAACCCATCACAACACAACACAGCACAAAGGAACACAGCACAACACAGCACAACACAGCACAGCACAACACAACACAACACAGCACAGCACAACACAACACAACACAACACAACACAACACAGAACAACATAGCACAACACAACATAGCACAACACAACACAACACAGCACAGCACAGCACAACACAGCACAGCACAACACAATACAACACAGCACAGCACAGCACAACACAGCAGAACACAAAACAACACAGCACAGCACAACAGCACAAACCAACATAACACAACACAGCACAGCACAACACAGCATAGCACAGCACAACACAACACAACACAACACAGCATAGCACAGCGCAACAAAGCACAACACAACACAACACAACACAGCGCAACACAGCACAACACAACACAAGACAACGCAAGACAACACAAGACAACACAACACAGCACAACACAGCACAACACAACACAACACACCACAGCACAACAGCTCAGCACAACGTAACACAGCACAACACAACACAACACAACACAAAAAAGCGCAACACAGCACAACACAACACAGCATAACACAACACAAGACAACACAACACAGCGCAACACAGCACAACACAACAGAAGACAACACAACACAAAACAGCAGAACACAGCACAGCACAGCACAACACAACACAACACAGCACAACACAGCACAGCACAACACAGCACAGCACAACACAACACAGCACAGCACAGCAAAATACAGCACAACACAACACAACACAGCACAGCACAACACAAAACAGCACAACACAACACAACACAGCGCAACACAGCACAACACACCACAGCACAACAGCTCAGCACAAGATAACACAGCACAACACAACACAACACAACACAACACAGCGCAACACAGCACAACACAACACAGCACAATACAACACAAGACAACACAACACAGTGCAACACAACACAACACAACACAAGACAACACAACACAACACAACACAGCACAACACAGCACAACACAGCACAACACAGCACAAGACAACACAACACAAGACAACACAGCACAACACAGCACAGCACAACACAACAGCACAACACAACACAACACAGCACAACACAGCACAGCACAACAAAGCACAGCACAACACAACACAGCACAGCACAGCAAAATACAGCACAACACAATACAACACAGCACAGCAAAACACAACACAGCACAGCACAACACAAAACAGCACAGCACAACACAGCACAACACAGCACAACACAGCACAGCACAACCCAGCACTGCACAGCACAACACAGCACAATACAACACAGCACAACACAGCACAACACAACACAACACAACACATCACAGCACAACACAACACAGCACAACACAGCACAGCACAACATAACACAGCACAGCACAGCACAACACAACACAGCACAACACAACACAGCACAACACAGCACAACAGAACACAGCAGAACACAGCACAGCACAACACAACACAGCACAGCACAACACAGCACAACACAACACAGCACAGCACAACACAGCACAACACAGCACAGCACAACACAACACAGCACAGCAGAACACAACACAGCACAGCACAGCACAACACTGCACAGCACAACACAGCACAACACAACACAACATAGCACAACAGAGCACAACACAGCACAGCACAACACAACACAACACAGCACAGCACAACACAACACAACACAACACAGAACAACATAGCACAACACAACACAGCACAACACAATACAACACAGCACAGCACAGCAAAACACAGCACAGCACAACACAATACAACACATCACAGCACAGCACAACACAGCACAACACAAAACAACACAGCACAGCACAACAGCACGAACCAACATAACACAACACAGCACAGCACAACACAGCATAGCACAGCACAACACAACACAACACAGCACAACACAATACAACACAGCACAGCACAACCCATCACAACACAACACAGCACAAAGGAACACAGCACAACACAGCACAACACAGCACAACACAACACAACACAACACAGCACAGCACAACACAACACAACACAACACAACACAACACAGAACAACATAGCACAACACAACACAGCACAACACAACACAACACAGCACAGCACAGCACAACACAGCACAGCACAACACAATACAACACAGCACAGCACAGCACAACACAGCAGAACACAAAACAACACAGCACAGCACAACAGCACAAACCAACATAACACAAAACAGCACAGCACAACACAGCATAGCACAGCACAACACAACACAACACAACACAGCATAGCACAGCGCAACACAGCACAACACAACACAACACAACACAGCGCAACACAGCACAACACGACACAAGACAACGCAAGACAACACAAGACAACACAACACAGCACAACACAGCACAACACAACACAACACACCACAGCACAACAGCTCAGCACAACATAACACAGCACAACACAACACAACACAATACAACACAACAAAGCGCAACACAGCACAACACAACACAGCATAACACAACAGAAGACAACACAACACAGCGCAACACAGCACACCACAACACAAGACAACACAACACAACACAGCAGAACACAGCACAGCACAACACAACAGCACAACACAACACAACACAGCACAACACAGCACAGCACAACACAGCACAGCACAACACAACACAGCACAGCACAGCAAAATACAGCACAACACAACACAACACAGCACAGCACAACACAAAACAGCACAGCACAACACAGCACAACACAGCACAACACAGCACAGCACAACACAACACAGCACAGCACAACACAACACAACACAACACAGCACAAAACAGCACAGCAGAGCACAACACAACACAGCACAGCACAACACAGCACAACACAACACAACACAGCACAACACAACACAGCACAGCACAGCACAGGACAACACAACAACAGCACAGCACAACACAGCACAACACAACACAACACAGCACAACACAACACAACACAACACAGCACAACACAGCACAACACAACACAGCACAACACAGCACAGCACAACACAACACAGCACAGCACAACACAGCACAACACAACACAACACAGCACAACACAACACAGCACAACACAACACAGCACTGCACAGTACAACACAGCACAACACAACACAGCACAACACAACACAACACAACACAGCACAACAAAACACAGCACAACACAATACAACACAGCACAGCACAACACAGCACAACACTAGACAGCACAACACAACACAGCACAACACAGCACAGCACAACACAACACAGCACAACACAGCACAGCACAGCACAACACAGCACAACACAACACAGCACAACACAGCACAGCACAACACAACAGCACAACACAACACAACACAGCACAACACAGCACAGCACAACACAGCACAGCACAACACAACACAGCACAGCACAGCACAACACACCACAGCACAACAGCTCAGCACAACATAACACAGCACAACACAACACAACACAACACAACACAGCGCAACACAGCACAACACAACACAGCACAGCACAACACAAGACAACACAACACAACACAACACAGCACAACACAGCACAACACAGCACAACACAGCACAAGACAACACAACACAAGACAACACAGCACAACACAGCACAGCACAACACAACAGCACAACACAACACAACACAGCACAACACAGCACAGCACAACAAAGCACAGCACAACACAACACAGCACAGCACAGCAAAATACAGCACAACACAACACAACACAGCACAGCAAAACACAACACAGCACAGCACAACACAAAACAGCACAGCACAACACAGCACAACACAGCACAACACAGCACAGCACAACCCAGCACTGCACAGCACAACACAGCACAATACAACACAGCACAACACAGCACAACACAACACAACACAACACAACACAGCACAACACAACACAGCACAACACAGCACAGCACAACATAACACAGCACAGCACAGCACAACACAACACAGCACAACACAACACAGCACAACACAGCACAACAGAACACAGCAGAACACAGCACAGCACAACACAACACAGCACAGCACAACACAGCACAACACAACACAGCACAGCACAGCACAACACAGCACAGCACAACACAGCACAACACAACACAACATAGCACAACACAGCACAACATAGCACAGCACAACACAACACAACACAGCACAGCACAACACAACACAACACAACACAGAACAACATAGCACAACACAACACAGCACAACACAATACAACACAGCACAGCACAGCACAACACAGCACAGCAAAACACAATACAACACAGCACAGCACAGCACAACACAGCAGAACACAAAACAACACAGCACAGCACAACAGCACAAACCAACATAACACAACACAGCACAGCACAACACAGCATAGCACAGCACAACACAACACAACACAGCATAGCACAGCGCAACACAGCACAACACAACACAAGACAACGCAAGACAACACAAGACAATACAACACAGCACAACACAGCACAACACAGCACAGCAAAACACAATACAACACAGCACAGCACAGCACAACACAGCAGAACACAAAACAACACAGCACAGCACAACAGCACAAACCAACATAACACAACACAGCACAGCACAACACAGCATAGCACAGCACAACACAACACAACACAACACAACACAGCGCAACACAGCACAACACAACACAAGACAACGCAAGACAACACAAGACAACACAACACAGCACAACACAGCACAACACAACACAACACACCACAGCACAACATCTCAGCACAACATAACACAGTACAACACAACACAACACAATACAACACAACAAAGCGCAACACAGCACAACACAACACAGCATAACACAACAGAAGACAACACAACACAGCGCAACACAGCACAACACAACACAAGACAACACAACACAACACAGCAGAACACAGCACAGCACAACACAACAGCACAACACAATACAACACAGCACAACACAGCACAGCACAACACAGCACAGCACAACACAACACAGCACAGCACAGCAAAATACAGCACAACACAACACAACACAGCACAGCACAACACAAAACAGCACAACACAACATAGCACAACACAGCACAACACAGCACAGCACAACACAACACAGCACAGCACAACACAACACAACACAACACAGCACAAAACAGCACAGCACAGCACAACACAACACAGCACAGCACAACACAGCACAACACAGCACAACACAACACAGCACAGCACAGCACAGGACAACACAACACAGCACAGCACAACACAACACAACACAGCACAACACAGCACAACACAACACAGCACAACACAGCACAGCACAACACAACACAGCACAGCACAACACAGCACAACACAACACAGCACTGCACAGTACAACACAGCACAACACAACACAGCACAACACAACACAACACAACACAGCACAACAAAACACAGCACAACACAGCACAACACAATACAACACAGCACAGCACAACACAGCACAACACTACACAGCACAACACAACACAGCACAACACAGCACAGCACAACACAACACAGCACAACACAGCACAGCACAGCACAACACAGCACAACACAACACAGCACAACACAGCACAGCACAACACAACAGCACAACACAACACAACACAGCACAACACAGCACAGCACAACACAGCACAGCACAACACAACACAGCATAGCACAGCAAAATACAGCACAACACAACACAACACAGCACAGCACAACACAACACAGCACAGCACAACACAAAACAGCACAACACAACACAGCACAGCACAACACAACACAGCACAGCGCAACACAACAGAGCACAACACAACACAACACAACACAGCACAACACAGCACAGCACAGCACAACACAACACAGCACAGCACAACACAGCACAACACAACACAACACAGCACAACACAGCACAACACAACACAGCACAGCACAGCACAGGACAACACAACACAGCACAGCACAACACAGCACAACACAACACAACACAGCACAACACAACACAACACAGCACAACACAGCACAACACAACACAGCACAACACAGCACAGCACAACACAACACAGCACAGCACAACACAGCACAACACAACAAAACACAGCACAACACAACACAGCACAGCACAACACAGCACTGCACAGTACAACACAGCACAACACAACACAGCACAACACAACACAACACAACACAGCACAACACAACACAGCACAACACAGCACAACACAATACAACACAGCACAGCACAACACAGCACAACACTACACAGCACAACACAGCACAACACAGCACAGCACAACACAACACAGCACAACACAGCACAGCACAGCACAACACAGCACAACACAACACAGCACAACACAACACAGCACAACACAGCACAACACAACACAACACAGCACAACACAACACAGCAAAGCACAGCACAACACAGCACAGCACAACACAGCACAACACAACACAACACAACACAGCACAACACAGCACAACACAGCACAACACAGCACAGCACAACACAACACAGCACAGCACAACACAACACAACACAACACAACACAGCACAACACAGCAGAGCACAACACAGCACAACACAACACAACACAGCACAACATAGCACAACACAACACAGCACCACAAAACACAACACAGCACAGCACAGCAAAACACAGCACAGCACAACACAATACAACACATCACAGCACAGCACAACACAGCACAACACAAAACAACACAGCACAGCACAACAGCACGAACCAACATAACACAACACAGCACAGCACAACACAGCATAGCACAGCACAACACAACACAACACAGCACAACACAATACAACACAGCACAGCACAACCCATCACAACACAACACAGCACAAAGGAACACAGCACAACACAGCACAACACAGCACAGCACAACACAACACAACACAGCACAGCACAACACAACACAACACAACACAACACAACACAGAACAACATAGCACAACACAACACAGCACAACACAACACAACACAGCACAGCACAGCACAACACAGCACAGCACAACACAATACAACACAGCACAGCACAGCACAACACAGCAGAACACAAAACAACACAGCACAGCACAACAGCACAAACCAACATAACACAACACAGCACAGCACAACACAGCATAACACAGCACAACACAACACAACACAACACAGCGCAACACAGCACAACACAACACAAGACAACGCAAGACAACACAAGACAACACAACACAGCACAACACAGCACAACACAACACAACACACCACAGCACAACAGCTCAGCACAACGTAACACAGCACAACACAACACAACACAACACAACAAAGCGCAACACAGCACAACACAACACAGCATAACACAACACAAGACAACACAACACAGCGCAACACAGCACAACACAACACAAGACAACACAACACAAAACAGCAGAACACAGCACAGCACAACACAACAGCACAACACAACACAACACAGCACAACACAGCACAGCACAACACAGCACAGCACAACACAACACAGCACAGCACAGCAAAATACAGCACAACACAACACAACACAGCACAGCACAACACAAAACAGCACAACACAACACAACACAGCGCAACACAGCACAACACACCACAGCACAACAGCTCAGCACAACATAACACAGCACAACACAACACAATACAACACAACACAGCGCAACACAGCACAACACAACACAGCACAATACAACACAAGACAACACAACACAGCGCAACACAGCACAACACAACACAAGATAACACAACACAACACAACACAGCACAACACAGCACAACACAGCACAACACAGCACAAGACAACACAACACAAGACAACACAGCACAACACAGCACAGCACAACACAACAGCACAACACAACACAACACAGCACAACACAGCACAACACAGCACAGCACAACACATCACAGCACAACACAAAACAACACAGCACAACACAACACAGCACAGCACAGCACAACACAGCACAGCACAACACAGCACAAAACAATACAACACAGCACAACACAACACAACACAGCATAGCAGAGTGCAACACAGCACAACACAACACAACACAACACAGCGCAACACAGCACAACACACCACAGCACAACAGCTCAGCACAACATAACACAGCACAACACAACACAACACAACACAGCGCAACACAGCACAACACAACACAGCACAATACAACACAAGACAACACAACACAGCGCAACACAGCACAACACAACACAAGACAACACAACACAACACAGCACAACACAGCACAACACAGCACAACACAGCACAAGACAACACAACACAAGACAACACAGCACAACACAGCACAGCAGAACACAACAGCACAACACAACACAACACAGCACAACACAGCACAGCACAACAAAGCACAGCACAACACAACACAGCACAGCACAGCAAAATACAGCACAACACAACACAACACAGCACAGCAAAACACAACACAGCACAGCACAACACAAAACAGCACAGCACAACACAGCACAACACAGCACAGCACAACCCAGCACTGCACGGCACCACACAGCACAATACAACACAGCACAACACAGCACAACACAACACAACACAACAAAGCACAACACAACACAGCACAACACAGCACAGCACAATATAACACAGCACAGCACAGCACAACACAACACAGCACAACACAACACAGCACAACACAGCACAACACAACACAGCAGAACACAGCACAGCACAACACAACACAGCACAGCACAACACAGCACAACACAACACAGCACAACACAACACAGCAAAACACAGCACAGCACAACACAACACAACACAGCAGAACACAACACAGGACAGCACAGCACTACACAGCACAGCACAACACAGCACAACACAACACAACATAGCACAACACAGCACAACACAGCACAGCACAACACAACACAACACAGCACAGCACAACACAACACAACACAACACAACACAGAACAACATAGCACAACACAACACAGCACAACACAATACAACACAGCACAGCACAGCACAACACAGCACAGCAAAACACAATACAACACAGCACAGCACAGCACAGCACAGCAGAACACAAAACAACACAGCACAGCACAACAGCACAAACCAACATAACACAACACAGCACAGCACAACACAGCATAGCACAGCACAACACAACACAACACAACACAGCATAGCACAGCGCAACACAGCACAACACAACACAACACAACACAGCGCAACACAGCACAACACAACACAACACACCACAGCACAACAGCTCAGCACAAAATAACACAGCACAACACAACACAACAAAATACAACACAACAAAGCGCAACACAGCACAACACAACACAGCATAACACAACAGAAGACAACACAACACAGCGCAACACAGCACAACACAACACAAGACAACACAACACAACACAGCAGAACACAGCACAGCACAACACAACAGCACAACACAACACAACACAGCACAACACAGCACAGCACAACACAGCACAGCACAACACAACACAGCACAGCACAGCAAAATACAGCACAACACAACACAACACAGCACAGCACAACACAAAACAGCACAACACAACACAGCACAACACAGCACAACACAGCACAGCACAACACAACACAGCACAGCACAACACAACACAACACAACACAGCACAAAACAGCACAGCACAGCACAACACAACACAGCACAGCACAACACAGCACAACACAACACAACACAGCACAACACAACACAGCACAGCACAGCACAGGACAACACAACACAGCACAGCACAACACAGCACAACACAACACAACACAGCACAACACAACACAACACAACACAGCACAACACAGCACAACACAACACAGCACAACACAGCACAGCACAACACAACACAGCACAGCACAACACAGCACAACACAACACAACACAGCACAACACAACACAACACAGCACAACACAGCACAACACAACACAGCACAACACAGCACAGCACAACACAACACAGCACAGCACAACACAGCACAACACAACACAACACAACACAGCACAACACAACACAGCACAACACAACACAGCACTGCACAGTACAACACAGCACAACACAACACAGCACAACACAACACAACACAACACAGCACAGCACAACACAGCACAACACAACACAACACAGCACAACACAACACAGCACAGCACAGCACAGGACAACACAACACAGCACAGCACAACACAGCACAACACAACACAACACAGCACAACACAACACAACACAACACAGCACAACACAGCACAACACAACACAGCACAACACAGCACAGCACAACACAACACAGCACAGCACAACACAGCACAACACAACACAACACAGCACAACACAACACAACACAGCACAACACAGCACAACACAACACAGCACAACACAGCACAGCACAACACAACACAGCACAGCACAACACAGCACAGCACAACACAACACAACACAGCACAACACAACACAGCACAACACAACACAGCACTGCACAGTACAACACAGCACAACACAACACAGCACAACACAACACAACACAACACAGCACAACAAAACACAGCACAACACAGCACAACACAATACAACACAGCACAGCACAACACAGCACAACACTACACAGCACAACACAACACAGCACAACACAGCACAGCACAACACAACACAGCACAACACAGCACAGCACAGCACAACACAGCACAACACAACACAGCACAACACAGCACAGCACAAGACAACAGCACAACACAACACAACACAGCACAACACAGCACAGCACAACACAGCACAGCACAACACAACACAGCACAGCACAGCAAAATACAGCACAACACAACACAACACAGCACAGCACAACACAACACAGCACAGCACAACACAAAACAGCACAACACAACACAGCACAGCACAACACAACACAGCACAGCGCAACACAACAGAGCACAACACAACACAACACAACACAGCACAACACAGCACAGCACAGCACAACACAACACAGCACAGCACAACACAGCACAACACAACACAACACAGCACAACACAGCACAACACAACACAGCACAGCACAGCACAGGACAACACAACACAGCACAGCACAACAGAACACAACACAGCACAACACAACACAACACAGCACAACACAGCACAACACAACACAGCACAACACAGCACAGCACAACACAACAGAGCACAGCACAACACAGCACAACACAACACAGCACAACACAACACAGCACAGCACTACACAGCACTGCACAGCACAACACAGCACAACACAACACAGCACAACACAACACAACACAACACAGCACAACACAACACAGCACAACACAGCACAACACAATACAACACAGCACAGCACAACACAGCACAACACTACACAGCACAACACAACACAGCACAACACAGCACAGCACAACACAACACAGCAAAACACAGCACAGCACAGCACAACACAGCACAACACAACACAGCACAACACAACACAGCACAACACAGCACAACACAACACAGCACAGCACAACACAGCACAGCACAACACAGCACATCACAACACAACACAACACAGCACAACACAGCACAACACAGCACAGCACAACACAACACAGCACAGCACAACACAACACAACACAACACAACACAGCACAGCACAGCAGAGCACAACACAGCACAACACAACACAACACAGCACAACATAGCACAACACAACACAGCACAACAGAACACAACACAGCACAGCACAGCAAAACACAGCACAGCACAACACAATACAACACATCACAGCACAGCACAACACAGCACAACACAAAACAACACAGCACAGCACAACAGCACGAACCAACATAACACAACACAGCACAGCACAACACAGCATAGCACAGCACAACACAACACAACACAGCACAACACAATACAACACAGCACAGCACAACCCATCACAACACAACACAGCACAAAGGAACACAGCACAACACAGCACAACACAGCACAGCACAACACAACACAACACAGCACAGCACAACACAACACAACACAACACAACACAGAACAACATAGCACAACACAATACAGCACAACACAACACAACACAGCACAGCACAGCACAACACAGCACAGCACAACACAATACAACACAGCACAGCACAGCACAACACAGCAGAACACAAAACAACACAGCACAGCACAACAGCACAAACCAACATAACACAACACAGCACAGCACAACACAGCATAGCACAGCACAACACAACACAACACAACACAGCATAGCACAGCGCAACACAGCACAACACAACACAACACAACACAGCGCAACACAGCACAACACAACACAAGACAACGCAAGACAACACAAGACAACACAACACAGCACAACACAGCACAACACAACACAACACACCACAGCACAACAGCTCAGCACAACGTAACACAGCACAACACAACACAACACAACACAACACAGCATAACACAACACAAGACAACACAACACAGCGCAACACAGCACAACACAACACAAGACAACACAACACAAAACAGCAGAACACAGCACAGCACAACACAACAGCACAACACAATACAACACAGCACAACACAGCACAGCACAACACAGCACAGCACAACACAACACAGCACAGCACAGCAAAATACAGCACAACACAACACAACACAGCACAGCACAACACAAAACAGCACAACACAACACAACACAGCGCAACACAGCACAACACACCACAGCACAACAGCTCAGCACAACATAACACAGCACAACACAGCACAACACAACACAACACAGCGCAACACAGCACAACACAACACAGCACAATACAACACAAGACAACACAACACAGCGCAGCACAGCACAACACAACACAAGACAACACAACACAACACAACACAGCACAACACAGCACAACACAGCACAACACAGCACAAGACAACACAACACAAGACAACACAGCACAACACAGCACAGCACAACACAACAGCACAACACAACACAACACAGCACAACACAGCACAGCACAACAAAGCACAGCACAACACAACACAGCACAGCACAGCAAAATACAGCACAACACAACACAACACAGCACAGCAAAACACAACACAGCACAGCACAACACAAAACAGCACAGCACAACACAGCACAACACAGCACAGCACAACCCAGCACTGCACAGCACAACACAACACAACACAACACAACACAGCACAACACAACACAGCACAACACAGCACAGCACAACATAACACAGCAGAGCACAACACAACACAGCACAACACAACACAGCACAACACAGCACAACACAACACAGCAGAACAAAGCACAGCACAACACAACACAGCACAGCACAACACAGCACAACACAACACAGCACAACACAACACAGCACAACACAGCACAGCACAACACAACACAACACAGCAGAACACAACACAGCACAGCACAGCACAACACAGCACAGCACAACACAGCACAACACAACACAACATAGCACAACACAGCACAACACAGCACAGCACAAAACAACACAACACAGCACAGCACAACACAACACAACACAACACAGAACAACATAGCACAACACAACACAGCACAACACAATACAACACAGCACAGCACAGCACAACACAGCACAGCAAAACACAATACAACACAGCACAGCACAGCACAACACAGCAGAACACAAAACAACACAGCACAGCACAAAAGCACAAACCAACATAACACAACACAGCACAGCACAACACAGCATAGCACAGCACAACACAACACAACACAACACAGCATAGCACAGCGCAACACAGCACAACACAACACAACACAACACAGAGCAACACAGCACAACACAACACAAGACAACGCAAGACAACACAAGACAACACAACACAGCACAACACAGCACAACACAACACAACACACCACAGCACAACAGCTCAGCACAACATAACACAGCACAACACAACACAACACAATACAACACAACAAAGCGCAACACAGCACAACACAACACAGCATAACACAACAGAAGACAACACAACACAGCGCAACACAGCACAACACAACACAAGACAACACAACACAACACAGCAGAACACAGCACAGCACAACACAACAGCACAACAGAACACAACACAGCACAACACAGCACAGCACAACACAGCACAGCACAACACAACACAGCACAGCACAGCAAAATACAGCACAACACAACACAACACAGCACAGCACAACACAAAACAGCACAACACAACACAGCACAACACAGCACAACACAGCACAGCACAACACAACACAGCACAGCACAACACAACACAGCACAACACAGCACAACACAGCACAGCACAGCACAACACAACACAGCACAACACAGCACAACACAACACAACACAGCACAACACAACACAGCACAGCACAGCACAGGACAACACAACACAGCACAGCACAACACAGCACAACACAACACAACACAGCACAACACAACACAACACAACACAGCAAAACACAGCACAACACAACACAGCACAACACAGCACAGCACAACACAACACAGCACAGCACAACACAGCACAACACAACACAACACAGCACAACACAACACAGCACAACACAACACAGCACTGCACAGTACAACACAGCACAACACAACACAGCACAACACAACACAACACAACACAGCACAACAAAACACAGCACAACACAGCACAACACAATACAACACAGCACAGCACAACACAGCACAACACTACACAGCACAACACAACACAGCACAACACAGCACAGCACAACACAGCACAGCACAGCACAACACAGCACAACACAACACAGCATAACACAGCACAGCACAACACAACAGCACAACACAACACAACACAGCACAACACAGCACAGCACAACACAGCACAGCACAACACAACACAGCGCAGCACAGCAAAATACAGCACAACACAACACAACACAGCACAGCACAACACAACACAGCACAGCACAACACAAAACAGCACAACACAACACAGCACAACACAGCACAACACAGCACAGCACAACACAACACAGCACAGCGCAACACAACAGAGCACAACACAACTCAACACAACACAGCACAACACAGCACAGCACAGCACAACACAACACAGCACAGCACAACACAGCACAACACAACACAACACAGCACAACACAGCACAACACAACACAGCCCAGCACAGCACAGGACAACACAACACAGCACAGCACAACACAGCACAACACAACACAACACAGCACAACACAACACAACACAGCACAACACAGCACAACACAGCACAACACAACACAGCACAACACAGCACAGCACAACACAACACAGCACAGCACAACACAGCACAACACAACACAACACAGCACAACACAACACAGCACAGCACAACACAGCACTGCACAGTACAACACAGCACAACACAACACAGCACAACACAACACAACACAACACAGCACAACACAACACAGCACAACACAGCACAACACAATACAACACAGCACAGCACAACACAGCACAACACTACACAGCACAACACAACACAGCACAACACAGCACATCACAACACAACACAGCACAACACAGCACAGCACAGCACAACACAGCACAACACAACACAGCACAACACAACACAGCACAGCACAGCACAACACAACACAACACAGCACAAAACAACACAGCAAAGCACAGCACAACACAGCACAGCACAACACAGCACAACACAACACAACACAACACAGCACAACACAGCACAACACAGCACGGCACAACACAACACAGCACAACACAACACAACACAACACAACACAGCACAACACAGCAGAGCACAACACAGCACAACACAACACAACACAGCACAACATAGCACAACACAACACAGCACAACAGAACACAACACAGCACAGCACAGCAAAACACAGCACAGCACAACACAATACAACACATCACAGCACAGCACAACACAGCACAACACAAAACAACACAGCACAGCACAACAGCACGAACCAACATAACACAACACAGCGCAGCACAACACAGCATAGCACAGCACAACACAACACAACACAGCACAACACAATACAACACAGCACAGCACAACCCATCACAACACAACACAGCACAAAGGAACACAGCACAACACAGCACAACACAGCACAGCACAACACAACACAACACAGCACAGCACAACACAACACAACACAACACAACACAGAACAACATAGCACAACACAACACAGCACAACACAACACAACACAGCACAGCACAGCACAACACAGCACAGCACAACACAATACAACACAGCACAGCACAGCACAACACAGCAGAACACAAAACAAAACAGCACAGCACAACAGCACGAACCAACATAACACAACACAGCACAGCACAACACAGCATAGCACAGCACAACACAACACAACACAACACAGCATAGCACAGCGCAACACAGCACAACACAACACAACACAACACAGCGCAACACAGCACAACACAACACAAGACAACGCAAGACAACACAAGACAACACAACACAGCACAACACAGCACAACACAACACAACACACCACAGCACAACAGCTCAGCACAAAGTAACACAGCACAACACAACACAACACAACACAACAAAGCGCAACACAGCATAACACAACACAGCATAACACAACACAAGACAACACAACACAGCGCAACACAGCACAACACAACACAAGACAACACAACACAACACAGCAGAACACAGCACAGCACAACACAACAGCACAACACAACACAACACAGCACAACACAGCACAGCACAACACAGCACAGCACAACACAACACAGCACAGCACAGCAAAATACAGCACAACACAACACAACACAGCACAGCACAACACACAACAGCACAACACAACACAGCACAACACAGCACAACACAGCACAGCACAACACAACACAGCACAGCCCAACACAACACAACACAACACAGCACAACACAGCACAGCACAGCACAACACAACACAGCACAGCACAGCACAGGACAACACAACACAGCACAGCACAACACAGCACAACACAACACAACACAGCACAACACAACACAACACAACACAGCACAACACAGCACAACACAACACAGCACAACACAGCACAGCACAACACAACACAGCACAGCACAACACAGCACAACACAACACAACACAGCACAACACAACACAGCACAGCACAACACAGCACTGCACAGTACAACACAGCACAACACAACACAGCACAACACAACACAACACAACACAGCACAACAAAACACAGCACAACACAGCACAACAAAGTACAACACAGCACAGCACAACACAGCACAACACTACACAGCACAGCACTACACAGCACAACACAACACAGCACAACACAGCACAGCACAACACAACACAGCACAACACAGCACAGCACAGCACAACACAGCACAACACAACACAGCACAACACAGCACAGCACAACACAACGGCACAACACAACACAACACAGCACAACACAGCACAGCACAACACAGCACAGCACAACACAACACAGCACAGCACAGCAAAATACAGCACAACACAACACAACACAGCACAGCACAACACAACACAGCACAGCACAACACAAAACAGCACAACACAACACAGCACAACACAGCACAACACAGCACAGCACAACACAACACAGCACAGCGCAACACAACACAACACAACACAACACAACACAACACAGCACAACACAGCACAGCACAGCACAACACAACACAGCACAGCACAACACAGCACAACACAACACAACACAGCACAACACAGCACAACACAACACAGCACAGCATAGCACAGGACAACACAATACAGCACAGCACAACACAGCACAACACAACACAACACAGCACAACACAACACAACACAGCACAACACAGCACAACACAGCACAACACAACACAGCACAACACAGCACAGCACAACACAGCACAGCACAGCACAACACAGCACAGCACAACACAGCACAGCACAACACAGCACTGCACAGTACAACACAGCACAACACAACACAGCACAACACAACACAACACAACACAGCACAACACAACACAGCACAACACAGCACAACACAATACAACACAGCACAGCACAACACAGCACAACACTACACAGCACAACACAACACAGCACAACACAGCACAGCACAACACAACACAGCACAACACAGCACAGCACAACACAACACAGCACAACACAACACAGCACAACACAACACAGCACAACACAGCACAGCACAGCACAACACAGCACAGCACAACACAACACAACACATCACAACACAACACAGCAAAGCACAGCACAACACAGCACAGCACAACACAGCACAACACAACACAACACAAGACAGCACAACACAGCACAACACAGCACAGCACAACACAACACAGCACAGAACAACACAACACAACACAACACAACACAGCACAACACAGCAGAGCACAACACAGCACAACACAACACAACACAGCACAACATAGCACAACACACAACAGCACAACAGAACACAACACAGCACAGCACAGCAAAACACAGCACAGCACAACACAATACAACACATCACAGCACAGCACAACACAAAACAACACAGCACAGCACAACAGCACGAACAAACATAACACAACACAGCACAGCACAACACAACATAGCACAGCACAACACAACACAACACAGCACAACACAATACAACACAGCACAACACAACACAACACAGCACAGCACAACACAACACAACACAGCACAGCACAACACAACACAACACAACACAACACAACACAGAACAACATAGCACAACACAACACAGCACAACACAACACAACACAGCACAGCACAGCACAACACAGCACAGCACAACACAATACAACACAGCACAGCACAGCACAACACAGCAGAACACAAAACAACACAGCACAGCACAACAGCACAAACCAACATAACACAACACAGCACAGCACAACACAGCATAGCACAGCACAACACAACACAACACAACACAGCATAGCACAGCGCAACACAGCACAACACAACACAACACAACACAGCGCAACACAGCACAACACAACACAAGACAACGCAAGACAACACAAGACAACACAACACAGCACAACACAGCACAACACAACAAAACACACCACAGCACAACAGCTCAGCACAAAGTAACACAGCACAACACAACACAACACAACACAACAAAGCGCAACACAGCATAACACAACACAGCATAACACAACACAAGACAACACAACACAGCGCAACACAGCACAACACAACACAACACAACACAACACAACACAGCAGAACACAGCACAGCACAACACAACAGAACAACACAACACAACACAGCACAACACAGCACAGCACAACACAGCACAGCACAACACAACACAGCACAGCACAGCAAAATACAGCACAACACAACACAACACAGCACAGCACAACACAAAACAGCACAACACAACACAGCACAACACAGCACAACACAGCACAGCACAACACAACACAGCACAGCACAACACAACACAACACCACACAGCACAACACAGCACAGCACAGCACAACACAACACAGCACAGCACAGCACAGGACAACACAACACAGCACA
Organism: Somniosus microcephalus; assembly: GCF_052327205.1. Lineage (NCBI taxonomy): Eukaryota > Metazoa > Chordata > Chondrichthyes > Squaliformes > Somniosidae > Somniosus > Somniosus microcephalus. The sequence continues at coordinate 65,804,818 of NC_141010.1, read as the reverse complement.
GCACAACACAGCACAATACAACACAACACAGCACAACACAACACAACACAACACAGCACAACACAGCACAACACAACACAGCACAACACAGCACAGCACAACACAACACAGCACAGCACAACACAGCACAACACAACACAACACAGCACAACACAACACAGCACAGCACAACACAGCACTGCACAGTACAACACAGCACAACACAACACAGCACAACGCAACACAACACAACACAGCACAACAAAACACAGCACAACACAGCACAACACAATACAACACAGCACAGCACAACACAACACAACACTACACAGCACAACACAACACAGCACAACACAGCACAGCACAACACAACACAGCACAACACAGCACAGCACAGCACAACACAGCACAACACAACACAGCACAACACAGCACAGCACAACACAACGGCACAACACAACACAACACAGCACAACACAGCACAGCACAACACAGCACAGCACAACACAACACAGCACAGCACAGCAAAATACAGCACAACACAACACAACACAGCACAGCACAACACAACACAGCACAGCACAACACAAAACAGCACAACACAACACAGCACAACACAGCACAACACAGCACAGCACAACACAACACAGCACAGCGCAGCACAACACAGCACAACACAACACAACACAACACAGCACAACACAGCACAGCACAGCACAACACAACACAGCACAGCACAACACAGCACAACACAACACAACACAGCACAACACAACACAACACAGCACAACACAGCACAACACAACACAGCACAGCATAGCACAGGACAACACAACACAGCACAGCACAACACAGCACAACACAACACAACACAGCACAACACAACACAACACAGCACAACACAGCACAACACAGCACAACACAACACAGCACAACACAGCACAGCACAACACAGCACAGCACAGCACAACACAGCACAGCACAACACAGCACAGCACAACACAGCACTGCACAGTACAACACAGCACAATACAACACAGCACAACACAACACAACACAACACAGCACAACACAACACAGCACAACACAGCACAACACAATACAACACAGCACAGCACAACACAGCACAACACTACACAGCACAACACAACACAGCACAACACAGCACAGCACAACACAACACAGCACAACACAGCACAACACAACACAGCACAACACAACACAGCACAACACAACACAGCACAACACAGCACAGCACAGCACAACACAGCACAGCACAACACAACACAACACATCACAACACAACACAGCAAAGCACAGCACAACACAGCACAGCACAACACAGCACAACACAACACAACACAAGACAGCACAACACAGCACAACACAGCACAGCACAACACAACACAGCACAGAACAACACAACACAACACAACACAACACAGCACAACACAGCAGAGCACAACACAGCACAACACAACACAACACAGCACAACATAGCACAACACAACACAGCACAACAGAACACAACACAGCACAGCACAGCAAAACACAGCACAGCACAACACAATACAACACATCACAGCACAGCACAACACAAAACAACACAGCACAGCACAACAGCACGAACCAACATAACACAACACAGCACAGCACAACACAACATAGCACAGCACAACACAACACAACACAGCACAACACAATACAACACAGCACAGCACAACCCATCACAACACAACACAGCACAAAGGAACATAGCACAACACAGCACAGCACAACACAACACAGCACAGCACAACACAGCACAACACAACACAGCACAACACAACACAGCACAACACAGCACAGCACAATACAACACAACACAGCACAACACAACACAGCACAGCACAGCACAGCACAGCACAACACAGCACAACACAACACAACACAGCACAACACAGCACAACACAGCACACCACAACACAACACAGCACAAAACAGCACAGCGCAACACAGCACAGCACAACACAACACAACACAACATAACACAACACAACACAGCGTAACACAACACAACACAACACAACACAGCACAACACAACACAACACAGCACAACACAAAATAGCACAGCACAACACAGCACAACACAGCACAACACAACACAGCACAGCACAACACAGCACAGCACAGCACAACACAACACAGCATAGCACAACGCAGCACAACACAACACAACACAACACAGCACAACACAGCACAGCACAACACAACACAGCACAGCACAACACAGCACAACATAACACAACACAGCACAGCGCAACACAGCACAGCACAGCACACCACTGCACAGCACAACACAGCACAACACAACACAGCACAACACAGCACAACACAACACAACACAACACAGCACAACACAACTCAGCACAGCACAGCACAACACAACACAGCACAACACAGCAAAACACAACACAGCACAACACAACACAGCACAACACAGCACAGCACAACACAACACAGCACAACACAGCACAGCACAACACAAATCAGCACAGCACAACACAGCACAACACAACACAGCACAACACAACACAGCACAACACAGCACAGCAAAGCACATCACGGCACAACACAACACAACACAGCACAACACAACACAGCACAGCACAGCAAAACACAGCACAGCGCAACACAGCACAAAACAACACAACACAGCACAACACAACACAACACAGCACAACACAACACAACACAGCATAGCACAGCGCAACACAGCACAACACAACACAACACAGCGCAACACAGCACAACACAACACAAGACAACACAAGACAGCACAAGACAACACAACACAGCACAACACAGCACAACACAACACAACACACCACAGCACAACAGCTCAGCACAACATAACACAGCACAACACAACACAACACAACACAACACAGCGCAACACAGCACAACACAACACAGCACAATACAACACAAGACAACACAACACAGCGCAACACAGCACAACACAACACAAGACAACACAGCACAACACAGCACAGCACAACACAACAGCACAACACAACACAACACAGCACAACACAGCACAGCACAACAAAGCACAGCACAACACAACACAACATAGCACAGCAAAATACAGCACAACACAACACAACACAGAACAGTAAAACACAACACAGCACAGCACAACACAAAACAGCACAACACAACACAGCACAACAGAGCACAACACAGCACAGCACAACCCAGCACTGCACAGCACAACACAGCACAATACAACACAGCACAACACAGCACAACACAACACAACACAGCACAACACAACACAGCACAACATAGCACAGCACAACACAACACAGCACAGCACAGCACAACACAACACAGCACAACACAGCACAGCACTACACAACACAGCAGAACACAGCACAGCACAACACAACACAGCACAGCACAACACAGCACAACACAACACAGCACAAAACAACACAGCACAACACAGCACAGCACAACACAACACAACACAGCAGAAAACAACACAGCACAGCACAGCACAACACAGCACAGCACAACACAGCACAACACAACACAACATAGCACAACACAGCACAACACAGCACAGCACAACACAACACAGCACAGCACAACACAGCACAACACAACACAGCACAACACAGCACAACACAATACAACACAGCACAGCACAACACAGCACAACACTACACAGCACAACACAACACAGCACAACACAGCACAGCACAACACAACACAGCACAACACAGCACAGCACAACACAACACAGCACAACACAACACAGCACAACACAACACAGCACAACACAGCACAGCACAGCACAACACAGCACAGCACAACACAGCACAGCACAACACAGCACAACACAACACAACACAAGACAGCACAACACAGCACAACACAGCACAGCACAACACAACACAGCACAGAACAACACAACACAACACAACACAGCACAAAACAGCAGAGCACAACACAGCACAACACAACACAACACAGCACAACACAACACAGCACAACACAACACAGCACAACACAGCACAGCACAGCACAACACAGCACAGCACAACACAACACAACACATCACAACACAACACAGCAAAGCACAGCACAACACAGCACAGCACAACACAGCACAACACAACACAACACAAGACAGCACAACACAACACAACACAGCACAGAACAACACAACACAACACAACACAACACAGCACAACACAGCAGAGCACAACACAGCACAACACAACACAACACAGCACAACATAGCAAAACACAACACAGCACAACAGAACACAACACAGCACAGCACAGCAAAACACAGCACAGCACAACACAATACAACACATCACAGCACAGCACAACACAAAACAACACAGCACAGCACAACAGCACGAACCAACATAACACAACACAGCACAGCACAACACAACATAGCACAGCACAACACAACAGAACACAGCACAACACAATACAACACAGCACAGCACAACCCATTACAACACAACACAGCACAAAGGAACACAGCACAACACAGCACAGCACAACACAACACAGCACAGCACAACACAGCACAACACAACACAGCACAACACAACACAGCACAACACAGCACAGCACAATACAACACAACACAGCACAACACAACACAACATAACACAACACAACACAGCGTAACACAACACAACACAACACAACACAGCACAACACAACACAACACAGCACAACACAAAACAGCACAGCACAACACAGCACAACACAGCACAACACAACACAGCACAGCACAACACAGCACAGCACAGCACAACACAACACAGCATAGCACAACGCAGCACAACAGAACACAACACAACACAGCACAACACAGCACAGCACAACACAACACAGCACAGCACAACACAGCACAACATAACACAACACAGCACAGCGCAACACAGCACAGCACAGCACAGCACTGCACAGCACAACACAGCACAACACAAAACAGCACAACACAGCACAACACAACACAACACAGCACAACACAACTCAGCACAGCACAGCACAACACAACACAGCACAACACAGCAAAACACAACACAGCACAACACAACACAGCACAACACAGCACAGCACAACACAACACAGCACAACACAGCACAGCACAACACAAAACAGCACAGCACAACACAGCACAACACAACACAGCACAACACAACACAGCACAACACAGCACAGCAAAGCACATCACGGCACAACACAACACAACACAGCACAACACAACACAGCACAGCACAGCAAAACACAGCACAGCGCAACACAGCACAAAACAACACAACACAGCACAACACAACACAACACAGCACAACACAACACAACACAGCATAGCACAGCGCAACACAGCACAACACAACACAACACAACACAGCGCAACACAGCACAACACAACACAAGTCAACACAAGACAACACAAGACAACACAACACAGCACAACACAGCACAACACAACAGAACACACCACAGCACAACAGCTCAGCACAACATAACACAGCACAACACAACACAACACAACACAACACAGCGCAACACAGCACAACACAACACAGCACAATACAACACAAGACAACACAACACAGCGCAACACAGCACAACACAACACAAGACAACACAACACAACACAACACAGCACAACACAGCACAACACAGCACAACACAGCACAAGACAACACAACACAAGACAACACAGCACAACACAGCACAGCACAACACAACAGCACAACACAACACAACACAGCACAACACAGCACAGCACAACAAAGCACAGCACAACACAACACAACACAGCACAGCAAAATACAGCACAACACAACACAACACAGCACAGTAAAACACAACACAGCACAGCACAACACAAAACAGCACAACACAACACAGCACAACAGAGCACAACACAGCACAGCACAACCCAGCACTGCACAGCACAACACAGCACAATACAACACAGCACAACACAGCACAACACAACACAACACAGCACAACACAACACAGCACAACACAGCACAGCACAACACAACACAGCACAGCACAGCACAACACAACACAGCACAACACAGCACAGCACAACACAACACAGCAGAACACAGCACAGCACAACACAACACAGCACAGCACAACACAGCACAACACAACACAGCACAAAACAACACAGCACAACACAGCACAGCACAACACAACACAACACAGCAGAAAGCAACACAGCACAGCACAGCACAACACAGCACAGCACAACACAGCACAACACAACACAACATAGCACAACACAGCACAACACAGCACAGCACAACACAACACAGCACAGCACAACACAGCACAACACAGCAGAGCACAACACAGAACAACATAGCACAACACAACACAGCACAACACAACACAACACAGCACAGCACAGCACAACACAGCACAGCACAACACAATACAACACAGCACAGCACAGCACAACACAGCATAACACAAAACAACACAGCACAGCACAACAGTACAAACCAACATAACACAACACAGCACAGCACAACACAGCATAGCACAGCACAACACAACACAACACAACACAGCATAGCACAGCGCAACACAGTACAACACAACACAACACAACACATCGCAACACAGCACAACACAACACAAGACAACGCAAGACAACACAAGACAACACAACACAGCACAACACAGCTCAACACAACACAACACACCACAGCACAACAGCTCAGCACAACGCAACACAGCACAACACAGCACAGCACAACACAACAAAGCACAGCACAACACAACACAACACAACACAGCACAACACAACACAGCACAGCACAACACAGCACTGCACAGTACAACACAGCACAACACAACACAGCACAACACAACACAACACAACACAGCACAACACAATACAGCACTACACAGCAAAACACAATACAACAGAGCACAGCACAACACAGCACAACACTACACAGCACAACACAAAACAGCACAACACAGCACAGCACAGCACAACACAGCACAACACAACACAGCACAACACAACACAACACAACACAGCACAGCACAACACAACACAACACAACACAACACAGCACAACACAGCACAACACAGCACAACACAGCACAACACAACATAGCACAACACAGCACAACACAGCACAACACAATACAACACAGCACAACACAGCACAACATAGCACAACACAACACAGCACAACACAACACAACACAGCACAGCACAGCACAACACAGCACAGCACAGCACAGCACAACACAGCACAGCACAACACAATACAACACAGCACAGCACAACACAGCACAACCCAAAACAAAACAGCACAGCACAACAGCACAAAACAACATAACACAACACAGCACAGCACAACACAGCATAGCACAGCACAACACAACACAACACAACACAGCATAGCACAGTGCAACACAACACAACACAACACAGTGCAACACAGCAAAACACAACACAGCACAACACAACACAGCACAACACAGCACAGCACAACACAACACAGCACAACACAGCACAGCACAACACAAAACAGCACAGCACAACACAGCACAACACAACACAGCACAACACAACACAGCACAACACAACACAACACAGCAAAGCACAACAAAGCACAGCACAACACAGCACAGCACAACACAGCACAACACAACACAGCACAACACAGCACAACACAGCACAGCACAACATAGAACAGCACAACACAGCACAACACAACACAGCACAAAACAGCACAACACAGCACAACACAGCACAGCACAGCACAACACAACACAGCATAAAACAGCACAGCACAACACAGCGCAGCACAACACAACACAACTCAATAAAACACAACACAACACAACACAGCGTAAAACAACACAACACAACACAACACAGCACAACACAACACAGCACAACACAGCACAGCACAACACAACACAACACAGCACAGCATAACACAACACAACACAACACAACACAGCAAAACACAACACAGCACAACACAGCACAGCACAACACAACACAACACAGCACAGCATAAAACAACACAACACAACACAGCACAACACAACAAAGCACAACACAGCACAGCACAACATAACACAACACAGCACAGCACAACACATCACAACCCAACACAGCACAACACAGCACAACACAACACAGCACAAAACAACACAGCACAGCACAACACAACACAGCACAACACAGCACAACACAACAAAACACAGCACAACACTAAACAGCAGAACACAACACAACACATCACAACACAACACAACACAGCACAGCACAACACAACACAACACAGCACATTACAACACAACACAGCAAAACACAGCACAGCACAACACAGCACAACACAACACAGCACAACACAGCACAACACAGCACAGCACAACACATGACAACACAACACAACACAGCACAACACAACACAACACAGCACAACACAACACAGCACAGCACAACACAGCACAGCTCAACACAAAACAGCACAGCACAACACAGCACAGCACAGCACAACACAACACAGCACAGCACAACACCGCACAACACAACACAACACAGCACAGCACAACACAACACAGCACAGCACAACACAACACAGCACAACACAATACAACACAACACAACACAGCACAGCACAACACAGCACACCACAGCACAGCACAGCACAACACAACACAACACAGCACAACACAACGCAGCACAGAACAACACAACACAGCACAACACAATACAACACAACACAACACAGCACAGCACAACACAGCACAGCACAGCACAACACAACACAACACAGCACAACACAGCACAACACAGCACAACACAACACAGCACAACACAGCACAGCACAACACAACACAACACAACACAGCACCGCAAAACACAGCACAACATAACACAACACAGCACAGCATAACACAGCACAGCACAGCACTGCACAGCACAACACAGCACAACATAACACAGCACAAAACAGCACAACACAACACAACACAACACAGCACAACACAACACAGCACAACACAGCACAGCACAGCAAAGCACAGCACTGCACAGCACAACACAGCACAACACAACACAGCACAACACAGCACAACACAACACAACACAACACAGCACAACACAACACAGCACAACACAGCACAGCACAACACAACACAGCACAACACAGCACAGCACAACACAACACAGCACAGCACAACACAGCACAACACAACACAGCACAACACAACACAACACAGCACAACACAGCACAACACAACACAGCACAACACAACACAGCACAGCACAACACAACACAGCACAACACAGCACAACACAGCACAGCACAACACAGCACAACACAGCACAGCACAACACAGCACAGCACAACACAACACAGAACAGCACAACACAGCACAACATAACACAACACAGCACAGCACAACACAGCACAGCACAGCACTGCACAGCACAACACAGCACAACACAACACAGCACAACACAGCACAACACAACACAACACAACACAACACAGCACAAGACAACACAGCACAACACAGCACAGCACAACACAACACAGCACAACACAGCACAGCAAAACACAGCACAGCACAACACAACACAGCACAGCACACCACAGCGCAACACAACACAGCACAACACAACACAACAGAGCACAACACAACACAACACAGCACAACCCAACACAGCACAGCACAGCACAACACAACACAACACAGCACAACACAACACAGCATAACACAACACAACAGAACACAACAAAGCACAACACAACACAGCACAACACAGCACAGCACAACACAGCACAACACAGCACAGCACAACACAGCACAACACAACATAACACAGCACAACACAGAACAACATAGCACAACACAACACAGCACAACACAACACAACACAGCACAGCACAGCACAACACAGCACAGCACAACACAATACAACACAGCACAGCACAGCACAACACAAAACAACACAGCACAGAACAACAGCACAAAACAACACAACACAACACAGCACAACACAACACAGCATAGCACACCACAACACAACACAAACACAACGCAGCATAGCACAGCGCAACACAGCACAAAACAACACAACACAACACAGCGCAACACGGCACAACACAACACAAGACAACACAAGACAAAACAAGACAACACAACAGAGCACAACACAGCACAACACAAAACAACACACCACAGCACAACAGCTCAGCACAACATAACACAGCACAACACAACACAAGACAACACAGCGCAACACAGCACAACACAACACAAGACAACACAACACAAGACAACACAGCACAACACAGCACAACACAGCACAACACAAAACAACACAACACAACACAATACAACACAGCACAACACAGCACAGCACAACACAACAGCACAACACAACACAGCACAACACAGCACAGCACTACAAAGCACAGCGCAACACAACACAACACAGCAGGGCACAACACAACACAGCACAACACAACACAACACAACACAGCAGAGCACAAGTCAACACAGCACAACACAGCACAGCACAACACAGCACAGCACAACACAACACAGCACAACACAACACAGCACAGCACAACAGGACACTACAGCACAACACAACACAACACAACACAGCACAACACAGCACAGCAAAACATAGCACAACACAGCACAGCACAAATCAAAACAGCACAACACAACACAACACAGCACAACACAACACAACACAGCACAACACAACACAGCACAGCACAACACAACACAGCACAGCACAAAACAACATAACACAACACAGCACAACACAAAACAAGACAGCACAACACAGCACCACAGCACAATACAGCAAAAAACAACACAACACAACACAGCACAACACAGCACATCACAACACAGCATAGCACAGCACAACACAGCATAGCACAGCACAACACAGCACAACACAAAACAGCAGAACACAACACAACACAGCACAACACAACACAGCACAGCACAACACAACACAGCACAGCAGAACACAGCATAACACAACACAACACAGCACAGCACAACACAAAACAACACAGCACAACACAGCACAACAGCACAATAGAGCACAAAACAAAACAACACAACACAGCACAACACAGCATAGCACAGCGCAACACAGCACAACACAGCACAGCAGAACACAACACAACACAACACAAAACAACACAGCACAACAGAACACAACACAGCACAGCAGAACACAACACAGCACAACACAGCACAGCAAAGCACAGCACAACACAGCACAAAACAAAAGAACACAGCACAAAACAACACAACACAGCACAACACAGCACAACATAACACGGCACAACACAACACAACACATCACAACACAACACAGCACAGTACAACACAGCACAACACAACACAGCACAGCACAACACAACACAACACAGCACAGCACAGCACAACATAGCACAGCACAGCACAGCACAACACAGCACAGCACAGCACAGCACAACACAGCACAGCACAACACACCACAGCACAGCACAACACAACACAACATAACACAGCTAAACACAACACAGCACAACACAAAACAGCACAGCGCAACACAACACAACAGCACAACACAGCACTGCACAACACAACACAACACAGCACAACGCAATGCAACACCACACAGCACAACACAACACAACATGACACGACAACACAGCACGACACGATGCAACACAGCACAGCACAGCACAACGCAACACAACACAGCACAAAACAACACAACACAACACGACAACACAGCACGACGCAACTCAACACAGCACAGCACAACACAACACAGCACAGCACAACACAACACGACAACACAGCATGACACAGCACAACACAACACAACACAGCACAACACAACACAGCACAGCACAACACAACACAACACAGCACAACGCAACGCAACGCAACACAACGCAGCACAACACAGCACAGCACAGCACAGCACAGCACTGCACAGCACAACACAGCACAACACAACACAGCACAACACAGCACAACACAACACAACACAACACAGCACAACACAACACAGCACAACACAGCACAGCACAACACAACACAGCACAACACAGCACAGCACAACACAACACAGCACAGCACAACACAGCACAACACAACACAGCACAACACAACACAACACAGCACAATACAGCACAACACAACACAGCACAACACAACACAGCACAGCACAGCACAACACAGCACAACACAGCACAGCACAACACAGCACAGCACAACACAACACAGCACAGCACAACACAGCACAACATAACACAACACAGCACAGCACAACACAGCACAGCACAGCACTGCACAGCACAACACAGCACAACACAACACAGCACAACACAGCACAACACAACACAACACAACACAACACAGCACAAGACAACACAGCACAACACAGCACAGCACAACACAACACAGCACAACACAGCACAGCACAACACAACACAGCACAGCACACCACAGCACAACACAACACAGCACAACACAACACAGCACAGCACAACACAACACAACACAGCACAGCACAGCACAACATAGCACAGCACAGCACAGCACAACACAGCACAGCACAGCACAGCACAACACAGCACAGCACAACACACCACAGCACAGCACAACACAACACAACATAACACAGCTAAACAAAACACAGCACAACACAAAACAGCACAGCACAACACAACACAACAGCACAACACAGCACTGCACAACACAACACAACACAGCACAACGCAATGCAACACCACACAGCACAACACAACACAACATGACACGACAACACAGCACGACACGATGCAACACAGCACAGCACAGCACAACGCAACACAACACAGCACAAAACAACACAACACAACACGACAACACAGCACGACGCAACTCAACACAGCACAGCACAACACAACACAGCACAGCACAACACAACACGACAACACAGCATGACACAGCACAACACAACACAACACAGCACAACACAACACAGCACAGCACAACACAACACAACACAGCACAACGCAACGCAACGCAACACAACGCAGCACAACACAGCACAGCACAGCACAGCACAGCACTGCACAGCACAACACAGCACAACACAACACAGCACAACACAGCACAACACAACACAACACAACACAGCACAACACAACACAGCACAACACAGCACAGCACAACACAACACAGCACAACACAGCACAGCACAACACAACACAGCACAGCACAACACAGCACAACACAACACAGCACAACACAACACAACACAGCACAATACAGCACAACACAACACAGCACAACACAACACAGCACAGCACAGCACAACACAGCACAACACAGCACAGCACAACACAGCACAGCACAACACAACACAGCACAGCACAACACAGCACAACATAACACAACACAGCACAGCACAACACAGCACAGCACAGCACTGCACAGCACAACACAGCACAACACAACACAGCACAACACAGCACAACACAACACAACACAACACAACACAGCACAAGACAACACAGCACAACACAGCACAGCACAACACAACACAGCACAACACAGCACAGCACAACACAACACAGCACAGCACACCACAGCACAACACAACACAGCACAACACAACACAACACAGCACAACACAGCACAGCACAACACAACACAACACAGCACAACCCAACACAGCACAGCACAGCACAACACAACACAGCACAGCACAACACAACACAGCATAACACAACACAACAGAACACAACAAAGCACAACACAACACAGCACAACACAGCACAGCACAACACAGCACAACACAGCACAGCACAACACAGCAAGACGGAGGGTCAGAGGGATCTGGGTGTGCAAGTACACAGATCCCTGAAGGCGGCGGAACAGGTGGATAAGGTGGTAAAGAAGGCATATGGGATACTTGCCTTCATTAGCCGAGGCATTGAATATAAGAGCAAGGAGGTTATGATGGAGCTGTATAAAACACTGGTTAGGCCACAGCTGGAATATTGTGTGCAGTTCTGGTCGCCACACTACAGGAAGGATGTGATCGCGTTAGAGAGGGTGCAGAGGAGGTTCACCAGGATGTTACCAGGGCTGGAGCGCTTCAGCTATGAAGAGAGACTGGGCAGGTTGGGTTTGTTTTCCTTGGAGCTGAGGAGGCTGAGGGGGGACATGATTGAGGTGTACAAAATTATGAGGGGCATAGATAGGATGGATGCTGAGGAGCTTTTTCCCTTAGTAGAGGGGTCAATAACTAGGGGGCATAGATTCAAGGTAAAGGGCGGGAGGTTTAGAGGGGATTTGAGAAAGAACTTTTTCACCCAGAGGGTGGTTGGAGTCTGGAACTCACTGCCTGAAAGGGTTGTGGAGGCAGAAACCCTCACAACATTTAAGAAGCATTTGGATGTGCACTTGAAATGCCATAGCATACAAGGCTACGGGCCAAATGCTGGAATATGGGATTAGATTAGACAGGGCTTGATGGCCGGCGCGGACACGATGGGCCGATGGGCCTCTATCCGTGCTGTATTACTCTATGACTCTATGACTCTATGGGCTAGATTTTCAGTTGCTTGCGCCAGCAGTTAGCGCCTTAAGAGAAGTGATTTCCGGGCGCTATGCGTGTAGCGCCCGGGCGCAGCGCAGTTTGCGCCCCGCCCCAAATTAAGTTGCCCGTTAGCGCCGGTGCAAAGTTTAGCGCCCGCCCGGATGCGCGCGCAGAAAATGACGTCACATCCTCGTGCAACGCCCTTTGGCCGCCCCGATTGCAAACTTCAGTCGGACCGCCCCATTGTGCGGCGGGCGGCCGGAGCGTTTGGAAAAAGGAACGCAACACAACCAGCGCGGGCCCCGGGGTGCGCTAATTAAAGGGAACGTCCTCTCCAGTATAAAGGCCATCCTTTTTTCAGAAAACAGTCTTGTGCAACGCATTTCTGGAGACACAACAAGGAGGATAGCTAACTGGTTTCAAGCAGCAAGAGGCAGGTATTTTTGGACTCAGGCAACAGCGCTGCAAGTGGCCATTTGGAAATTAGAGTGTTTGCCAGGATTTGATGGGGGTTGCATGGGGTGCCAACGCGGAGCTGCAGCTCCATGTCCGTAGGGCTCGCAGATGCATTGTGAGAGGGGCAGCCCTGGCTAGAGGCAGAGGGGGCTACAGGCGTCGGCCACGTAGGCCTTACCCAGTCAGGCTATACCGCCAGCAGCGCTCCTACCTAAACATGAGTGCCGCGCGATGTGTTAAAAGGCTCCGATTCCAAAAGGGGGTGATTGCAGAGATCTGCCACCTGCTTCGCCGAGATCTGCGGCCGAAGCTCAGGTGCAGGACGTCTCTGTCGGTGGAAGTGAAGGTGACGGTGGCATTGAACTTCTATGCCACCGGCTCCTTCCAATACGCTGCTGGGGACATAGCAAACATCTCCCAGTACGGCGCGCATCGCTGCATCCGCCAGGTGACCGAAGCACTGTTCAGAAGGAGAAGCCAATTCATCTCCTTCCCCATGGCCCTGGAGAGCCAGCATCAGCGCGCATTGGGATTTTCCAGACTCGGGGAATTCCCCTTGGTGCAGGGCGCCATTGACTGTATGCATGTGGCTTTGCGGGCCCCTCTGGAGCATGGCGAGCAGTATCGCAACAGGAAGGGCTACCATTCTCTGAATGTGCAGCTGGTCTGTGACCACAAGCAGCGCATCATGGCAGTCAATGCCAGCTTCCCAGGCAGCAGCCACGATGCCTTTATCCTGCGGCAGAGTACTGTGCATGACATGTTCCAGGCACAGCCTCCCCCAAGAGGATGGCTACTCGGGGACAAAGGCTATCCTTTGTGCACCTGGCTCATGACCCCGCTCCGCGCGCCCAGGACCGCTGCTGAAGAGGCCTACAACGAGAGCCATCAAACCACCCGCAACATCATCGAGCTAACTATTGGGGTCCTCAAGCAGCGGTTCCGCTGCCTTGATCGCTCCGGAGGAGCTCTCCAGCATTCGCCGGACCGGGTCTCCCAATTTGTGGTGGTTTGCTGCATGCTACACAACCTGGCTATCCGCAGGACTCAGGCACTGCCACCTGACGTTGGACCAGCACCTCAGGAGGAGGAGCAGGAGGAGCATGAGGAGGAGGAGGAGGAGGAGGAGCAGGAGTATGTTCCCAGGAGGGAGCGACCAGGGCCAAGGGCCGCACGACGCCACCTTATTACACGGTACTTCTAAGCCCCCTGTCAGGGAATGGCCAGGGGCCATGAGGGAAGATGAATGCAGCCGCTCCGCAAGCCCTCAGCCGGCGAAGCCAACAAACACTAAGAAGAACAACCATGGAGACTGCATGAATAAAGATAATTTTTTATTAAACAAAAATGAAAAGCCCTTCCCACATGAATCCCCAAAAACAATAAACGGGCCCCACAAAAAGCCCAACAAACGACTCACTCCCACAAACTGGGGAGGAGCCACTCCACCTTTATTGAAACCGGGCCTCAACGTCGGCCTAACGCAAAAAAAAAGCCCTCCAAAAGCACAACCATGGGCAAAATAAAGATGGCCACCGCCATATTAAAGGAAAGCTGGCCACACCCTCTACTGAGTGGCCCGCGAGGGCGAGACCTTGGCCAGCATTTTGCCTCCCCTGCCCTGCCTGCTTCTCCTTCGCAAGCTCTGCCCAGTGGCTGCTGCGAGGCTGGGGGAAGGCGCCTGAGGCTCAGATGCCCTTCCGCCAGATGCCGCTGGGGGGCGGCCTACACGGCGTTTGGGCCTCGAGGGGCCGTCTCCTGAGTAGCGCACCTGAGCCTGGCCACCATCTGCTGCAGCCGCTTGCCCTTGATGCCCCAGAGGGGGAATGGCGGCGACGGATGGCGCAATGTGGGCCAGCTGGCGTCTGGGATGCGCTGGCTGGTGCTGTGGCGCGGTGGCACTTGGCCGGGCCCGCACTGCAGGATCCGCAGCAATCAGCCGACGGCCGGCTTGCTGGGATGGTCCAGTGCGGTGCCTGCCCTGGCGATGACTGCCTGAGACAGCGCGTGTGGCAGCAGTGAGTGGCCCTGTGGTCCTGGTGTGCGCGCGCATCACATCCGCCAGGGTCTTGACGGCATCAGTTAGCATGCGGCCAGTCGCGGCAGTTGCTGCCCCGAACTCACGCACACTGGTCGCCAGCGACTCGATGGCCTCAGGCATGCACCCCACCACGCTCATGAGCTCCGTGTGGCGCCGGTCCGAGTCGTCGGCCATCTGATCGAGCTTCCGCACCTCCTCCGAAGTGAAGGTGTCCGGACTGGAGTCGCGACTCTCCCGCTGGGGAGGAGGGGGCCGAACTAGGGGACCCTTGCCGCGTTGGTGACGGCGAGTGTGCCGAGCAGCAGCACTCCCCTCTGATCCTTCCCCCCTTTGGGGGGAAGGCCGCGGGCCACGCGCACGGCTGCTGGGTGGCTGGACGCCACTGGTCCCAGAAGCTGCATTGCCCTGCGACAGTTCCTCCAGGCACTCGTCCAGTGAGGAGGTGTCGAGCATTTCCTCCTCTCCTGCGGGACGTGACTGTTCCCCCGAAGGTTCGGCTTGCTCCTCCTCCTCCTCCTGGTTGGAGGTGCTGTCACTGGCAGCCTCAGGGTCCTGGTCGTCACCAGCTGAAAGCAGGAATGCACAAGAGTAGCTTCAGAGTGAGGAGACGGCGTCAGCGAGGGAGTTAGGACTGGTGGGATTCAGCGCATTGGTGGGACAGTGGCAAAGGAGGTAGCTCGGATGGGCCAGTGCGACGCGAGAGGGCCAAAAGGCGAGGTCCTTACCATTGCCGGGCAGTGGAGGGTCGGATACACCGCACGCTGTGGGGACAATCACACGGGCTCCCATGAGCACACACACGCGCTCCTCCAGCCGAGTGAGCTTCTGCAGCTTGGCGCGGCCACCCCTGGCATGGGCCTGGTGATTAAACGCTACTTTAGCCTGCAAGAGAAAGGACGGGCTGTAAGTGCGCAGTGAAGCCCTGATGTAGTGTGCACTGCCTCCCATGGTGGAATAGCTTGGACAGAGTGAAGCCCTGATGTAGTGTGCACTGCCTCCCATGGTGGAATAGCTTGGACAGAGTGAAGCCCTGATGTAGTGTGCACTGCCTCCCATGGTGGAATAGCTTGGACAGAGTGAAGCCCTGATGTAGTGTGCACTGCCTCCCATGGTGGAATAGCTTGGACAGAGTGAAGCCCTGATGTAGTGTGCACTGCCTCCCATGGTGGAATAGCTTGGACAGAGTGAAGCCCTGATGTAGTGTGCACTGCCTCCCATGGTGGAATAGCTTGGACAGAGTGAAGCCCTGATGTACTGTCCACTGCCTCCCATGGTGGAATAGCTTGGCCAAAGTGTAGAGTGCCGAATGGCCATTTGATGCTCATGACTGTCCCAATGCTGCTGGCTGAGGGCTGGCCAAAAGGACTTTCAGGTCCCTTTGCCCATCATGTCAGGTGTACATGCAAGAATGAGGAGGAGACTGGAAAGGCTACTCACCCTCACAATCCTGGTCAGATCGTTGTATTTCTTACGGCATTGTGTGTGGGTCCTGGGGGCCTCGCCGGTGAACGTCACCCTCTGGGCGATCTGCTTCCAGGCTTTGGTGTAGTCGTGGTGGGTTGGATTCCTCCCACTCTCTGGAAACAAGATCTTGCACCTCACCTCCAGAGCTGTGACCATTATGTCCAGATCACCCTCTGAGAAGCGCAGGGCACGCTGACGGGCCTTCTCTGGCGTTGCCATGACTCCCTGGGGCTGAGCAGTAGTGTTGAGGCCTCTTTGCAAGGCTGCAGTGTGCAGGGCGTGGCAGCAGACCAATTCGTCCCTTCCCCCTTTAAGAGCTGGTCGGCACCACGGGGTCTGCTGTCAGTGCAAAAATGACCGCACCCGTGCTGCGCCCCGCCTGGGCGCTATCCCTCTGGACCGCCGGCTTAGCGCCTAAAGAGAGTAGTGGAACGCCTCTTTTAGCGCTCCATCAACCTCTTAGGGCGAAGCCACTGAATTCCCGGCAATGGGGCGCTACTTTGGGGCGGGCGCTAACTTCGGGCGGGCGCTAAGGTTAGCGCCCCAAAACTGCCTATACTGAAAATCTAGCCCTATGACTCTAACACAACATAACACAGCACAACACAGAACAACATAGCACAACACAACACAGCACAACACAAAACAACACAGCACAGCACAGCACAACACAGCACAGCACAACACAATACAACACAGCACAGCACAACACAGCACAACACAAAACAACACAGCACAGAACAACAGCACAAAACAACACAACACAACACAGCACAACACAACACAGCATAGCACACCACAACACAACACAACACAACACAGCATAGCACAGCGCAACACAGCACAAAACAACACAACACAACACAGCGCAAAACAGCACAACACAACACAAGACAACACAAGACAAAACAAGACAACACAACAGAGCACAACACAGCACAACACAACACAACACACCACAGCACAACAGCTCAGCACAACATAACACAGCACAACACAACACAAGACAACACAGCGCAACACAGCACAACACAACACAAGACAACACAACACAAGACAACACAGCACAACACAGCACAACACAGCACAACACAACACAACACAACACAACACAATACAACACAGCACAACACAGCACAGCACAACACAACAGCACAACACAACACAGCACAACACAGCACAGCACTACAAAGCACAGCGCAACACAACACAACACAGCAGAGCACAACACAACACAGCACAAGACAACACAACACAACACAGCAGAGCACAAGTCAACAAAGCACAACACAGCACAGCACAACACAGCACAGCACAACACAACACAGCACAGCACAGCAAATTACAGCACAACACAACACTACACAACACAGCACAACACAACACAACAGAACACAGCACAGCACAGCACAACACAAAACAGCACAACACAACACAGCACAACACAACAGAACACAACACAGCACAGCACAACACAGCACAACACAACACAACCAAACACAGCACAACACAGCACAGCACAACACAGCACAACACAACGCAGCACAGCACAACACAGCTGAATACAACACAACACAACACAGCACAGCACAACACAGCACAGCACAACACAGCACCGCACAACACAACACAGCACAGCACAGCACAACACAGCACAACACAACACAGCACAGCACAACCCTACACAGCACAACACAACACAGCACAACTCAACACAGCACAACACAACACAACACAGCACAGCACAACAGGACACTACAGCACAACACAACACAACACAACACAGCACAACAAAGCAAAGCACAACATAGCACAACACAGCACAGCACAAATCAAAACAGCACAACACAACACAACACAACACAGCACAACACAACACAACACAGCACAACACAACACAGCACAGCACAACACAACACAGCACAGCACAAAACAACATAATACAACACAGCACAACACAAAACAAGACAGCACAACACAGCACCACAGCACAATACAGCACAAAACAACACAACACAACACAGCACAACACAGCACAGCACAACACAGCATAGCACAGCACAACACAGCATAGCACAGCACAACACAGCACAAAACAAAACAGCAGAACACAACACAACACAGCACAACACAACACAGCACAGCACAACACAACACAGCACAGCAGAACACAGCATAACACAACACAACACAGCACAGCAAAACACAAAACAACACAGCACAACACAGCACAACAGCACAATACAGCACAAAACAAAACAACACAACACAGCACAACACAGCATAGCACAGCACAACACAGCACAACACAGCACAGCAGAACACAACGCAACACAACACAAATCAACACAGCACAACAGAACACAACACAGCACAGCAGAACACAACACAGCACAACACAGCACAGCAAAGCACAGCACAACACAGCACAAAACAAAAGAACACAGCACAAAACAACACAACACAGCACAACACAGCACTACATAACACGGCACAACACAACACAACACAGCACAACACAACACAGCACAGTACAACACAGCACAACACAACACAGCACAGCACAACACAACACAACACAGCACAGCACAGCACAACATAGCACAGCACAGCACAGCACAACACAACACAACACAACACAGCACAACGCAATGCAACACCACACAGCACAACACAACACAACATGACATGACAACACAGCACGACACGATGCAACACAACACAGCACAGCACAACACAACACAGCACAACGCAACACAACACAGCACAAAACAACACAACACAACACGACAACACAGCACGATGCAACTCAACACAGCACAGCACAACACAACACAGCACAGCACAACACAACTCGACAACACAGCATGACACAGCACAACACAACACAACACAGCACAACACAACACAGCACAGCACAACACAACACAACACAGCACAACGCAACGCAACGCAACACAACGCAGCACAACACAACACAACACTACAACACAGCACGACACGACACGACAACACAGCACGACACGACACAACACAGCACAGCACAACACAAAACAGCACAGCACAGCACAACACAACACAGCACAACACAACACAACACAACATGACAACACAGCACGACACAACACAGCACAGCACAGCACAGCACAACACAACACAGCACAACACAACACAACACAACACGACAACACAGCACAACACAACATGACACGACACAGCACAACACGACACGACACGATAACACACCATGACACGACATAACACAAGAACACAGCACGACACGACACGACATGGCAAAACAGCACGACACAACACAGCACAGCACAGCACAACACAACACAGCACAGCACAACACAACACAACACAGCACAACACGACAGGACAACACAACACAACACAACACAGCACAGCACAACGCAGCACAACGCAACACAACACAGCACGACACGACACAACAACACAACACAGCACGACACGACACAACACAGCACAACACAACACAGCACAACACAGCACAACACAACACAGCACAACACAACACAACACAACACAGCAGAGAACAACACAGCACAACACAACTCAACACAGCACAACACAATGCAGCACAACACAACACAACACAGCACGACACGACACGACAACACAACACAGCATGACACGACACAACACAGCACAACACAACACAGCAGAACACAGCACAACACAGCACAACACAAAACAACACAGCACAACACAGCACAACAGAACACAACACAACAGAGCACAACACACCACAACACAACACAACACAGCACAACACAGCACAACACAACACAACACAACACAGCATGACACAACACAGCATAGCAGAACACGACATGACAACACAACACAGCATGACACAACACAGCACAGCACAACACAACACAGCACGACACAACACGACATGACACAACACAGCACAACACAACACAGCACAGCACAACACAGCACAACACAGCACAACACAACATAACACAGCAAAACACAACACAGCACAACACAACACAGCACAGTACAACACAACACAACACAACAGCACAACACAGCACAACACAACACAACACAACACAGCACAACATAACACAACACAGCACAACACAGCACAACACAACACAGCACAACACAGCACAGCACAGCACAACACAGCACAGCACAGCACAACACACCACAGCACAGCACAACACAACACAACATAACACAGCAAAACACAACACAGCACAACACAAAACAGCACAGCACAACACAACACAACAGCACAACACAGCACTGCACAACACAACACAACACAGCACAACACAGCACAGCACAACACAACACAGCACAGCACAGCACAACACAGCACAGCACAGCACAACACAGCACATCACAACACAGCACAACACAACACAGCACAACACAGCACAGCATAGCACAGCACAACACAATGCAACACAACACAACACAGCACAGAACAGCACAGCACAACACAACACAGCACAATGCAACACAACACAACATGACAACACAGCATGACGCAACTCAACACAGCACAGCACAACACAACACAGCACAACACAACACAACACAACACAGCAGAGCACAACACAGCACAACACAAAACAACACAGCACAACACAATGCAGCACAACACAACACAACACAGCACGACACGACACGACAACACAACACAGCATGACACGACACAACACAGCACAACACAACACAGCAGAACACAGCACAACACAGCACAACACAAAACAACACAGCACAACACAGCACAACAGAACACAACACAACAGAGCACAACACACCACAACACAACACAACACAGCACAACACAGCACAACACAACACAACACAACACAGCATGACACAACACAACATAGCAGAACACGACATGACAACACAACACAGCATGACACAACACAGCACAGCACAACACAACACAGCACGACACAACACGACATGACACAACACAGCACAACACAACACAGCACAGCACAACACAGCACAACACAGCATGACACAACACAACACAGCACGACACAACACGACAACACAACACAGCACAACACGACACAAAACAGCACAGCACAACACAGCACAACACAACACAACACAGCACAACACAGCACGACACGACATGACACGACACGGCATGACACGACACAACACAGCATGACACGACACGACACGACACAGCACAGTGCAGAACAACAAAACACAACACAGCGCAACACAACACAGCACCGCACAACACAGCACAACACAACACAGCACAACACAACAAAACACAACACAGCACAACACAACACATCATGACACAGCACAACACAACACAGCACAACACAACACAGCACAGCAGAGCACAACACAACACAGCAGAGCACAGCACAGTACAACACAGCACAACAAAATACAGCACAACACAGCACAACACAGCACAACACAACACAGCACAACACAACACAGCACAGCACAACAGCACAACACAGCAAATCACAACACAGCACAACACAACACAGCACAACACAACACAGCACAACACAGCACAACACAGCACAGCACAGTACAACACAGCACAGTACAACACAACACAGCACAGTAAAACACAACACAGCACAACACAACACAGCACAGCACAACACAGCACAACACAACATAACACAGCAAAACACAACACAGCACAACACAGCACAGCACAACACAGCACAGCACAGCACAACACAGCACAGCACAACACAGCACAGCACAGCACAGCACAATACAACACAGCACAGTGCAACACAACACAGCACCGTACAACACAGCACAACACAACACAACACAGCACAACACAACACAGCAGAGCACAACACAACACAGCACAACACAGCACAATACAACACAGCACAGCGCATAACAACATAACACAGCAAAACACAACACAGCACAACACAACACAGCACAACACAACACAGCACAATACAACACAACACAGCACAAACAACAGAACACAACACAACACAGCAAAACACAACACAGCACAACACAACACAGCACAACACAACACAGCACAACACAACACAGCACAACTCAACACAGCACAACACAGCACAACGCAACACAGCACAACACAGCACAACACAGCACAGCACAACACAGCACAGCACAACACAACACAACATAACACAGCAAAACACAACACAGCACAACACAACACAGCACAGTACAACACAACACAACACAACAGCACAACACAGCACAGCACAACACAACACAACACAACACAGCACAACACAACACAACACAGCACAATACAGCACAACACAACACAGCACAACACAGCACAGCACAACACAGCACAACACAGCACAACACAGCACAGCACAGCACAACACAACACAACATAACACAGCAAAACACAACACAGCACAACACAAAACAGCACAGCACAACACAACACAACAGCACAACACAGCACTGCATAACACAACACACCACAGCACAACAGCTCAGCACAACATAACACAGCACAACACAACACAACACAACACAGCGCAACACAGCACAACACAACACAAGACAACACAACACAAGACAACACAGCACAACACAGCACAACACAGCACAACACAACACAAGACAACACAACACAAGACAACACAGCACAACACAGCACAGCACAACACAACAGCACAACACAACACAACACAGCACAACACAGCACAGCACTACAAAGCACAGCGCAACACAACACAACACAGCACAACACAACACAACACAACACAGCAGAGCACAAGTCAACACAGCACAACACAGCACAGCACAACACAGCACAGCACAACACAACACAGCACAGCACAGCAAATTACAGCACAACACAACACTACACAACACAGCACAGCACAACACAACACAACACAACAGAACACAGCACAGCACAGCACAACACAAAACAGCACAACACAACACAGCACAACACAACAGAACACAACACAGCACAGCACAACACAGCACAACACAACACAACCAAACACAGCACAACACAGCACAGCACAACACAGCACAACACAACTCAGCACAGCACAACACAGCTGAATACAACACAACACAACACAGCACAGCACAACACAGCACAGCACAACACAGCACTGCACAACACAACACAGCACAGCACAGCACAACACAGCACAACACAACACAGCACAGCACAACCCAACACAGCACAACACAACACAGCACAACTCAACACAGCACAACACAACACAACACAGCACAGCACAACAGGACACTACAGCACAACACAACACAACACAACACAGCACAACACAGCACAGCACAACATAGCACAACACAGCACAGCACAAAACAAAACAGCACAACACAACGCAACACAACACAGCACAACACAACACAGCACAGCACAACACAACACAGCACAGCACAACACAACACAGCACAGCACAAAACAACATAACACAACACAACACAACACAGCACAACACAAAACAAGACAGCACAACACAGCACCACAGCACAATACAGCACAAAACAACACAACACAACACAGCACAACACAGCACAGCACAACACAGCATAGCACAGCACAACACAGCATAGCACAGCACAACACAGCACAACACAAAACAGCAGAACACAACACAGCACAACACAACACAGCACAGCACAACACAACACAGCACAGCAGAACACAGCATAACACAACACAACACAACACAGCACAGCACAACACAAAACAACACAGCACAACACAGCACAGCAGCACAATACAGCACAAAACAAAACAACACAGCACAGCACAACACAGCATAGCACAGCACAACACAGCACAACACAGCACAGCAGAACACAACACAACACAACACAAAACAACACAGCACAACAGAACACAACACAGCACAGCAGTACAAAACACAGCACAACACAGCACAGCACAGCACAGCACAACACAGCACAAAACAAAAGAACACAGCACAAAACAACACAACACAGCACAAAACAGCACAACATAACACGGCACAACACAACACAACACAGCACAACACAACACAGCACAGTACAACACAGCACAACACAACACAGCACAGCGACAACACAACACAACACAGCACAGCACAGCACAACATAGCACAGCACAGCACAGCACAACACAACACAACACAACACAGCACAACGCAATGCAACACCACACAGCACAACACAACACAACATGACACGACAACACAGCACGACACGATGCAACACAGCACAACACAACACAGCACAACGCAACACAACACAGCACAAAACAACACAACACAACACGACAACACAGCACGACGCAACTCAACACAGCACAGCACAACACAACACAGCACAGCACAACACAACACGACAACACAGCATGACACAGCACAACACAACACAACACAGCACAACACAACACAGCACAGCACAACACAACACAACACAGCACAATGCAACGCAATGCAACACAACGCAGCACAACACAACACAACACTACAAAACAGCACGACACGACACGACAACACAGCACGACACGACACAACACAGCACAGCACAACACAAAACAGCACAGCACAACACAGCACAACACAGCATGACACAACACAACACAACACAGCACGACACAACACGACAACACAACACAGCACAACACGACACAACACAGCACAGCACAACACAGCACAACACAACACAAAACAGCACAACACAGCACGACACGACACGACACGACATGACATGACACGACACAACGCAGCATGACACGACACGACACGACACAGCACAGTGCAGAACAACAGAACACAACACAGCTCAACACAACACAGCACAGCACAACACAACACAACATAACACAGCAAAACACAACACAGCACAACACAACACAGCACAGTACAACACAACACAACACAACAGCACAACACAGCACAACACAACACAACACAGCACAGCACAACACAACACAACACAGCACAACACAGCACAACACAACACAGCACAACACAGCACAGCACAGCACAGCACAACACAGCACAGCACAGCACAACACACCACAGCACAGAACAACACAACACAACATAACACAGCACAACACAACACAGCACAACACAAAACAGCACAGCACAACACAACACAACAGCACAACACAGCACTGCACAACACAACACAACACAGCACAACACAGCACAGCACAACACAAAACAGCACAGCACAGCACAACACAACACAGCACAACACAACACAACACAACATGACAACACAGCACGACACAACACAGCACAGCACAGCACAGCACAACACAACACAGCACAACACAACACAACACAACACGACAACACAGCACAACATGACACGACACAACACAGCACAACACGACACGACACGATAACACACCACGACACGACATAACACGAGAACACAGCACGACACGACATGACATGACAAAACAGCACGACACAACACAGCACAGCACAGCACAACACAACACAGCACAGCACAACACAACACAACACAACACAACACAGCACCACACGACACAACAACACAAAACAACACAACACAACACAGCACAGCACAACGCAGCACAACGCAACACAACACAGCACGACATGACACAACAACACAACACAGCACGACACGACACAACACAGCACAACACAACACAGCACAACACAGCACAACACAACACAGCACAACACAACACAACACAACACAGCAGAGCACAACACAGCACAACACAACACAACACAGCACAACACAATGCAGCACAACACAACACAACACAGCACGACACGACACGACAACACAACACAGCATGACACGACACAACACAGCACAACACAACACAGCACAGCACAACACAACACAGCACGACACAACACGACATGACACAACACAGCACAACACAACACAGCACAGCACAACACAGCACAACACAGCATGACACAACACAACACAACACAGCACGACACAACACGACAACACAACACAGCACAACACGACACAACACAGCACAGCACAACACAGCACAACACAACACAAAACAGCACAACACAGCACGACACGACACGACACGACATGACATGACACGACACAACGCAGCATGACACGACACGACACGACACAGCACAGTGCAGAACAACAGAACACAACACAGCTCAACACAACACAGCACAGCACAACACAACACAACATAACACAGCAAAACACAACACAGCACAACACAACACAGCACAGTACAACACAACACAACACAACAGCACAACACAGCACAACACAACACAACACAACACAGCACAACACAACACAACACAGCACAACACAGCACAACACAACACAGCACAACACAGCACAGCACAGCACAGCACAACACAGCACAGCACAGCACAACACACCACAGCACAGAACAACACAACACAACATAACACAGCACAACACAACACAGCACAACACAAAACAGCACAGCACAACACAACACAACAGCACAACACAGCACTGCACAACACAACACAACACAGCACAACACAGCACAGCACAACACAACACAGCACAGCACAGCACAACACAGCACAGCACAACACAGCACATCACAACACAGCACAACACAACACAGCACAACACAGCACAGCATAGCACAGCACAACACAATGCAACACAACACAACACAGCACAGAACAGCACAGCACAACACAACACAGCACAATGCAACACAACACAACACGACAACACAGCACGACGCAACTCAACACAGCACAGCACAACACAACACAGCACAGCACAACACAACACAACACAACACAGCAGAGCACAACACAGCACAACACAACACAACACAGCACAACACAATGCAGCACAACACAACACAACACAGCACGACACGACACGACAACACAACACAGCATGACACGACACAACACAGCACAACACAACACAGCAGAACACAGCACAACACAGCACAACACAAAACAACACAGCACAACACAGCACAACAGAACACAACACAACAGAGCACAACACACCACAACACAACACAACACAGCACAACACAGCACAACACAACACAACACAACACAGCATGACACAACACAACATAGCAGAACACGACATGACAACACAACACAGCATGACACAACACAGCACAGCACAACACAACACAGCACGACACAACACGACATGACACAACACAGCACAACACAACACAGCACAGCACAACACAGCACAACACAGCATGACACAACACAACACAACACAGCACGACACAACACGACAACACAACACAGCACAACACGACACAAAACAGCACAACACAACACAGCACAACACAACACAACACAGCACAACACAGCACGACACGACACGACACGACACGACATGACACGACACAACACAGCATGACACGACACGACACGGCACAGCACAGTGCAGAACAACAAAACACAACACAGCGCAACACAACACAGCACCGCACAACACAGCACAACACAACACAGCACAACACAACAAAACACAACACAGCACAACACAACTCATCATGACACAGCACAACACAACACAGCACAACACAACACAGCACAGCAGAGCACAACACAACACAGCACAGCACAGCACAGTACAACACAGCACAACAAAATACAGCACAACACAGCACAACACAGCACAACACAACACAGCACAACACAACACAGCACAGCACAACAGCACAACACAGCAAATCACAACACAGCACAACAGAACACAGCACAACACAACACAGCACAACACAGCACAACACAGCACAGCACAGTACAACACAACACAGCACAGTACAACACAACACAGCACAGTAAAACACAACACAGCACAACACAACACAGCACAGCACAACACAGCACAACACAACATAACACAGCAAAACACAACACAGCACAACACAGCACAGCACAACACAGCACAGCACAGCACAACACAGCACAGCACAACACAGCACAGCACAGCACAGCACAATACAACACAGCACAGTGCAACACAACACAGCACCGTACAACACAGCACAACACAACACAACACAGCACAACACAACACAGCAGAGCACAACACAACACAGCACAACACAGCACAATACAACACAGCACAGCGCATAACAACATAACACAGCAAAACACAACACAGCACAACACAACACAGCACAACACAACACAGCACAATACAACACAACACAGCACAAACAACAGAACACAACACAACACAGCAAAACACAACACAGCACAACACAACACAGCACAACACAACACAGCACAACGCAACACAGCACAACACAGCACAACACAGCACAGCACAACACAGCACAGCACAACACAACACAACATAACACAGCAAAACACAACACAGCACAACACAACACAGCACAGTACAACACAACACAACACAACAGCACAACACAGCACAGCACAACACAACACAACACAACACAGCACAACACAACACAACACAGCACAACACAGCACAACACAACACAGCACAACGCAGCACAGCACAACACAGCACAACACAGCACAACACAGCACAGCACAACACAACACAACATAACACAGCAAAACACAACACAGCACAACACAAAACAGCACAGCACAACACAACACAACAGCACAACACAGCACTGCATAACACAACACACCACAGCACAACAGCTCAGCACAACATAACACAGCACAACACAACACAACACAACACAGCGCAACACAGCACAACACAACACCAGACAACACAACACAAGACAACACAGCACAACACAGCACAACACAGCACAACACAACACAAGACAACACAACACAAGACAACACAGCACAAAACAGCACAGCACAACACAACAGCACAACACAACACAACACAGCACAACACAGCACAGCACTACAAAGCACAGCGCAACACAACACAACACAGCAGAGCACAACACAACACAGCACAACACAACACAACACAACACAGCAGAGCACAAGTCAACACAGCACAACACAGCACAGCACAACACAGCACAGCACAACACAACACAGCACAGCACAGCAAATTACAGCACAACACAACACTACACAACACAGCACAGCACAACACAACACAACACAACAGAACACAGCACAGCACAGCACAACACAAAACAGCACAACACAACACAGCACAACACAACAGAACACAACACAGCACAGCACAACACAGCACAACACAACACAACCAAACACAGCACAACACAGCACAGCACAACACAGCACAACACAACTCAGCACAGCACAACACAGCTGAATACAACACAACACAACACAGCACAGCACAACACAGCACAGCACAACACAGCACCGCACAACACAACACAGCACAGCACAGCACAACACAGCACAACACAACACAGCACAGCACAACCTAACACAGCACAACACAACACAGCACAACTCAACACAGCACAACACAACACAACACAGCACAGCACAACAGGACACTACAGCACAACACAACACAACACAACACAGCACAACACAACACAGCACAGCAGAGCACAACACAACACAGCACAAAACAAAACAGCACAACACAACGCAACACAACACAGCACAACACAACACAGCACAGCACAACACAACACAGCATAGCACAACACAATACAGCACAGCACAAAACAACATAACACAACACAACACAGCACAACACAAAACAAGACAGCACAACACAGCACCACAGCACAATACAGCACAAAACAACACAACACAACACAGCACAACACAGAACAACACAACACAGCAGAGCACAACACAACACAGCACAACACAGCACAATACAACACAGCACAGCGCATAACAACATAACACAGCAAAACACAACACAGCACAACACAACACAGCACAACACAACACAGCACAATACAACACAACACAGCACAAACAACAGAACACAACACAAAACAGCAAAACACAACACAGCACAACACAATACAGCACAACACAACACAGCACAACCCAACACAGCACAACACAGCACAACGCAACACAGCACAACACAGCACAACACAGCACGGCACAACACAGCACAGCACAACACAACACAACATAACACAGCAAAACACAACACAGCACAACACAACACAGCACAGTACAACACAACACAACACAACAGCACAACACAGCACAGCACAACACAACACAGCACAGCACAACACAGCACAGCACAACACAACACAACATAACACAGCAAAACACAACACAGCACAACACAACACAGCACAGTACAACACAACACAACACAACAGCACAACACAGCACAGCACAACACAACACAACACAACACAGCACAACACAACACAACACAGCACAACACAGCACAACACAACACAGCACAACACAGCACAGCACAACACAGCACAACACAGCACAACACAGCACAGCACAGCACAACACAACACAACATAACACAGCAAAACACAACACAGCACAACACAAAACAGCACAGCACAACACAACACAACAGCACAACACAGCACTGCATAACACAACACACCACAGCACAACAGCTCAGCACAACATAACACAGCACAACACAACACAACACAACACAGCGCAACACAGCACAACACAACACAAGACAACACAACACAAGACAACACAGCACAACACAGCACAACACAGCACAACACAACACAAGACAACACAACACAAGACAACACAGCACAACACAGCACAGCACAACACAACAGCACAACACAACACAACACAGCACAACACAGCACAGCACTACAAAGCACAGTGCAACACAACACAACACAGCGGAGCACAACACAACACAGCACAACACAACACAACACAACACAGCAGAGCACAAGTCAACACAGCACAACACAGCACAGCACAACACAGCACAGCACAACACAACACAGCACAGCACAGCAAATTACAGCACAACACAACACTACACAACACAGCACAGCACAACACAACACAACACAACAGAACACAGCACAGCACAGCACAACACAAAACAGCACAACACAACACAGCACAACACAACAGAACACAACACAGCACAGCACAACACAGCACAACACAACACAACCAAACACAGCACAACACAGCACAGCACAACACAGCACAACACAACTCAGCACAGCACAACACAGCTGAATACAACACAACACAACACAGCACAGCACAACACAGCACAGCACAACACAGCACCGCACAACACAACACAGCACAGCACAGCACAACACAGCACAACACAACACAGCACAGCACAACCCAACACAGCACAACACAACACAGCACAACTCAACACAGCACAACACAACACAACACAGCACAGCACAACAGGACACTACAGCACAACAAACACAACACAACACAGCACAACACAGCACAGCACAGCATAGCACAACACAGCACAGCACAAAACAAAACAGCACAACACAACGCAACACAACACAGCACAACACAACACAGCACAGCACAACACAACACAGCACAGCACAACACAACACAGCACAGCACAAAACAACATAACACAACACAACACAACACAGCACAACACAAAACAAGACAGCACAACACAGCACCACAGCACAATACAGCACAAAACAACACAACACAACACAGCACAACACAGCACAACACAACACAGCACAACGCAGCACAGCACAACACAGCACAACTCAGCACAACACAGCACAGCACAACAGAACACAACATAACACAGCAAAACACAACACAGCACAACACAAAACAGCACAGCACAACACAACACAACAGCACAACACAGCACTGCATAACACAACACACCACAGCACAACAGCTCAGCACAACATAACACAGCACAACACAACACAACACAACACAGCGCAACACAGCACAACACAACACCAGACAACACAACACAAGACAACACAGCACAACACAGCACAACACAGCACAACACAACACAAGACAACACAACACAAGACAACACAGCACAAAACAGCACAGCACAACACAACAGCACAACACAACACAACACAGCACAACACAGCACAGCACTACAAAGCACAGCGCAACACAACACAACACAGCAGAGCACAACACAACACAGCACAACACAACACAACACAACACAGCAGAGCACAAGTCAACACAGCACAACACAGCACAGCACAACACAGCACAGCACAACACAACACAGCACAGCACAGCAAATTACAGCACAACACAACACTACACAACACAGCACAGCACAACACAACACAACACAACAGAACACAGCACAGCACAGCACAACACAAAACAGCACAACACAACACAGCACAACACAACAGAACACAACACAGCACAGCACAACACAGCACAACACAACACAACCAAACACAGCACAACACAGCACAGCACAACACAGCACAACACAACTCAGCACAGCACAACACAGCTGAATACAACACAACACAACACAGCACAGCACAACACAGCACAGCACAACACAGCACCGCACAACACAACACAGCACAGCACAGCACAACACAGCACAACACAACACAGCACAGCACAACCTAACACAGCACAACACAACACAGCACAACTCAACACAGCACAACACAACACAACACAGCACAGCACAACAGGACACTACAGCACAACACAACACAACACAACACAGCACAACACAACACAGCACAGCAGAGCACAACACAACACAGCACAAAACAAAACAGCACAACACAACGCAACACAACACAGCACAACACAACACAGCACAGCACAACACAACACAGCATAGCACAACACAATACAGCACAGCACAAAACAACATAACACAACACAACACAGCACAACACAAAACAAGACAGCACAACACAGCACCACAGCACAATACAGCACAAAACAACACAACACAACACAGCACAACACAGCACAACACAACACAGCAGAGCACAACACAACACAGCACAACACAGCACAATACAACACAGCACAGCGCATAACAACATAACACAGCAAAACACAACACAGCACAACACAACACAGCACAACACAACACAGCACAATACAACACAACACAGCACAAACAACAGAACACAACACAAAACAGCAAAACACAACACAGCACAACACAATACAGCACAACACAACACAGCACAACCCAACACAGCACAACACAGCACAACACAGCACAACACAGCACGGCACAACACAGCACAGCACAACACAACACAACATAACACAGCAAAACACAACACAGCACAACACAACACAGCACAGTACAACACAACA
This sequence comes from Somniosus microcephalus, assembly GCF_052327205.1. Classification (NCBI taxonomy): domain Eukaryota; kingdom Metazoa; phylum Chordata; class Chondrichthyes; order Squaliformes; family Somniosidae; genus Somniosus; species Somniosus microcephalus. The sequence goes on along the minus strand of NC_141010.1, from coordinate 65,768,980 downwards.
CAACACAACAGCACAACACAGCACAGCACAACACAACACAGCACAGCACAACACAGCACAGCACAACACAACACATCATAACACAGCAAAACACAACACAGCACAACACAACACAGCACAGTACAACACAACACAACACAACAGCACAACACAGCACAGCACAACACAACACAACACAACACAGCACAACACAACACAACACAGCACAACACAGCACAACACAACACAGCACAACACAGCACAGCACAACACAGCACAACACAGCACAACACAGCACAGCACAACACAACACAACATAACACAGCAAAACACAACACAGCACAACACAACACAGCACAGTACAACACAACACAACACAACAGCACAACACAGCACAGCACAACACAACACAGCACAGCACAACACAGCACAGCACAACACAACACAACATAACACAGCAAAACACAACACAGCACAACACAACACAGCACAGTACAACACAACACAACACAACAGCACAACACAGCACAGCACAACACAACACAACACAACACAGCACAACACAACACAACACAGCACAACACAGCACAACACAACACAGCACAACACAGCACAGCACAACACAGCACAACACAGCACAACACAGCACAGCACAGCACAACACAACACAACATAACACAGCAAAACACAACACAGCACAACACAAAACAGCACAGCACAACACAACACAACAGCACAACACAGCACTGCATAACACAACACACCACAGCACAACAGCTCAGCACAACATAACACAGCACAACACAACACAACACAACACAGCGCAACACAGCACAACACAACACAAGACAACACAACACAAGACAACACAGCACAACACAGCACAACACAGCACAACACAACACAAGACAACACAACACAAGACAACACAGCACAACACAGCACAGCACAACACAACAGCACAACACAACACAACACAGCACAACACAGCACAGCACTACAAAGCACAGCGCAACACAACACAACACAGCGGAGCACAACACAACACAGCACAACACAACACAACACAACACAGCAGAGCACAAGTCAACACAGCACAACACAGCACAGCACAACACAGCACAGCACAACACAACACAGCACAGCACAGCAAATTACAGCACAACACAACACTACACAACACAGCACAGCACAACACAACACAACACAACAGAACACAGCACAGCACAGCACAACACAAAACAGCACAACACAACACAGCACAACACAACAGAACACAACACAGCACAGCACAACACAGCACAACACAACACAACCAAACACAGCACAACACAGCACAGCACAACACAGCACAACACAACTCAGCACAGCACAACACAGCTGAATACAACACAACACAACACAGCACAGCACAACACAGCACAGCACAACACAGCACCGCACAACACAACACAGCACAGCACAGCACAACACAGCACAACACAACACAGCACAGCACAACCCAACACAGCACAACACAACACAGCACAACTCAACACAGCACAACACAACACAACACAGCACAGCACAACAGGACACTACAGCACAACAAACACAACACAACACAGCACAACACAGCACAGCACAGCATAGCACAACACAGCACAGCACAAAACAAAACAGCACAACACAACGCAACACAACACAGCACAACACAACACAGCACAGCACAACACAACACAGCACAGCACAACACAACACAGCACAGCACAAAACAACATAACACAACACAACACAACACAGCACAACACAAAACAAGACAGCACAACACAGCACCACAGCACAATACAGCACAAAACAACACAACACAACACAGCACAACACAGCACAACACAACACAGCACAACGCAGCACAGCACAACACAGCACAACACAGCACAACACAGCACAGCACAACACAACACAACATAACACAGCAAAACACAACACAGCACAACACAAAACAGCACAGCACAACACAACACAACAGCACAACACAGCACTGCATAACACAACACACCACAGCACAACAGCTCAGCACAACATAACACAGCACAACACAACACAACACAACACAGCGCAACACAGCACAACACAACACCAGACAACACAACACAAGACAACACAGCACAACACAGCACAACACAGCACAACACAACACAAGACAACACAACACAAGACAACACAGCACAAAACAGCACAGCACAACACAACAGCACAACACAACACAACACAGCACAACACAGCACAGCACTACAAAGCACAGCGCAACACAACACAACACAGCAGAGCACAACACAACACAGCACAACACAACACAACACAACACAGCAGAGCACAAGTCAACACAGCACAACACAGCACAGCACAACACAGCACAGCACAACACAACACAGCACAGCACAGCAAATTACAGCACAACACAACACTACACAACACAGCACAGCACAACACAACACAACACAACAGAACACAGCACAGCACAGCACAACACAAAACAGCACAACACAACACAGCACAACACAACAGAACACAACACAGCACAGCACAACACAGCACAACACAACACAACCAAACACAGCACAACACAGCACAGCACAACACAGCACAACACAACTCAGCACAGCACAACACAGCTGAATACAACACAACACAACACAGCACAGCACAACACAGCACAGCACAACACAGCACCGCACAACACAACACAGCACAGCACAGCACAACACAGCACAACACAACACAGCACAGCACAACCTAACACAGCACAACACAACACAGCACAACTCAACACAGCACAACACAACACAACACAGCACAGCACAACAGGACACTACAGCACAACACAACACAACACAACACAGCACAACACAACACAGCACAGCAGAGCACAACACAACACAGCACAAAACAAAACAGCACAACACAACGCAACACAACACAGCACAACACAACACAGCACAGCACAACACAACACAGCATAGCACAACACAATACAGCACAGCACAAAACAACATAACACAACACAACACAGCACAACACAAAACAAGACAGCACAACACAGCACCACAGCACAATACAGCACAAAACAACACAACACAACACAGCACAACACAGCACAACACAACACAGCAGAGCACAACACAACACAGCACAACACAGCACAATACAACACAGCACAGCGCATAACAACATAACACAGCAAAACACAACACAGCACAACACAACACAGCACAACACAACACAGCACAATACAACACAACACAGCACAAACAACAGAACACAACACAAAACAGCAAAACACAACACAGCACAACACAATACAGCACAACACAACACAGCACAACCCAACACAGCACAACACAGCACAACGCAACACAGCACAACACAGCACAACACAGCACGGCACAACACAGCACAGCACAACACAACACAACATAACACAGCAAAACACAACACAGCACAACACAACACAGCACAGTACAACACAACACAACACAACAGCACAACACAGCACAGCACAACACAACACAGCACAGCACAACACAGCACAGCACAACACAACACAACATAACACAGCAAAACACAACACAGCACAACACAACACAGCACAGTACAACACAACACAACACAACAGCACAACACAGCACAGCACAACACAACACAACACAACACAGCACAACACAACAAAACACAGCACAACACAGCACAACACAACACAGCACAACACAGCACAGCACAACACAGCACAACACAGCACAACACAGCACAGCACAGCACAACACAACACAACATAACACAGCAAAACACAACACAGCACAACACAAAACAGCACAGCACAACACAACACAACAGCACAACACAGCACTGCATAACACAACACACCACAGCACAACAGCTCAGCACAACATAACACAGCACAACACAACACAACACAACACAGCGCAACACAGCACAACACAACACAAGACAACACAACACAAGACAACACAGCACAACACAGCACAACACAGCACAACACAACACAAGACAACACAACACAAGACAACACAGCACAACACAGCACAGCACAACACAACAGCACAACACAACACAACACAGCACAACACAGCACAGCACTACAAAGCACAGCGCAACACAACACAACACAGCAGAGCACAACACAACACAGCACAACACAACACAACACAACACAGCAGAGCACAAGTCAACACAGCACAACACAGCACAGCACAACACAGCACAGCACAACACAACACAGCACAGCACAGCAAATTACAGCACAACACAACACTACACAACACAGCACAGCACAACACAACACAACACAACAGAACACAGCACAGCACAGCACAACACAAAACAGCACAACACAACACAGCACAACACAACAGAACACAACACAGCACAGCACAACACAGCACAACACAACACAACCAAACACAGCACAACACAGCACAGCACAACACAGCACAACACAACTCAGCACAGCACAACACAGCTGAATACAACACAACACAACACAGCACAGCACAACACAGCACAGCACAACACAGCACCGCACAACACAACACAGCACAGCACAGCACAACACAGCACAACACAACACAGCACAGCACAACCCAACACAGCACAACACAACACAGCACAACTCAACACAGCACAACACAACACAACACAGCACAGCACAACAGGACACTACAGCACAACACAACACAACACAACACAGCACAACACAGCACAGCACAGCATAGCACAACACAGCACAGCACAAAACAAAACAGCACAACACAAGGCAACACAACACAGCACAACACAACACAGCACAGCACAACACAACACAGCACAGCACAACACAACACAGCACAGCACAAAACAACATAACACAACACAACACAACACAGCACAACACAAAACAAGACAGCACAACACAGCACCACAGCACAATACAGCACAAAACAACACAACACAACACAGCACAACACAGCACAGCACAACACAGCATAGCACAGCACAACACAGCATAGCACAGCACAACACAGCACAACACAAAACAGCAGAACACAACACAACACAGCACAACACAACACAGCACAGCACAACACAACACAGCACAGCAGAACACAGCATAACACAACACAACACAACACAGCACAGCACAACACAAAACAACACAGCACAACACAGCACAGCAGCACAATACAGCACAAAACAAAACAACACAGCACAGCACAACACAGCATAGCACAGCACAACACAGCACAACACAGCACAGCAGAACACAACACAACACAACACAAAACAACACAGCACAGCAGAACACAACACAGCACAGCAGTACAAAACACAGCACAACACAGCACAGCACAGCACAGCACAACACAGCACAAAACAAAAGAACACAGCACAAAACAACACAACACAGCACAACATAACACGGCACAACACAACACAACACAGCACAACACAACACAGCACAGTACAACACAGCACAACACAACACAGCACAGCGACAACACAACACAACACAGCACAGCACAGCACAACATAGCACAGCACAGCACAGCACAACACAACCCAACACAACACAGCACAACGCAATGCAACACCACACAGCACAACACAACACAACATGACACGACAACACAGCACGACATGATGCAACACAGCACAACACAACACAGCACAACGCAACACAACACAGCACAAAACAACACAACACAACACGACAACACAGCACGACGCAACTCAACACAGCACAGCACAACACAACACAGCACAGCACAACACAACACGACAACACAGCATGACACAGCACAACACAACACAACACAGCACAACACAACACAGCACAGCACAACACAACACAACACAGCACAATGCAACGCAACGCAACACAACGCAGCACAACACAACACAACACTACAAAACAGCACGACACGACACGACAACACAGCACGACACGACACAACACAGCACAGCACAACACAAAACAGCACAGCACAGCACAACACAACACAGCACAACACAACACAACACAACATGACAACACAGCACGACACAACACAGCACAGCACAGCACAGCACAACACAACACAGCACAACACAACACAACACAACACGACAACACAGCACAACACGACACGACACAACACAGCACAACATGACACGACACGATAACACACCACGACACGACATAACACGAGAACACAGCACGACACGACACGACATGACAAAACAGCACGACACAACACAGCACAACACAGCACAACACAACACAGCACAGCACAACACAACACAGCACAACACAGCACAACACGACACGACAACACAAAACAACACAACACAACACAGCACAGCACAACGCAGCACAACGCAACACAACACAGCACGACACGACACAACAACACAACACAGCACGACACGACACAACACAGCACAACACAACACAGCACAACACAGCACAACACAACACAGCACAACACAACACAACACAACACAGCAGAGCACAACACAGCACAACACAACACAACACAGCACAACACAATGCAGCACAACACAACACAACACAGCACGACATGACACGACAACACAACACAGCATGACACGACACAACACAGCACAACACAACACAGCACAACACAGCACAACACAAAACAACACAGCACAACACAGCACAACAGAACACAACACAACAGAGCACAACACACCACAACACAACACAACACAGCACAACACAGCACAACACAACACAACACAACACAGCATGACACAACACAACATAGCAGAACACGACATGACAACACAACACAGCATGACACAACACAGCACAGCACAACACAACACAGCACGACACAACACGACATGACACAACACAGCACAACACAACACAGCACAGCACAACACAGCACAACACAGCATGACACAACACAACACAACACAGCAGAACACAACACGACAACACAACACAGCACAACACGAAACAACACAGCACAGCACAACACAGCACAACACAACACAACACAGCACAACACAGCACGACACGACACGACACGACGCGACATGACACGACAAAACACAGCATGACACGACACGACACGACACAGCACAGTGCAGAACAACAAAACACAACACAGCGCAACACAACATAGCACAGCACAACACAACACAACATAACACAGCAAAACACAACACAGCACAACACAACACAGCACAGTACAACACAACACAACACAACAGCACAACACAGCACAACACAACACAACACAACACAGCACAACACAACACAACACAGCACAACACAGCACAGCACAACACAGCACAACACAGCACAGCACAGCACAGCACAACACAGCACAGCACAGCACAACACACCACAGCACAGCACAACACAACACAACATAACACAGCAAAACACAACACAGCACAACACAAAACAGCACAGCACAACACAACACAACAGCACAAGACAGCACTGCACAACACAACACAACACAGCACAACACAGCACAGCACAACACAACACAGCACAGCACAGCACAACACAGCACAGCACAGCAGAACACAGCACATCACAGCACAGCACAACACAACACAGCACAACACAGCACAGCATAGCACAGCACAACACAATGCAACACAACACAACACGACAACACAGCACGACGCAACTCAACACAGCACAGCACAACACAACACAGCACAGCACAACACAACATGACAACACAGCATGACACAGCACAACACAACACAACACAGCACAACACAACACAGCACAGCACAACACAACACAGCACAATGCAACGCAACGCAACACAACGCAGCACAACACAACACAACACTACAGCACAGCACGACACGACACGACAACACAGCACGACACGACACAACACAGCACAGCACAACACAAAACAGCACAGCACAGCACAACACAACACAGCACAACACAACACAACACAACATGACAACACAGCACGACACAACACAGCACAGCACAGCACAACACAACACAGCACAACACAACACAACACAACACGACAACACAGCACAACACGACACGACACGACACAGCACAACACGACATGACAAGATAACACACCACGACACGACATAACATGAGAACACAGCACGACACGACACGACATGACAAAACAGCACGACACAACACAGCACAGCACAGCACAACACAACACAGCACAGCACAACACAACACAACACAACACAGCACAACACGACACGACAACACAACACAACACAACACAACACAGCACAACGCAGCAAAACGCAACACAACACAGCACGACATGACACAACAACACAACACAGCACGACACGACACAACACAGCACAACACAACACAGCACAGCACAACACAGCACAACACAGCACAACACAACACAACACAACACAACACAGCACGACACAACACGACAACACAACACAGCACAACATGACACAACACAGCACAGCACAACACAGCACAACACAACACAACACAGCACAACACAGCACGACACGACACGACACGACACGACATGACATGACACAACACAGCATGACACGACACGACACGACACAGCACAGTGCAGAACAACAAAACACAACACAGCGCAACACAACACAGTACCGCACAACACAGCACAACACAACACAGCACAACACAACAAAACACAACACAGCACAACACAACACATCATGACACAGCACAACACAACACAGCACAACACAACACAGCACAGCAGAGCACAACACAACACAGCACAGCACAGCACAACACAGCACAACAAAATACAGCACAACACAGCACAACACAGCACAACACAACACAGCACAACACAACACAGCACAGCACAACAGCACAACACAGCAAATCACAACACAGCACAACACAACACAGCACAACACAACACAGCACAACACAGCAAAGCACAGTACAACACAACACAGCACAGTACAACACAACACAGCACAGTACAACACAACACAGCACAACACAACACAGCACAGCACAACACAGCGCAATACAACATAACACAGCAAAACACAACACAGCACAACACAGCACAGCACAACACAGCACAGCACAGCACAACACAGCACAGCACAAAACAGCACAGCACAGCACAGCACAATACAACACAGCACAGTGCAACACAACACAGCACCGTACAACACAGCACAACACAACACAACACAGCACAACACAACACAGCAGAGCACAACACAACACAGCACAACACAGCACAACACAACACAGCACAGCGCAAAACAACATAACACAGCAAAACACAACACAGCACAACACGACACAGCACAACACAACACAGCACAATACAACACAACACAGCACAAACAACAGAACACAACACAACACAGCAAAACACAACACAGCACAACACAACACAGCACAACACAACACAGCACAACACAACACAGCACAACACAGCACAACGCAACACAGCACAACACAGCACAGCACAGTACAACACAACACAACACAACAGCACAACACAGCACAGCACAACACAACACAACACAGCACAACACAACACAACACAGCACAACACAGCACAACACAACACAGCACAGCACAGCACAACACAGCACAGCACAGCACAACACAGCACAGCACAGCACAACACAACACAACATAACACAGCAAAACACAACACAGCACAACACAAAACAGCACAGCACAACACAACACAACAGCACAACACAGCACTGCACAACACAACACAACACAGCACAACACAGCACAGCACAACACAACACAGCACAGCACAGCACAACACAGCACATCACAACACAGCACAACACAACACAGCACAACACAGCACAGCATAGCACAGCACAACACAATGCAACCCAACACAACACAGCACAGAACAGCACAGCACAACACAACACAGCACAATGCAACACAACACAACACAACATAGTAACATAGAATGGTTACTGTAATGTATATACCTTTAAGGGGGGAACTATATTTTACAGCTCATGTATACTGCAGTACCAGCAGTGACCACACCTGTATATAGCACTGAGCAGTAATCTGTACAGGTCAGTTCCAGTGTGAGCCACGTTGAGTAAACACCTGTTGTACCGTTCTCCTGCAGTCTGTGTCTTATTATACACAGACACAACATTGGCGACAAGGCAAGTTCGAACCTACCTGCAACTCTGCATCACCTCCCGGGGATTCGTTCCTGGAGATCAGTGGATTGGAGGTCAAGGCCAGAGACTCGGGCGTCGACCATGGGCAACCGCTCAGTCATCCAGCAGAGACTCGAGAATTGCGGGGGAGGCTGTCAAGAGCCAGGCTTGGCTTTCCAGTCGAGGTTGTCCAGCGAAACGGGCTGGCAACAGGTAGTGCACAGACACCCTTCCCGGACAGCGGTGGGCTAGAGCCCGACCGAGCGGCACAGCAAAGGGCCGAGCAGCGTCGACGGGGGAGAGAGAGAGAGGGCGGAGCGCACAGGGTGCAGCCGGTGTTCAGGGGCCGAGCAGCGTTGAAGAGAGGGAGAGGGAGATGCACAGAAACCCGCGAGGCGCCGCCATTGCCACGAGGACCGCCGAGAGCGGCGTTGGCAGCAGCGCAGGAGAAGCATGCGAAAACTACAGGGCGCCGCCATTGCCACGAGAACCGCTGGGAGCGGCGTTGGCAGCTGCGGGGGAGGAAGGAAAGCACGGGAGATGCCATTTTAAGCCATTGGGAGATGCCATTTTAAACCACACCCAAATTGCCGAAGAGTGTCAGTATCACCACATTTGACAATGAAGTCGAAGATTGGACTACATATGTCGAACGAATAGAGGTATACTGCAAGGCAAATGAGGTGTCAGATGACAAGAAAGCGTCGGTATTGTTAAATTTAATGGGTGCAAAGACGTATGGTTTATTACGAAATCTAGTAACCCCAACGAAGCCAATGGAAAAGAGTTTTGAAGACATAGTAACGATACTACAGGAACATTTAAACCCCACACCTGTAAAGTCTGTGGGTTGTTTAGTTAATTAATACACAGACTCCAAGAGTAACTTAAAACAGGACTTTACTATTCGAAGGTCAGGGCGAATCTGCCCAATAACTCCTGGCACAACACTTATATACTGGTGTGGTCACCGTCGGTATTACCGTATACAGAAGCCAAACAAAGTAGTGCCACACCTAAAATAGTTCTCTTAAAGGTGAACGGTTACATACAATAGTTCTCTTAAAGGTAGACAGGTACATACACTACAATCCTCCGTTTTTAGCTTACAACATACTTATTCCCCATTAAACATAACATATAATCAACTTCATGTAAAACAATTCACAGATATAGTCTCTGCGGGAAACAGTTCACAGATTCAGTCTCGGCGGGAACAGTTCACAGATTCAGTCTCCGGTCTTGACTCGGTCCGAACAACATCTCTGTGGTGTAGCCGGTTCACATTTCTAGCGTGACTCATCCAATAGTCTTTCCCTTGGCTTAACAGCTTGAACTTCCATCCTGCTGAACCAGCAGTGCTGACTTTTACAAACAGCTGGACTGCCTTGGTAATTTTTCCTACTTTCCAACTGATTTGGCCCCCTTCGTGGGCCCACGTGCATGATCTGATAGAAGTGATAATGATTTAGATGGTTATCGTCTTCTGCTTCGTCTTTTTCTTTTCTGCTTCTTGGAGACCCTCGGGGCTCCCTTATCCGCTGCCAGCTGTAGCGCCAGCATCTCCCTATGCTCCTTAGACTTTAAGTGCTTCATCCTGATTTCTGCACTTTGGGAGTTTTCATCACAAGCTGGGCAGACCAAGTCATCGTAATATTCCGTGTCACTCAACAGGTCATGGTAATATTCGGTGTCGTCCTGAGCTAATCTAGCGAGAGGGCCTGCTACTTCTTCCGTACCCAACTGGACGTTAGCCGACTGTTGTTCCCTCCCTAGACATCTTTCCTGAAGAGACTTCTTCATGCGTTCATATTCATCCCGCTCTTCCTGGGTTTCCTGCAAATCCTTCACTAATGACCTCGTTTGTGATTTCAACACTTCCCCTTCCCTCGGGGATTGATTGATCAGGCTATTCAATCCTTCTACTGGAGCAGCTGTTTCAACATTCTGCTGTTCACATTGACGTGATTCAGCGTACTTTTGGCATCCCTGTAAAATCTGTGTTGCAACCTCAGCTATTTCCATAACTTTTGAGAGCTCCGAACTCCTTCCCTTTGAAGATTGAAGCTCGTGTTCAGATTGTTCCCATTGTAGAGTCTTGTCCTTCAGCATATGAAGGAGTTGGCTGACCGTTAACTCTTCCACGGGAACACTGTGGGTCAGAGTCTTCTCCAGTTCATCCACCTTTTCCTCCAATGCTTTCACCTTCTTTTCCTCTTGTACTTTGGCTTCCAGCGCTCGGAGAAGTTGCGCCTTGATGCTCTCTAGCTCATGTTCAGAGGCCATTCTTACAGTCTCTGTGTTTCTTACAGTTCCCTTTTCTTCCACTGAACGAATTCCCAGTTGAATCAGTTCTTCAAGTTGTTGAATCTCGGTCATTGCCGCCCCATATTTGTCTTGGGTTTCCTTTAATATTTTTATGAGTTCTTGTACATCTTGTCTTTCATGTTCTGCCATGTCTTTCACCTCTAATTTCTCATCTATGGATGGAACTTCTACCGATGAGTCTGTCTTGGCCTTGAGCTCATCAAGAATTTCCTGCAGCCTTTGGACTTCTTGCTCATGTTCAACCTTCAGTTGCTCATGTGCTTCCACTGAAACTAGCTTTTCGGAGGATGCCGAGTTAACCCCTTCCAGAATTGTAGCCTGGGCCTGTTCATACTGTTCTTTCAACTTCTCACACTCTGCTTGTAAGGAGTCGTAGAGAAGAACTGGAATAAAATCCTGGCTTCCTGAAGATTCCTCTTCATTTGCTTCTTCCTGCAAATATTCTAACTCCTGAACAGCATAAGGGAAATGTGATCGGTAATTGGTCACGATGGCTCTATGTTCGCTCGCTGCTTGAGCTAGCTGCTTCTGTTGTCTTTCCAGATTCTCCCATTCGGTGTCATAGAACTTTTTCGTTGTTTTCATCTCTTGTACGAGACGGTAACTCAATTGTTCTAATTGTTGTCGTAATTTGAAATAAGTTTGAGTCCGAGCTCGGTGTTCTTCCGTCATGGATATGTCCGTAACTTGAACAGGCTCAGAATTTTCTGTCAAACTAGGTTGTCGTTGTTCGGTGGAGTTCTGCTCTGAAACTTTGTTCTTCTCTGGAGCATAAGCCTTTATGCATGCCTTCGTTTTTCCAACCTTCGTCGGCAAGTCCATTTCAGCCTTGTCTTTCATATTTGGGTTGGTCTTATCGTCATCCGTTTCAGAATCTGAGCTGATTGTCTGCACCGAGTCCTCACTCGTTATGGCTTTTAGATAGTGCCATTCCATGTCTATTTTCTTGATCCACTCCCGTCCTAGAAGTGGTGTTCCTCCCTCATGTAGTACGTATAAGTTCATTCTTGGGTGTTCTTTACCCCTATCTCTCACTTTGACTCTTATCTTTCCCATGGGGTATACTTTATGCCCCGTGTATGTCTGCAATATGAACTTGGTATCTCTTAAGGGTATATGTGAGAATAGCCGGTGGTAATCCCTTCGATTTATGACTGATAGAGCTGATCCAGTGTCCAACTCCATTTTCACTTGGATTCCAGCTATTTTTAGCATGACCCAGATAGTTTGTAGGTCAGCTTCCTTACTCACATTGTGAATTCTCAGACTACCCAGCTCCTGGCCGTTTGGGTCTGAGTCTGAATTCTGTTCGTCTGAACTCTTCTCAGCCACCTTGTGTACCTTGTTGTACTTTTCCTGTGATGGCTTCCTTTGGTTGTTGGTCCTTTGGTTGTTGGTCTTCTTCCCTGACCGGCATACCTTAGCTATGTGACCCAGTTTGCCACATTTCCTACATTCCTGGTTCTTAAACCAGCATTGGTTCTGGTCGTGTGTTCTCTTCCCACAACGATAGCATTTTGTTGTTGTCGAGGTAATTTGATCCACACTTAGTGCTGCTGTCTTTAGCTGCATTTCCGCAGTTCCCTTCGCTGCGGCTTCGTGCGATGCTGCAATAAGGACAGCCCTGTCAAGTGTAAGGTCGTTCTCTTCGAGTAGTCGCTTTTGCGTTCCTTCCTTTGCCAACCCGCACACAAACTTGTCTCACAATGCCTCTGTCAGATTCCCTCCAAACTGGCAGTATTTCGCTAGTCTACGCAGTTCGACCAAGTATTCTGCATTACTTTCGTCTTTCCGTTGCGTTCTCGCATAGAATTTGAATCGTTCCGCCAACATCAACGGTGTGGGGTTCAAGTGATCCTTCAGAACAGCCACAATATCATCGAAAGTCTGATCCGTCGGTTTAGCTGGTGCTAGTAGATGCTTCAAGAGCCCGTATGTCTTCGCGCCCATCGAGTTTAGCAAGGTTATAGCTTTGTCATCTTCTTCTATTTTATTGGCCTCACAATAGATCTCGATGCGTTCCACGTACGTGGCCCAGTCTTCTACCTCAGCATTAAAATTGTTGATGTTACCACGCTTAGGCATCTTCCTCTCTTTCTGATAACACCCCGAATTATTTCTTTAACTTATTTTTTTTGTTTTTTCTATGATGGCGGTTTTCCCGCGAAAATGGCGGTTTCCCGCACTTATCTTCTCTCCCCGCCCACTTCAATGGCGGTTTCCCACTTCTGTCTTCTTCCCCGCCTAATGGCGGCTTCCCGCGTTTCTTCCCTAGCAGGAGGGGTACACTTTCCCCCACAGGCGACGGCCGCTGGCTTTCAGATTCACAGCCTGCGCGTCGGCTTCAGTGCTTTCCATTTTCTCGGCAAGGCAACCGGCGCTGGGTACACCCCGTTGACAGCGAACAGGTTCAGCCGCTGGGCTGGCTCTCGCTCAGTTCCCCTTGCTCGGGCTCAGTCTCTCTCCCGCTCTCTCGGCTCTACCGGCGCTGGGTACACCCCATTGATGGAGAACAGTTTCAGCCGCTGGACTGGCTCTCGCGCAGTCTCCATTGGTCGGCTCTGCCTCTCCCACTCGCTCGGCTCCCAAACGCCTCTCCCAGCCATCTCGCAGTCTGGTGCTTCCCTCCCCGGCTGCAGCTGAGTTTTTATATCTTCCCGCGCCTACGCCCCCGGTCGCAGCGCTTCGTGGCTTCGGTCGCTGCCCGGCCTTTTTCGCCGGTCGCGGTCTAGCTGTCTCATGATGCCATTGCGTCCCCAGCCTGTCTGTACCGCGGCTTCCTTGCTCCACGCTGCCCCAGTCTCAGCGCCTCTGGGCCCGACTTCTGTCCGGCTCCTTTCCCCCTCGACCGTGGTCGAGTGCACCGCCCTTATCCTCCGGTTATTCTTTTTACTTTTCCCTCACTCACAGTCGCCGTGGCCGCCTTGCTTCTCGTGCTGATCGGCTCACTCCTCACCATGGCAGAAGGGACAGTCAGTGCCTGTTGCTGATGGAAGTCTTTGTCTCTGAATTCTTCCTCCTTTCCAGCTCTGCAGACTCGAGTTTTCTCCCAGCAGAATGACGAGGGCGGTTGCCTCTTCTCGACGCTCGTTAACTGCTTCGGAATTATTGTTGCCGCAGGGTACGATCGGACTCGTCGCCACTGTAAAGTCTGTGGGTTGTTTAGTTAATTAATACGCAGACTCCAAGAGTAACTTAAAACAGGACTTTACTATTCGAAGGTCAGGGCGAATCTGCCCAATAACTCCTGGCACAACACTTATATACTGGTGTGGTCACCGTCGGTATTACCGTATACAGAAGCCAAACAAAGTAGTGCCACACCTAAAATAGTTCTCCTAAAGGTGAACGGTTACATACAATAGTTCTCTTAAAGGTAGACGGGTACATACACTACAACACCGCTGCTGATAGCAGAAAGATTCAAGTTTCACAAATGGAACCAGCATAAGGATGAAAGCAATGCCGATTATTTAACAGAACTGTGCAAACTATCGAAACACTGCCAGTTTGGAGCGGGACTGGCAGATACCTTAAGGGACAAGTTTGTGTGTGGGCTTCAAAGTGAAGGAAGCCAGAAACGGCTTTTATCTGAAAAGGACCTTAAGCTGGAAAAGGCTTGCAGCATTGCAGTATCATATAAAGCAGCAGCACGGGCCGCTGCAGAGATACAACAGAGACCGCAAGAATATGGCACAAACGATATGTCATATGGAACAGAGAAGTGCTATCGCTGCGGCAGAACAACACATGACCAGAATGATTGCTGGTTCAAAGACAAAGTGTGCAGACAGTGTGGAAAATTAGGACACATAGCACGAGTCTGCAGGTCGGGAAAGAAAACCAGCAATAAGAATCCTACCAAAGGAAAGTACAAGAAGGTACATAAGATGACGGACAATAGTTCAGACGAACAAAAGAGTGATAATGACTCCGAAAGCCGGGAACTGAGTTGTCTGAAACTACATAATGTGATCACAACGGAGGATCACCGAACCATTTGGGTTACTCTCAAGATAGCAGGAGTCCAGGAAAAGATAGAATTGAACACAGGATCAGCCCTAACAGTCATAAACCAACGGGACTATGAGCGGCTATTCTCACACATACCCTTGAGAGACACAAAAATTATTTTGAAGACGTACACTGGGCAAAAAGTCTACCCCAAAGGAAAAATAAGGGTGACCGTTATATATAACGGTAAGGAAACACCAAAACTAGAACTGTATGTATTGCAAGATGGAGGACCACCATTACTGGGACGTGAATGGATCCGGAAAATACAACTGGTTTGGCATTCCATACAGGCACTGACTGTGGCTGACAAAAAGGATGACGACATCACACCTGGGCGACTGTCAAAGGTCCTAACTGATGCGAAAGAAGTGTTCCAGCAAGGACTCGGAACACTAAAAGGCATGACAGCGATGATTAAAATTGAAGAAAACGCAAGCCCAAAATTTTTTAAGGCCAGACCGGTACCTTATGCGATCTGCCCAGCCGTCGAAGCAGAGCTGGAGAGTCTGGAATGTTCAGGTGTACTGTCCAAGGTAGACTGGAGCGAGTGGGCTACACCCATCGTCCCTGTGATGAAAAGTAGTTGAGCAGCACACCTGGGGAACCAAGGAAGGTTTGCATCTGTGGGGACTTTAAGGTAACAGTGAACCCGGTCCTTCACACCGTACAATATCCACTTCCGCGGATTGAAGATATTTTCGCCTCGCTATCTGGAGGGAAAAGCTTCACTAAGATTGATCTGGCCCAGGTGTATCTACAAATGGAGGTAGAAGAAGCATCAAAAAAATACATCACAATCAACACCCATAAAGGCCTCTACCAATACAACCGGCTGGTATTCGGGGAAGCATCAGCTCCGGCTATTTGGCAGAGGGCAATGGAACAAGTCCTGCAAGGGATCCCAGGGACCCAGTGTTATTTGGACGACATCCTGGTCACGGGCAAAAATGACAGTGATCACCTTGCCAACCTGGAGCAGGTGCTCACTGGATTGCAGGAATATGGGCTCCGAGCTAACCGCCCCAAATGCGGGTTTTTTAGAAAACAGATCTCGTATTGTGGCCACGTTATCGATAAAGAGGGGTTACATAAGTCCCCAGAGAAGATTGAGGCAGTAGTCAAGGCTCCAGCACCGGGAAATGCGTCACAACTGAGGTCGTTCCTCGGGCTGGTAAACGACTACCATAAGTTCTTGCCAAATTTGTCTACAATACTACACCCACTGAACACCCTACTGCAAACTGGGGTGCCATGGAAGTGGAGTGACGAATGTAGATGAGCTTTCCAGAAGAGCAAAACACTAATCATATCGAAAGAGGTATTCACAGAAATCACAGAAATCACAGAAACCCCACAGTGCAGATAGAGGCCATTTCGGCCCATCGAGCCTGCACCGACACATATCCCACCCGATCCCCGTAACCCCACATATTTAATCCCCCTAACACTAAGGGTCAATTTATCATAGCCAATCAACCTAACCCGCACATCTTTGGACTGTGGGAGGAAACCGGAGCATCCGGAGGAAACCCACGCAAACACGGGGAGAATGTGCAAACTCCACACAGACAGTCGCCCAAGGCCAGATTCGAACCCGGGTCCCTGGTGCTGTGAGGCAACAGTGCTAACCACTATGCCACCATTGGCCCATTACAACCCGGCATTACCAATTCGGTTGGCATGTGATGCGTCACCCTACGGCATTGGAGCGGTGCTGTCGCACAAATTCTCGGACGGCTCAGAGAGGCCAATAGCCTTTGCGTCACGATCACTAACCTCAGCCGAGCGTAACTACGCCCAGATTGACAGGGAGGCCCTCAGCCTAGTGTGGGGAGTGAAAAAGTTCAAACACTATCTGCATGGGCAGAAATTCACCTTGCTGACTGATCACCAGCCTCTTGTCTCCATTTTTAATCTGAAGAAGGGCGTTCCGGTGATGACTGCGCAACGACTACAAAGATGGTCACTTTTTCTAGGGCCGCACCACTATGAGATTGAATATAAGGGCACGAAACAGCATAGAAATGCTGATGGGCTATCACGCCTGCCACTGCCTACTGCGGAGGAAGCACCAGCAGTGGATCCTGTTGAAATATTCCATTCGACTATAGTTGAATACCTACCGGTAACTAACGCTTGTATCGAAAAGGAAACCCGAAATGACCCGACACTGTCTCGGGTATATGATTTGACGGTGAAAGGATGGCCAGCACATGGCGACTCACTCTTGCCAGCATTCTCGACAAGGAGAGAACAGCTGTCAGTGTGCCGGGGGACCTTGATGTGTGGATCCTGAGTGGTAATTCCACCCAAGTTAAGGGATAGAGTGCTCAATGAGCTTCATGAGGGTCATCTGGGAGAGGTAAAAATGAAAAGCCTAGACAGGGCTTATGTGTGGTGGCTGGGAATCAATAAACAAATCGAGGACCTGACCAAGAGCTGCTCAGGCTGCCAGAAAGTCCAAAATGCACCACCACAGGCCCCTCTACACCCATGGGAGTGGCCCTCATCTCCAGGGCAACGGGTGCATATTGATTTTGCTGGTACATTCATGGACTCAATGTTTTTAATAGCCGTGGATGCACACTCGAAATGGCCTGAGGTCATCAAAATGTCCTCCACCACCACGGAGAAAACTATTGCAGTCCTACGGACCATTTTTGCCAGGAATGGCTTGCCAGAACAGATTTGCTCCGACAACGGACCACAGTTTGTGTCCGAAGAGTTCCGGAGGTTCTTGAAAAAGAATGGGGTAAGGCATTACACATCCGCCCCATATCATCCAGCCACAAATGGATTGGCTGAGAGGTTCGTACAAACATTTAAGAAGGCAATAAAGGCTATGTACAATGACAACATTCTGCTGCAGCACAAGGTGGACAATTTCCTGTTCGCCTACCGGAATGCGACACATGCAGTCACCAACCAGGCCCCAGCCATGATGTTCTTTAACCAAAGGTTAAGATCTCGCCTGGATTTGCTCAGACCAAACGTACGAAGAGGTGTTGAGAGTAAGCAATTCCAGCACATCCATGAGAAGCCAACAAGGAGCTTCAATGTAGGGCAACCAGTCTTGGCCCGCGACTACCGAACAGAAAAATGGCAGCCAGGAACGATATGCACACGGCAGGGCCCACTAATGTACACAGTGGACGTTGGGGAGAGCATCGTGAGACGCCATGCTAACCAGATCCTAGAGTCACAGGAACGAGTCAACCCCATGCCTCGCCCATACGTACCTCATGATGAACCCGACGTACAGGCCGCATCTACCCCAGAAACAGTAGCATCGGAAGCTGATGAACCAACCGATGACAGGGGGCCAGAATCGCCTCCGCACCAAGAGGAAGACACTCGGGAAAGGCACTATCCAGAAAGGATCAGGAAACCTCCCCAAAGACTGAATATATAAATAGACTATTTTCAGCTAATGTTGCATGTTAAAAGTGTTAATTGTAATTAGTTTGATATTTAATTGTTAAATGAGTGTTATGGTACTGTTAATCTAAAAGGGGAGGAATTGTAATGTATGTACCTTTAAGGGGGGAACTATGTTTTACAGCTCATGTATACTGCAGTACCGGCAGTGACCACACCTGTATATAGCACTGAGTAGTAATCTGTACAGATCAGTTCCAGTGTGAGCCACGTTGAGTAAACACCTGTTGTACCGTTCTCCTGCAGTCTGTGTCTTATTATACACGGACATAACAGTTACAGCACGGTAGAAGGCCATTTGGGCCATTGAGCCCGTGCCAACTCTCAACTAATCCCACTCCCCCACCCTTTCCCTGTAGCCCTGCAAATTTTTTTCATTCAGATATTATCCAACTCCCTTTTGAAAGATAAGATTGTGTCTGGTTCCACCACCCTTTCAGGCAGTACATTCCAGATTTTAACCACTCGCTGTGTAAAAAAGTTTTTTCTTACATCGCCTTTGGTTCTTTTGCCAATCACCTTAAATCTGTGTCCTCACACAACACAACACAACACAACAGTAAAATACAACACAATACAACAGTGAAACACAACGCAGTACAACACAACACATCATATGGCATAGTAGCATCGAAGTTATGTTACTGGACTACTAATCCAAAGGCCTAGACTTAATGCTCCTGAGACGTGAGTTCAAATCCCACCACGGCAGCTGGGGAATTTAAATTTAATTAAATAAATCTGGAATAAAAAGCTAGTATCAGTAATGGTGACCATGAAACTATCGGATTTTCATAAAAACCCATTTGGTTCACTAATGTCTTTTAGGGAAGGAAATCTGCCGTCCTTACATGGCCTGGCCTATATGTGACTCCAGACCCACAGCAATGTGGTTGACTCTTAACTGCCCTCTGAAATGGCCTAGCGAGACACTTAGTTGTAACAAACCACTACTAAAAACAATAATAAGATGGACAGACCACCCGGCATCGACTAGGCATCGGCTTTGGACACAATAACAGCATACCCACTTCTGGATCATTAGTCCAGGCCTCTAGATTACTAGTCAAGTAACATAACCACCATGCTACCATACCCACAATAATGGATGGGGGACTTCAGTTATGTGGAGAGACTGGAAACCTCCAAGTTACACACCATCCTGACTTGGAAATATATCGCCGATCCTTCATAGTCACTGAGTCAAAGTCCAGGAACTCCCTCCCTAACAGCGCTGTGGGAGCACCTTCACCACACAGACTGCAGCGGTTCAAGAAGGAGGCTCACCACCACCTGCTCAAGGGCAACTAGGGATGGGCAATAAATGCTGGCCTTGCCAGCGACGCCCACATCCCAGGATCGAAAAAAAAGAAGCTGGAATTGTTCTCCTTAGAGCAGAGAAGGGTAAGAGGAGATTTGATAGCGGTATTCAGAAGCATGAATGGTTTTGATAGAATAAATAAAGAGAAACTGTTCCCAGTGGCAGAAGTGGCAGTAACCATAGGACACAGATTTAAGGTGACGGGCAAAAGAACCAGCGGCGATATGAAGAAAAAAAATTTACACAGTGAGTTGTGATCTGGAAAGCACTGCCTAAGGGGATGGTAGAAGCAGATTCAATTGTAACTTTCGAAATAGAATTGGATAAATACTTAAAGGGGAATAAAATGACAGGGCTATGGGGAAAGAGCAGGAGACTGGGATTAATTGGATAGCTCTAACAAAGAGCTTTAACAGGCATGCTGGGCTGAATGGCCTCGTTCTGTGTTGTAGCATTCTATGATTCAATGATTTGCAGTTTGCAGTTGTACACTTTCATTTGTCGCGGATCAGAGACGGCACGAACTATAGCCAGACATTCTGATCAATAATTCATTCCATTTATTGACTCCCTGCTCCAAACATGACTCTCCCCAGCCCCGATCTTAAGAGAATTCCTCCCATGATGCTGGAGCTTAATGGCAGGTATTAAAATATTATTGCAAAGATGATGCCATGTTTTGATAGGGTAGATGCAGAGAAGATGTTGCCACTTGTGGAAGAGACCAAAACTAGGGGTCATAAATATAAGATAGTCACTAATAAATCTAATATAGAATTCAGGATCACCTTCTTTACCCAGAGAGTGGTGAGAATGCAAAACTCGCTACCACAGGGAGTGGTTGAAGGGAATAGCATAGATGTATTTAATGGGAAGCTGGATAAGTACATGAGGGAGAAAGGAATAGGTGGATATATTGATGGGGAGAGATGAAGAGGGATGGGAGGGGGCTGGTGTGGAGCAGAAACACCGGTACAGACCAGTTGGTCCGAATGGCCTTTTTTTGTGTAAATTCTATGTAATATCCCTGCCCAGCATGCGCTGCATGCTAGAATCTGCCCCATCCATTCTAGAGGAAAGTGGTGCTGCTTTCGAATGTGGAGAGAACAAGCTGTTCACAAGTTTGCTCGTTTATTAATTACAATAGCAGCTTCACCACATATGCAGCAAGCACAATTGACTAAAGTGCTACTTTCCTGGTAATCTATTACAATTATGGTGGATAACGCATATTTCATAATGATCACAATCTTCATGATGTATGTCAGCGGGAGAATTCAGTGAGTTGTTTTTCTTCATTCAACGGCCTTTCTGCTGTGAAAGAATAAATTGTCAGCTGAAACCTCGCAGATCAAAAATAATCCACTGAATATATTTATGATATAATGTCAGGAAAATTATACCATTTAAGAAAGATTTTCAAAATTGTAGAGGAGCATTTACTCTTGGAAAAGGAGGTAGAAGTTATCTTCAGGAGATTGCTAATAGCTTCAGTGGGTAAATGAGCAGGCACTTGGGAAATGTCAGCCTGCTCTTAGTGCGGTGATATGTGAGTGATGGAGCTGACTGACATTTCCTCAGCTGTCCTCTGACCACACCGTGACTGACTGAGAGAGCTGGGTGTGGGGGAGAAAACCTACACCTATTCTCTCATTTACTGCAATGCTTGCCACTTTTAGAAATGGCGATGTTAATTTTTCCACTTTTATTTTATTTTAATGTTAACCATTCCAAATGTTAACTGCAGTTTCTGGTGCTGAGTTGTGTCTAGACTATATGGTTTCTTCAGCAGTTACCACCAGAAATCTGGCCAATCAGGACTCGCCTGCGACAACTCTCAGTTTGCATTTCTCAAGTGGTTTGATGAGCGTTTAGAGATTGAAGTAATGGTCAGGAATGCTAATCCTGCTCAGAACACAGGGAGTAAGTTAAGCAGATCACTGAAACTGTGCTGCCTGCTTAACTCACAACACTGTTCCTCTACTTTTGAAAAACAATGTTATTATCTCAGGTTCTAGAGCCCCAGTATTTACTCTCATATGTAATCAATGGGCCAGATTTTGCTGAAAAACCTCTGGCCCACTGTGAATCACACAAACCGTTATTAATGCACAAATCGGCCAGCAACTTGTAGCGAGGATGAGACGCCCCATCGATTGCGAATCACCACTCGTTACTGGACGATTTGTACCACTTCGCCGTTACCTTCACGAAAAAGGCATCTCACCCTTAACTGCCCTGTGAGTTTCATGAAGTTGCTCCATTTGTACATTAATTTTCCATTAAACTAGTCATAGAAAGGTAAGTCTAGTTAATAAGAGCGTTAATACCCTTTTAACAACGTGATAATTATTCATGACTGCCAATCAACCTCTCTTACCCAGCAAGTCAACAGTTTAATGTGTGGACTCTCATTCCTTCAGGTCGTGAATTGTTTTAGATTTTATAAAAGTAAAATTTAATTTTTTTCTTACGTTTCCTTTCTGTCTCTTTTTTTTCTCTCTCTCTTAATCCAATCTTTCTTTCCCTCTATTTATTTCTCTTTCTGTACCTGATTTGACTCTAATTCACCCTCCTTCTCAGTCCTTCCGCTGTTTATTTCTCAATCCTTAATCTCATTGGTTAAGTTGATACACTTTGAGGGCAAACGTTTTTAAAACCTAAACATGCACGAACAAGTCTAACTACAACATTTATATCGCACCCTTAACATCGTAAAATGTCCCAAGGTGCTTCACAACAATGTTAGCAAACAAAATTTGACACCAAGTCACATAAGGAGCATCTTAAAGGTGGAGCGAGAGGTAGAGAGGCGGAGAGGTTTAGGGAGGGAATTTCAGAGTTTAGGGCCTAGACAGCTGAAGGCGCGGCTACCAATGGTGGAGTGATTAAAATCAGGGATGCGCAAGAGGCCAGAATTAGAGGAGCGCAGAGACCTCAGAGGGTTGTAGGTCTGGAGGAGGTTACAGAGATTGGGAGGGGCGAGGCCAATCAAGGAGACAAGAATGAGAATTTTAAAACCGAGGCGTTTCTCAACCTGGTGCCAATGTAGGTCAGTGAGCACAGGGTGAACAGGGCTTGGTGCGAGTTAGGATACCGACAGCAGAGTTTTGAATGACCTTAAGCTTATGGAGGGTGGGAGACCAGCCAGGAGTGCGTTGGAATAGTCAAGTCTAGAGGTAACAAAGGCATGGATGAGGGTTTCAGCAGCTGATGAGCTGAGGCAAGCGCAGAGACGGGAGATGTTACATAGCTGAAAGTAGGTGCTCTTAGTGATGGCACGGATATGTGGTCGGAAGCTCATCTCAGGGTCAAATACGACACCAAGGTTGCGAATAGTCTGGTTCAGCTTCAGACCATTGCCAGGGAGAGGGATGGAGTTGGTGGCTAGGGATCAGAGTTTGTGCCGAGGACTGAAGACAATGGTTTCAGTCTTCCCAATATATAGTTGGATGAAATTCCTGCTCATCCAGTATGGAAGATCAGACAAGCAGTCTGACAATTTAGACACCGTGGAGGTGTCGAGAGAAGAGGTGTTGAGGTAGAGCTGGGTGTCGTCAGCGTACATGTGAAACTGACACTGTGTTTTCGGATGATGTCACCAAGGGGCAACATGTAGATGAGAAATAGGAGGGGCCAAGGATAGATCCTTGGGGGACACCAGAGGTAACGATGCGGGAGCGGGAGGAAAAGCTGTTGCAGGTGATTCACTGGCTACGATTAGGTAGATAAGAACTGAACCAGGCGAATGCAGTCCCACCCAGCTGGACGACGGTGGAGAGACGTGGATGAGGATGGAGTGGTCAACCGTGTCAAAGGCTGCAGACAGGTCAAGAAGGACGAGGAGGGGTAGTTTACCTTTGTCACAGTCACAAAGGATGTCATTTGTGACTTTGATGAGAGCCATTTCGGTACTGTGGCAAGGGCGGAAACCTGATTGGAGGGATTCAAACATGGAGTCCCAGAAAAGATGGGCACAGATTTGAGAGGTGACAGCACATTCAAGGCCTTTGGAGAGGAAAGGGATGTCGGTTGCAAGGACAGAGGGGTCAAGGGTTGGTTTTTTGAGGAGAGGGGTGATGACGGCAGAGTTGAAGGAGAGGGGAACAGTACCTGAGGAGAGAGAACCATAACAATATCAGCTAATATGGGAGCCAGGAAGGGAAGTTGGGTGGTCAGTAGGTTAGTGGGAATAGGGTTGAGGGAGCAGAAGGTAGATCTCATGGACAGGATGACCTCAGAGAGGGCATGAGGTGAGATCGGAGAGAACCTTGAGAAAGATAAAAGTTCAGGGCTAGGGCAGCGGGGAACTTTAGAGGAGTTATGGCCCGATGGACTGGGGGAAGGAAGGCAAGTGGTGGAGGCAGCTGAAAGGATGGTCTCAAACAAGGCACACTGCTCTGCTCCAGCAAAGTCATAGAATCATGGGGGGCAAAATTTGGCTGCTTTGCACCTCCCATTAGCACTCCCAGGTGCGCCGCCGTTAACGCCGCCTGCAAAATTCAGCAGGTGGTTAGCAGAGTCGGTAGCCAATAGCGCCCCGTGGCACTGTGCCACTGCCGATGACGTCATCAGCATGCACAGCGCCCTGCTTGCGCCCCGGCCGCAAACTTCGGTTGCACCCCCTGACCTATCGCCGCACGATATGTCCGACAGGGTCAGGGGACGTTTTTGCAGTCGCGGCGGCACAAGTTAAAGGGCAGGTGTCGGGCGGCCATTTTTTGGTGGCCGACTGCCAGCACCTGTCCCCTTCCCCTTTTTTCTTCGCGGTGCCGGCCGCGATCGCTCAGTCCGACTCTCCTCTTGAGTGTTGGGCTGTGTTCCCGGCACCCCACTCCCCGGAGGTCCAGCAGGGCCCCAGTGCATGCAGTGCTAGGCCCCTCCCCTTTAATCAGGGGGTGGAGGCCTGCACTGACGCGGCGCTACGTCTACTATCTATTACTTTGCCAAGTTTTGTATTATCTCCAGCTTTATACTGCTGCTCGCTACACCCAAGTCTAGGTTGTTTATAAAAATTGAAAGGAGTAATGGATCCAAAACTAACCCTTGGGGAACACCATTACAAACCACCTCGCAGTCTGAAAAACATCCATCCACCTCCACCCTCTGCTTCCCGTCACTGAGCCAATGTCATATCCATATCACCACTTTCCCCTTAATTCCATGGGCTTCCATCTTCCTAACAAGCTTCCTGTGTGGCACTTTGTCGAATGCCTTCTGAAAGTCCATATATACATCTACTGCACTACCTTGATCAACCTTCTCTGTAACTTCATTAAAGAATTCAATAAAGTTAGTCAGACATGAAATAACAACAGAAAATGTTGGAAAAACTCTGCAGGCCAGGCAACATCTGTGGAGAGAAATTAGAGTTGACGTTTCGGGTCAAAACCCTTTTTCAAACTGGAAAGGAAATAAAATAGATCGAAGGCAGGGCTGCGACAGAACAAAAGAAGTAAAAGAAGTAAAAGAGACATTAAGAGGTATTCAAAACCAGACGAGATTGTAATAGGACAGTGGAGACAAAAGACGGCGAGATTAGGTGTGAAGTGTACTGGCAGGATGGGAGACAGCTGCCGTGTGGGAGAGAGAAAACAAAGGAAAGGTGGGGGGAGGGAAGATCCAAAACAAAGGGGTGGAAAAAAAAAATAAGTAAAAATGTAATAGGGGCTGAGGTTATGTTCTGAAATTGTTGAACTCAATATTCAGTCCGGAAGGCTGCAAAGTGCCTAATCGGAAGATGAGGTGCTGTTCCTCGAGTCAGACATGATTTGCCTTTAAACAAATGCACGCTGGCTCTCCTTGATTAACCCATGCCTTTCCAAGTGAAAGTTTATTTTGTCACTGATAATGGTTTTGAATAACTTCCCCACCATGGATGTTAAGCTGACTGGCTTGTAGATTCCTGGTTTATCCCTCTCCCCTTTATTGAATAGTGGTGTAACATTAGCAACCCTCGAATCCCCTGGCACTACTCCTGTATCCAGTGAGGATTGACAGATTGTGACCAATACCTCTGCTATTTCTACCCTTGCTTCTTTCAGAAACCTAGAATGCATTATAGAAAGTGCAGGAGGGAAAGTGCTGGACCAGGGGACTTACCGACTTACAGTAATGCTAATCTTTCTAGTACGTCTTCTCTATCTATTGCTATCCTGTCCATAACATCCCTCTCCTCTTTTAGTGTAACTTTCACATCATCCGTTTCCATTGTATCAGAAAGAAAGATTAAACTACAATCCAAGTTTTACAAATTGTATGCATCATCTACTTGTGTCGGTCCGACAAACGCGCAGGATCAATGTATTGAAGTTTACCCACAAACAGTGCGGGAACAATGCATTGAAGTGTTTACCCACAAACAGTGCGGGAACAATGCATTGAAGTGTTTACCCACAAACAGTGCGGGAACAATGCATTGAAGTGTATACCCACAAACAGTCATAGAGTCATAGAGTCATAGAGTATTACAGCACAGAAAGAGGCCCTTCGGCCCATTGTGTCCGCACCGCCCATCCATCCCTGTCCTGTCTAATCCCATTTTCCAGCATTTGGTCCATAGCCTTGTATGCAATGGCATTTCAAGTGCTCATCCAAATGCTTCTTGAATGTTGTGAGGGATCCTGCCTCCACCACCCTTTCAGGCAGTGAGTTCCAGATTCCAACCACCCTCTGGGTGAAAAAGTTCCTCCTCAAATCCCATCTAAATCTCCTGCCCCTTACCCTGAATCTATGCCCCCTTGTTATTGAAACCCCTACTGAGGGGAAAAGTTCCTCTATATCTATCCTATCTATGCCCCTCATCATTTTGTACACCTCAATCAGGTCCCCCCTCAGCCTTCTTTGCTCCAAGGAAAACAACCACAGCCTGTTTAGTCTTTCTTCATAGCTGAGGCGCTCCATCCCAGGAAACAGTGCGGGATCAATGTATTGAAGTGTATTCCCACAAACAGTGCGGGAACAATGCATTGAAGTGTATACCCACAAACAGTGCAGGAACAATGCATTGAAGTGTATTCCCACAAACAGTGCGGGAACAATGCATTGAAGTGTTTACCCACAAACAGTGCGGGAACAATGTATTGAAGTGTATTCCCACAAACAGTGCGGGAACAATGTATTGAAGTGTTTACCCACAAACAGTGCGGGAACAATGCATTGAAGTGTTTACCCACAAACAGTGCGGGAACAATGTATTGAAGTGTATTCCCACAAACAGTGCGGGAACAATGTATTGAAGTGTTTACCCACAAACAGTGCGGGAACAATGCATTGAAGTGTTTACCCACAAACAGTGCGGGAACAATGTATTGAAGTGTATTCCCACAAACAGTGCGGGAACAATGTATTGAAGTGTTTACCCACAAACAGTGCGGGAACAATGCATTGAAGTGTTTACCCACAAACAGTGCGGGAACAATGTATTGAAGTGTTTACCCACAAACAGTGCGGGAACAATGTATTGAAGTGTATTCCCACAAACAGTGCGGGAACAATGCATTGAAGTGTATTCCCACAAAAAGTGCGGGAACAATGCATTGAAGTGTTTACCCACAAACAGTGCGGGAACAATGTATTGAAGTGTATTCCCACAAAAAGTGCGGGAACAATGTATTGAAGTGTATTCCCACAAACAGTGCGGGAACAATATATTGAAGTGTATTCCCACAAAAAGTGCGGGAACAATGTATTGAATTTTATTCCCACAAACAGTGCGGGAACAATGCATTGAAGTGTATTCCCACAAACAGTGCGGGATCAATGTATTGAAGTGTATTCCCACAAACAGTGCGGGAACAATGCATTGAAGTGTTTACCCACAAACAGTGCGGGAACAATGCATTGAAGTGTATACCCACAAACAGTCATAGAGTCATAGAGTCATAGAGTATTACAGCACAGAAAGAGGCCCTTCGGCCCATTGTGTCCGCACCGCCCATCCATCCCTGTCCTGTCTAATCCCATTTTCCAGCATTTGGTCCATAGCCTTGTATGCAATGGCATTTCAAGTGCTCATCCAAATGCTTCTTGAATGTTGTGAGGGATCCTGCCTCCACCACCCTTTCAGGCAGTGAGTTCCAGATTCCAACCACCCTCTGGGTGAAAAAGTTCCTCCTCAAATCCCATCTAAATCTCCTGCCCCTTACCCTGAATCTATGCCCCCTTGTTATTGAAACCCCTACTGAGGGGAAAAGTTCCTCTATATCTATCCTATCTATGCCCCTCATCATTTTGTACACCTCAATCAGGTCCCCCCTCAGCCTTCTTTGCTCCAAGGAAAACAACCACAGCCTGTTTAGTCTTTCTTCATAGCTGAGGCGCTCCATCCCAGGAAACAGTGCGGGATCAATGTATTGAAGTGTATTCCCACAAACAGTGCGGGAACAATGCATTGAAGTGTATACCCACAAACAGTGCAGGAACAATGCATTGAAGTGTATTCCCACAAACAGTGCGGGAACAATGCATTGAAGTGTTTACCCACAAACAGTGCGGGAACAATGTATTGAAGTGTATTCCCACAAACAGTGCGGGAACAATGTATTGAAGTGTTTACCCACAAACAGTGCGGGAACAATGCATTGAAGTGTTTACCCACAAACAGTGCGGGAACAATGTATTGAAGTGTATTCCCACAAACAGTGCGGGAACAATGTATTGAAGTGTTTACCCACAAACAGTGCGGGAACAATGCATTGAAGTGTTTACCCACAAACAGTGCGGGAACAATGTATTGAAGTGTATTCCCACAAACAGTGCGGGAACAATGTATTGAAGTGTTTACCCACAAACAGTGCGGGAACAATGCATTGAAGTGTTTACCCACAAACAGTGCGGGAACAATGTATTGAAGTGTTTACCCACAAACAGTGCGGGAACAATGTATTGAAGTGTATTCCCACAAACAGTGCGGGAACAATGCATTGAAGTGTATTCCCACAAAAAGTGCGGGAACAATGCATTGAAGTGTTTACCCACAAACAGTGCGGGAACAATGTATTGAAGTGTATTCCCACAAAAAGTGCGGGAACAATGTATTGAAGTGTATTCCCACAAACAGTGCGGGAACAATATATTGAAGTGTATTCCCACAAAAAGTGCGGGAACAATGTATTGAATTTTATTCCCACAAACAGTGCGGGAACAATGCATTGAAGTGTATTCCCACAAACAGTGCGGGATCAATGTATTGAAGTGTATTCCCACAAACAGTGCGGGAACAATGTATTGAAGTGTTTACCCACAAACAGTGCGGGATCAATGTATTGAAGTGTATTCCCACAAACAGTGCGGGATCAATGCATTCAAGTGTTTACCCACAAACAGTGTGACGTTTATACCCACAAAGAGTGTGGGAACAATGCATTGAAGCGTTTACCCACAAACAGTGCGGGAACAATGTATTGAAGTGTATACCCACAAACAGTGTGGGATCAATGCATTGAAGTGTATACCCACAAACTGTTTGGGAACAATGCATTGAAGTGTATTCCCACAAACAGTGCGGGAACAATGCATTGAAGTGTTTACCCACAAACAGTGCGGGAACAATGCATTGAAGTGTTTACCCACAAACAGTGCGGGAACAATGTATTGAAGTGTATTCCCACAAACAGTGCGGGAACAATGTATTGAAGTGTATACCCACAAACACTGCGGGATCAATGCATTGAAGTGTTTAGCCACAAACAGTGCGGGAACAATGTATTGAAGTGTATACCCACAAACAGTGCGGGAACAATGTATTGAAGTGTATACCCACAAACAGTGCGGGAACAATGCATTGAAGTGTATACCCACAAACAGTGCGGGAACAATGTATTGAAGTGTATTCCCACAAACAGTGCGGGAACAATGCATTGAAGTGTGTACCCACAAACAGTTTGGGAACAATGCATTGAAGTGTTTACCCACAAACAGTGCGGGAAGAATGTATTGAAGTGTATACCCACAAACAGTGTGGGAACAATGCATTGAAGTGTTTAACCACAAACAGTGCGGGAACAATGTTTTGAAGTTTTTATCCACAAAAAGTGCGGGAACAATGCATTGAAGTGCTTACCCACAAGCAGTGCGGGAACAATGTATTGAAGTGTATACCCACAAACAGTGCGGGTTCAATGCATTGAAGTGTATTCCCACGAACAGTGCGGGAACAATGTATTGAAGTGTTTACCCACAAACAGTGCGGGAACAATGCGTTGAAGTGTTTACCCACAAACAGTGCGGGATCAATATATTGAAGTGTATACCCACAAACAGTGTGGGACCGATGCATTGAAGTGTATACCCACAAACAGTGCGGGAACAATGCATTGAAGTGTTTACCCACAAACAGTGCGGGATCAATGCATTGAAGTGTATACCCACAAACAGTGCCGGAACAATGCATTGAAGTGTATACCCACAAGCAGTGCGGGAACAATGCATTGAAGTGTATTCCCACAAACATTGCGGGAACAATGTATTGAAGTGTTTACACACAAACAGTGCAGGAACAATATATTGAAGTGTTTACCCACAAACAGTGCGGGAACAATGCGTTGAAGTGTATTCCCACAAACAGTGCGGGAACAATGCATTGAAGTGTATACCCACAAACATTGCGGGAACAATGCATTGAAGTGTATACCCACAAACAGTGCGGGAACAATGCATTGAAGTTTATACCCACAAACAGTGCGGGAACAATGCATTGAAGTGTATTCCCACAAACAGTGCGGGATCAATGCATTGAAGTGTATTCCCACAAACAGTGCGGGAACAATGTGTTGAAGTGTTTACCCACAAACAGTGCGGGAACAATGCATGGAAGTGTTTACCCACAAACAGTGCGGAATCAATATATTGAAGTGTTTACCCACAAACAGTGCGGGAACAATGCATTGAAGTGTAATCCCACAAACAGTGCGGTATCAATGCATTGAAGTGTTTACCCACAAACAGTGCGGGAACAATGCATTGAAGTGTATTCCCACAAACAGTGCGGGAACAATGCATTGAAGTGTATACCCACAAACAGTGCGGGAACAATGCATTGAAGTGTATACCCACAAACAGTGCGGGATCGATATATTGAAGTGTTTACCCACAAACATTGCGGGAACAATGTATTGAAGTGTTACCCACAAACAGTGCGGCAACAATGTATTGAAGTGTTTACCCACAAACAGTGCGGGAACAATGCATTGAAGTGTATTCCCACTAACAGTGCGGGATCAATGCATTGAAGTGTTTACCCACAAACAGTGCGGGAACAATGCATTGAAGTGTTTACCCACAAACAGTGCGGGAACAATGTATTGAAGTGTATACCCACAAGCAGTGTTGGAACAATGCATGGAAGTGTATACCCACAAACAGTGAGGGAACAATGCATTGAAGTGTTTACCCACAAACAGTGTGGGAACAATGTGTTGAAGTGTATACCCACAAACAGTGTGGGAGCAATGCATTGAAGTGTTTACCCACAAACAGTGCGGGAACAATGTATTGAAGTGTATACCCACAAACAGTGTGGGAACAATGCATTGAAGTGTATACCCACAAACAGTGTGGGAACAATGCATTGAGGTGCATACCCACAAACAGTGTGGGAACAATGCATTGAAGTGTTTACCCACAAACAGTGCGGGAACAATGTGTTGAAGTGTATACCCACAAACAGTGCGGGAACAATGCATTGAAGTGTTTACCCACAAACAGTGCGGGAACAATGTATTGAAGTTTATACCCACAAACAGTGTGGGAACAATGCATTGAAGTGTTTACCCACAAACAGTGCGGGAGCAATGTATTGAAGTGTATACCCACAAACAGTGCGGGAGCAATGTATTGAAGTGTATACCCACAAACAGTGTGGGATCAATGCATTGAAGTGTATACCCACAAACAGTGTGGGAACAATGCATTGAAGTGTTTACCCACAAAGAGTGCGGGAACAATGTATTGAAGTGTATACCCACAAACTGTTTGGGAACAATGCATTCAAGTGTATTCCCACAAACAGTGCGGGAACAATGCATTGAAGTGTTTACCCACCAACAGTGCGGGAACAATGCATTGAAGTGTATACACACAAACAGTGAGGGAACAATGCATTGATGTGTTTACCCACAAACAGTGCGGGAACAATGTGTTGAAGTGTATACCCACAAACAGTGTGGGAGCAATGCATTGAAGTGTTTACCCACAAACAGTGCGGGAACAATGTATTGAAGTGTATACCCACAAACAGTGTGGGAACAATGCATTGAAGTGTATACCCACAAACAGTGTGGGAACAATGCATTGAAGTGTATACCCACAAAAAGTGCGGGAACAATGTATTGAAGTGTATTCCCACAAACAGTGCGGGAACAATGCATTGAAGTGTATTCCCACAAACAGTGCGGGAACATTGTATTGAAGTGTATTCCCACAAAGAGTGCGGGATCAATGCATTGAAGTGTATTCCCCCAAACAGTGCGGGATCAAAGTATTGAAGTGTATACCCACAAACAGTGCGGGATCAATGCATTGAAGTGTATACCCACAAACAGTGCGGGATCAATGTATTGAAGTGTATACCCACAAACAGTGCGGGATCAATGTATTGAAGTGTTTACCCACAAACTGTGCGGGATCAATGCATTGAAGTGCTTACCCACAAACAGTGCGGGAACAATGCATTGAAGTGTATTCCCACAAACAGTGCGGGATCAATGCATTGAAGTGTATACCCACCAACAGTGCGGGAACAATGCATTGAAGTGTATACCAACAAACAGAGCGGGAACAATGCTTTGAAGTGTATTCCCACAAACAGTGCGGGATCAATGCATTGAAGTTTATTCCCACAAACAGTGCGGGAACAATGTATTGAAGTGTTTACCCACAAACAGTGCGGGAACAATGCATTGAAGTGTTTACCCACAAACAGTGCGGGATCAATGCATTGAAGTGTTTACCCACAAACAGTGCGGAACAATGTATTGAAGTGTATTCCCACAAACAGTGTGGGATCAATGCATTGAAGTGTTTACCCTCACACAGTGCGGGAACAATGCATTGAAGTGTATTCCCACAAACAGTGCGGGATCAATGCATTGAAGTGTATTCCCACGAACAGTGCGGGAACAATGTATTGAAGTGTTTACCCACAAACAGTGCGGGAACAATGCGTTGAAGTGTTTACCCACAAACAGTGCGGGATCAATATATTGAAGTGTATACCCACAAACAGTGTGGGACCGATGCATTGACGTGTATACCCACAAACAGTGCGGGAACAATGCATTGAAGTGTTTACCCACAAACAGTGCGGGATCAATGCATTGAAGTGTATACCCACAAGCAGTGCGGGAACAATGCATTGAAGTGTATTCCCACAAACAGTGCGGGAACAATGTATTGAAGTGTTTACACACAAACAGTGCGGGAACAATGCATTGAAGTGTTTACCCACAAACAGTGCGGGAACAATGCATTGAAGTGTATACCCAGAAACAGTGCGGGAACAATGCATTGAAGTATATTCCCACAAACAGTGCGAGATCAATGCATTGAAGTGTATTCCCACAAACAGTGCGGGAACAATGTATTGAAGTGTTTACCCACAAACAGTGCGGGAACAATGCATTGAAGTGTTTACCCACAAACAGTGCGGAATCAATATATTGAAGTGTTTACCCACAAACAGTGCGGGAACAATGCATTGAAGTGTAATCCCACAAACAGTGCGGGATCAATGCATTGAAGTGTTTACCCACAAACAGTGCGGAAACAATGCATTGAAGTGTATACCCACAGACAGTGCGGGAACAATGCATTGAAGTGTATACCCACAAACAGTGCGGGATCAATATATTGAAGTGTTTACCCACAAATATTGCGGGAACAATGTATTGATGTGTTTACCCACAAACAGTGCGACAACAATGTATTGAAGTGTTTACCCACAAACAGTGCGGGATCAATGCATTGAAGTGTTGACCCACAAACAGTGCGGGAACAATGCATTGAAGTGTATTCCCACTAACAGTGCGGGATCAATGCATTGAAGTGTTTACCCACAAACAGTGCGGGAACATTGTATTGAAGTGTTTACCAACAAACAGTGCGGGAACAATGTATTGAAGTGTATACCCACAAACAGTGTGGGAACAATGCATTGAAGTGTTTACCCACAAACAGTGCGGGAACAATGTTTTGAAGTTTTTATCCACAAAAAGTGCGGGAACAATGCATTGAAGTGCATACCCACAAACAGTGTGGGAACAATGCATTGAAGTGTTTACCCACAAACAGTGTGGGAACAATGCATTGAAGTGTTTACCCACAAACAGTGCGGGAACAATGCATTGAAGTGTTTACCCACAAACAGTGCGGGAACAATGCATTGAAGTGTTTACCCACAAACAGTGCGGGAACAATGTATTGAAGTTTATACCCACAAACAGTGTGGGAACAATGCATTGAAGTGTTTACCCACAAACAGTGCGGGAACAATGTATTGAAGTGTATACCCACAAACAGTGCGGGAACAATGCATTGAAGTGTTTACCCACAAAGAGTGCGGGAACAATGTATTGAAGTGTATACCCACAAACAGTGTGGGATCAATGCATTGAAGTGTATACCCACAAACAGTGTGGGATCAATGCATTGAAGTGTATACCCACAAACAGTGTGGGAACAATGCATTGAAGTGTTTACCCACAAAGAGTGCGGGAACAATGTATTGAAGTGTATACCCACAAACTGTTTGGGAACAATGCATTCAAGTGTATTCCCACAAACAGTGCGGGAACAATGCATTGAAGTGTTTACCCACCAACAGTGCGGGAACAATGCATTGAAGTGTATACACACAAACAGTGAGGGAACAATGCATTGAAGTGTTTACCCACAAACAGTGCGGGAACAATGTGTTGAAGTGTATACCCACAAACAGTGTGGGAGCAATGCATTGAAGTGTTTACCCACAAACAGTGCGGGAACAATGTATTGAAGTGTGTACCCACAAACAGTGTGGGAACAATGCATTGAAGTGTATACCCACAAACAGTGTGGGAACAATGCATTGAAGTGTATACCCACAAACAGTGCGGGAACAATGTATTGAAGTGTATTCCCACAAACAGTGCGGGTACAATGCATTGAAGTGTATTCCCACAAACAGTGCGGGAACATTGTATTGAAGTGTATTCCCACAAAGAGTGCGGGATCAATGCATTGAAGTGTATTCCCCCAAACAGTGCGGGATCAAAGTATTGAAGCGTATACCCACAAACAGTGCGGGATCAATGCATTGAAGTGTATACCCACAAACAGTGCGGGATCAATGTATTGAAGTGTATACCCACAAACAGTGCGGGATCAATGTATTGAAGTGTTTACCCACAAACTGTGCGGGATCAATGCATTGAAGTGCTTACCCACAAACAGTGCGGGAACAATGCATTGAAGTGTATTCCCACAAACAGTGCGGGATCAATGCATTGAAGTGTATACCCACCAACAGTGCGGGAACAATGCATTGAAGTGTATACCAACAAACAGAGCGGGAACAATGCATTGAAGTGTATTCCCACAAACAGTGCGGGATCAATGCATTGAAGTTTATTCCCACAAACAGTGCGGGAACAATGTATTGAAGTGTTTACCCACAAACAGTGCGGGAACAATGCATTGAAGTGTTTACCCACAAACAGTGCGGGATCAATGCATTGAAGTGTTTACCCACAAACAGTGCGGTACAATGTATTGAAGTGTATTCCCACAAACAGTGTGGGATCAATGCATTGAAGTGTTTACCCACACACAGTGCGGGAACAATGCATTGAAGTGTATTCCCACAAACAGTGCGGGATCAATGCATTGAAGTGTATTCCCACGAACAGTGCGGGAACAATGTATTGAAGTGTATACCCACAAAGAGTGTGGGACCGATGCATTGAAGTGTATACCCACAAACAGTGCGGGAACAATGCATTGAAGTGTTTACCCACAAACAGTGCGGGATCAATGCATTGAAGTGTATACCCACAAACAGTGCGGGAACAATGCATTGAAGTGTATACCCACAAGCAGTGCGGGAACAATGCATTGAAGTGTATTCCCACAAACAGTGCGGGAACAATGTATTGAAGTGTTTACACACAAACAGTGCGGGAACAATGCATTGAAGTGTTTACCCACAAACAGTGCGGGAACAATGCATTGAAGTGTATTCCCACAAACAGTGCGGGAACAATGCATTGAAGTGTATACCCACAAACATTGCGGGAACAATGCATTGAAGTGTATACCCACAAACAGTGCGGGAACAATGCATTGAAGTGTATACCCACAAACAGTGCGGTAACAATGCATTGAAGTGTATTCCCACAAACAGTGCGGGATCAATGCATTGAAGTGTATTCCCACAAACAGTGCGGGAACAATGTATTGAAGTGTTTACCCACAAACAGTGCGGGAACAATGCATTGAAGTGTTTACCCACAAACAGTGCGGAATCAATATATTGAAGTGTTTACCCACAAACAGTGCGGGAACAATGCATTGAAGTGTAATCCCACAAACAGTGCGGGATCAATGCATTGAAGTGTTTACCCACAAACAGTGCGGAAACAATGCATTGAAGTGTATACCCACAGACAGTGTGGGAACAATGCATTGAAGTGTTTACCCACAAAGAGTGCGGGAACAATGTATTGAAGTGTATACCCACAAACAGTGTGGCAACAATGCATTGAAGTGTTTACCCACAAACAGTGCGGGAACAATGTATTGAAGTGTATACCCACAAACAGTGCGGGAACAATGCATTGAAGTGTTTACCCACAAACAGTGCGGGAACAATGTATTGAAGTTTATACCCACAAACAGTGTGGGAACAATGCATTGAAGTGTTTACCCACAAACAGTGCGGGAGCAATGTATTGAAGTGTATACCCACAAACAGTGTGGGATCAATGCATTGAAGTGTATACCCACAAACAGTGTGGGAACAATGCATTGAAGTGTTTACCCACAAAGAGTGCGGGAACAATGTATTGAAGTGTATACCCACAAACTGTTTGGGAACAATGCATTCAAGTGTATTCCCACAAACAGTGCGGGAACAATGCATTGAAGTGTTTACCCACCAACAGTGCGGGAACAATGCATTGAAGTGTATACACACAAACAGTGAGGGAACAATGCATTGAAGTGTTTACCCACAAACAGTGCGGGAACAATGTGTTGAAGTGTATACCCACAAACAGTGTGGGAGCAATGCATTGAAGTGTTTACCCACAAACAGTGCGGGAACAATGTATTGAAGTGTATACCCACAAACAGTGTGGGAACAATGCATTGAAGTGTATACCCACAAACAGTGTGGGAACAATGCATTGAAGTGTATACCCACAAACAGTGCGGGAACAATGTATTGAAGTGTATTCCCACAAACAGTGCGGGAACAATGCATTGAAGTGTATTCCCACAAACAGTGCGGGAACATTGTATTGAAGTGTATTCCCACAAAGAGTGCGGGATCAATGCATTGAAGTGTATTCCCCCAAACAGTGCGGGATCAAAGTATTGAAGTGTATACCCACAAACAGTGCGGGATCAATGCATTGAAGTTTATACCCACAAACAGTGCGGGATCAATGTATTGAAGTGTATACCCACAAAAAGTGCGGGATCAATGTATTGAAGTGTTTACCCACAAACTGTGCGGGATCAATGCATTGAAGTGCTTACCCACAAACAGTGCGGGAACAATGCATTGAAGTGTATTCCCACAAACAGTGCGGGATCAATGCATTGAAGTGTATACCCACCAACAGTGCGGGAACAATGCATTGAAGTGTATACCAACAAACAGAGCGGGAACAATGCATTGAAGTGTATTCCCACAAACAGTGCGGGATCAATGCATTGAAGTTTATTCCCACAAACAGTGCGGGAACAATGTATTGAAGTGTTTACCCACAAACAGTGCGGGAACAATGCATTGAAGTGTTTACCCACAAACAGTGCGGGATCAATGCATTGAAGTGTTTACCCACAAACAGTGCGGAACAATGTATTGAAGTGTATTCCCACAAACAGTGTGGGATCAATGCATTGAACTGTTTACCCACACACAGTGCGGGAACAATGCATTGAAGTGTATTCCCACAAACAGTGCGGGATCAATGCATTGAAGTGTATTCCCACGAACAGTGCAGGAACAATGTATTGAAGTGTTTACCCACAAACAGTGCGGGAACAATGCGTTGAAGTGTTTACCCACAAACAGTGCGGGATCAATATATTGAAGTGTATACCCACAAACAGTGTGGGACCGATGCATTGAAGTGTATACCCACAAACAGTGCGGGAACAATGCATTGAAGTGTTTACCCACAAACAGTGCGGGATCAATGCATTGAAGTGTATACCCACGAACAGTGCGGGAACAATGCATTGAAGTGTATTCCCACAAACAGTGCGGGAACAATGAATTGAAGTGTTTACACACAAACAGTGCGGGAACAATGCATTGAAGTGTTTACCCACAAACAGTGCGGGAACAATGCATTGAAGTGCATACCCACAAACAGTACGGGAACAATGCATTGAAGTGTATTCCCACAAACAGTGCGGGATCAATGCATTGAAGTGTATTCCCACAAACAGTGCGGGAACAATATATTGAAGTGTTTACCCACAAACAGTGCGGGAACAATGCATTGAAGTGTTTACCCACAAACAGTGCGGAATCAATATATTGAAGTGTTTACCCACAAACAGTGCGGGAACAATGCATTGAAGTGTAATCCCACAAACAGTGCGGGATCAATGCATTGAAGTGTTTACCCACAAACAGTGCGGAAACAATGCATTGAAGTGTATACCCACAGACAGTGCGGGAACAATGCATTGAAGTGTATACCCACAAACAGTGCGGGATCAATATATTGAAGTGTTTACCCACAAATATTGCGGGAACAATGTATTGATGTGTTTACCCACAAACAGTGCAGCAACAATGTATTGAAGTGTTTATCCACAAACAGTGCGGGATCAATGCATTGAAGTGTTGACCCACAAACAGTGCGGGAACAATGCATTGAAGTGTATTCCCACTAACAGTGCGGGATCAATGCATTGAAGTGTTTACCCACAAACAGTGCGGGAACATTGTATTGAAGTGTTTACCCACAAACAGTGCGGGAACAATGTATTGAAGTGTATACCCACAAACAGTGTGGGAACAATGCATTGAAGTGTATACCCACAAACAGTGCGGGAACAATGTATTGAAGTTTATACCCACAAACAGTGTGGGAACAATGCATTGAAGTGTTTACCCACAAACAGTGTGGGAACAATGTATTGAAGTTTATACCCACAAACAGTGCGGGAGCAATGTATTGAAGTGTATACCCACAAACAGTGTGGGATCAATGCATTGAAGTGTATACCCACAAACAGTGTGGGAACAATGCATTGAAGTGTTTACCCACAAAGAGTGCGGGAACAATGTATTGAAGTGTATACCCACAAACTGTTTGGGAACAATGCATTCAAGTGTATTCCCACAAACAGTGCGGGAACAATGCATTGAAGTGTTTACCCACCAACAGTGCGGG
Organism: Somniosus microcephalus; assembly: GCF_052327205.1. Classification (NCBI taxonomy): domain Eukaryota; kingdom Metazoa; phylum Chordata; class Chondrichthyes; order Squaliformes; family Somniosidae; genus Somniosus; species Somniosus microcephalus. The sequence continues at coordinate 65,728,108 of NC_141010.1, read as the reverse complement.
AACAATGCATTGAAGTGTATACACACAAACAGTGAGGGAACAATGCATTGAAGTGTATACCCACAAACAGTGTGGGATCAATGTGTTGAAGTGTATACCCACAAACAGTGTGGGAGCAATGCATTGAAGTGTTTACCCACAAACAGTGCGGGAACAATGTATTGAAGTGTATACCCACAAACAGTGCGGGAACAATGTGTTAAAGTGTATACCCACAAACAGTGTGGGAGCAATGCATTGAAGTGTTTACCCACAAACAGTGCGGGAACAATGTATTGAAGTGTATACCCACAAACAGTGTGGGAACAATGCATTGAAGTGTATACCCACAAACAGTGCGGGAACAATGTATTGAAGTGTATACCCACAAACAGTGTGGGAACAATGCATTGAAGTGTATACCCACAAACAGTGTGGGAACAATGCATTGAAGTGTATACCCACAAACAGTGCGGGAACAATGTATTGAAGTGTATTCCCACAAACAGTGCGGGAACAATGCATTGAAGTGTATTCCCACAAACAGTGCGGGAACATTGTATTGAAGTGTATTCCCACAAAGAGTGCGGGATCAATGCATTGAAGTGTATTCCCCCAAACAGTGCGGGATCAAAGTATTGAAGCGTATACCCACAAACAGTGCGGGATCAATGCATTGAAGTGTATACCCACAAACAGTACGGGATCAATGTATTGAAGTGTATACCCACAAAAAGTGCGGGATCAATGTATTGAAGTGTTTACCCACAATCTGTGCGGGATCAATGCATTGAAGTGTATACCCACAAACAGTGTGGGAACAATGCATTGAAGTGTTTACCCACAAAGAGTGCGGGAACAATGTATTGAAGTGTATACCCACAAACTGTTTGGGAACAATGCATTCAAGTGTATTCCCACAAACAGTGCAGGAACAATGCATTGAAGTGTTTACCCACCAACAGTGCGGGAACAATGCATTGAAGTGTATACACACAAACAGTGAGGGAACAATGCATTGAAGTGTATACCCACAAACAGTGTGGGATCAATGTGTTGAAGTGTATACCCACAAACAGTGTGGGAGCAATGCATTGAAGTGTTTACCCACAAACAGTGCGGGAACAATGTATTGAAGTGTATACCCACAAACAGTGCGGGAACAATGTGTTGAAGTGTATACCCACAAACAGTGTGGGAGCAATGCATTGAAGTGTTTACCCACAAACAGTGCGGGAACAATGTATTGAAGTGTATACCCACAAACAGTGTGGGAACAATGCATTGAAGTGTATACCCACAAACAGTGCGGGAACAATGCATTGAAGTGTATACCCACAAACAGTGCGGGAACAATGTATTGAAGTGTATACCCACAAACAGTGTGGGAACAATGCATTGAAGTGTATACCCACAAACAGTGTGGGAACAATGCATTGAAGTGTATACCCACAAACAGTGCGGGAACAATGTATTGAAGTGTATTCCCACAAACAGTGCGGGAACAATGCATTGAAGTGTATTCCCACAAACAGTGCGGGAACATTGTATTGAAGTGTATTCCCACAAAGAGTGCGGGATCAATGCATTGAAGTGTATTCCCCCAAACAGTGCGGGATCAAAGTATTGAAGCGTATACCCACAAACAGTGCGGGATCAATGCATTGAAGTGTATACCCACAAACAGTACGGGATCAATGTATTGAAGTGTATACCCACAAAAAGTGCGGGATCAATGTATTGAAGTGTTTACCCACAATCTGTGCGGGATCAATGCATTGAAGTGCTTACCCACAAACAGTGCGGGAACAATGCATTGAAGTGTATTCCCACAAACAGTGCAGGATCAACGCATTGAAGTGTATACCCACCAACAGTGCGGGAACAATGCATTGAAGTGTTTCCCAACAAACAGAGCGGGAACAATGCATTGAAGTGTATTCCCACAATCAGTGCGGGATCAATGCATTGAAGTTTATTCCCACAAACAGTGTGGGAACAATGTATTGAAGTGTTTACCCACAAACAGTGCGGGAACAATGCATTGAAGTGTTTACCCACAAACAGTGCGGGATCAATGCATTGAAGTGTTTACCCACAAACAGTGCGGAACAATGTATTGAAATGTATTCCCACAAACAGTGTGGGATCAATGCATTGAAGTGTTTACCCACACACAGTGCGGGAACAATGCATTGAAGTGTATTCCCACAAACAGTGCGGGATCAATGCATTGAAGTGTATTCCCACGAACAGTGCGGGAACAATGTATTGAAGTGTATACCCACAAACAGTGTGGGAACAATGCATTGAAGTGTATACCCACAAACAGTGCGGGAACAATGCATTGAAGTGTATACCCACAAACAGTGTGGGAACAATGCATTGAAGTGTATACCCACAAACAGTGCGGGAACAATGCATTGAAGTGTATACCCACAAACAGTGCGGGAACAATGTATTGAAGTGTATACCCACAAACAGTGTGGGAACAATGCATTGAAGTGTATACCCACAAACAGTGTGGGAACAATGCATTGAAGTGTATACCCACAAACAGTGCGGGAACAATGTATTGAAGTGTATTCCCACAAACAGTGCGGGAACAATGCATTGAAGTGTATTCCCACAAACAGTGCGGGAACATTGTATTGAAGTGTATTCCCACAAAGAGTGCGGGATCAATGCATTGAAGTGTATTCCCCCAAACAGTGCGGGATCAAAGTATTGAAGCGTATACCCACAAACAGTGCGGGATCAATGCATTGAAGTGTATACCCACAAACAGTACGGGATCAATGTATTGAAGTGTATACCCACAAAAAGTGCGGGATCAATGTATTGAAGTGTTTACCCACAATCTGTGCGGGATCAATGCATTGAAGTGCTTACCCACAAACAGTGCGGGAACAATGCATTGAAGTGTATTCCCACAAACAGTGCAGGATCAACGCATTGAAGTGTATACCCACCAACAGTGCGGGAACAATGCATTGAAGTGTTTCCCAACAAACAGAGCGGGAACAATGCATTGAAGTGTATTCCCACAATCAGTGCGGGATCAATGCATTGAAGTTTATTCCCACAAACAGTGCGGGAACAATGTATTGAAGTGTTTACCCACAAACAGTGCGGGAACAATGCATTGAAGTGTTTACCCACAAACAGTGCGGGATCAATGCATTGAAGTGTTTACCCACAAACAGTGCGGAACAATGTATTGAAATGTATTCCCACAAACAGTGTGGGATCAATGCATTGAAGTGTTTACCCACACACAGTGCGGGAACAATGCATTGAAGTGTATTCCCACAAACAGTGCGGGATCAATGCATTGAAGTGTATTCCCACGAACAGTGCGGGAACAATGTATTGAAGTGTACACCCACAAACAGTGTGGGACCGATGCATTGAAGTGTATACCCACAAACAGTGCGGGAACAATGCATTGAAGTGTTTACCCACAAACAGTGTGGGATCAATGCATTGAAGTGTATACCCACAAACAGTGCGGGAACAATGCATTGAAGTGTATTCCCACAAACAGTGCGGGAACAATGTATTGAAGTGTTTACACACAAACAGTGCGGGAACAATGCATTGAAGTGTTTACCCACAAACAGTGCGGGAACAATGCATTGAAGTGTATTCCCACAAACAGTGCGGGAACAATGCATTGAAGTGTATACCCACAAACATTGCGGGAACAATGCATTGAAGTGTATACCCACAAACAGTGCGGGAACAATGCATTGAAGTGTATACCCACAAACAGTGCGGGAACAATGCATTGAAGTGTATTCCCACAAACAGTGCGGGATCAATGCATTGAAGTGTATTCCCACAAACAGTGCGGGAACAATGTATTGAAGTGTTTACCCACAAACAGTGCGGGAACAATGCATTGAAGTGTTTACCCACAAACAGTGCGGAATCAATATATTGAAGTGTTTACCCACAAACAGTGCGGGAACAATGCATTGAAGTGTAATCCCACAAACAGTGCGGGATCAATGCATTGAAGTGTTTACCCACAAACAGTGCGGGTACAATGCATTGAAGTGTATTCCCACAAACAGTGCGGGAACAATGCATTGAAGTGTATACCCACAAACAGTGCGGGATCAATATATTGAAGTGTTTACCCACAAACATTGCGGGAACAATGTATTGATGTGTTTACCCACAAACAGTGCGGCAACAATGTATTGAAGTGTTTATCCACAAACAGTGCGGGATCAATGCATTGAAGTGTTGACCCACAAACAGTGCGGGAACAATGCATTGAAGTGTATTCAAACTAACAGTGCGGGATCAATGCATTGATTGCTCTGGAGGGGGTGCAGAGAAGATTCACCAGGATGTTACCTGGGATGGAGCGCCTTAGCTATGAAGAGAGACTCTACAGGCTGGGGTTGTTTTCCTTGGAGCAAAGGAGGCTGAGGGGGGACCTGATTGAGGTGTACAAAATGATGAGGGGCTTAGATAGGGTAGATAAAGAGGAACTTTTCCCCTTAGTAGGGGGGTCTATAACAAGGGGGCACAGATTCAGGGTAAGGGGCAGGAGATTTAGGGGGGATTTGAGGAGGAACTTTTTCACCCAGAGGGTGGTTGGAAGCTGGAACTCACTGCCTGAAAGGGTGGTAGAGGCAGGAACCCTCACAACATTCAAGAAGCATTTGGATGAGCACTTGAAATGCCATTGCATACAAGGCTATGGACCAAATGCTGGAAAATGGGATTAGACTGGACAGGGATGGATGGGCGGCGCAGACACGATGGGCCGAAGGGCCTCTTTCTGTGCTGTAAAACTCTATGACTCTATGACTCTATGAAGTGTTTACCCACAAACAGTGCGGGAACATTGTATTGAAGTGTATACCCACAAACAGTGCGGGATCAATGTATTGAAGTGTATTCCCACAAACAGTGCGGGAACATTGCATTGAAGTGTATACCCACAAACAGTGCGGGAACAATGTATTGAAGTGTATACCCACAAACAGTGCGGGTACAATGCATTGAAGTGTATACCCACAAACAGTGCGGGAACAATGCATTGAAGTGTATACCCACATACAGTGCGGGAACAATGTATTGAAGTGTATTCCCACAAACAGTGCGGGAACAATGCATTGAAGTGTGTACCCACAAACAGTGTGGGAACAATGCATTGAAGTGTTTACCCACAAACAGTGCGGGAACAATGTATTGAAGTGTATACCCACAAACAGTGTGGGGACAATGCATTGAAGTGTTTACCCACAAACAGTGCGGGAACAATGTTTTGAAGTTATTATTCGCAAACAGTGCGGGAACAATGCATTGAAGGGTTTACCCACAAAAAGTGCGGGAACAATGTATTGAAGTGTATACCCACAAACAGTGTTGGAACAATGCATGGAAGTGTATACCCACAAACAGTGAGGGAACAATGCAATGAAGTGTTTACCCACAAACAGTGCGGGAACAATGTGTTGAAGTGTATACCCACAAACAGTGTGGGAGCAATGCATTGAAGTGTTTACCCACAAACAGTGCGGGAACAATGTATTGAAGTGTATACCCACAAACAGTGTGGGAACAATGCATGGAAGTGTATACCCACAAACAGTGAGGGAACAATGTAATGAAGTGTTTACCCACAAACAGTGCGGGAACAATGTGTTGAAGTGTATACCCACAAACAGTGTGGGAGCAATGCATTGAAGTGTTTACCCACAAACAGTGCGGGAACAATGCATTGAAGTGTTTACCCACAAACAGTGCGGGAACAATGTATTGAAGTGTATACCCACAAACAGTGTTGGAACAATGCATGGAAGTGTATACCCACAAACAGTGTGGGAACAATGCATTGAAGTATTTACCCACAAACACTGCGGGAACAATGTATTGAAGTGTATACCCACAAACAGTGCGGGAACAATGCATTGAAGTGTTTACCCACAAACAGTGCGCGAACAATGTATTGACGTTTATACCCACAAACAGTGTGGGAACAATGCATTGAAGTGTTTACCCACAAACAGTGCGGGAACAATGTATTGAAGTGTATACCCACAAACAGTGTGGGATCAATGCATTGAAGTGTATACCCACAAACAGTGTGGGAACAATGCATTGAAGTGTTTACCCACAAACAGTGCGGGAACAATGTATTGAAGTGTATACCCACAAACAGTGTGGGAACAATGCATTGAAGTGTATACCCACAAACAGTGCGGGAACAATGCATTGAAGTGTATACCCACAAACAGTGCGGGAACAATGTATTGAAGTGTATACCCACAAACAGTGTGGGAACAATGCATTGAAGTGTATACCCACAAACAGTGTGGGAACAATGCATTGAAGTGTATACCCACAAACAGTGCGGGAACAATGTATTGAAGTGTATTCCCACAAACAGTGCGGGAACAATGCATTGAAGTGTATTCCCACAAACAGTGCGGGAACATTGTATTGAAGTGTATTCCCACAAAGAGTGCGGGATCAATGCATTGAAGTGTATTCCCCCAAACAGTGCGGGATCAAAGTATTGAAGCGTATACCCACAAACAGTGCGGGATCAATGCATTGAAGTGTATACCCACAAACAGTGCGGGATCAATGTATTGAAGTGTATACCCACAAAAAGTGCGGGATCAATGTATTGAAGTGTTTACCCACAATCTGTGCGGGATCAATGCATTGAAGTGCTTACCCACAAACAGTGCGGGAACAATGCATTGAAGTGTATTCCCACAAACAGTGCAGGATCAACGCATTGAAGTGTATACCCACCAACAGTGCGGGAACAATGCATTGAAGTGTTTCCCAACAAACAGAGCGGGAACAATGCATTGAAGTGTATTCCCACAATCAGTGCGGGATCAATGCATTGAAGTTTATTCCCACAAACAGTGCGGGAACAATGTATTGAAGTGTTTACCCACAAACAGTGCGGGAACAATGCATTGAAGTGTTTACCCACAAACAGTGCGGGATCAATGCATTGAAGTGTTTACCCACAAACAGTGCGGAACAATGTATTGAAATGTATTCCCACAAACAGTGTGGGATCAATGCATTGAAGTGTTTACCCACACACAGTGCGGGAACAATGCATTGAAGTGTATTCCCACAAACAGTGCGGGATCAATGCATTGAAGTGTATTCCCACGAACAGTGCGGGAACAATGTATTGAAGTGTATACCCACAAACAGTGTGGGACCGATGCATTGAAGTGTATACCCACAAACAGTGCGGGAACAATGCATTGAAGTGTTTACCCACAAACAGTGTGGGATCAATGCATTGAAGTGTATACCCACAAACAGTGCGGGAACAATGCATTGAAGTGTATTCCCACAAACAGTGCGGGAACAATGTATTGAAGTGTTTACACACAAACAGTGCGGGAACAATGCATTGAAGTGTTTACCCACAAACAGTGCGGGAACAATGCATTGAAGTGTATTCCCACAAACAGTGCGGGAACAATGCATTGAAGTGTATACCCACAAACATTGCGGGAACAATGCATTGAAGTGTATACCCACAAACAGTGCGGGAACAATGCATTGAAGTGTATACCCACAAACAGTGCGGGAACAATGCATTGAAGTGTATTCCCACAAACAGTGCGGGATCAATGCATTGAAGTGTATTCCCACAAACAGTGCGGGAACAATGTATTGAAGTGTTTACCCACAAACAGTGCGGGAACAATGCATTGAAGTGTTTACCCACAAACAGTGCGGAATCAATATATTGAAGTGTTTACCCACAAACAGTGCGGGAACAATGCATTGAAGTGTAATCCCACAAACAGTGCGGGATCAATGCATTGAAGTGTTTACCCACAAACAGTGCGGGTACAATGCATTGAAGTGTATTCCCACAAACAGTGCGGGAACAATGCATTGAAGTGTATACCCACAAACAGTGCGGGATCAATATATTGAAGTGTTTACCCACAAACATTGCGGGAACAATGTATTGATGTGTTTACCCACAAACAGTGCGGCAACAATGCATTGAAGTGTTGACCCACAAACAGTGCGGGAACAATGCATTGAAGTGTATTCAAACTAACAGTGCGGGATCAATGCATTGATTGCTCTGGAGGGGGTGCAGAGAAGATTCACCAGGATGTTACCTGGGATGGAGCGCCTTAGCTATGAAGAGAGACTCTACAGGCTGGGGTTGTTTTCCTTGGAGCAAAGGAGGCTGAGGGGGGACCTGATTGAGGTGTACAAAATGATGAGGGGCTTAGATAGGGTAGATAAAGAGGAACTTTTCCCCTTAGTAGGGGGGTCTATAACAAGGGGGCACAGATTCAGGGTAAGGGGCAGGAGATTTAGGGGGGATTTGAGGAGGAACTTTTTCACCCAGAGGGTGGTTGGAAGCTGGAACTCACTGCCTGAAAGGGTGGTAGAGGCAGGAACCCTCACAACATTCAAGAAGCATTTGGATGAGCACTTGAAATGCCATTGCATACAAGGCTATGGACCAAATGCTGGAAAATGGGATTAGACTGGACAGGGATGGATGGGCGGCGCAGACACGATGGGCCGAAGGGCCTCTTTCTGTGCTGTAAAACTCTATGACTCTATGACTCTATGAAGTGTTTACCCACAAACAGTGCGGGAACATTGTATTGAAGTGTATACCCACAAACAGTGCGGGATCAATGTATTGAAGTGTATTCCCACAAACAGTGCGGGAACATTGCATTGAAGTGTATACCCACAAACAGTGCGGGAACAATGTATTGAAGTGTATACCCACAAACAGTGCGGGTACAATGCATTGAAGTGTATACCCACAAACAGTGCGGGAACAATGCATTGAAGTGTATACCCACATACAGTGCGGGAACAATGTATTGAAGTGTATTCCCACAAACAGTGCGGGAACAATGCATTGAAGTGTGTACCCACAAACAGTGTGGGAACAATGCATTGAAGTGTTTACCCACAAACAGTGCGGGAACAATGTATTGAAGTGTATACCCACAAACAGTGTGGGGACAATGCATTGAAGTGTTTACCCACAAACAGTGCGGGAACAATGTTTTGAAGTTATTATTCGCAAACAGTGCGGGAACAATGCATTGAAGTGTTTACCCACAAAAAGTGCGGGAACAAAGTATTGAAGTGTATACCCACAAACAGTGTTGGAACAATGCATGGAAGTGTATACCCACAAACAGTGAGGGAACAATGCAATGAAGTGTTTACCCACAAACAGTGCGGGAACAATGTGTTGAAGTGTATACCCACAAACAGTGTGGGAGCAATGCATTGAAGTGTTTACCCACAAACAGTGCGGGAACAATGTATTGAAGTGTATACCCACAAACAGTGTGGGAACAATGCATGGAAGTGTATACCCACAAACAGTGAGGGAACAATGTAATGAAGTGTTTACCCACAAACAGTGCGGGAACAATGTGTTGAAGTGTATACCCACAAACAGTGTGGGAGCAATGCATTGAAGTGTTTACCCACAAACAGTGCGGGAACAATGTATTGAAGTGTATACCCACAAACAGTGTGGGAACAATGCATTGAAGTGTATACCCACAAAAAGTGTGGGAACAATGCATTGAAGTGTATACCCACAAACAGTGTGGGAACAATGCATTGAAGTGTTTACCCACAAACAGTGCGGGAACAATGTATTGAAGTGTATACCCACAAACAGTGCGGGAACAATGCATTGAAGTGTATACCCACAAACAGTGCGGGAACAATGTATTGAAGTTTTTACCCACAAACAGTGTTGGAACAATGCATGGAAGTGTATACCCACAAACAGTGTGGGAACAATGCATTGAAGTGTTTACCCACAAACACTGCGGGAACAATGTATTGAAGTGTATACCCACAAACAGTGCGGGAACAATGCATTGAAGTGTTTACCCACAAACAGTGCGCGAACAATGTATTGACGTTTATACCCACAAACAGTGTGGGAACAATGCATTGAAGTGTTTACCCACAAACAGTGCGGGAACAATGTATTGAAGTGTATACCCACAAACAGTGTGGGATCAATGCATTGAAGTGTATACCCACAAACAGTGTGGGAACAATGCATTGAAGTGTTTACCCACAAAAAGTGCGGGAAGAATGTATTGAAGTGTATTCCCACAAACAGTGCGGGATCAATGCATTGAAGTGTATTCCCACGAACAGTGCGGGAACAATGTATTGAAGTGTTTACCCACAAACAGTGCGGGAACAATGCGTTGAAGTGTTTACCCACAAACAGTGCGGGATCAATATATTGAAGTGTATACCCACAAACAGTGTGGGACCGATGCATTGAAGTGTATACCCACAAACAGTGCGGGAACAATGCATTGAAGTGTTTACCCACAAACAGTGCGGGAACAATGCATTGAAGTGTATACCCACAAGCAGTGCGGGAACAATGTATTGAAGTGTTTACACACAAATAGTGCGGGAACAATGCATTGAAGTGTTTACCCACAAACAGTGCGGGAACAATGCATTGAAGTGTATTCCCACAAACAGTGCGGGAACAATGCATTGAAGTGTATACCCACAAACATTGCGGGAAAAATGCATTGAAGTGTATACCCACAAACAGTGCGGGAACAATGCATTGAAGTGTATACCCACAAACAGTGCGGGAACAACGTATTGAAGTGTATTCCCACAAACAGTGCGGGAACAATGCATTGAAGTGTGTACCCACAAACAGTGTGGGAACAATGCATTGAAGTGTTTACCCACAAACAGTGCGGGAACAATGTATTGAAGTGTATACCCACAAACAGTGTGGGGACAATGCATTGAAGTGTTTACCCACAAACAGTGCGGGAACAATGTTTTGAAGTTATTATTCGCAAACAGTGCGGGAACAATGCATTGAAGTGTTTACCCACAAAAAGTGCGGGAACAATATATTGAAATGTTTACCCACAAACAGTGCGGGAACAATGCATTGAAGTGTATACCCACAAACATTGCGGGAACAATGCATTGAAGTGTATACCCACAAACAGTGCGGGAACAATGCATTGAAGTGTATGCCCACAAACAGTGCGGGAACAATGCATTGAAGTGTATTCCCACAAACAGTGCGGGATCAATGCATTGAAGTGTATTCCCACAAACAGTGCGGGAACAATGTATTGAAGTGTTTACCCACAAACAGTGCGGGAACAATGCATTGAAGTGTTTACCCACAAACAGTGCGGAATCAATATATTGAAGTGTTTACCCACAAACAGTGCGGGAACAATGCATTGAAGTGTAATCCCACAAACAGTGCGGGATCAATGCATTGAAGTGTTTACCCACAAACAGTGCGGAAACAATGCATTGAAGTGTATACCCACAGACAGTGCGGGAACAATGCATTGAAGTGTATACCCACAAACAGTGCGGGATCAATATATTGAAGTGTTTACCCACAAACATTGCGGGAACAATGTATTGATGTGTTTACCCACAAACAGTGCGGCAACAATGTATTGAAGTGTTTACCCACAAACAGTGCAGGATCAATGCATTGAAGTGTTGACCCACAAACAGTGCGGGAACAATGCATTGAAGTGTATTCCCACTAACAGTGCGGGATCAATGCATTGAAGTGTTTACCCACAAACAGTGCGGGAACATTGTATTGAAGTGTATACCCACAAACAGTGCGGGAACAATGTATTGAAGTGTCTACCCACAAACAGTGCGGGAACCATGCATTGAAGTGTATACCCACAAACAGTGCGGGAACAATGCATTGAAGTGTATACCCACAAACAGTGCGGGAACAATGTATTGAAGTGTATTCCCACAAACAGTGCGGGAACAATGCATTGAAGTGTGTACCCACAAACAGTGTGGGAACAATGCATTGATGTGTTTACCCACAAACAGTGCGGGAACAATGTATTGAAGTGTATACCCACAAACAGTGTGGGGACAAGGCATTGACGTGTTTACCCACAAACAGTGCGGGTACAATGTTTTGAAGTTATTATTCGCAAACAGTGCGGGAACAATGCATTGAAGTGTTTACCCACAAAAAGTGCGGGAACAATGTCTTGAAGTGTATACCCACAAACAGTGTTGGAACAATGCATGGAAGTGTATACCCACAAACAGTGAGGGAACAATGCAATGAAGTGTATACCCACAAACAGTGCGGGAACAATGTATTGAAGTGTCTACCCACAAACAGTGCGGGAACCATGCATTGAAGTGTATACCCACAAACAGTGCGGGAACAATGCATTGAAGTGTATACCCACAAACAGTGCGGGAACAACGTATTGAAGTGTATTCCCACAAACAGTGCGGGAACAATGCATTGAAGTGTGTACCCACAAACAGTGTGGGAACAATGCATTGAAGTGTTTACCCACAAACAGTGCGGGAACAATGTATTGAAGTGTATACCCACAAACAGTGTGGGGACAATGCATTGAAGTGTTTACCCACAAACAGTGCGGGAACAATGTTTTGAAGTTATTATTCGCAAACAGTGCGGGAACAATGCATTGAAGTGTTTACCCACAAAAAGTGCGGGAACAATATATTGAAATGTTTACCCACAAACAGTGCGGGAACAATGCATTGAAGTGTATACCCACAAACATTGCGGGAACAATGCATTGAAGTGTATACCCACAAACAGTGCGGGAACAATGCATTGAAGTGTATGCCCACAAACAGTGCGGGAACAATGCATTGAAGTGTATTCCCACAAACAGTGCGGGATCAATGCATTGAAGTGTATTCCCACAAACAGTGCGGGAACAATGTATTGAAGTGTTTACCCACAAACAGTGCGGGAACAATGCATTGAAGTGTTTACCCACAAACAGTGCGGAATCAATATATTGAAGTGTTTACCCACAAACAGTGCGGGAACAATGCATTGAAGTGTAATCCCACAAACAGTGCGGGATCAATGCATTGAAGTGTTTACCCACAAACAGTGCGGAAACAATGCATTGAAGTGTATACCCACAGACAGTGCGGGAACAATGCATTGAAGTGTATACCCACAAACAGTGCGGGATCAATATATTGAAGTGTTTACCCACAAACATTGCGGGAACAATGTATTGATGTGTTTACCCACAAACAGTGCGGCAACAATGTATTGAAGTGTTTACCCACAAACAGTGCAGGATCAATGCATTGAAGTGTTGACCCACAAACAGTGCGGGAACAATGCATTGAAGTGTATTCCCACTAACAGTGCGGGATCAATGCATTGAAGTGTTTACCCACAAACAGTGCGGGAACATTGTATTGAAGTGTATACCCACAAACAGTGCGGGAACAATGTATTGAAGTGTCTACCCACAAACAGTGCGGGAACCATGCATTGAAGTGTATACCCACAAACAGTGCGGGAACAATGCATTGAAGTGTATACCCACAAACAGTGCGGGAACAATGTATTGAAGTGTATTCCCACAAACAGTGCGGGAACAATGCATTGAAGTGTGTACCCACAAACAGTGTGGGAACAATGCATTGATGTGTTTACCCACAAACAGTGCGGGAACAATGTATTGAAGTGTATACCCACAAACAGTGTGGGGACAAGGCATTGACGTGTTTACCCACAAACAGTGCGGGTACAATGTTTTGAAGTTATTATTCGCAATCAGTGCGGGAACAATGCATTGAAGTGTTTACCCACAAAAAGTGCGGGAACAATGTCTTGAAGTGTATACCCACAAACAGTGTTGGAACAATGCATGGAAGTGTATACCCACAAACAGTGAGGGAACAATGCAATGAAGTGTTTACCCACAAACAGTGCGGGAACAATGTGTTGAAGTGTATACCCACAAACAGTGTGGGAGCAATGCATTGAAGTGTTTACCCACAAACAGTGCGGGAACAATGTATTGAAGTGTATACCCACAAACAGTGCGGGAACAATGTATTGAAGTGTATTCCCACAAACAGTGCGGGAACAATGCATTGAAGTGTATACCCACCAGCAGTGTGGGAACAATGCATTGAAGTGTTTACCCACAAACAGTGCGGGAACAATGTATTGAAGTGTATACCCACAAACAGTGAGGGAACAATGCATTGAAGTGTTTACCCACAAAAAGTGCAGGAACAATGTGTTGAAGTGTATACCCACAAACAGTGTGGGAGCAATGCATTGAAGTGTTTCCCACAAACAGTGCGGGAACAATGTATTGAAGTGTATACCCACAAACAGTGTGGGAACAATGCATTGAAGTGTATACCCACAAACAGTGTGGGAACAATGCATTGAAGTGTATACCCACAAACAGTGTGGGAACAATGCATTGAAGTGTTTACCCACAAACAGTGCGGGAACAATGTATTGAAGTGTATACCCACAAACAGTGCGGGAACAATGCATTGAAGTGTTTACCCACAAACAGTGCGGGAACAATGTACTGAAGTTTATTCCCACAAACAGTGCGGGAACAATGTATTGAAGTGTATACCCACAAACAGTGCGGGATCAATGCATTGAACTGTTTACCCACAAACAGTGCGGGAACAAAGTATTGATGTGTATACCCACAAACAGTGCGGGAACAATGCATTGAAGTGCATACCCACAAACAGTGCGGGAACAATGTATTGAAGTGTATTCCCACAAACAGCGTGGGAACAATACATTGAAGTGTATACCCACAAACAGTGTAGGAAAAATGCATTGAAGTGTTCACCCACAAACAGTGCGGGAACAATGTTTTGAAGTGTTTACCCACAAGCAGTGCGGGAACAATGCACTGAAGTGTTTACCCACAAACAGTGCGGGAACAATGTATTGAAGTGTATACCCACAAACAGTGTTGGAACAATGCATGGAAGTGTATACCCACAAACAGTGAGGGAACAATGCATTGAAGTGTTTACCCACAAACAGTGCGGGAACAATGTGTTGAAGTGTATACCCACAAACAGTGTGGGAGCAATGCATTGAAGTGTTTACCCACAAACAGTGCGGGAACAATGTATTGAAGTGTATACCCACAAACAGTGTGGGAACAATGCATTGAAGTGTATACCCACAAACAGTGTGGGAACAATGTATTGAAGTGTATTCCCACAAACAGTGTGGGAACAATGCATTGAAGTGTATACCCACAAACAGTGTGGGAACAATGCATTGAAGTGTTTACCCACAAATAGTGCGGGAACAATGTATTGAAGTGTATACCCACAAACAGTGTGGGATCAATGCATTGAAGTGTATACCCACAAACATTGTGGAAACAATGCATTGAAGTGTTTACCCACAAAGAGTGCGGGAACAATGTATTGAAGTGTATACCCACAAACTGTTTGGGAACAATGCATTGAAGTGTATTCCCACAAACAGTGCGGGAACAATGCATTGAAGTGTATACCCACAAACAGTGTGGGAACAATGCATTGAAGTGTTTACCCACAAACAGTGCGGGAACAACGTTTTGAAGTGTTTATCCACAAACAGTGCAGCAACAATGCATTGAAGTGTTTACCCACAAACAGTGCGGGAACAATGTATTGAAGTTTTTACCCACAAACAGTGTTGGAACAATGCATGGAAGTGTATACCCACAAACAGTGTGGGAACAATGCATTGAAGTGTTTACCCACAAACAGTGCGGGAACAATGTATTGAAGTTTTTACCCATAAACAGTGTTGGAACAATGCATGGAAGTGTATACCCACAAACAGTGTGGGAACAATGCATTGAAGTGTTTACCCACAAACAGTGCGCGAACAATGTATTGACGTTTATACCCACAAACAGTGTGAGAACAATGCATTGAAGTGTTTACCCAGAAACAGTGCGGGAACAATGTATTGAAGTGTATACCCACAAACAGTGTGGGATCAATGCATTGAAGTGTACACCCACAAACAGTGTGGGAACAATGCATTGAAGTGTTTACCCACAAAAAGTGCGGGAAGAATGTATTGAAGTGTATACCCACAAACTGTTTGGGAACAATGCATTGAAGTGTATTCCCACAAACAGTGCGGGAACAATGCATTGAAGTGTTTACCCACAAACAGTGCGGGTACAATGCAATGAAGTGTTTACCCACAAACAGTGCGGGAACAATGTATTGAAGTGTATTCCCACAAACAGTGCGGGAACAATGTATTGAAGTGTATACCCACAAACAGTGCGGGATCAATGCATTGAAGTGTTTACCCACAAACAGTGCGGGAACAATGTATTGAAGTGTATACCCACAAACAGAGCGGGAACAATGTATTGAAGTGTACACCCACAAACAGTGCGGGAACAATGCATTGAAGTGTATACCCACAAACAGTGCGGGAACAATGTATTGAAGTGTATCCCCACAAACAGTGTGGGAACAATGCATTGAAGTGTTTACCCACAATCAGTGCGGGAACAATGTTTTGAAGTTTTTATCCACAAACAGTGCGGGAACAATGCATTGAAGTGTTTACCCACAAACAGTGCGGGAACAATGCATTGAAGTGTTTACCCACAAACAGTGCGGGTACAATGCATTGAAGTGTTTACCCACAAACAGTGCGGGTACAATGCATTGAAGTATATACCCACAAACAGTGCGGGTACAATGCATTGAAGTGTTTAGCCACAAACAGTGCGGGAACAATGCATTGAAGTGTTTACCCACAAACAGTGCGGGAACAATGCATTGAAGTGTATACCCACAAACAGTGTGGGAACAATGCATTGAAGTGTATACCCACAAACAGTGTGGGAACAATGCATTGAAGTGTTTACCCACAAACAGTGCGGGAACAATGTATTGAAGTGTATACCCACAAACAGTGTGGGAACAATGTATTGAAGTGTATTCCCACAAACAGTGCGGGAACAATGCTTTGAAGTGTGTCCCCACAAGCAGTGTGGGAACAATGCATTGAAGTGTATACCCACAAACAGTGCGGTATCAATGTATTGAAGTGTGTACCCACAAACAGTGTGGGAACAATGCATTGAAGTGTATACCCACAAACAGTGCGGGAACAATGTATTGAAGTATGTACCCACAAACAGTGCGGGAACATTGTAGTGAAGTGTATACCCCCAAACAGTGCGGGAACATTGTATTGAAGTGTATACCCACAAACAGTGCGGGATCAATGTATTGAAGGGAATACCCACAAACAGTGCGGGATCAATGTATTGAAGTGTATACCCACAAACAGTGCGGGAACAATGTATTGAAGTGTATTCCCACAAACAGTGTGGGAACAATGCATTGAAGTGTATACCCACAAACAGTGTGGGAACAATGCATTGAAGTGTTTACCCACAAACAGTGCGGGAACAATGTATTGAAGTGTATACCCACAAACAGTGTGGGAACAATGCATTGAAGTGTTTACCCACAAATAGTGCGGGAACAATGTATTGAAGTGTATACCCACAAACAGTGCGGGAACAATGTATTGAAGTGTATTCCCACAAACAGTGTGGGAACAATGCATTGAAGTGTATACCCACAAACAGTGTGGGAACAATGCATTGAAGTGTTTACCCACAAACAGTGCGGGAACAATGTATTGAAGTGTATACCCACAAACAGTGTGGGAACAATGTTTTGAAGTGTTTTCCCTCAAACAGTGCGGGAACAATGCATTGAAGTGTTTACCCACAAACAGTGCGGGAACAATGTATTGAAGTGTATACCCACAAACAGTGTTGGAACAATGCATGGAAGTGTATACCCACAAACAGTGAGGGAACAATGTATGGAAGTGTTTACCCACAAACAGTGCGGGAACAATGTGTTGAAATGTATACCCACAAACAGTGTGGGAGCAATGCATTGAAGTGTTTACCACAAACAGTGCGGGAACAATGTATTGAAGTGTATACCCACAAACAGTGTGGGTACAATGCATTGAAGTGTATACCCACAAACAGTGTGGGAACAATGCATTGAAGTGTATACCCACAAACAGTGTGGGAACAATGCATTGAAGTGTTTACCCACAAACAGTGCGGGAACAATGTTTTGAAGTTTATTCCCACAAACAGTGCGGGAACAATTTATTGAAGTGTATACCCACAAACAGTGCGGGATCAATGCATTGAAGTGTTTACCCACAAACAGTGCGGGAACAATGTATTGAAGTGTATACCCACAAACAGTGCGGGATCAATGTATTGAAGTGTTTACCCACAAACAGTGCGGGATCAATGCATTGAAGTGTTTACCCACAAACAGTGCGGGATCAATGTATTGAAGTGTATACCCACAAACAGTGCGGGAACAATGTATTGAAGTGTATTCCCACAAGCAGTGCGGGAACAATGCATTGAAGTGTATACCCACAAACAGTGTGGGAACAATGCATTGAAGTGTTTACCCACAAACAGTGCGGGAAGAATGTTTTGAAGTGTTTACCCACAAACAGTGCGGGAACAATGCATTGAAGTGTTTACCCACAAACAGTGCGGGAACAATGTATTGAAGTGTATACCCACAAACAGTGTTGGAACAATGCATGGAAGTGTATACCCACAAACAGTGAGGGAACAATGCATTGAAGTGTTTACCCACAAACAGTGCGGGAACAATGTGTTGAAGTGTATACCCACAAACAGTTTGGGAGCAATGCATTGAAGTGTTTACCCACAAACAGTGCGGGAACAATGTATTGAAGTGTATACCCACAAACAGTGTGGGAACAATGCATTGAAGTGTATACCCACAAACAGTGTGGAAACAATGCATTGAAGTGTATACCCACAAACAGTGTGGGAACAATGCATTGAAGTGTTTACCCACAAACAATGCGGGAACAATGTATTGAAGTGTATACCCACAAACAGTGCGGGAACAATGCATTGAAGTGTTTACCGACAAACAGTGCGGGAACAATGTATTGAAGTGTATACCCACAAACAGTGCGGGAACAATGTATTGAAGTGTATTCCCACAAACAGTGCGGGAACAATGCTTTGAAGTGTAAACCCACCAGCAGTGTGGGAACAATGCATTGAAGTGTTTACCCACAAACAGTGCGGGAACAATGTATTGAAGTGTATACCCACAAACAGTGAGGGAACAATGCATTGAAGTGTTTACCCACAAACAGTGCGGGAACAATGTGTTGAAGTGTATACCCACAAACAGTGTGGGAGCAATGCATTGAAGTGCTTTCCACAAACAGTGCGGGAACAATGTATTGAAGTGTATACCCACAAACAGTGTGGGAACAATGCATTGAAGTGTGTACCCACAAACAGTGTGGGAACAATGCATTGAAGTGTATACCCACAAACTGTGTGGGAACAATGCATTGAAGTGTTTACCCACAAACAGTGCGGGAACAATGTATTGAAGTGTATACCCACAAACAGTGCGGGAACAATGTATTGAAGTGTTTACCCACAAACAGTGCGGGAACAATGTATTGAAGTTTATTCCCACAAACAGTGCGGGAACAATGTATTGAAGTGTATACCCACAAACAGTGCGGGATCAATGCATTGAAGTGTTTACCCACAAACAGTGCGGGAACAATGTATTGAAGTTTATTCCCACAAACAGTGCGGGAACAATGTATTGAAGTGTATACCCACAAACAGTGCGGGATCAATGCATTGAAGTGTTTACCCACAAACAGTGCGGGAACAATGTATTGAAGTGTATACCCACAAACAGTGCGGGAACAATGCATTGAAGTGCATACCCACAAACAGTGCGGGAACAATGTATTGAAGTGTATTCCCACAAACAGTGTGGGAACAATACATTGAAGTGTATACCCACAAACAGTGTGGGAAAAATGCATTGAAGTGTTTACCCACAAACAGTGCGGGAACAATGTTTTGAAGTGTTTACCCACCAACAGTGCGGGAACAATGCATTGAAGTGTGTACCCACAAACAGTGCGGGAACAATGTATTGAAGTGTATACCCACAAACAGTGTTGGAACAATGCATGGAAGTGTATACCCACAAACAGTGAGGGAACAATGCATTGAAGTGTTTACCCACAAACAGTGCGGGAACAATGTGTTGAAGTGTATACCCACAAACAGTGTGGGAGCAATGCATTGAAGTGTTTACCCACAAACAGTGCGGGAACAATGTATTGAAGTGTATACCCACAAACAGTGTGGGAACAATGCATTGAAGTGTATACCCACAAACAGTGTGGGAACAATGCATTGAAGTGTATACCCACAAACAGTGTGGGAACAATGCATTGAAGTGTTTACCCACAAACAGTGCGGGAACAATGTATTGAAGTGTATACCCACAAACAGTGCGGGAACAATGCATTGAAGTGTTTACCCACAAACAGTGCGGGAACAATGTATTGAAGTTTATACCCACAAACAGTGTGGGAACAATGCATTGAAGTGTTTACCCACAAACAGTGCGGGAACAATGTATTGAAGTGTATACCCACAAACTGTGTGGGATCAATGCATTGAAGTGTATACCCACAAACAGTGTGGGAACAATGCAATGAAGTGTATACCCACAAACAGTGTGGGAACAATGCATTGAAGTGTATAGCCACAAACAGTGTGGGAACAATGCATTGAAGTGTTTACCCACAAACAGTGCGGGAACAATGTATTGAAGTGTATACCCACAAACAGTGCGGGAACAATGCATTGAAGTGTTTACCGACAAACAGTGCGGGAACAATGTATTGAAGTGTATACCCACAAACAGTGCGGGAACAATGTATTGAAGTGTATTCCCACAAACA
This sequence comes from Somniosus microcephalus, assembly GCF_052327205.1. Taxonomy (NCBI): domain Eukaryota; kingdom Metazoa; phylum Chordata; class Chondrichthyes; order Squaliformes; family Somniosidae; genus Somniosus; species Somniosus microcephalus. Next base: position 65,707,419 of record NC_141010.1, on the reverse strand, counting down.
GTGCGGGAACAATGCATTGAAGTGTAAACCCACCAGCAGTGTGGGAACAATGCATTGAAGTGTTTACCCACAAACAGTGCGGGAACAATGTATTGAAGTGTATACCCACAAACAGTGAGGGAACAATGCATTGAAGTGTTTACCCACAAACAGTGCGGGAACAATGTGTTGAAGTGTATACCCACAAACAGTGTGGGAGCAATGCATTGAAGTGCTTTCCACAAACAGTGCGGGAACAATGTATTGAAGTGTATACCCACAAACAGTGTGGGAACAATGCATTGAAGTGTATACCCACAAACAGTGTGGGAACAATGCATTGAAGTGTATACCCACAAACAGTGTGGGAACAATGCATTGAAGTGTTTACCCACAAACAGTGCGGGAACAATGTATTGAAGTGTATACCCACAAACAGTGCGGGAACAATGTATTGAAGTGTTTACCCACAAACAGTGCGGGAACAATGTATTGAAGTTTATTCCCACAAACAGTGCGGGAACAATGTATTGAAGTGTATACCCACAAACAGTGCGGGATCAATGCATTGAAGTGTTTACCCACAAACAGTGCGGGAACAATGTATTGAAGTTTATTCCCACAAACAGTGCGGGAACAATGTATTGAAGTTTATACCCACAAACAGTGCGGGATCAATGCATTGAAGTGTTTACCCACAAACAGTGCGGGAACAATGTATTGAAGTGTATACCCACAAACAGTGCGGGAACAATGCATTGAAGTGCATACCCACAAACAGTGCGGGAACAATGTATTGAAGTGTATTCCCACAAACAGTGTGGGAACAATACATTGAAGTGTATACCCACAAACAGTGTGGGAAAAATGCATTGAAGTGTTTACCCACAAACAGTGCGGGAACAATGTTTTGAAGTGTTTACCCACAAACAGTGCGGGAACAATGCATTGAAGTGTGTACCCACAAACAGTGCGGGAACAATGTATTGAAGTGTATACCCACAAACAGTGTTGGAACAATGCATGGAAGTGTATACCCACAAACAGTGAGGGAACAATGCATTGAAGTGTTTACCCACAAACAGTGCAGGAACAATGTGTTGAAGTGTATACCCACAAACAGTGTGGGAGCAATGCATTGAAGTGTTTACCCACAAACAGTGCGGGAACAATGTATTGAAGTGTATACCCACAAACAGTGTGGGAACAATGCATTGAAGTGTATACCCACAAACAGTGTGGGAACAATGCATTGAAGTGTATACCCACAAACAGTGTGGGAACAATGCATTGAAGTGTTTACCCACAAACAGTGTGGGAACAATGCATTGAAGTGTATACCCACAAACAGTGCGGGAACAATGCTTTGAAGTGTTTACCCACAAACAGTGCCGGAACAATGTATTGAAGTTTATACCCACAAACAGTGTGGGAACAATGCATTGAAGTGTTTACCCACAAACAGTGCGGGAACAATGTATTGAAGTGTATACCCACAAACAGTGTGGGATCAATGCATTGAAGTGTATACCCACAAACATTGTGGAAACAATGCATTGAAGTGTTTTTCCACAAAGAGTGCGGGAACAATATATTGAAGTGTATACCCACAAACTGTTTGGGAACAATGCATTGAAGTGTATTCCCACAAACAGTGCGGGAACAATGCATTGAAGTGTATACCCACAAACAGTGTGGGAACAATGCATTGAAGTGTTTACCCACAAACAGTGCGGGAACAACCTTTTGAAGTGTTTACCCACAAACAGTGCAGGAACAATGCATTGAAGTGTTTACCCACAAACAGTGCGGGAACAATGCATTGAAGTGTTTACCCACAAACAGTGCGAGAACAATGTATTGAAGTTTTTACCCACAAACAGTGTTGGAACAATGCATGGAAGTGTATACCTACAAACAGTTTGGGAACAATGCATTGAAGTGTTTACCCACAAACAGTGCGGGAACAATGTATTGAAGTGTATACCCACAAACAGTGCGGGAACAATGCATTCAAGTGTTTACCCACAAACAGTGCGCGAACAATGTATTGACGTTTATACCCACAAACAGTGTGGGAACAATGCATTGAAGTGTTTACCCACAAACAGTGCGGGAACAATGTATTGATGTGTATACCCACAAACAGTGTGGGATCAATGCATTGAAGTGTATACCCACAAACAGTGTGGGAACAATGCATTTAAGTGTTTACCCACAAAGAGTGCGGGAAGAATGTATTGAAGTGTATACCCACAAACTGTTTGGGAACAATGCATTGAAGTGTATTCCCACAAACAGTGTGGGAAAAATGCATTGAAGTGTTTACCCACAAACAGTGCGGGAACATTGTTTTGAAGTGTTTACCCACAAACAGTGCGAGAACAATGCATTGAAGTGTTTACCCACAAACAGTGCAGGAACAATGTATTGAAGTGTATACCCACAAACAGTGTTGGAACAATGCATGGAAGTGTATACCCACAAACAGTGAGGGAACAATGCATTGAAGTGTTTACCCACAAACAATGCGGGAACAATGTGTTGAAGTGTATACCCACAAACAGTGTGGGAGCAATGCATTGAAGTGTTTACCCACAAACAGTGCGGGAACAATGTATTGAAGTGTATACCCACAAACAGTGCGGGAACAATGCATTGAAGTGTTTACCCACAAACAGTGCGGGAACAATGTATTGAAGTTTATACCCACAAACAGTGTGGGAACAATGCATTGAAGTGTTTACCCACAAACAGTGCGGGAACAATGTATTTAAGTGTTTACCCACAAAGAGTGCGGGAAGAATGTATTGAAGTGTATTCCCACAAACAATGCGGGAACAATGCATTGACGTGTTTACCCACAAACAGTGCTGGTACAATGCATTGAAGTGTTTACCCACAAACAGTGCGGGAACAATGTATTGAAGTGTATTCCCACAAACAGTGCGGGAACAATGTATTGAAGTGTATACCCACAAACAGTGCGGGATCAATGCATTGAAGTGTTTACCCACAAACAGTGCGGGAACAATGTATTGAAGTGTATACCCACAAACAGTGTGGGAACAATGCATTGAAGTGTTTACCCACAATCAGTGCGGGAACAATGTTTTGAAGTTTTTATCCACAAACAGTGCGGGAACAATGCATTGAAGTGTTTCCCCACAAACAGTGCGGGAACAATGCATTGAAGTGTTTACCCACAAACAGTGCGGGAACAATGTATTGAAGTGTATTCCCACAAACAGTGCGGGAACAATGCATTGAAGTGTGTCCCCACAAGCAGTGTGGAAACAATGCATTGAAGTGTTTACCCAGAAACAGTGCAGGAACAATGTATTGAAGTGTATACCCACAAACAGTGCGGGATCAATGTATTGAAGTGTATACCCACAAACAGTGTGGGAACAATGCATTGAAGTGTATACCCACAAACAGTGCGGGAACAATGTATTGAAGTATGTACCCACAAACAGTGCGGGAACATTGTAGTGAAGTGTATACCCACAAACAGTGCGGGATCAATGTATTGAAGGGAATACCCACAAACAGTGCGGGATCAATGTATTGAAGTGGATACCCACAAACAGTGCGGAACAATGTATTGAAGTGTATTCCCACAAACAGTGCGGGAACAATGCATTGAAGTGTATACCCACAAACAGTGTGGGAACAATGCATTGAAGTGTTTACCCACAAACAGTGCGGGAACAATGTATTGAAGTGTATACCCACAAACAGTGCGGGAACAATGCATTGAAGTGTTTACCCACAAACAGTGCGGGAACAATGTTTTGAAGTGTTTACCCACAAAAAGTGTGGGATCAATGCATTGAAGTGTACACCCACAAACATTGTGGAAACAATGCATTGAAGTGTTTACCCACAAAGAGTGCGGGAACAATGTATTGAAGTGTATACCCACAAACTGTTTGGGAACAATGCATTGAAGTGTATTCCCACAAACAGTGCGGGAACAATGCATTGAAGTGTATACCCACAAACACTGTGGGAACAATGCATTGAAGTGTTTACCCACAAACAGTGCGGGAACAACGTTTTGAAGTGTTTACCCACAAACAGTGCGGGAACAATGCATTGAAGTGTTTACCCACAAACAGTGCGGGAACAATGTATTGAAGTTTTTACCCACAAACAGTGTTGGAACAATGCATGGAAGTGTATACCCACAAACAGTGTGGGAACAATGCATTGAAGTGTTTACCCACAAACAGTGCGGGAACAATGTATTGAAGTGTATACCCACAAACAGTGCGGGAACAATGCATTCAAGTGTTTACCCACAAACAGTGCGCGAACAATGCATTGACGTTTATACCCACAAACAGTGTGGGAACAATGCATTGAAGTGTTTACCCACAAACAGTGCGGGAACAATGTATTGAAGTGTATACCCACAAACAGTGTGGGATCAATGCATTGAAGTGTATACCCACAAACAGTGTGGGAACAATGCATTTAAGTGTTTACCCACAAAGAGTGCGTGAAGAATGTATTGAAGTGTATACCCACAAACTGTTTGGGAACAATGCATTGAAGTGTATTCCCACAAACAGTGTGGGAAAAATGCATTGAAGTGTTTACCCACAAACAGTGCGGGAACATTGTTTTGAAGTGTTTACCCACAAACAGTGCGGGAACAATGCATTGAAGTGTTTACCCACAAACAGTGCGGGAACAATGTATTGAAGTGTATACCCACAAACAGTGTTGGAACAATGCATGGAAGTGTATACCCACAAACAGTGAGGGAACAATGCATTGAAGTATGTACCCACAAACAGTGCGGGAACATTGTAGTGAAGTGTATACCCACAAACAGTGCGGGATCAATGTATTGAAGGGAATACCCACAAACAGTGCGGGATCAATGTATTGAAGTGGATACCCACAAACAGTGCGGGAACAATGTTTTGAAGTGTTTACCCACAAAAAGTGTGGGATCAATGCATTGAAGTGTATACCCACAAACATTGTGGAAACAATGCATTGAAGTGTTTACCCACAAAGAGTGCGGGAACAATGTATTGAAGTGTATACCCACAAACTGTTTGGGAACAATGCATTGAAGTGTATTCCCACAAACAGTGCGGGAACAATGCATTGAAGTGTATACCCACAAACAGTGTGGGAACAATGCATTGAAGTGTTTACCCACAAACAGTGCGGGAACAACGTTTTGAAGTGTTTACCCACAAACAGTGCGGGAACAATGCATTGAAGTGTTTACCCACAAACAGTGCGGGAACAATGTATTGAAGTTTTTACCCACAAACAGTGTTGGAACAATGCATGGAAGTGTATACCCACAAACAGTGTGGGAACAATGCATTGAAGTGTTTACCCACAAACAGTGCGGGAACAATGTATTGAAGTGTATACCCACAAACAGTGCGGGAACAATGCATTCAAGTGTTTACCCACAAACAGTGCGCGAACAATGCATTGACGTTTATACCCACAAACAGTGTGGGAACAATGCATTGAAGTGTTTACCCACAAACAGTGCGGGAACAATGTATTGAAGTGTATACCCACAAACAGTGTGGGATCAATGCATTGAAGTGTATACCCACAAACAGTGTGGGAACAATGCATTTAAGTGTTTACCCACAAAGAGTGCGTGAAGAATGTATTGAAGTGTATACCCACAAACTGTTTGGGAACAATGCATTGAAGTGTATTCCCACAAACAGTGTGGGAAAAATGCATTGAAGTGTTTACCCACAAACAGTGCGGGAACATTGTTTTGAAGTGTTTACCCACAAACAGTGCGGGAACAATGCATTGAAGTGTTTACCCACAAACAGTGCGGGAACAATGTATTGAAGTGTATACCCACAAACAGTGTTGGAACAATGCATGGAAGTGTATACCCACAAACAGTGAGGGAACAATGCATTGAAGTGTTTACCCACAAACAGTGCGGGAACAATGTGTTGAAGTGTATACCCACAAACAGTGTGGGAGCAATGCATTGAAGTGTTTACCCAGAAACAGTGCGGGAACAATGTATTGAAGTGTGTACCCACAAACAGTGCGGGAACAATGCATTGAAGTGTTTACCCACAAACAGTGCGGGAACAATGTATTGAAGTTTATACCCACAAACAGTGTGGGAACAATGCATTGAAGTGTTTACCCACAAACAGTGCGGGAACAATGTATTGAAGTGTATACCCACAAACAGTGTGGGATCAATGCATTGAAGTGTTTACCCACAAACAGTGCGGGAACAATGCATTTACGTGTTTACCCACAAAGAGTGCGGGAAGAATGTATTGAAGTGTATACCCACAAACTGTTTGGGAACAATGCATTGAAGTGTATTCCCACAAACAGTGCGGGAACAATGCATTGACGTGTTTACCCACAAACAGTGCGGGTACAATGCATTGAAGTGTTTACGCACAAACAGTGCGGGAACAATGTATTGAAGTGTATTCCCACAAACAGTGCGGGAACAATGTATTGAAGTGTATACCCACAAACAGTGCGGGATCAATGCATTGAAGTGTTTACCCACAAACAGTGCGGGAACAATGTATTGAAGTGTATACCCATAAACAGAGCGGGAACAATGTATTGAAGTGTATACCCACAAACAGTGCGGGAACAATGCATTGAAGTGTATACCCACAAACAGTGCGGGAACAATGTATTGAAGTGTATACCCACAAACAGTGTGGGAACAATGCATTGAAGTGTTTACCCACAATCAGTGCGGGAACAATGTATTGAAGTGTTTACCCACAAACAGTGCGGGAACAATGTATTGAAGTGTATTCCCACAAACAGTGCGGGAACAATGCATTGAAGTGTATACCCACAAACAGTGTGGGAACAATGCATTGAAGTGTTTACCCACAAACAGTGCGGGAACAATGCATTGAAGTGTTTACCCACAAACAGTGCGGGAACAATGTATTGAAGTGTATTCCCACAAACAGTGCGGGGACAATGCATTGAAGTGTATACCCACAAACAGTGTGGGAACAATGCATTGAAGTGTTTACCCACAAACAGTGTGGGAGCAATGCATTGAAGTGTTTACCCACAAACAGTGCGGGAACAATGTATTGAAGTGTATACCCACAAACAGTGCGGGAACAATGTATTGAAGTGTATTCCCACAAACAGTGCGGGAACAATGCATTGAAGTGTGTCCCCACAAGCAGTGTGGGAACAATGCATTGAAGTGTTTACCCACAAACAGTGCAGGAACAATGCATTGAAGTGTATACCCACAAACAGTGCGGGATCAATGTATTGAAGTGTATACCCACAAACAGTGTGGGAACAATGCATTTAAGTGTATACCCACAAACAGTGTGGGAACAATGTATTGAAGTATGTACCCACAAACAGTGCGGGAACATTGTAGTGAAGTGTGTACCCACAAACAGTGCGGGATCAATGTATTGAAGAGAATACCCACAAACAGTGCGGGATCAATGTATTGAAGTGTATACCCACAAACAGTGCGGGAACAATGTATTGAAGTGTATTCCCACAAACAGTGCGGGAACAATGCATTGAAGTGTAAACCCACAAACAGTGTGGGAACAATGCATTGAAGTGTTTACCCACAAACAGTGCGGGAACAATGTATTGAAGTGTATACCCACAAACAGTGTGGGAACAATGCATTGAAGTGTTTACCCACAAACAGTGCGGGAACAATGTTTTGAAGTGTTTTCCCACAAACAGTGTGGGATCAATGCATTGAAGTGTATACCCACAAACATTGTGGAAACAATGCATTGAAGTGTTTACCCACAAAGAGTGCGGGAACAATGTATTGAAGTGTATACCCACAAACTGTTTGGGAACAATGCATTGAAGTGTGTTCCCACAAACAGTGCGGGAACAATGCATTGAAGTGTATACCCACAAACAGTGTGGGAACAATGCATTGAAGTGTTTACCCACAAACAGTGCGGGAACAACGTTTTGAAGTGTTTACCCACAAACAGTGCAGGAACAATGCATTGAAGTGTTTACCCACAAACAGTGCGGGAACAATGCATTGAAGTGTTTACCCACAAACAGTGCGGGAACAATGTATTGAAGTTTTTACCCACAAACAGTGTTGGAACAATGCATGGAAGTGTATACCCACAAACAGTGTGGGAACAATGCATTGAAGTGTTTACCCACAAACAGTGCGGGAACAATGTATTGAAGTGTATACCCACAAACAGTGCGGGAACAATGCATTGAAGTGTTTACCCACAAACAGTGCGCGAACAATGTATTGACGTTTATACCCACAAACAGTGTGGGAACAATGCATTGAAGTGTTTACCCACAAACAGTGCGGGAACAATGTATTGAAGTGTATACCCACAAACAGTGTGGGATCAATGCATTGAAGTGTTTACCCACAAACAGTGTGGGAACAATGCATTGAAGTATTTACCCACAAAAAGTGCGGGAAGAATGTATTGAAATGTATACCCACAAACTGTTTGGGAACAATGCATTGAAGTGTATTCCCACAAACAGTGCGGGAACAATGCATTGAAGTGTTTACCCACAAACAGTGCGGGTACAATGCATTGAAGTGTTTACCCACAAACAGTGCGGGAACAATGTATTGAAGTGTATTCCCACAAACAGTGCGGGAACAATGTATTGAAGTGTATACCCACAAACAGTGCGGGATCAATGCATTGAAGTGTTTACCCACAAACAGTGCGGGAACAATGTATTGAAGTGTATACCCACAAACTGAGCGGGAACAATGTATTGAAGTGTATACCCACAAACAGTGCGGGAACAATGCATTGAAGTGTATACCCACAAACAGTGCGGGAACAATGTATTGAAGTGTATACCCACAAACAGTGTGGGAACAATGCATTGAAGTGTTTACCCACAATCAGTGCGGGAACAATGTTTTGAAGTTTTTATCCACAAACAGTGCGGGAACAATGCATTGAAGTGTTTACCCACAAACAGTGCGGGAAGAATGCATTGAATTTTTTTTCCCACAAACAGTGCGGGTACAATGCATTGAAGTGTTTACCCGCAAACAGTGCGGGAACAATGCATTGAAGTGTTTACCCACAAACAGTGCGGGTACAATGCATTGAAGTGTATACCCACAAACAGTGCGGGTACAATGCATTGAAGTGTTTACCCACAAACAGTGCGGGAACAATGCATTGAAGTGTTTACCCACAAACAGTGCGGGTACAATGCATTGAAGTGTTTATCCACAAACAGTGCAGGAACAATGCATTGAAGTGTTTACCCACAAACAGTGCGGGAACAATGCATTGAAGTGTTTACCCACAAACAGTGCGGGTACAATGCATTGAAGTGTATACCCACAAACAGTGCGGGAACAATGCATTGAAGTGTTTACCCACAAACAGTGCGGGAACAATGCATTGAAGTGTTTACCCACAAACAGTGCGGGTACAATGCATTGAAGTGTTTATCCACAAACAGTGCGGGAACAATGCATTGAAGTGTTTACCCACAAACAGTGCGGGAACAATGCATTGAAGTGTTTACCCACAAACAGTGCGGGTACAATGCATTGAAGTGTATACCCACAAACAGTGCGGGAACAATGTATTGAAGTGTATTCCCACAAACAGTGTGGGAACAATGCATTGAAGTGTATACCCACAAACAGTGCGGGAACAATGTGTTGAAGTGTATACCCACAAACAGTGTGGGAGCAATGCATTGAAGTGTTTACCCACAAACAGTGCGGGAACAATGTATTGAAGTGTATACCCACAAACAGTGTGGGAACAATGTATTGAAGTGTATTCCCACAAACAGTGTGGGAACAATGCATTGAAGTGTTTACCCACAAACAGTGTGGGAGCAATGCATTGAAGTGTATACCCACAAACAGTGTGGGAACAATGTATTGAAGTGTATACCCACAAACAGTGCGGGAACAATGTATTGAAGTGTATACCCACAAACAGTGCGGGAACAATGTATTGAAGTTTATACCCACAAACAGTGTGGGAACAATGCATTGAAGTGTTTACCCACAAAAAGTGCGGGAACAATGTATTGAAGTGTATACCCACAAACAGTGTGGGAACAATGTATTGAAGTGTATTCCCACAAACAGTGCGGGAACAATGCATTGAAGTGTATACCCACAAACAGTGCGGGATCAATGTATTGAAGTGTATACCCACAAACAGTGTGGGAACAATGCATTGAAGTGTATACCCACAAACAGTGCGGGATCAATGTATTGAAGTGTATACCCACAAACAGTGCAGGAAAAATGTATTGAAGTGTATACCCACAAACAGTGCGGGATCAATGTATTGAAGTGTATACCCACAAACAGTGTGGGAACAATGCATTGAAGTGTACACCCAAAAACAGTGCGGGAACATTGTAGTGAAGTGTATACCCACAAACAGTGCGGGAACATTGTATTGAAGTGTATACCCACAAACAGTGCGGGATCAATGTATTGAAGGGAATACCCACAAACAGTGCGGGATCAATGTATTGAAGTGTATACCCACAAACAGTGCGGGAACAATGTATTGAAGTGTATTCCCACAAACAGTGCGGGAACAATGCATTGAAGTGTATACCCACAAACAGTGTGGGAACAATGCATTGAAGTGTTTACCCACAAACAGTGCGGGAACAATGTATTGAAGTGTATACCCACAAACAGTGTGGGAACAATGCATTGAAGTGTTTACCCACAAACAGTGCGGGAACAATGTTTTGAAGTGTTTTCCCTCAAACAGTGCGGGAACAATGCATTGAAGTGTTTACCCACAAACAGTGCGGGAACAATGTATTGAAGTGTATACCCACAAACAGTGTTGGAACAATGCATGGAAGTGTATACCCACAAACAGTGAGGGAACAATGTATGGAAGTGTTTACCCACAAACAGTGCGGGAACAATGTGTTGAAATGTATACCCACAAACAGTGTGGGAGCAATGCATTGAAGTGTTTACCACAAACAGTGCGGGAACAATGTATTGAAGTGTATACCCACAAACAGTGTGGGAACAATGCATTGAAGTGTTTACCCACAAACAGTGCGGGAACAATGTATTGAAGTTTATTCCCACAAACAGTGCGGGAACAATGTATTGAAGTGTATACCCACAAACAGTGCGGGATCAATGCATTGAAGTGTTTACCCACAAACAGTGCGGGAACAATGTATTGAAGTGTATACCCACAAACAGTGCGGGATCAATGTATTGAAGTGTTTACCCACAAACAGTGCGGGATCAATGCATTGAAGTGTTTACCCACAAACAGTGCGGGATCAATGTATTGAAGTGTATACCCACAAACAGTGCGGGAACAATGTATTGAAGTGTATTCCCACAAGCAGTGCGGGAACAATGCATTGAAGTGTACACCCACAAACAGTGTGGGAACAATGCATTGAAGTGTTTACCCACAAACAGTGCGGGAACAATGTTTTGAAGTGTTTACCCACAAACAGTGCGGGAGCAATGCATTGAAGTGTTTACCCACAAACAGTGCGGGAACAATGTATTGAAGTGTATACCCACAAACAGTGTGGGAACAATGCATTGAAGTGTATACCCACAAACAGTGTGGGAACAATGCATTGAAGTGTATACACACAAACAGTGTGGGAACAATGCATTGAAGTGTTTACCCACAAACAGTGCGGGAACAATGTATTGAAGTGTATACCCACAAACAGTGCGGGAACAATGCATTGAAGTGTTTACCGACAAACAGTGCGGGAACAATGTATTGAAGTGTATACCCACAAACAGTGCGGGAACAATGTATTGAAGTGTATTCCCACAAACAGTGCGGGAACAATGCATTGAAGTGTATACCCACCAGCAGTGTGGGAACAATGCATTGAAGTGTTTACCCACAAACAGTGCGGGAACAATGTATTGAAGTGTATACCCACAAACAGTGAGGGAACAATGCATTGAAGTGTTTACCCACAAACAGTGCGGGAACAATGTGTTGAAGTGTATACCCACAAACAGTGTGGGAGCAATGCATTGAAGTGTTTTCCACAAACAGTGCGGGAACAATGTATTGAAGTGTATACCCACAAACAGTGTGGGAACAATGCATTGAAGTGTATACCCACAAACAGTGTGGGAACAATGCATTGAAGTGTATACCCACAAACAGTGTGGGAACAATGCATTGAAGTGTTTACCCACAAACAGTGCGGGAACAATGTATTGAAGTGTATACCCACAAACAGTGCGGGAACAATGTATTGAAGTGTTTACCCACAAACAGTGCGGGAACAATGTATTGAAGTTTATTCCCACAAACAGTGCGGGAACAATGTATTGAAGTGTACACCCACAAACAGTGCGGGATCAATGCATTGAAGTGTTTACCCACAAACAGTGCGGGAACAATGTATTGAAGTTTATTCCCACAAACAGTGCGGGAACAATGTATTGAAGTGTATACCCACAAACAGTGCGGGATCAATGCATTGAAGTGCATACCCACAAACAGTGCGGGAACAATGTATTGAAGTGTATTCCCACAAACAGTGTGGGAACAATACATTGAAGTGTATACCCACAAACAGTGTGGGAAAAATGCATTGAAGTGTTTACCCACAAACAGTGCGGGAACAATGCATTGAAGTGTTTACCCACAAACAGTGCGGGAACAATGCATTGAAGTGTTTACCCACAAACAGTGCGGGAACAATGTATTGAAGTGTATACCCACAAACAGTGTTGGAACAATGCATGGAAGTGTATACCCACAAACAGTGAGGGAACAATGCATTGAAGTGTTTACCCACAAACAGTGCGGGAACAATGTGTTGAAGTGTATACCCACAAACAGTGTGGGAGCAATGCATTGAAGTGTTTACCCACAAAGAGTGCGGGAACAATGTATTGATGTGTATACCCACAAACAGTGTGGGAACAATGCATTAAAGTGTATACCCACAAACAGTGTGGGAACAATGCATTGAAGTGTATACCCACAAACAGTGTGGGAACAATGCATTGAAGTGTTTACCCACAAACAGTGCGGGAACAATGTATTGAAGTGTATACCCACAAACAGTGCAGGAACAATGCATTGAAGTGTTTACCCACAAACAGTGCGGGAACAATGTATTGAAGTTTATACCCACAAACAGTGTGGGAACAATGCATTGAAGTGTTTACCCACAAACAGTGCGGGAACAATGTATTGAAGTGTATACCCACAAACAGTGTGGGATCAATGCATTGAAGTGTATACCCACAAACATTGTGGAAACAATGCATTGAAGTGTTTACCCACAAAGAGTGCGGGAACAATGTATTGAAGTGTATACCCACAAACTGTTTGGGAACAATGCATTGAAGTGTATTCCCACAAACAGTGCGGGAACAATGCATTGAAGTGTATACCCACAAACAGTGTGGGAACAATGCATTGAAGTGTTTACCCACAAACAGTGCGGGAACAACGTTTTGAAGTGTTTACCCACAAACAGTGGAGGAACAATGCATTGAAGTGTATACCCACAAACAGTGTGGGAACAATGCATTGAAGTGTTTACCCACAAACAGTGCGGGAACAATGTATTGAAGTTTTTACCCACAAACAGTGTTGGAACAATGCATGGAAGTGTATACCCACAAACAGTGTGGGAACAATGCATTGAAGTGTTTACCCACAAACAGTGCGGGAACAATGTATTGAAGTGTATACCCACAAACAGTGCGGGAACAATGCATTGAAGTGTTTACCCACAAACAGTGCGCGAACAATGTATTGAAGTTTATACCCACAAACAGTGTGGGAACAATGCATTGAAGTGCTTACCCACAAACAGTGCGGGAACAATGTATTGAAGTGTATACCCACAAACAGTGTGGGATCAATGCATTGAAGTGTATACCCACAAACAGTGTGGGAACAATGCATTTAAGTGTTTACCCACAAAGACTGCGGGAAGAATGTATTGAAGTGTATACCCACAAACTGTTTGGGAACAATGCATTGAAGTGTATTCCCACAAACAGTGTGGGAAAAATGCATTGAAGTGTTTACCCACAAACAGTGCGGGAACAATGTTTTGAAGTGTTTACCCACAAACAGTGCGGGAACAATGCATTGAAGTGTTTACCCACAAACAGTGCGGGAACAATGTATTGAAGTGTATACCCACAAACAGTGTTGGAACAATGCATGGAAGTGTATACCCACAAACAGTGAGGGAAAAATGCATTGAAGTGTTTACCCACAAACAGTGCGGGAACAATGTGTTGAAGTGTATACCCACAAACAGTTTGGGAGCAATGCATTGAAGTGTTTACCCACAAACAGTGCGGGAACAATGTATTGAAGTGTATACCCACAAACAGTGCGGGAACAATGCATTGAAGTGTTTACCCACAAACAGTGCGGGAACAATGTATTGAAGTTTATACCCACAAACAGTGTGGGAACAATGCATTGAAGTGTTTACCCACAAACAGTGCGGGAACAATGTATTGAAGTGTATACCCACAAACAGTGTGGGATCAATGCATTGAAGTGTATACCCACAAACATTGTGGAAACAATGCATTGAAGTGTTTACCCACAAACAGTGCGGGAACAATGCATTTAAGTGTTTACCCACAAAGAGTGCGGGAAGAATGTATTGAACTGTATACCCACAAACTGTTTGGGAACAATGCATTGAAGTGTATTCCCACAAACAGTGCGGGAACAATGCATTGACGTGTTTACCCACAAACAGTGCGGGTACAATGCATTGAAGTGTTTACCCACAAACAGTGCGGGAACAATGTATTGAAGTGTATTCCCACAAACAGTGCGGGAACAATGTATTGAAGTGTATACCCACAAATAGTGCGGGATCAATGCATTGAAGTGTTTACCCACAAACAGTGCGGGAACAATGTATTGAAGTGTATACCCATAAACAGAGCGGGAACAATGTATTGAAGTGTATACCCACAAACAGTGCGGGAACAATGCATTGAGGTGCATACCCACAAACAGTGCGGGAACAATGTATTGAAGTGTATACCCACAAACAGTGTGGGAACAATGCATTGAAGTGTTTACCCACAATCAGTGCGGGAACAATGTTTTGAAGTTTTTAACCTCAAACAGTGCGGGAACAATGCATTGAAGTATTTACCCACAAACAGTGCGGGAACAATGCATTGAAGTGTTTACCCACAAACAGTGCGGGAACAATGTATTGAAGTGTATTCCCACAAACAGTGCGGGAACAATGCATTGAAGTGTATACCCACAAACAGTGTGGGAACAATGCATTGAAGTGTTTACCCACAAACAGTGTGGGAACAATGTGTTGAAGTGTATTCCCACAAACAGTGCGGGAACAATGCATTGAAGTGTATACCCACAAACAGTGTGGGAACAATGCATTGAAGTGTT